>NC_062544.1:207521745-208199004 GCF_016906955.1 Phacochoerus africanus | reverse complement strand
AAAAAGAAAGAAAGCAAAGAAAGAAAGAAAAGAAGAAGAAAGAAAGAAAAGAAAAAAAAGAAAGAAAAAGAAAGAAAGAAGAAGAAAGAAAGAAAAGAAGAAAGAAGAAAGAAACGAAAGAAAAGAAAGAAAGAAGAAAAAGAGAAAGAGAAAAAAGAAAGAAAGAAAGAAAGAAGAAAGAAAAGAAAGAAAGAAAAAGAAAGAAAAAGAAGAAAGAAAGAAAGATAGAAGAAGAAATAAGAAAGAAAGAAAGAAACCTGAGCCCTAAGTGTATTGCTTTTATAAAATTAAAAACAAACTCTAATATCTTCACCAACAGCTCAATCAAAATCATAGGATTTTTGTAGGCATTTTAAACTAAGCTCTATCAGGTTTTTGATTTGCCAAAAGATAAAAATAAAATCTTAAAAATAATGCCTGTTCCCCTCCCACTTACATGATAATGTATGTAAATATTCTTTGAAAAAAATCACTTACATGTGGAATCTAATAAAAAGTGATACCAAAGAACCTACTTAAAAACAGAAAAAAAACTCACAGATTTCAAAACCAATCTTGTGGTTACTACAGGTGAAACAGTTGTGGGGAGGGAGAAACTGGTAGGGTGGAATAACAAATACACACAACTGTATAAAATAGATGATTAAAAAGAACCTTCTGTAGGGAGTTCCTGTTGTGGTTCAGTGGGTTACATACCCTACCAGTATCCATGAGGATGTGGGTTTGATCCCTGGCCTTGATCATTGGGTTAAGGATCGGGCATTGACGTGAACTGTGGTGTAGCTCCCAGACGAAACTCGGATCCCCTGTTGGTATGGCTGTGGCATAGGCTGGCAGCTGCAGCTCCAATTTGACCTCTAGTCTGGGGACTTTATGCTGAGGGTGTGGCCTTAAAAAGAAAGAAAGAAAGGAAAAAAGAGAATCTATTGTATAGTACAGAAAAATCTACTCAATAGTTTTTTATAATCCATATGGGAAAAAAGGAATGGATATATGTGTATGTGCTGATTCACTTTGCTGTACACCTGAAACTAATATAACATTGTCATTGTACATCAACTTACAATGTCATATACATTTAAAAAAATTATTAGTGATATACAAAGCTTTCTGAGCTTAGTTATGTTTACAAACTTGGTTTGTATAAGTTTAAAAGCAATGGGCAGGAATTCCTGTAGTGGCTCAGTGGCAACAAATATGACTTATATCCATGAGGACACAGGTTCAATCCCTGGCCTCACTCAGCGGTTTAAGGATCCAGGTTTGCAGTGAGCTGTGGTGTAGGTTGCAGGTGCGGCTCTGATCTGGCATTGCTATGGCTGTGGTTGTGGTGTAGGCTGGCAGGGGCATCTCCGATTCAACCCCTAGTCTGGGAACCTCCATATGCCATGGGTGCGGCCTTAATAAAATAAGAAAAAAGTAAAAGCAAAGGGCAAATATGTAGTAAAAACGTAACAATAAAACATTCCTTCCACAAAGAGCAAGTGTTAATATCTTGTTGCCTGGAGCGTGATATTAATAATAGCAAGAGTGGGGAGTTCCCTTTGTGGCTCAGCGGTTAAGGAACCTGACTTAGCATCCACAAGGACACAGGTTGGATCCCTGGCCTCACTCAGTGGGTTAAGGATCCTGCCTTGCTGTGAGCTGTGGTGTAGGTCACAGATGGGGCTCGGATCCTGTATTGTTGCGGCTGTGGCTTCGGCTGGTGGCTACAGCTCCGATCAGACCCCGAGCCTGGGAACCTCCATATGCCATAGATGCAGCCCTAAAAAGACAAAATAATAATAATAATGGCAGTAGTGGAAATAAATCTGAGCTAATAATTGTGTCTAGTCAACCTGGTCAACTCCAGGTAGAATGATAGCCAAGTTACCTCTGATGTTGTATTGGACATGCCAGGAGCAGTTCTTCTGGAAAATGGGCAGTGCTCACCACTGGTATGCACAAGGGAGGGAAGTAAGGAGGCAAGTCTGCTTTGTCAACGTTAATTCTGTTTTATCCAGACCATCAGACTTAGCCTACATCATCCTAAACTTCATAACTGTTCAAGGCTGTAAGTCCAAGAAAGTTTTCATTCAGTAATCTCAGTGTTGTAACATTAACAATGTTAATGATTGAGTTATTATATCCAGTATCTTGGGACAGACCATGATGGAAGATAATATAGGAAAAGGAATGTATGTATACATATGACTGGGTCACTTTGCTGTACAGTAGAAATCAGTCCAACATTGTAAATTGACTATGATAAAAAATAGGGAGTTCCCACTGTGGTGCAGCAGAAAGGAATCCAACTAGGAACCAGGGAGTTTGGGGTTCGATCCCTGGCCTTGCTCAGGGTTAAGGACCTGGGGTTGTCATGAGCTGTGGTGTAGGTCGCAGACGCAGCTCAGATCTGGCGTTGCTGTGGCTGTGGTGTAGGCCAGCGGCTACAGCTCTGATTAAACCCCTAGCCTGGGAACCTCCACATGCCGCAGGTGCAGCCCTAAAAAGGAAAAAAAGACAAAAAGAATTTTAAAATAAAAAAAAATAAACTAAGCAAACAAAAATCATTCTTTAAGATATTTAATTAGAATGGTTTGGGGAGTGATATTGTAAATAAAAGAAAATCACATTTACCCCTAGCATAGCATAGTTCTTGATATATATATGCTAATACTAATATCACCACTAATATTAGTGATAATCAACTTTAATGTGTGTCAGACTTTGTTTTAAGCAGTTTGCATTCATTTAGCCTTACTTTTATAAATGTAGATACTACCAGTAGTTTTTTATTGCACAAGAGCAGTGAGGTATAAAATGTTTGTAATGACCTAGGAGTAGATTATTCAATTAAATAAATAACTCCTTAAGAAAAGTTTTGAACAAGGAGGTGAGATTTATATTCTAAATATGGATCTACCCTTCATATATTATATTAATATTTGAATTATTATAATTTGTTCTGTGAACCAGTGAAATACAAGATGAGACAAATATAAATATGTGGAAATTCATGATTCTAGATAAATAGTATCCACTCCAAAGTAATAATTTTGAATAAGTTGAATAATTTTGGATTCCAGTGACACAGCTGTTGCCTAATACATAATTACTCTTGGAATCATCTGGATAATTGTGTCATTCTTTGGAATCTCCTTGATGGTATTAAATCTTAATATTTAAATTTTTTATTAAGTGTAGTTGACTTATAATGTGTCAAGTTCGCTGTACAGCAAAGTGAGTCAGTCATACATACATATACATTCTTTTTCTCATATTATCTTCCAACAGATTCTATCAGAAGAAATGCGCTAAACAGTAGGAACTGTGCTATATAGTAGGACCTCATTGCTTATCCATTCTAGATGTAGTAGTTTGCATCTACTAACCTCAAACTCCCAGTCCATCCCATTCCCTACCCCCGTATCCCTTGGCAACCACAAGTCGTTCTCCATGTCTGGGAGTCACTTTCTGTTCTGTAGATAGGTTCCTTTGTGCCACATTTTAGATTGCACTTATAAGTGATATTGTATGGTATTTGTCTTTCTCTTTCTGACTTACTTTACTTAATATGAGAATCTCTAGTTGCATCCATGTTGCTGCAGATAACATTTTTGGGTTTTTTTTTTAAGTCTCAGCAGTTTTCCCTTGCCTATATGTACCACCTCTTTTTTTTTTTTTTGTTTTTTGCCTTTTTTAGGGCCGCACCTGCAGCATATGGCTAGGGGTCTAATCAGAGCTGTAGACTCTGGCCTACGCCAGAGCCACAGCAACGTGGGATCCAAGCTGCACCTGCGACCTACACCACAGCTTACAGCAATGCCAGATCCTTAACCCACTGAGTGAGGCCAGGGATCGAACCCACAACCTCATTGTTCCTAGTCAGATTCGTTAACCACTGAGCCACAATGGGAACTCCTGTACCACTCTTCTTAATCCATGTATCTGTCTGGACATTTAGGTTGTTTACAAGTCTTGGCTATTGTGAATATTGCTGTTATGAATATAGGGGTGCATGTATCTTTTGAATTGCAGTTTTGTCCAGTATATGCCTGGGGGTGGGATTGTTGGATCATGTCTATATTTAGTTTTCTGAGGAACTTCTGTACTGTTTTCCATAGTGCTGGTACCAATTTACATTCCCACCAACAATGTAGGAGTTTTCCCCTTTCTCTACACCTTCTCCAGCCTTTGTTATTTGTAGACTTATTAATGATAACCATTCTGATGGGTATGAGGTAGTACCTCACTGTAGTTTTGTAAATATTAATCTTTAAAGATGAAGTCAGAACGCTTTTTCTGTCATAGGCCACACAAGACATATATTTGGCTTTGAAAGTGTATGGTCTCTGTGGGGAGTATTCACCTCCGTAATTACAGTGCAAAAAGCAGCCAGAGACAATATAAATGGACATGATTGTGCTACAATTGAATTTAATACACAAATACAGTCAAAGGGTCTGGTGTAGTTTAAGAGCATAATTTCATCTTTGAAGGTAAATTTACAGTTATTATTACTGTTTTGGGAAAGAGCGATCAAGTCATTCCCAGAAAGATAAAGATTCACGTGAAAAAAAGGCAAAAATATAAAGAGAGAGATGGCTACAAAATAGTACTATTTATTTCCTGTGTGACTCAAAAGCAGTTTTTCAAGCCAATACTAAGAGAACATTTCCGAAAGAAGTACTAGAATAAGTGCGTGATCTCTCAAAGTGATATGCTTAAGGAAGAAAATGCTTTTCTTTTTTTGATATTTAATGGCTTGTAGTGTGTATAATCTAAAGTCAAGACCACAGATTTCAAAATTTAAAATTGGAAAATGTCTTCTGTTTACTGTGTGTGTATACTTTAATTGCAAACTTTTCACAACTTAATATTTTTACCATTCATCATAGAGATATGTTGAAATTAATCAGTTGCATCAGTTGCAGTTTACAGAGCATAAATATCAAATAATGAAGTTCAGATGTAATACTTAAATGCTCTAGTGAGACTTGCATACTCATGATGGAAGCATTAGCTAAAATGCCATTAATGTTTACAGGAATCTTGTCTTCTCATCTACCAAAAAGGATATTTCTTCTAGTCTCAGCTGTTAAAGTGTAAATGCTTCTTGATGGATTAGTCAATGATGGTCTAATTGGTTCATGAGAGCAAATTTTCTTGCTGTAATGACTAAACTATCACTGCAGAGAGTGAGATGACTGTAATTTTTTCTCAAGGGTACAAATAATTTTCTGTTTCTTCAGTGATCCAAGAAATGCCAGATTTTATTAGGCAGTTCATGTGCTTCTGTTTTATGCTGACTAGAAAGATTATAAGTCTCCATTTCTCTTTCCAGGGACAGAAGCAGCTGTGAACCCAACTGCTGGAACTCACCTTCAAATTCAAAATACTGAACTGTATCGTGTTCCGTGTTTTGGCACTTTAGGCCCTCCACCTCCATATGAAGAAATTCCAAAATCAAGCCGATTTTAGATCTGGATCATTAATTGAAAATATTAGAAATATTTAAAATTACAAAACGCTAAATTTAGGAACGTACTGGGAATTCCTGGAAATCCATTAACATAGTCTACAAAAGGACAAACAGATGAAAGAATGAATGTAGGAAAATAATTTGTGTTATGGAGATGCTTCCATAGTAAATTAGTGGACTCTTTGTATATTAGTGGACTCTTACTTTTATGCTTATAACCGAGTTTCTCCATGTAAACAGGCAGTAATTGATGCATGGAGTGGCATCCACTAAGTTTAAGATTTCACTCTAGGACACATCACAGCTTTTTCTGCCTCACTCTCTGTTTTAATCTAAGCTATTCTCTGATATGGAATCAATAAAAATTTCGTAGTGTAACAGTGACCCAGAGATTCATACATGTCCAGACCCGGAATCAGAAAGAGAACATTTGAATTGGGGTGAGGGGAGAGAAAAGAAGAAAGAAGAACTGTTTGGAATTGAAGGGTGAGGAATGAATGAAGAGGAAGATTAAAAGTTTAAGGGGTTGTACATCTCATCCTGAGGAGGGAGAAAGTGTTGGCAGAAGCTGAGGCGCATGTAATTCCACAATGTGGAGAAGAGGCACCCATTTCATATGGGTGAGTACAGGCTCCAGAGACCAGAGTCTTTCTCTGGTGCCACAAGACTTGCCATTTCTTGCAAACCGTGATAAGAACCCTAGGTATAGATATCAGTGTTCCCACTGAGGACGCTGCTTAAAGAAGGAGCAATGAGAGATCATCAAGTGACATTTTTGAGGTGGCCATGGGCCTGGGGACCAGGAAAAGAAATCCATGGCCAGTGCCATATGGTCTTCAGCTGACAAACGTGTTGAACAGAACGACTGGGACCTCGACTTATTTGCCTAATATACCTTTTAAATTAACTTCAACCAAAGTTATCTCCTAATCTTTTCCCAAACTTGTTTATACAAATATGCCCCTTCTCGGTTGATGTTAACAGTGACCCACTAGGTGCTAGACCTGGAGTTAGCTTTGAGTCCTCCTTTCATGTGGCTTCCTACATCAGAAAAGTCCTTGGTTTGGCTCTACTATATATATTCTCTCTATAAAGTCAGATTCTAAGCAGTTCTTACTCCATCTCTGTCACGAACCACTCACTGCCATTTCTTGCCTGGATTACTGCAATAGCATCTAAACTATTCTCTCCCAGCTAGCTTTGCCCTCTGTATTTTATTTCCAACACAGTATCTAGAATAACCATTCTTATTGCATAAGAAGGATCATGTCCCTTGAGTAAACTCAAATGACAATCACTCAGAGAAAATGCCAAGAGTCCTCAACACATGGATCTATAGGATCCATAGTCATCTAAGATCTCCGTTCTTATGACTCTCCCCTTACTTATTTGCTCTAGGAACACAGTTCTCAAACCTACCAGGTATTATCTTACCTCCATCTGTCCTTTCGGTCCTTAGTGCTTGCTTTTTCTTTGCCTGCAACACTCTTCCACCTGGATATCAATATTGCTTCACTCCTCACTTCCTATAAGTCTTTGTTGAAAAGTTACCTTCTCAGTGAGGCCACCCTACTTTAAATTGCAATTTCTCTCAAGCCTCGCACTTCTACCTCCTTGTCTCAGGGACACTTTTCCTCTTCCCATAGCACCTATTACTTCTACTGTACTATATAGCAAAAATTTTATTTATCATCTGCTGGTGGTCTTCCCTTGCTAGAATGTAAATCCAGAAGGGAGAAATCTTGTGTTATCACTAGTTCATAACCCAAGCTTCTTTTTTTTTTTTTTTTTGGTCTTTTTCTAGGGCCACACCCACAGCATATGGAGGTTCTCAGGCTAGGGGTCTAATCGGAGCTGTTGCCGATGGCCTATGCCACAGCCACAGCAACACCAGATCCGAGCCGCGTCTGCAAACTACACCACAGCTCATGGCAATGCCAGATCCTTAACCCACTGAGCAAGGCCAGGGATTTGAACCCACAACCTCATGGTTCCTAGTAGGATTAGTTTCTGCTGCACCAGGACGGGAATTCCATAACCCAAGTTTCTAAAGCAGCCTGATGCTTAGTATGTAATCAAACATACATATTACTAAACATACATATAAGTAAATTCTCTAGCTCTGGAAATTAAACCAACAACAAAAAAACCAAAATGGATGAGAATTTTATAAGGTTGAAGCTTTACATACCTGAATGTGGATAAGACTCAGGAACAGCTGATTGCTGTATCCACTGGTGAAAAACACCAAAGAAACTTGTGTTAATATACTCTAATAATCCTTAATACGTGTGTACGGCCTTAGGGCATACATATTGCCTTCAGATCTCATTCTCCTGACAATTTGTAACCTTGCTATTCCTAACTTAAACTTATACATGGTAGATTAAACCAATCCCATTCTTTCTTAAACCTGCTAAGACTGTATTAAAGAAGTAAAAATGCTTTTTAATTCACAAGAACAAAGAGAATGGTAAGAAGGTGATGGAAAAAATTAGCAACAAGTTTTAGTACATTGGAGAGATGTCTAAGCTAGATAACAGATAGATAAACATAATTGACTGGAATTTCAGTATTTCCACTTTGCTAAGTGTCTTAAGGAAAGAAACTGAGAATAATCAAATTCATGCTGTACCATTGCAGAAATATCCAAGAATTAAAGGCAAGAGAGGTGAAGAGAATTTAGGAAATGATGATGAACTTGACTTATAGAAGATAGCTTTGAAGCAGCCCAAAGAAGAGCCAGTTCCAATCAGAACATGACAACAAGAAACTGTAGAAAAATAAAGCTAAGATTAAGGAAAAATGTGTGATGAAAATGCAGTAATAAATTAACTATTGGTAAATAGAAAGTGAAAGAAATTTTAAAAAGTCAATTATAAATCTATGAAAAACAACGAAAAACCATCTCCGCCTCCAGATGGTTGTTACGAATAATGTAAATAATTAATGTTAGATTATAAAATGGAGGTTATTCATATTGACATTGCAGGCAGAAGGGGAAAGAGTGGGATGAAGGAACATGTCAGGATATAATAAGAAATTAAACCCTAATCTTATGTGGAGTCAATGAATAATATCTAATTTTTAAAAATCAATAAATAGTAGTAAATTTCATCATTTGGAAATTAGGTCATAAATACCTGAAGCAAAATGCCAAAAGAGTTGAAAATATCTCTTTTTTTTTTTTTTGTCTTTTTGCCATTTCTAGGGCCGCTCCCGTGGCATATGGAGGTTCCCAAGCTAGGGGTCTAATTGGAGCTGTAGCCGCTGGCCTACACCAGAGCACAGCAACGCGGGATCTGAGCCGTGTCTGTGACCTACACCACAGCTCACGGCAACGCAGGATCCTAACCCACTGAGCAAGGCCAGGGATCGAACCCGCAACCTCATGGTCCTAGTCAGATTCGTTAACCACTGCGCCACAACGGGAACTCCGAAAATTATTTTCTAAGAAATGGGACTTGGAGATAGTGCTGTAGGACTAGGTAGAGCTGAGAAGTGCTTGATTTTCATCATAAGCCTATTTGACTTTTAAAACTAATGCAGGATTTACTTTCATAAAAAGAAATATAAAGTTAAACAAATAAATGTTTGGCAAATTCATACTTTATAATTGCAAACAAAGGAAGTCATACCATTAGAAAAATGTTAAACATAAATACCTCCAGGTGGAGAGGCTACAGGTGATTTTATTTTTTATTCACATTTTGATTTTTGAATTGTTCAATAATGTGTGTACATTGCTTTTATAATTGAAAACCTCAGCAAAATTCTGTTTAAAAGCACACATACACACACACACACACCACTGCCTTCATTCAACAAATGAGAAAAATGGGCTTTGGAAGGATAATCAACTAGTTTAAGGTGCAGAGCTAATTAATGTGAGAGAAAAAACTAGAGTCTATATATTTTGATCTTTCAGTTGCTGTTTCAAGTATTTTTCCACTACGATCTTTTATCTTAAAACGTGGCTGTAAAAATAAACATCAGAGAATGTGGGTTACAATTACACTTATTTTAAATAAGTAGCTCTAGTTTTTGTTCATAACCTAAAAGCTATGTATGTTAAAATCCATTCCAATTATAGAATAGCAGTTATAATTAACACCTAGAGAAGTATAAGCACCTTTGGAAACAGGGGCTAATGATTCAGCAGCTGGAGTTTGACGAAGATGTGAGTGAAAGTCAGGGTTGAAGCGATCAGAATTTACTATTGTGTTAGTGCAAGTCTAATCCAAGTACGTGCTTGATGTGCGGTTGATTGGTTTACTTTTGGGGGCTGAGGCAAAGTGTAGGACGGCCTATAGGCAGGTGAGTAGAGTTGGTAGAAAAAAATAATTTGTTTTCATAGAAATTTTCTGGCAAAGATTTCTTATCAAATATCACAGGACCCATTTTAATTTAGTGTCTAAAATACTTACTGAATGACCATTGTATGTCAAGGATTGTACAAAGTTCTGGATTTATTCCTCCCACAAACTTTGTTATCATCATTTTTCCTAATACTAGTTTCCATCACCTTGCTCTGACCTCCAGACAGAAACTTAAAAGTTTGGTAGCTGGTGCTCTTTATGGCCCACTGAAAACTACTGCAGATAATAAAATGATAAAACTTATATGGCTTATATGATTATAATGATATTTAAAATAGAAATTAAAAAAAATAAACCCGTTCCTTTTCTGTCATCTCATTTCTGAAAATCTTTGCTGGCATCTTCGTTCATCAATAAATCATTAATATTCACTTTAACTTGGCATCTTAGATTTTAATTACGATAGGACTAGATTTTTTTCCCATCTCATGTTAAAAAGCATTCATTTGTAAAAAGAGGTTTTGGAGTTCCCATCGTGGCGCAGTGGTTAACGAATCCGACTAGGAACCATGAGGTTGCAGGTTCGATCCCTGGCCTTGCTCAGTGGGTTAAGGATCCGGCGTTGCCATGAGTTGTGGTGTAGGTTGCAGCTGTGGCTCGGATCCTGCGTTGCTGTGGCTCTGGCGTAGGCCGGTGGCTACAGCTCCGATTGGACCCCTGGCCTGGGAACCTCCATATGCCGTGAAAGCGGCCCTAGAAAAGGCAAAAAGACCAAAATAAATAAATAAATAAATAAATAAATAAATAAATAAATAAATAAAAATTAAAAAATAAAAAGAGGTTTTTCTTACTGCTAAAGGGTGTAGTTTTTTCTTTGAACATCCAGCAGAGGGCATGAAAGCCTATCTTTGATTCTAGCCCAATAGTTAAATTTGATTTAATGGCTAAAGGAAACCTTGAAGCTAGGCTTTTGACAAACCTTAGCAGAATGAAATAATAATGAGGTTCAAATTTGCGAAGAGGAATTTAGTTTTTTAGCTCATATTTCTCACAACGAAGCTGAGCGTCGGCTGAGATGCCTTCCATCAGAGAGTCTAGAAAATCTGAAATATACTTGTACTTCTGAGGATGATCCACCAGTGAGACTGAACTGCCTGAATAGGCAGGGTGATTTGTGTATACCATGCTCACGTGGTCCGTAACATTTATAGCACTGACCCTATAGGTCTAGTCTATTTCTTTTTTACCTGACTGCAAGTTTCCCTTTAATTTTCAGTTTTGTAGTTCCAAATTCTTTTCATTTGTGTTAGGGGCACAGCTTTTCTAAAAGACATCTATAAAATTCAATATCTATCACAGAAATGAAATAGAGCTAGGATAGGACTGAATAGCATTCATGTGGACAATGCAATGAAACTCAACCAGAATATTATATTTAGGACAAAATGTGAAATACTTCAGGATTGTGTAAGAGAAAATGAAACAATGAGAATGTGTTGGTTATAAGGCTCCACTTTCAATAGAGAATGCTTTTTTTTTTTATCAGAACAAACAAAGGAAATAGAGTATACATTCCAAAGGAATCTTTCACTTTTAAAGTCGTTTTGCTTCGTGATTTTATACAAAATAATACAGGCTTCCCCTCCCCCCATTAACACTAGATCTGGAAAGCGTATTTTTGTTGTTGTTGCTGTTATTTTACTAAGTGTAGTTCTGGGAAAATGCAATATCCCTTTACAAAATTAATAATTTGGTGATAAACAAAATGTAATTTATATTTGCGCATTTGGAAATAGTTATTTTTTCCCTTCTAAAAGTATGCCAGCTTAGACCTACTATCTGCCTCATAAGGCAAGTAATGTATGTCAATCAAGATTTCAGATTTTTATATTAGTAAAATGAAAAATGGTATTGCTCAGAAGCCCTGAAATTATCAATAAATGCAGGTGTTTTAGTTTCATTATTGTTATCAGTTTTTTGAGGGAAGGCTTCCTCTTTGGAAAATCTGCTTATGGGATGCATTAAGCAAAACTAAGAGAAGTTCCCTTTCTGTAATAATTAATATAATTATGTCTCTTTTTATATTTAGTAAATTGTCAGTTTGAATGTTTTCCATTGGATATGAAAACTGAATTCATGTGCCAATTCATACCATACTCTTTTTTGTGTATATAAATCTGGGTCAATTTATAATGTTAAAAAGTCTTAGGTACCACTGACTAATTGCTTTTTAGATTTAGGACTGGAGCTATTATTTTTTCTTGAAGAATATTGAAGGACATAATAAGAAAGCCTAAGGATTTATTTTAAATAATCCATGGATGATTGCATGCTTACCTGGTAGCATGTAGATGCTTATCCATTGTGACATGGCCAACAAAATAGATTAACGAATGCTACATGAAGAGAATTGCATGAAGGAATGGGATGCTCATCTCTTAAGGATGCCAAACATTACTGGGTGCTAAGGTCTTTTTGGAGAGAAGGTTTTTGTTTTTGTTTTTTTAAGGATAGTTTGTGGTTGAAAGGAACACTTTGATAAGTTGTTAAATGTAAGAGGCAGTCAGTCGAGGGACACTCAAGTAACAACAGAGGTCATGAAAAAGGGTACATGTTTATGTAACTGTAGGGCTTCTATTTTCCTGTTTGAAGTTTAAGTGTTAGGGACCAAAACTTGCAAGGCTTAGAGGAGAGTTTGTCTACTTTATAAATTCATTTTTTACTATAATTTTATTAGCATAAGAAAAGAATTCTATTGAGACGGCAACAAAACTTGATGTATGGTTAGAATAGCCAATACTAGAACATTAGTTTCATATGATTAAGCCCCCACTGTGTCCCATTTTTATTCTCCAATTATGCATTTTTTTCTTAGTTTCTCTTATCTTTATTTTGTCTATTTTTGATAAAGTTTGCTGAAGGCTTCAGTTTCTGCTGTATTAAACAAATTACCTTATTTTGTTTCTATTTACTAAACTTGAAGCTTTTTCCATCAATAAACTAGAGGCCCCACCTGATTTCCTCTTCTAATCAATATTTCTTGCTCAACAGCTTTAGAAAACAAAGGCACTGTGTAATCTTTGCTTATATTTAGTAAAAGGAAAAGTATGATTTGCAACCATAGGATCTCTCAGTCCTTTCTCCTAATTCTCTGGGCTACATAAACTTAGATTTGCATTCAAAAACTTAATTTAGAAAATAGCAAAAAGGTATGATTATTTCTACAACTCTCCTCAATTTTCTATCTATATGCAGCACCTCCTCCCACAAACTCAGGAAGACCTTAAAGGGTCAGGTCTATTTGGTTTCAATTCCCTTTATCTATGCAAGGGCTGTATCACAAAAGCATCCCCCTAACTTCTTTCAAATTTTCATTTTCAACTACACTTCCCTCCCCCTCAACCCCCCTCAAGCATTATCAAAAAAACATTTAACCCATTAATTTTATGGAAGCAGTCAAGTTATTGCAAAGGAAACCTTATAGTATTTTGCATTTTTCAAAATTCTCCCAAAACCTTTTTCAAATACAAATTATAGAAATTAAAATTATGGTATTTTATTTGAGTCATATAAAATGCTAAGAGTGAAGAGTTTTTATTTTTGCATTTCAGAGCTGGTTAAGAAAGACATTTTTCAGACATTTAGAACAAAATCCAAATTGGGAAAATCGATATTAAGGAGTTGTTAATTGTTACTGCTATTGACTGTGATATAATATTGTGGTTATATTGTTAAAAAGTCTTTATGAGATTATTTCTGAGATATTTTAAATGAGCAAATAAATGAATTTTCTTATTTTCTTATTTTTTGGCTCTGGAGAAAGCCTATTGGTTGAATTTGAGCATATATTCTTCTTTTATTGCTAATACTAATTCTATCTTATGGCTCTACTTTGCCTTAAAAATGAAATTTAATAAACACTGAACCTTTCACTTAGAATATATTCTATTTTAATAATATTACCTTGATTAACACATTGTATACTAAAATTCAGTCATTCAAATATGAATTTACCCACTTTTTATATACCGTCAAAGCACTTTTATTTTTATTTAATGTATTTTTTAATCAGTTCAGTTCCAAACTTAAAATGTATTTAAATGAAAATTTTAAATAGTGTCATGTGGCAAAATATGCTTTTTAAGGTCCACATAAAAATAAATAGATGGCTGTAAAATAAAAAAATATTCAATGTACCTCCTAAAATTGTCCATATACCATTCGTAGTAAGTGTAACACACATTGAGAAAATAAATATATGTTTTGAAATTGGAGATGGACCATAGCATAGGACTAAAAACAAAAACAAAAACATAATTTCCATCTGCAGAAATAAATATTCAAATAATTAGTGATTATTTTAAAAAGTTTGTAGGAGGAGTTCCCGTCGTGGCGCAGTGGTTAACGAATCTGACTAGGAACCATGAGGATGCGGGTTCGGTCCTTGCCCTTGCTCAGTGGGTTAAGGATCCGGCGTTGCCGTGAGCTGTGGTGTAGGTTGCAGACGTGGCTTGGATCCCACGTTGCTGTGGCTCTGGCTCAGGGCGGTGGCTGCAGCTCTGATTAGACCCCTAGCCTGGGAACCTCCATATGCCGCAGGAGCGGCCCAAGAAATAGCAACAACAACAACAACAACAACAAAAAGACAAAAAAAAAAAAAAGTTTGTAGGAGTTCCCATCATGGCTCAATAGAAACGAATCTGATTAGTATCCATGAGGATGCAGGTTCCATCCCTGGCCTTGCTCAGTGGGTTAAGGCTCCAGTGCTGCAGTGAGCTGTGATGTAGGTTGCAGATGTGGCTCAGATCCTGTGTTGCTGTGGCTGTGGCATAGGCCGGCAGCTATAACTCTAATTTGACTCCTAGACTGGAAACCTCCATATGCTATGGGTGCAGTCCTAAAAAGATCAAAAAGAAAAAAAATGTTTGTAAATGGTACTCAATTTAGTCAAATACATGTAAATCAAAACAATTACATAATATCATCTTTAACTCATAAACGTGGTAACAATATTAAACATTGTTAATGTTGGGACAAGGGTGTGGGTAAACAAACATTATATACACCACTGGGGAAGTGTGAATTAACATAACTTTTTTGGAAGCCAATTTGGCTATGTATATCAAAAATGTTAGTATATATTCACATGGATTCAGCATTTCTACTTTTACACACAATAGAAAGTATAGTTACAATCACAGAAGAAGGCAATAATGTGGGGGGGAAGTGTCTTTTTTTTTTTTTTTTTTTCAGGGCTGCACCCAAGGCATATGGAGGCTCCCAGGCTAGGGGTCAAATCAGAGCTGTAGCCGCTAGCCTACACCATGGCCACAGCGACCCCAGATCCAAGCCGTGTCTGCCACCTACACCACAGCTCATGGCAGCACAGGATCCTTACCCCACTGAGCAAGGCCAGGAATTGAAACTGCAACCTCATGGATACTAGTTGGATTCATTTCCAATGAGCCAAGATGGGAATTCCAATAATGTTTTTAAAAGAATATTCATTGCCACTTTGCTTATAATAGCAAAAATGGCAACAATGGAGGTGTTTAAGGTGACAGATAAGTAATGGTACATAGGAACAAAGAACTACACAGCCAATTAAAAAGAATGAGGTGATATGGAAATTTCCAATAAATACGGTTAGTTATTAATTTTTATCTAAAAGTTATTTTTTGGCTGCACCTGTGGCATACGGAAGTTCCCAGTCTGGGGATCAAACCTGCACCTCAGCAGAAATCCAAGCTGCTGCAGAAACAATGCTGGATCCTTAACCTGCTGTGCTACATCAGGAACTCCTTAATTTTATATTTAAAGAGAAAATGAACAATGGTATGGTGTATACATTTTCAAAGGATCTACATACGCCATAAATTTCAATGTTTTTTCTTTGTAAGGACAGAAGAAACATGTGATAGATACATCTTGTGGGAGAGAGATGGTGAGGGGAAACCATGGAGGTGGGTAAGAGAGGCATTGTTTAACATTTTCATTTCCATACTGTTAATTTTTGAAAAATCTTACCCATGTATAACTTTCCTCTATGTTAACAGAGACTCTCTGGGTGCTGGGATAATTGGTGCTTTTGTTTGTTTGTTTTATTCCTTATTATTTTTTGTTTTGAACAAATAAAGATTACTTCAATACAAATTTAAAAAACAAATCACCAACTTTTTGAATGGAAACATTAGGTAACCAGTATGGGATTGTTTATTACATTGTTTTCCAGTTAATTACTGTATATCAGGGGCCGACATTACTCAGTTAAGAACAATTATTTCCTAGCTCAAAAGCTTTTTCCACATAATTCTCAGTTGATCACCCAAAAATGAGATCAGAACTATTCTCTCCAGCATGAGGATGTTGAGATAAAGAAACAAAAGCACAAAGGTAAAAGAATTGATTTGAAATAGATTAAATTGTAAAGGAGAAGATATAGTAGGTAGATTAATTTGGGAGTCAAATCTATTTCTGTAAAGGTGAAGGCTGTCTTAATAAGTGTTTGCTACACAGATGATGCCTCAGAGAGGCTGACTGTAGGTGGGAAACCAGGATAGTTACCCCACAGAATAACTAGCACCTTATGACCTTAGATTATATTTCTAACAGTGGCATTGAGGGCCTTTTAGCAAACTTCATCTCAATTTTCCTATTTTGGAAAGAAGAAAAGTGCTATCTTTCTAGGGTTTTCATTTTAAAGTAATGTGTGAATATCAAAACTTCCTTATCACAGTTATATTCTGAGGACATGGCACTGCTTATAATTTTTTGCATGTTAGTTTTCCCTGTCTTGATTCTATTTCTTTGTACATGTTTTTCTTTTTGCATAGAATTCTTTCCATTAATTTGTTTTCTTTGAAGGTGCCTATCATTTTTCTTTACACAATGGAAAAGGTCCCTTCTCTATGAAGCCATCCCTGAATGCATAGGCAGATGCAGAGATTGCTTTTCCCATAATATTTCATACATACCCACACGACAGCAATTATTTAATTGCATTCAAAGTTTCATTTTTTATGCTTCTGTACCTCTACGCCTTAGGTTTCTTGAAAACAGTGATGACCTTTCAATAAAACTGCACAAATACATGCATGAAAATGGAAGAAATAATCCAATGAACAAATAATTGCATGCAATGGGTACAGATAAAGTGCTTAGCTTTTCTGGGCTAGGGTATTATCATTCATTCACTCATTCATTCAAAACTACATATTTAGGGTCTTCTGAGTATCAGCCACTGTACCAAGTGCTGGGAATAGAGCAGTACACAAAGTAGAATGTGTTTTGCCCTCTTTAAAGAGCTTGCAAACTTTCGGAAGATTGAGATAGGAAGAGGAAACCACTCACAATTCAAGTACAATGGGGGAAATGAAAGCAGAGCCCTAGAGTGTTCAGGACATGCCAATATCTAACCTAGTCTAGTGGAAGTCAAGGAGGCCTCCCTGGAGAAGTGATGTGTTACTGGAGATGAGAAGGATGATAGGAATAAGAACTGGAAAAGAAAGAATTTATTCCAGAGCCAGAGACAAGAGAAGTATGGGTCTTTTGAGGCAGAGAGACATGCAGTCTGGTTGGAGGGTGGTAAGCAAGAGAGAGTGCTAAAAGAAGTAGGAGAGGTACCCAAGGACCAAGGCATGGCTGACCTTTAACAATCATGTTAGGAGTTCCCTTGTGGCTCAGTGGGTTAAGGATCCAGCATTGTCACTGCAGAAGCTCTGATTACCACAGTGGCATGGGCTAGATCCCTGGCCTGGGAATTTACACATGCCATGGGTATGGAGGGAAAAACTCATGTTAAAAATTTTGTTACTTTATCCTAGAAACAATAGAAAGACATTTAAGCAAAGGGGTAATGTGATTGGAAATGTATTTTGAGAAGTTCCGTTTGGCTTCAGTGTAAAACATCTATTGGAGAAAGGAAAAAAGGAAACTGTTGTGCCTTAAAGAAAGAAAAGACAACTTTCTCATTTTTCTTTTTCTTTTTTTTTTGTCTTTTTAGGACCAGCCGCACCCACGGTATATGGAGATTCCCAGGCTAGGGGTCAAATCAGATCTGCAGCTGCCGGTCTATGCCACAGCCACAGCAACCCTGGATCCAAGCCATGTCTGCAACCTACACCACAGCTCACGGCAACACCGGATCCTTAACCCCTGAGTGAGGCCAGGGATCGAACCTGCGTTCTTGTGGATACTAGTCAGGTTTGTTAACCACTGAGCCATATTATATGGTATATAATAATAATATGTGTAATGATTACTACTAAGCCTACTGGTGTATGATACCACTTACTTTTAAAAATCCTCTATTTTATTTCTATTATGTTATTATCAAAAGTAATTGAAACAGTAGCATATTTGTAAAATGAGGGAGTTAAACTAGACCATCTCAAAAATTCATTCTAAGACTACATCTCTACTTCTAAATCATCATTGTAGTGATTCCTTTCTAACATTAAAACTTTTCTTTTATGTTTTAAAAACATTTGGAGGAAAGCAGCTACATTCCTAATTATCTCTCTGTGTTTGTGTGAATTTCTAGTGCTATAGAGAGAATTAGCTAAGATACTCTGTGATACTTAGATTTCCATTTCTGAGATTACTTCTCTCTTATGTGAGGGTTACATTAGCGTATGAATAATTAAACTAATACATACCACTACAGAAGGCTAGTTTTCAAATAGAAAAATAACCTGTATAATATCCTATTTTTTTTTTACATATTTTGCATTATTAGACAGTTTTCTGGAATACATTTACCCTCTTCTTACTATTTTTGTATTTTATATTTATACTTATAAATTTATGAAGAAAAACTAAAAATAATCAGTTATTTTTAAATTATTGGTTTGAATAACTGTCATGTTAAAATTAAATATTAGAACTATATTTTAAAGACATCTGTTCAGTGGTCTGGGAACAAATTCTAACTAAAGCATTAACATTTTTATAGGAAACTTGTTAAAGCCAATAGATCTGCTCATCAGGGATATGTATGTTTCTCCATTCTCTTTAATCTTCCAATAAAATGAAGGCTATGGATAGTATTTATTTTGTTTCTTTAAATTTATTCAGAAACACTTGAATTCATATTTAAATTGAATTGCAAACTTGATTCCCAACCTGAATAAGTGATAGAGATTCCTATTGTAATTACAAAGAAATGATTGTTCATGCTTTCAAATGAAGTGAAAGATTGAAGCTTTATGAATTCCAAGCGCCCATGAGACATTACCTGCATTTAGAAGAATTGAACTCTGGAGATCAAAGAAAAACTTTCAACATTTTACTGCAATTTCCCTTCTTGATTTTAATCCCAATAAGTATCATTTATGTATGTGTGTGTGTGAACTATATATTGATCATTATAATATTAATATATCTGAAAATTTTAAAGTTTATAGTACTATGAACAAGGAAATTATGTAGTTAAGGACATAATTGGAAATCTAACTGTTGTATTTTATCCCATCCCCTTGTATAGGAATCACCTCTACCCAGATATTTTTTTGAAAGTAATTTTTACACTTAGACAACTGACTGGGACTATGCAAGCTCAGAGGAATCATCTAGGAAGTTTGTTAAAAATAACTCTGAAGTTCTGGGATAGTATTGTTTTTGCTTGGGATGCTAATTATGCAGTGTATTCAGTTTGTAAAAATTTATCGAGTTATATACTTAGGGTCGTGCAATTTTCTGTGTGTAATGTTATACTTAAATACAAGAAAGAAAAAATATAAAAGAAAGAGCAAAGGATCACTAAACTAGTTTAGAAGTAAATATCATGATTTTGGGCAGGCAAAAATTTTTTAGCCAGGACACACACAAAAAATTATTATCATAAAGGAAAAAAGTGATGAACTGGACTATGTTAAAAATGACTTCTTGGAATTCCCTTGTAGTTCAGTGGGTTAAGGATCTGGCATTGTCACTGTTGTGGCTCTGGTTCTTGGAATGGAGCAGGTTTGATCCCTGGCCCAGGAACTTCTGCATGCTGTGGATGTGGTAAAAAAAATTACTTTTTATGATCAGAAATTTCAAAAGAATGGAAATGCAGCCCACAAGCAAAGAAAAGACATTTGTAACACATATATACAATAAAGGAATCATACAAATATTATATAAAGAATGCCTCAAAGAAAAAATGAAATAGAAAGATTGGGAAAGAACTTGTATATAAAGATCACTAAATAGAATATTAAAATATATAGTAAATATATTCAAATGCACATGACTTTATTAGTCATTAAGAAGAGGAAAGTTAAAAAATTACAAATTTTACTTTTTTGATACCACTACATACCTAAAAGAATGGTTAAAATGAAAAAAAAAAAAGGTAATATTATGTGTTGACAAGGATGTGGAATATCATGTTCTGCTGTGAGTGTGTAAACTGGTATAAGCACTTTGGAAAACTGTTTGGCAATATCCACTACATCTGAACATTTGCACACCTGTGAGAGAGCAATTCCACTCCTAGGTATCAGAAAAGGGAATGCATATATATCTCTCCAAACTATGTGCAGGAAGGTTTAAGCATAAGGATTTACTGTATAATATGGGAAATTATACAAATTCTAACAATCATTTTTGGTTGGTTGTGTTTTCCAACTTTCTGCAATGCACATATATAACTTTTATAGTTACAAAGGCTAATTTCTATTGAACATATGATATTAGAAAGTAATGGTTGAAAAGGACTAGGTAAGTAAGATTGTTCCATTTTATAAATTTGTCTTTTTTCTTATTGCAGTTAATAGGACATGACTAAATTATAGTACTCAGAATTCAGTGGGCTATTTTAATGTTTCACCCTAATAACTATATGTGTGTATACTTTGGGGTTAATATTATTTTTTTCTTTCTGGCAGTTGAGCTACCACTGTGTCAATTATTGTTTTTTCACCATTTGATATTTTTTTGCTGCTCTCTAGTAGCTACACAAAATATATTCTTTGTTATGCTTTTTGGAGGATTCTTCATTAAATTATGGTGGGCTAGGAAAAACGTTCCCAAGGAAACTTTAAAAAAAATGCTAATATTCCTCCCAGGATCTACAAAACATTTTTATTGAGAAAAAATTCAAAACATTCATAGGCTTCAACTATCTCCAGAATCCTCTGAAATATTTCCTCATACAAATGAAGGAAAAATTTCATTTCTAAAATGGGAAAAATTTTTACCTCTAAAATCTAATTGATTATTTAATTAATTTTATCCTGACTTTCCCCAGAAGTATTTCAAGAGACATAGAATATATAAAACATGACAGACAGTATATCATAAAACAATTGTGGGAATAAAAATTTTCAAAGTCAAGTTTGAGAAAAAAAGAACAATACAAAATGTTTTAAAATGCATAGACTAAAACCCATATAACTAATAAAAGTAATCTACAAATAACTTTGTTAAATGTCAGTTACACAGTTGATAATATTCATGAAATAAATGTGAATCAATTGCTCTTAATTCTAAGATTAGATTAGAAATTCTCCTGAGGAGTTCCTGTCCTGGCTCAGTGGTTAACAAACCAGATTAGTAAACCATGAGGTTGTGGGTTTGATCCCTGGCCTCACTCAATGGGTTAAGGATCAGTGTTGCCATGTGCTGTGGTATGGGTTGCAGACGCGGCTTGGATTTGGCATTGCTATGGCTGTGATGTAGGCCGGAGGCTATGGCTCTCATTGGACCCCTAGCCTGGGAACCTCCATATGCCACAGGTGTGGCCCTAAAAAAAGACAAAAAGACCAAAAAAAAAGGAAAAAGAAAAAGAAAAAGAAAAAAGAAATTCTCTTGAGATACTGGTAAAGAGATACCATGTGAAATCATTCACATCATCTTCGACAATGTGTCTGCCAGATTCCATTGTCTCATTTTCACATTATTTTTAGCTTTTTAAATTGGAAACACCTCTTTTAGGAGCTTAAGAAATTTGTAACTAAATTTCCATTTTCCAAAGAATGGACTTTTAGTTCAGTTGACAATCTGTTAAGGTACTGCATGGACATTCATGCTATTCGTGTGAATTACAGGGAATCAGAAAACCTGAGGTTAAATTTTATAATTTTAAGAAAACTCTACAATTTAAAACATTGAAGGGTTGGAGAGGATTAAGATGGTGCAATAGAAGGACTGGAGCTCAATTTCTCTCCTAAAAACAACAAAATTCACAACTAGAAGCTGAGTGATCCCCACCCAAATGGACTGGAAACCTTAAAAAAGATACCCTACTCCAGAAGAACAAGAGGAGGCCACATCAAGAGGCAGGAGGGGCAACTTCACGATATAAACAACCCCATACCTCCCAGGTGGGAAGCTCCACAGACTGAAAACTAACTGGTTCACAGAGAGAGACTCACCTACAGCAGTGAGTGTTCTGAGTCCCACATCAAACCCTCACGTGTGGGGATCTGGCACTGGGAGAAAGAGCCCCTGGAGCATCTGGCATTGAAGGCCAGTGGGGCTTGTGCACAGGAGATCCACAGGACTGGGGGAAACGGAGACCCCATTCTTAAAAGGCACACACGGACTTTCACGTGCACTGGATCCCAGCAGAGCGAGGTCTCCATGGGAATCTGGGTCAAACCTGACCGCAGTTCTTGGAGGACATCCTGGGAAAACAGGGGTGAATGTGGCTTCTTGTGAGGGAAGGACGTTGAAGGGAAAGCTCTCAGGAACATTCAGCAGCTGCCTTTCTCTGGAGGTGGCCATTTTGAGAAAATCTGGCCCCACCTGTCAGTCAGTGCTGAGAAGCCCCAGGGCAAACAACAATCCAGGTGGGATCACAGCCCCACCCCTCAGTAAACAGGCTACCTAAAGACCCCTCAGGCACACAGACGCCTCTAATCCCATCCAGAGACTAAGCCCCACCCATAGAGGGATTAGAATCAGCTCCACCTACCAGGGGGCAGGAATCAGCCCCTCCCATCAGGAAGCCTACAGCAAGCCCCCCATACCGACTTCAGCCACAGGGGGGCAGACATCAGAAGTAAGAGAGGCTACAACTCTATTACCTGTAAGAAGGTCACCACACCAAAAACCTATAAAAATGAAGAGAGAAAACTATAACTCAGATGAGGGAGAAAGGAAAAACCCCAGAAAATCAGCTAAGCGATGAGGAGATTCTTAGCCTCCAGGAAAAAGACTTTAGATTGTTGATGCTGAAGATGATGCAAGACATTGGAAATAAACTGGAGGCAAAGATGGACAACTTACAGGAAACACTGACTGAAGAGATACAAGATATAAAACTTAGACAAGAAGAGATGCAAAATACAATAACTGAAATAAAAAATTCACTAGAAGCAACCAACAGCAGAATACAGGAGGCAGAAGAACGAATAAGCGAGGTGGAGGACAGATTAGTGGAAATTACAGATGTGGAACAGAAAAGAGAAAAAAGATTGCAAACAAATTAAGAGAGTCTTAGAGAACTCTGGGACAATGTTAAACGCAGCAACATCCGTATTATAGGGGTGCCAGAAGGAGAAGAGAGAGAGAAGGGGACAGAAAAAATATCCCAAGAGATAATAGCCAAAAACTTCCCTAACATGGGAAAGGAACCACTCACTCAAATCCAGGAAGCACAACGAGTACCATATAAAATAAACCCAAGGAGGAATACACCAAGACGCATATTAATCAAACTGACCAAAATTAAAGACAAAGAGAAAATATTGAAGGCAGCTAGGGAAAAGAAACAAGTAACATACAAGGGAACCCCAATAAGGTTATCGGCAGATTTCTCAGCAGAAACTCTGCAGGCCAGAAGGGAGTGGCATGATATACTTAATGTCATGAAAGGAAAAAACCTCCAGCCAGGATTACTTTACCCAGCAAGGCTCTCATTCAGATTTGAAGAAGAAATCAAAACCTTAAGATAAGCAAAAGTTGAGAGAATTCAGCAACCACTAAACCAGCCTTACAACAAATACTAAAGGATCTTCTCTAGGCAGGAAAGAAAAGACAGCAACAGGAAACAAAAATTCCACAAATGACAAGGCTCACCAGTAAAGGTATATATACAGTAGATACGAAATCATCCATGCACAATTATACCATCAAAATCAGAAATCATGAGAAGAGGTGGGTACAAATGCAGGACACTGGAGATGAACTTGAAATTAAGAGAACAACAACTTAAAACAATCTCATATACATATAGACTCTTATATCAAAACTTCAGAATAACTGCAAACCAAAAATCTACAATTGATACAGAAACAAGGAATCTCTGAAGAAGAAATATATCTCATAGTAAATAAGTGCATAACCCACCATGAAGGGGGTCATTTGACATCATTCTTGGAATGCTGAAGTCTTCTTACATCTGATTCTGATTTCCTCTCCATCAAAGAATTTATGATAATTATATTTAAATTGTGCAACTGTACAATTAAATAATATAGGTCTACAATTGTATTATTAATAACCATTTTTCTCCATGGTACAGTGTAAGGTCTATAATGTCTTGTTTATCACATCACCTAGAATGGTGTAATGCCTTTATTGAAGAATCAATGAGATGTAACAAATTGTGAGGACATATTTATATAGTTACACTGTTTTTTAACCAATTTATGCATTTTATATTTTCCTTATTTTCAGAGGGTGTATTATTTTTGTTATTCTTACCAGTTAAGTTATTCTTTTTATTATGCTATATAAAATATTTAATGGTATATAAGGCTTTCTTCTTTATAAATTTTAGTTGCATAATACACACAATTTTAATATAATGCTAATTTTTAAAGAAAAATTGAAATGTAATAGATAATACTAAATAGTAAAGATGAAAGCCATACAAAATGGGGTAAAGTATAGAATAAATTTCCTATTTGTCTCAGCATATTTTCCATTCCACTTCTCCAAAGGGAGTCGCTTAATATGTTTCTTAAGATCCATGATATAATAATGTGTGTGAATGTAATTGTGTTTAAATATATGTATTTTATTTTGTAAAAAAAAAAAATTTAAAGAACAGGCATTCTTCCTAAACCATGCAAACCAATCACTAGATATTATTGAACATGAAAAGAAAATTGTATACAGTGATGAATATATTTGCTTTGGAATTAGTTAACTAGCTAGTTACCTGCAATTATAAAAGAGCTATGAAGATACAGCTGAAGGGTAAGATTTAAAATGTTCTTTAATTACTGTATGATAGTTTCTTACCACTATGCACTCAGAATTGTCAATTCAAACTGTTTCCAATTTGAATTCTACCAAGTTTTCTTAATTAGTTTCTAACAAGATTTGCTTCATTAATGGAGTTTTTATTATTGTTGTAATTAAAAATATTATGGAATATATGCACACTCCTCAAATAAAAAAATAAAAATAAAAAATAGTAATAAAACATTGAAGGGTTATAGTGTGAATATGAATAAAATCCCATTAGCAATCTTCACTGATTTCTTTAAGCATGTATATAATTCTATTGTTTTTCAACAAGCACATACTTTGTGAGGAAAATTGATTTTATTAATAGAGAGCTGTGAGCATTATTTCTTTCAGGTAACAAATATTTGTAACATTTTATCCTCTGACAGCCCCTTGGCTTGGTGCAGAGGATCCAGTGGCGAGAGAGCACTTGAACTGGTGAATTCTAATATGGTACATTCTTGAAATTGGGATGCTCAGTACTCAGTCAACACTAAGTGAACTCCTTGGTTTAGCTACAACTGCCATATGTTAATATTTGACAATATACAGGCAAATTTAGAGTAGTGATAAAATAACACACAGACCTCTGTTGTTAATGAAAAAGAAAGTTAGCACTGACTCCGGGATTAATTTAGCATTTGCTTTTGACCTTTAGAGCATGGAGAGGGACCTTTTTATTTTCAACCACCACCAGTGGCTGGTCCATGAAGCTATTTTCTTTTTCTATTTTAACAGAATCAGAGCAATGGTACGCTTTGATATACTGACTTGAACCTGCAAGACTCATCTTAAAAGTTATCACAGAACTCACTCAGTTAAGAATACAAAAAGTGAGCCGAAAGCCAGGGAAAGAGCTAAGAGCTTGTCAATCTCTTCATAGATTAGAATCTCTGGCCTCTTTTGAAAGTCGCTTTCTATTCTTCAAGTGCCACTTTATTTTAATATCTCCATGTCACTATCTCTAATAGCAAAATAGAAATCACAACAAACACTTTTACATTCCTGCAACCTTCTCTTAAGATGCAGGGAAAACGTGTGTATGTTTGTGTGAGGGTGAAAGACTGGAAGAATTTAAGAATAGCTGAGAAGAAGTGATAGGAGAATCAAACTTTTTGATTAAGCTAAGCAATGAATTTACCTCAACGTGGAGTCTAAAGAAGTGTTCCCGAATTTGTCCGCTATTATTGAACTTGAACATATTGAGTTATTGGTTAAGAAACAAATACACACAGACCAGCATGTGTCACTTTACACCCTAGTGTCTACAGCATACATTTTGGCAGTCTGTGTCCGAGGGGCCACATATGACTTGGCCATCGAAACAGCTGTAGTTGAATAGGCCTTCCTCATGGAGTAAGGATAGTTCCTCTCAAGTCCAACATCTGTTTGAAAGAGATAAATGTGGTGATATAAAAATAATTATGGCTCAATAAACTTTGGGAAAAATGTCATTTTACATATTCCTCCCCCAAAGAGGCAAGATTATTAATATTCTAAAAAGGAATCATCTAAGAGCCCCAGAAAAGACTCTAAGATCCTCAGCCTGGAAGTTATTTTTAGATTTAAAATTAAGCCAAATAATATGCTTTTTTTTTTCCTTTTGAGAAGAGGGATTTCCTTAGTTTCTTTCAGTGACTTGTTTAGAAACCCAATAGTAATGCGTTACATTCTCCAACAACAAATTCATACTTGCTTTGGCGCTCAGTTTACTTCTCTGTTTTAAACATGTATACATTTAATAGATCCGGTGAAGTGAAATATATAAGATTATGACATCAAAATAATCATTATGTATTTGGATACTGGACACAGTTGTAGCTGTAGGTTTTTTTTTTTTTTTTTTCGTTTTCAGCAAACATACCACTAACTGGATAGTAAGTTTCTCGTACTGCAAATGCGTTGCCCTTGAACAGACGAAATTTTAATGGTACTATGTAGGGATCAGGTCAGCAACATTACTTTGGGCTGATGAGATATGTTTAACTGGTCTGGGAGGAATGATATTAGAGGCAAGGAAGTGTGCTATTTTATTTTGTTCTTACCTTTAAAGAGGTATAAGCAGCATGTGAGGACAGCACCAGCCAAAAAGCAACCCAGAGACCCAGCCATTCCAAGCCAACAGGACCAACCAAATTTGTATTGGATGCCAAGAAATATATTGTGCAAAACCAGAGAAGTACGCTCCACATAAACATCGACAGCATACCACACAGAGCCAATGATTCCTGGGGCACCTGCAAGAGATGAAAATTGCCAGAAATAATGCAGGCCCTTTCCAAATTTAAATCCAAGGAAAATGGAGTATTCTGTTGTATCATATTTAAAAATACTCCATCATTCCCCTGACCCACCACCCAGACCCATGGATGAAGTTAGGTCAGCTATGTAATCCGCTCCCACATGGAACCTGTTTTTAAAGTCATTCATTTTAGTGTGTTGGGATTAGAAACAAATAACTGGAGTAAAAATTATCTTTATGTTAAAATATGCCGTTATCTACCACTCCCATACCATATATGAATAGACTAAGAAATTTTTCCCATTTTAAATAAAATGTAACCCTTACCTATTAGTCTTTAGGAAAATTGATTGGCTTGAAATGATGCCCCAAGAGCACTCTCTCTTTAAAGGTATAAATGGCATGTCAGGGTTTAGACATAAGAAAAATGGGTGGAGAGTTGTGTGGGAAAAGGCTCTGAGAAAATGGTGTTTCTAAGATTGGTGACCCCAAGAAACTTTCACATTGTTTTCCTACTGAGTCTGTGACATCTATTTAAGACAAAATTTCACTGCGTTCTTTCCCCAATTATTTAATGCAAGAAGTTTAACAAGGAGCAGATCATGACCATACACTAACCTTTAGAATATAGGGTATAAATTACCTATCACACTTTTTCTATAATACTATAACCTATAGGTTGAGGGTTAAAATTCATTTTTTGACACTTAGAAACAGATTTCTGGAGTTTCCGTCATGGCTCAGTGGAAACGAATCTGACTAGGAACCATGAGGTTGTGGTTTCAATCCCTGGCCTTGCTCAGTGGGTTAAGGATCTGGCGTTGCTGTGAACTGTGGTGTAGGTCACACACACGGCTCAGATCTGGCGTGGCTGTGGCATAGGCCAGGAGTTATAGCTCCGCTTAGACCCCTAGCCTGGGAATCTCCATATGCTGTGAGTGCGGCCCTAAAAAGACAAAAGACAAAAAAAAAAGATTTCTGTGTGTATGTACATATACATAATTCAATATATATATATATATATTCCATATATATAAGTGTGTGTATAATATATATAATTATAGTAATTTCAAATAATTTCAAGGCTTTAACCATCTTGGATAATTTAGTCATCTCTGGCCATTCCCACAGGGATTTTCTTCACTGACTTGTTTTTCTTTAAATTTAGCTTGTTTCGTTATTTTATAAAAAATGGTTGTGTAACTGGGTAACCATGCTGTATAGCATAAAATTGACAGAACATTGTAAACCAGCTATAATGGAAACAAATAAAAATCATTATATAAAAAAATTTTTAAAAAATGGAGTATCTGGTGGTGTATCAAAAAGCATTCTAGAACAAAACTGCATAGCATTAAATGATATTTAAATTTGTTATGTAAAACACATCATTACATACAAAAACTGTATGTTATTATTGGGCTGTTCATAAGGATGAGTATCTTATAGAGGACAAATTACTGAATTCTAGTGACTTTTTAATATAATCTAAGGATCATTAGGGTGTTGACGCAATGTTTGTGTGTGAAAATATCAGAGAGGCCCCATTTTTGACTATGTGATGGGTGAGTTTCTCTGCTATGGGTTTACTCTGCCCACATCTGATCTTTACAACAACAATTAAGAATAGATATTATTACCAGCGCTTCAACCTAAACTGCAGATCAAGAAAAGGAGACAGATTAAGAGACTGGCCTAAGATCTATACATCACACATACATATTTCCAAGGATTCTTAGTTTCAAAATTCCTATCCACTCATCCTATACTTCCTGGTCAGATTCCTACTTATATTTGATTTGATAACTTTTTGATTTTCTCTCTAGAGGGTGGGCTCATTGTTTTTCAACCTTCCTGCACCTTGATTTCTTCCATAGTGTTCTTTTCCTCCTAACTTGCATTACATCGTGTTGTGATAAGGGAAGATTAAATTGAATTTGATGACAGACCTCAGTAAAATATCAATTTTGCTGTTCCATCAATAAGCAGCATATAAAGCACATCCTGATTTATTTTTTAGTAGTCATGCTTGATTTATTAGTCTTCAGAACTCCATTTACTCACGTGTTTCTTGAATAGAGAAAGTAGCATAATCTGTTTATTGGTACACTTATGATCATATGGTTTGACGCATAAGGAAAGTCTAATATAGGATTTGGTACAATTTAGTTCATTGCCGAAAGGAGTTGGTGGGGGTGAGTACAGGAAAGGAGGTGGTGTCTTAGGGCATATTTTAGGTCTTAACTTTGGGAATAATCAATCTTTTTTAAAAATTAAAGCATTATGTAACTTTTTAAGTGCTAAAAATAGTTTGAGGACTTCAATAAACCTTAGTCACAGATATTCACAAAAGATTAATCATCTATTTCAAAACTATGGAGAGCAGGGTGGGTGGATGTGCTGGTTATTGATTCACTCCAGAAAAGCAGGTCACATGTGATCCTAAAATGAACTACTTCAGAACAGCACCCTCTTTATTTGAAGACCTTACATGATTATCTTTATCCCCATCACTAGTCCAGACCAAGCTATTACCTGCTATTAGTAATGTGGTTCCAGCAACAAAGCAGATGCGGACTTTGATGTATGGCTCATCAGGGAGGAATTTCACACAGTCAAGACCAAGGAGCAGGGTAATAAATCCAAATCCAGCTAGAACATCTGCAGTAATCATCAGTGCTCGTGTTACTACCAGCTTCACTAGAAGATCAGAGCATGTGGGTTCAGCACAGAGGAAGGAAACATGTTAATACATAGAGATAACCAAAAAACAGACTCCTGCATACATTAACACATGCACACTGAATAAAATCAGACTTTAAATGTGCATGAACTTGAAAATAAATACCCGTAATTTTTTCATAAGATGCAGAAAATATTGGGACTATCAACATTTTTATTTAAGTTCTTCTTATTACAATCTTGTTGGCCTCCTAGAAAAATGTCTGGCATATGGTGGGGGCTCAATAACTATTTCCCTTCTTGCCTCCTATTTTGGAATAAGTCTCATTTGCAAATATTGTAGCTAACTGCTGAACTGAAAGAGAATATCTCTTCTCCAGAAGATACCCAATAAATATTCAATAAATAAATAATCACTTTATTTGTTTGAAGTTTTATTGAAAAAAAATGTAATTACTTGGTTAAAATTTGGTATACAGGAGCAAAATAAAATACTTCAAGATATCCCATGCCAGTTCAGGTGGGAGCCATTAGCAGATCCTTAGAAGTAGAAGGAGCTTCTGTTATTAAGTGGAAGTCAGATCATATTCTCTTTCATACCTGTAGGTTGTGAACTTTTTTGGCCAACACTCTGCATTAACCCTTCAACCATGCACGATCAGTGGAGCATATTTTAAAGCGATAGCCAATGAGAATATACAGTAAAGTCCAGGGAGAAGATCACGTCAATAGAAGTGGAAGAGTAACAGTTATCGTCTGCAGTGGGTACATCACCGACTCTGCAAGCTTCCTGAACTGTGGTCTCAGTTACACTAAATTAAAAATAGGAAAATTCTGTCACAAGTGGAGAGTTAATTACTTGAAGTCAGAACTACTGTTTTAGCTGGTTACTGAAGAGGAGTAATACAATTTATTTCTTTGATGGTAGAGTCATTATGCTTTATTTTCATAGTCATTTGAAGTTTCCTTACATTTAAATAATTTTTTTCCAATGGTGAGATAACTTTAGGGCCTATTTAGTTATAGATTGCTCCCATCCAAGTACTAACCAGGCCCAACCCTGCTTAGCTTCAGAGATCAGACGAGATAGGGTGCATTCAGGGTGGTATGGCTGTAAACGAGCTATAGATTGTTTATTAAAATGTGGCCAATTTTCCTCATTTCAAATACAAAATATTTTTATAATCCATCTAGGAAAAGAGACCAGTGCATAAAATCAGTTTCTACCTTTTTAATAGGTAAATATTTAAGTTCTGAAAATGTGGCATTATTTGTAAAATTTTAGGCTCAAATTTCAAATTTAGGCCAACCCTAAGGATCATTTTTTTTTTTCAAATTGAGGAAAGAGAAAAATATATAACTCATTAGGTGAAATCAGTTTTTATATTTCAACATATCTCCTTGATCCACAAATAGTGTACACAAGTAGGCCTCAGTACTCCAAGCGAAGTGGTCCCATACTTTAGAGAACCTCCCCTGAAATTTTCTAAGTCCCCTTCTGGGACTGGGAACCAACAGGACCAGGTCTGCCATCTGGATGGGGTCCCCTGAAATCATTGTGGGTCCTGGTCTTCCCTCCTCTGACCCTTGTTCCCACATAAGGTGTGATTCAGATGCTCTGTGGAACTCCAGGACTCATGCCCATGGTGTCTTCCAGAGGCCCCATGGCTAGTCCAGTTCCAAAAAGGCAGCTCTGCAAGAAGGTCCCTTATGCTGGCCAGTTAGGAATTTCTTTCCAGAGACTGTCTAAGATTTGACTGCCAGAATAATGTTAAATACTTTGACTTGGGGGATTAGGGAGACTCAAATTAAATGTGTCAAAAGGACCCAGAAAAAAATATATCTGAGTTTATATATCCTAGTTATACAAGGTATTTAGAAAGGTTATCTAATTGTGATTAAGTAAAAGACTAAAAATAAAATCTACTCTCTCTCTTTCTCGCTCTTTTTTGCCTGCACCCACAGCATGCAGAAGTTTAGGGGCCAGAGAAAGAATATGTGCCACAGCAGTGACAAGGCTGAATCCTTAACTCACTGAGCCACCAGGGAACTCCCAAACTCCTTCTCTTAAAGATGACATCTAGTTATATTATTTTCTTAGAATAAATTATTGGAGTTCCCATCGTGGCTCAGTGGTTAACGAATCTAACTAGGAACCATGAGGTCACGGGTTTGGTCCCTGGTCTTGCTCAGTGGGTTACCGATCCGGTGTTGCCGTGAGCTGTGGTGTAGGTTGCAGATGCAGCTCAGATTCCGTGTTGCTGAGGCTCTGGCATAGGCCGGCGGCTGTAGCTCTGATTTGACCCCTAGCCTGGGAACCTTTGCCCAAGAAATGGAAAAAAGACAAAAAAAAAAAAAGAATAAATTTTCACCTTTCTTGTCTTTAAGTATATGATAGAACTTTATAAAGAAAGATAATGAAGCTTTAGGATATTATTTGAAAGTAACAGGTAAAAATATGTCAAAAGAAAAATGGGAGTTCCCACTGTAGCTCAGTTGTAATGAATCCCCTAGAAGCCATTGTGGGTTCAATCCCTGGCCTCGCTCAGTGGGTTAAGGATCCAGTGCTGCTGTGAGCTGTGGTGTGGGTCACAGACACAGCTCGGATCCCGCGTTCCTATGGCTGTAATGTAGGCCAGCAGCTACAGCTCTGGTTTGACTCCTAGCGTGGGAACTTCCATATGCCTTGGGTGAGGCTTTAAAAAAAAAAAGAAAAGAAAAATGTAATATTGTATAGGCAAAAGATAAAGGACCATTTTAAATATAAACTGTGGTTTTCTCTGTGTAGTAGACTTATAAGTCATTTTATTTTCTCTTGCTTAAATGTACATAACAATAACTTAAAATTCTAAAATACTTCATTTTTTTTTCTTCCCTAACCACTCCATTGCATTTCTGGAATCGCCTAGTGTCCACATGAACATGAACATCCATTCCTATTGACCAAATTGTGTTTCTTTGCATGTAGAACTGGGTTAGTGCAAGAATGGAAAAAGAGGAAAAAAGGAGGCTTTTTTCCCTAAAAAAATGAAATAAAAGCCTTATGAATTATGTTTAAAAAAATGTTCCAGGTGTTCAAATCCTAAATAACAAAGAAAGCTATTTTAGAGCATGGATCCTTTTAAGTGCTTTTCCTTGGACTGAAATAACTGTCCAGGGGAAAAGTCACATTCTAAAGGTTTACTTTTCATTTATCTTGAGAAAAGAAGTTGCCATGTTGTACCCGCACCCATCATTTGAGTTAAAAGAGACTAAAACCAATTTGCTTTAATAATAGCACCAATATTTCTTGGCACAATTCAGTGTTTTAAAGAAGTCAATAAATGAATAAATGGTATAGAGAAGAGTTGAGAATATCAGTAATAAGGTTTTTTAATCTATGAGATTTCTTTATTGGTAGAAATGTGGGCCTTGCTAACACCTAATTATAATTTAAAGCTAAACATAGGGAAGATGAAGGAGCTGGCTTTATATTTCTGCTGACAATGTGCTATACATGTTAAAAATTTTCACGCTCTGAACCCACGGTCTGTGTCTCTCTCTTTGCCTGTCTCCCTGTCTACTTTTCTGTCTGTCTCTCTCTCTGCCCTTCTATCGCCTTCTCTCTTAGAACATCATCCTTTGAAATATTATAAACTTTCTATCTGACCTAAGTCCTAGCTAAAAGACATCGCTGAAATGCTTTTCATCTGACCTGTCAATTCTAATCATAAAATCACAGCACCCTGAAGAATTTTGTTTCAGTTCAAAAAGTGTCTACTATAAGCCTGCTGTGTGTAAGGTACTATATCAGACACCATGGGAGAGCAGAGCTGAAGAACATATTTTTACCTTAAAGGAATATATAAATACATGGGAAAAGATAAAATGTGCTAAAAATATTTCAATTCACTTTTCAGAAATAAATGAAATTTCTAATTGAAACATTTAAAACTGGATAGAACCTTAGCAGAATATAGTAGAAAAGAAAAACACATAATGGAAACCTGAGTTCAAGTTCCTTTGGCCTTCCCTGCCTGACAAGGGGGGTTGTCTAAAGCATACATACGTACAGGGGTGTTCGGCAAGTATAGAATCGTACTCATCACAGGTGCGAATCCCATCAAAAGCATTTGTGACACACTCCCACCAGAGGCCTCGGCATTTTGTGCTCACCTAGATGTTGGAGAAGACACCATGTGAAACAATTCATGCAGACACACTTTGATTCCTCTTGATCAAAGGGAGGACTTGGCTGCTGTGAGTTGGATAACATAGTACAGTGGTTACAAGTGGAATCAGAATTTCATTTATGATAAACACAATGCCTTTTAGAGTGTTTTCCCTTAAGTGCTAATAATTAAAGGCTTTCCCCATCAGGAGGTCAAATCACTTCCTGATTTGGGGGAAGGGGCGTAACCCACACCTGAGATGGATGAAATCAGAATTAAGCATATGTAAATACCTATGGCTGGTTCCATCATCAAGAAAGTTTAATATGGTAGCAATTCATTTCCCTTTTCTATGCTGACATTTACTTATCAAAAAAAATCAATATAGTACTGGATGCTAACTGTTGACATCTTGAGTCTATTAGGAATGTGCATCAATTTTTCTTCCTCAAGAACAATGAATTCCATGAAGAAACATGTTGCTATGTATGAGGTTCAAAATTTTAAAATAATTTTCAAAGAAAGGTATATATAAAGACAACGATAAATGAAATATAAAGACCACGCGACTTCTCCCTTGCTCCAACAGACCACAAAAGCTTAAGTTTTGGTATAGACGTACACAAACTGACCATTAATTTCCTACAACCTGACAGTTGCAAACCACTTTTACTTAGAAATGCTGTACAGATGATTCTAAGTATCCACTTAGAGCTAAAAGGTACCAGTGTCCTGATCCTTCTCATACTTTATCTATAAGCCGTAAGTCAAAACAGATTTCCTGGAATTGTAAACGTGCCAACAGAAAATGCTTTCAAGTATTCTTGACAGAGTTCATGCATATGGAACAGAGTGAATGTGATTGTTTATTCTGATTCGATTACAGATTCACATTACCTTGGCAAGCTGCGAATAGTATAGTAAGATTTCACCAAAATTTATCTTGGAAAATGAAAACTTAAAGTTTTCCTTAAAGAAAGAATAAATAACAGAACAAGGTGGGAAGATAAATGCAAAGGCAAGGAGATTATAACTGGTGCGGAAAGGAAGGAATATAGTACATTTTGAATTGCAAAAGAAAATCATATCAAGAGAATATTTGTACTATATAACTCTCTGCCCAGGAGTTCCCATCATGGCTCAGCAGTTAGCGAATCTGACTAGGAAACACGAGGTTGCGGGTTCGATCCCTGACCTTGCTTGGTGGGTTAAGGATCCGGCGTTGCCATGAGCTGTGGTGTAGGTCGCAGATAAGACTTGGATCTGGTGTGGCTGTGGCTGTGGCGTAGATCGGCGGCTACAGCTCTGATTAGACCCCTAGCCTGGGAACCTCCATGTGCCGCGGGAGTGGCCCTAGAAAAGGTGAAAAGACAAAACAAAACAAAAAACCAAAACTCTCTGCCCAGTGTTCTATTTTGAAGCTGTTTTGTGCACCAAATAAAACTCTACTGCTGGCAACTCTACAATTTTGAATGTTGTACTTCTATTTTCACATTGCCTGTGAAATGTTTTTAATTGGTAATAATCGATAATTCTATTTTTTTTTGTCTTTTTTGCCATTTCTTGGGCCGCTCCCGCAGCATGTGGAGGTTCCCAGGCTAGGGGTCTAATCGGAGCTGTAGCTGCCGGCCTACGCCAGAGCCACAGCAACGCTGGATCCGAGCCGCGTCTGCAACCTACACCACAGCTCAAGGCAACACCAGATTGGTAACCCACTGAGCAAGGGCAGGGATCGAACCCTCAACCTCATGGTTCCTAGTCGGATTAGTTAGCCACTGTGCCAAGACAGGAACGTCTCCATCTCCTAATCTTTATAAAGGAGAAAGTGCTAGGGTGACAATAAGAATAAAAATTACAAAACACACAATATAGGTGATCTTCTCAATAGGTGATACTATTAGTGAAGTACTTAAACCTGATAATAACCTGAGCAGTGACTATGTTCAGTGTAACTAACCAACCAAAATGAAAGTGAAGAAAGACCAATGTTGAATGGTAGCCTCCCCCAAAGATGTGTCCATGTTCTAATTCCCAGAACCTGTGAAAGTGACCTTCTTTGGAAAGAGACTTTGTCTTTTTTTTTTTTTTTTTTTTTTTCCATTTCTTGGGCCGCTCCTGCAGCATATGGAGGTTCGCAGGCCAGGGGTTGAATTGGAGCTAGTAGCCGCCGGCCTACGCCACAGCCACAGCAATGCAGGATCTGAGCCGCGTCTGCAACCTACACCACAGCTCACGGCAACACCGGATCCTTAACCCACTGAGCAGGGCCAGGGATGGAACCCGTACCCTCATGGTTCCTAATCGGATTCATTAACCACTGAGCCACGACGGGAACTCTGGAAAGAGACTTTGTAAATTAATGCTCTTAAGAGAAGGAGGTCATCTTGGGTTACCAGGGTGGGCCCTAAGTCTAACGACAAGTGTCCTTAATAGAAGAGACACATGGAGGAGAGACAGAAGAGAAGAGAAGGAGGTAACATGACCACAGAGACAGACACTGAAGTTATGTGGCCCCAAGTCAAGGGATACCTTGCAGCCACCAGACGCTGGAAGAGGCAAGGAATACATTCTCCTCTAGAGCTTCCTGAAGCAATGTAGCCCTGCTGACACACTGATCTCAAGCTTCTGGCCTTCAGAACTGTAAAAGAATATCTTTCTCTTGTGCTGAGCCACCATGTGGCAATGTCTTATGGCAGCCCTCTGAAATAAATACAGTAGAGATGTTTCTACTAAACTAGTTACACCACAACAGGAAACAAGCCTTCTCATAGTCTGTGACCCTCAGTCTCTTAATTAACAGGGACACACTGGATCCAGTTCATTCCAACTTGAGCTAGGTTCTGTGGATCTGGGGTCACTACTCTCGAACCAGAAAGTGACTTCCACAATTCCTTGCTGTCAAACTCAGCCACCAAAACAAATTAATGAAACCGACTATAGTCCTCCTTCTTGTAAGGGAAGTGATTTAGAAAGTGAACTAAGATATAGATGTAAGGATACTTATTGTAAGCTAAAAAAGAGTATTTTTTTTCTTGCTCAAACATCCAGTAGTGGTGTCATTTTCAAGGCTATTGATCATTTACCCACAATGACCATATTTAGAAAGGCAATGAGCTCATTAGAGGAAACAAGGAATCCAATTTCATTAGGTATTAATGCTCAGGGGCATAATATGAGATTGCTTGGTATTCACACTCAGTTAAGGTACGTGAGAAGAGTGGCTGTAATTAACCAAACTTCAGTGTTAATATAGCACTTACTGGAGACACCCTTAAAGGTGCCTTTGTGCACAAAAGACAAGGTTAAAAGACTGCATTATTTATCACATTTAGGAAAGCCCTCCTAACCCGTAATTTAGAGTCTTTACTTACCCCCTGTTGTGTACGGCTTATGAAGAACTCTCTAAAAGGCAAGCAATTCTACTTTCTTTAAAGTTTTAAGGCAAGATTCTTAAAAAGCAGACCATTGCTTAAAATATTATGGTTCACTTTTCTTAAAGGGCAAACACACACAATGCTAAGTAGTAACTGTCTCTCTCAGGGTTGTCCAAAAGAGACGATTCCAAATTTAAGCTTTCTCCTTTTCACATGTGATTCATATGTTAACAAATAACATATTAAAATAATACTGGAAGAATTTTCATATTATTTCAATGAATATCTGTTGACCCTGAAGTGAAATTAACCCCCTAGGTTGGGGGAATTCCATTCACCCAAGGTTCGGCAATAAACGAGCCATGAGCCACAAATGTGACGCCAGTATAAATTTTTCTTTTTTCTTTTTTTTTCTTTTTTGTCTTTTTAGGGTCGCACCCGCAGATATGGATGTTTCCAGGCTAGGGACCCAATCGGAGCTGTAGCTGCTGCTGCCACAGCAACACGGGATCTGAGCCGCGTCTGCGACCTGCACCACAGCTCATGGCAATACTGGATACTTAACCCACTGAGCAAGGCCAGGGATCAAACCTGTGTCATCATGGATCCTAGTCAGATTTGTTTCCGCTGAGCCACGATGGGAACTCCCAGTATAAATTTCTTAATATTAAATACTTGCCAACAGTAAAGCATAGAGATTTTATGGAAGAGTCCAGATTTCCAGCTTTCCTTGGAAAACTGGTCAGTCTGGCCACCTAGACTCCCAGGTCCCATGTAGCAACAATTAGCAAAAGCCGGGTGGCTGTTCCCATTTAGGTGGGGTTTATGCTCATAGGTTCCTTACCATTCCTCCCCAGTCTGCTCCTTCAAGGATGTCTGCACACTGGTTCTTATAGGCATTTGCATTTTCCCCTCCTGGTATATAATAATGACAATAACTCCCCTAGATTTCATTTGTCAAATTTCTATCTATCATTTAAATATCACCACATGGATATCCTTTCTTCCATGAAGGTCCCCCATGGAACCAGTTGGAATTAATTTTTCTTGGATCCCACAGTAATTTGCCCATATTTCTAGAGCATTTACAATACTGCACTATCCTTTTCTGTGCATCTGTCTCCCAAGTCTGTCTATGTTTATTAAATATCTGTCATGTGTCAGTCAACTAGTTAACTAAGTGCTGGGGATATAGCACTAACCATTTCAGGCATGGCATCTAGCTTTAAGGAGCTTATAAATGCTTCTTCTCAGCATACAACAGATGCTCAAAGGATGTTTACTGAGGGAAAATATCTGTCAATTTTTCTTATCATACACATTAACTCTCATTTCAACTTTGGCATAGAAAATGGTTACTAATATACTGTATGAACAATTGGTGCATAACAGGTCCTTTAAACTTTACTGAATAGAAGAGTTTATCATTGAGATCAGAGTCAAAATATGCTGATTGGACATCAGTCTGTACCCTATATACTCAACCAGCTCTGGAAAGTGTTTAGCACAGTACTCAGCATGATATGTCACAAAAAAAGCTTTAGGATACCAGGCTGATGATCTAGCTACCCAGGTGAATTTGAGTAGCATATATATGTATGACTGGGTCACTATGCTGTATAGCAGAAATTGACACGACACTGTAAATCAACTATAATAATTTTTTTCAAAAAATATAAAGGCATAAATTAATTCTTTAATCCTAGGATTTCTTTTTTTTTTTGTCTTTTTTTTTTGCCTTTTCTAGGGCCGCTCCGGCAGCACATGGAGGTTCCCAGGCTAGGGGTCCTTAACCCACTGAGCAAGGCCAGGGAACGAACCTGAAACCTCATGGTTCCTAGTCAGATTCATTAACCATTGTGCCACAACGGGAACTCCAATTCTGGGATTTCTTATTTGGAACTCTTTAGCAGTTTCCCATGAAGTCTTATCTATCCTACCTTTACCAATTTCCCTTTTCTTGTCATTTTGAAAATATTTATAAGCAACCACATACAAGTTTGCCAGCATTGTCTTATTTACAGCAGTTGTGAGTGTGTCTGTCTGGACTCTATATATTTTATATATCTTTTGAGAAACAGAGAAACTTAAAAATACTTCAATTAATTGGCATTTTTTCTCTTCCAGTTGCATAGGAGAAATATACATATATATATATATATATATATATATATATATATATATATATATTTAAGTGTAGCAAGTTTAGTAAATATTTTTTCTTGGTTGACCACCATCAAACAGGACTTTTCTTTGTCACTATGCATTATGTTATAAATGCATATGCATGAGGATTTATATGTGAATATAATATAAAAGAATAATGCATTAGCTGAAAGAAAAATGGAACAAGTTATAAAGATATATTTTTAATTTGTTATTTGGTTTCTTTTTAGGGCCACACCTGCAGCATATGGAAGTTCTCAGGCTTGAGGCTGAATCAGAGCTTCAGTTGCTGGCCTATGCCACAGCCACAGCAACACCAGATCCAAGCCATATCCACCACCTATGCCACAGCTTGCAGCAACGCCAGATCCTTAATCCTCTGAGTGCGGCCAGGGATCAAACCTGCATCCTCATTGATACTAGTCGGGTTCTGACCTGCTGAGCCAGTGGGAATTCACAAAGATATGTATTTTTTTAAAAACCACCTCACAGGAGTTTCCTGGTCTCCTAGCAGGTTAAGGAACCATCATTATCACTGTTGTGGCTCAGGTCACTGCTGTGGTGTGGGTTCGATCCCTGACCCAGAAACTGTCCCATGCTGTGGATGCGGCCGAAACTAAATAAATACATTAAAAAAAAAAACCACTTGAGTATGCATAATATAGAAATTTATAGTTTTCACACCACTGTAACATCCTTGTGCTCATGTATTTTTAACACCGAAGATGCGGTTTACTTTGTTTTCAGTACTAATTTGAATGTATTTATTAGGATGCAAAAGTGCCTCATTTTTTTTCTTTTTTTGCTTTTTAGGACTGCACCCATAAGCATATGGAAGTTCCCAGGCTCGAGATTGAATCAGAGTTACAGCTACTGGCCTACACCACAGCCACAGCAACACCAGATCCTTAACCCACTGAGCAAGGCCAGGGATTGAACCCACAACTTCATGGATACTAGTCGAATTCATTTCTGCTGCACCACAACGGGAACTCCATAGGATGCAAACATTTTAATAATACCATAGTAAATTATGTTTTACTTCTAAAACTTGAAATATTTTCAAAAAAAAAAAAAAGGCATTTGAGTTTTTTATACTACAGTTCTAAACTTTTAACTTTTACATTTTCTTTTCTTTTTCTTACTATCCCAGGGCCTAAAGGAGCTCAAGACAGGCATTTATAATGGTGAGAAGGCAAGATTAAAATAAACATAACATATGCCACCTTTCTTTATACTTCACTTATGTATCATGAGTTTGTTTGCAAAAATATACTTGGTTTAACTCTGCATGCTTAGTTGTGGAGCTCTGGTTAATGGTGTATAAACTGCAAGAATGGGATAATGCAAACTTAGCAGGTATACGTTTGTGGGCTTCATGGTAATATTACCTAATTTACATATATGAATTACATATTTCAATGTTAGTATTTATTAACATTAGTATACATTTAATCATTTTAGAATGCTTTTCTTATGCACATATGGTATCACAGCTTTGCAATGATCACTGTTCAGTGAAAAGGATCACAATTTATTTTAAGAGAATTATTATAAAATATTAATTTCCTAGAGTTCCTGTCATGGCTCAGCTGTTAACAAAACTGACTAGCATCAGGATGCACGTTAGATTCCTGGCCTTACTCGGTGGGTTAAGGATTGGTGTTGCCATGAGCTGTGGTGTAGGTTGTAGCCGCAGCTCGGATCCCGCATTGCTGTGGCTGTGGCATAAACCAGCGGCTATAGCTCCAAATGGACCCCTAGCCTGGGAGCCTCCATATGCCATGGGTGTGGCCCTAAAAGACAAAAAGACCAAAATAAAAAATAATAATAATTTCCTTTTCTCTCTTTTCTTTTCTTCATTCCTTTCCCTCTTCCAAGCACCAGGCAGAAAAGTTATATTTTCTAGGTGGGAAATATCAACTTTGAAATATCTCTTCACCAACTTTGTTATACATCTGAGGGGACGGTATCTTTATTTTATCTTATTAAAATGAAGAACGAAATCCGTATCTTGAAAAAAATCTAAGTTGCAGAGAGATGACAGATCTTGCCTAAGAAAAAATTGCAATCTTTCTACAGAGATACTTCTCATGTAGGCTCCAAATATCTCTTGACATTGTATTTCATTCATGTATTCATTCTTTTAACAAGAATGCCAAGTATCATAATAGGTACCCCGTCAGTTCATATTAACAAATGCATCCTGAGTCCCCATTATATGGAAGCCGGTGTCAGGAGCTATAGGAGACCATGAGGTAAATTAAAAGAATGTTTGTAGCCTCCAATGTCTGCTGAAGGAGTTTGCAATCGGCTGGGAAGTAACACTACTATGTAAATAATCAGAGTACATGCTAGCTATAATAACTGCAATATTTACTTTATGTCTGAAAGAACTGTAGCATCATTAATGCAAATAAATATCCCAAAGGACAACCTGGTTATGAAGATAAAATAAATCCGAATGTGGGAAGCTTTCGTTTGAGGTAATAAAATTTTAATCATTAAAGTGCTTGGCGTATGGCAGATTCTCAGTAGTTAATTAACAAAATTTGAACTGAAAATGAAATAAAGTTGTGATAACATTTTTTTTCCTTCTGATAACAGAGAGAGTGGTAGATTTGTGAAAAAAGTTTTTTTCATTTCAGTGTGGATAATGAAGAATTGCAATTTTTACAATATAGTTAACATATTAATAAGGTTATTAATTCATAACTTATTTTAATATATTTAATAGATAACTTATACTATTTTGTCTCTATTCTATGCCACATTCTCCTGGTTAAACAAAAAGGGAATGATCAGTAAGTATAAAAATAGAAAAATCAACAGCTCAGCTCAGAGAATTTAACAGAATTTGTCCAAGAGAATCAATAGAGAAAATAGAAATAGAATTTAAATATCATATTTCTCCCTTCAGTGAACATTATACAAAATGTCATCTCTTCCTCCAGAACAAAAACAAAACCGTAAACTGCAAATAGATCATAATATATCTAACATTTATTGACTGATTTGTAATAGCCTGGTACTGTGGTAAATACATTAGATACACAAGCTCATTTAACCCTCATGTGATGCTTACACTGTGCTGAATGCTATCCTCCCTTTACAGAAGAGGAAATGTAGTTTTCATAGCAACTTAAAAGTCTAAATCCACACAATTACTGCCTGGCACGGTAGGGTATAATCTCAGTTCCCTCTAACATCAAGTCCAGCCTGTAAACATCCACACTATAAATGGACCTGCGAAGGGGCTGTGCAACAATCTAAATAAGAAAAAAATAGTGGCATGGTCCAGGGACATTGCTGCTTCATGACTTCTCTATATAGAGACTCATTTTCCTCCATTTATGTTCTGGGTGAATCAGCTTCCAGCAAATACCCAAAAACAATACAGTGAATTTCAAATTTGACTTCCCCTTCTCTATCAGCCTTCTTTCCCCCTTGCAATCAATTATGGATCCCATCAGTTTGAGTTCTTCATTTTCCCAAATCTTTACCTCTTTTTATGCTTGCTGCCATGTTAGTTCTAACCATCAGAGTTTTCCTCCTGTTTATGGCAAAAGCTTCCTAATCAGTCTCCCTATAATTCACTTTACCCTTTCGAGTCACTCTCCACGAGGAGTCAAAATGATTGATCTTGCTAAAACACATACATATGTTTGCTTACAGTGAAGCACCCTTGTGGATGGTATAAGATCTGTATTTTACACGAATACAAAGCCTTTGATTATCCAGCCCCTATATTCCCCTCCCTACAGTGGAAACGCTTTCCATGCTTAAATATGTCATAAGCAATAAACAGATAGTACTTTCATACCCAGATTTCTTCCCAGATCATATCCTGTGCTTGTAATCCTCTCTGTTTTTTCTCCCTCCTCATCTGTTCTTCAAGTCTAGTTTAGATACATCTTCTGGGTAGTCTTCACCAATTATTCATGATTAGATGAGTAGGCTGCTTGGAGTCTTTGCAATCATAGCACTGGTCATAACATACTGTATCTATCAGCTCACCTGTCTCTCTCCCCCATTGCACTGGGAGCAACCTAAGGAAGATCCAAATCTCATTCTCCTTCATAACCTGTATCTGCCACAGAGCCAGGTAAATAGCAGGTGTCAAAGACCGTTTTTGGAAGGAAAGATGATAGAATGAAAAGGGGGAAAAAAAGAAGTACAAAAGGGATGGTTAAAGAGATAAAGGGGAATGTAAGAGGAGAAAAGAAGAAGAAAAGAGAGAAGTAGAGGGCATTTTAAAGAAGGGAAGGAGAGGGGGGAGACAGAAGGTAAAGAATAACTAGAAAGAGGAAGGAGAGAGGGAGAAAAAAGAAAGAGAGGGAGAAAAAAAGTAAGGCAGGAAAGAGAGAGGGAGAAAGGAGGAAAAAGCACATTAGAGAAAAATGATTATTCACGTTTCCTAGTGGAAATTTCTGGGGAGATTCTAGATGCCACTATCCTCCGGTGACTAGTCACCTCTCTGGAATTACAGACATAGACTAGTCAGGGTGTTCTGATGTTAAAGAAGGTAATGACCTCAGAGTTCAACTGAGTTTGACTTCATTTTATAATTGAGGAAATTGAGTCAAAAATATGAGCTGCGACGTGCTCAGTTGAAGACAGTTAAGATCTGAACACAGGCTGGAATCATCTCAAAACCCATATTCTCCTCACACATCAGTCTTCCCCAAGACACAGGTGAATCAACAATGACAGGAGCAGGATGGTAGCTCAGGACCCCTGGCTCCTGACTTGGGTCTGTGCACAGTGCAATTCCATGTGCTATTTCCTTTTCCTAATGCTTCTGCTTAACGCAAAGAACTTTCCTGTTTAGGGTGAGTATAAATGAGGCACACTAATATTTTGTAGTGCTTTTGAGTATTCTCCAGTAAGGCAATAGGATATATGAGCTCTTTCTGCCTCGTGCTCCCTGTTACTCACCTTTATTCTGTATTTTTGCTACTTGTCCTCTCTCCTGCAAGGCCCCTGCTGCCATTTCTACCTTTTAAAATCCTCTGCATCTTTGTGAGGTTTTGTTCGCATGTCTTTTCCTCCCTGAGGCCTGTTGCAATGTCCCCGACAGGAAAGAATCCTTCCCTCTTCTTTGCTCCAATGGTACTTTGTTCATTTCTTTCTCAAATTCGAATTGGCCTGTGCCCTTTATTACAGCTTCATGTGCATCTTTGTTCCTCACTAAATATATACTCATGAAAGGCAGGACCCATTCTGGCTTTCTCTTTGCCTCCCCTAGTAGGATCAGCACAGACCCTTTTCTATGACATACATTTCATGTTTGTTATGTTGAACTGAACTACAGAATCCATTTTCCAACTCTGACGCCTACCTAACCGTAAAAGATTAACAAAGCTAAAAAATTCATTATACCCCCTTTTGTGTAATTTTTGCATGGGTACACTTTTTTGAAAGTACTTTTATTGTCACAACTCCTCCCCAATAGTTGCTTAAAGTGAACTGTTAATATGGCCCAAAGATATATGCGTGATATATACATGAGGGAGGAAGCAAGGAAAGAGGACAATATAATTGAGTCAGAGAGTATCAGAAACTTGACATCTATGGATAATGTTATAACTTTTTATGTTAGCCAATTGAAGGAGCAATTTTTATGAAAGATCCCTGTCCCTTTAAAAATACTGACAAATGGAGAGATTGTTAGAGAGAAGGGAGCCTCCTTTGTTAGAGGGTTCTTCCTTTAACACTGAGGCTTCTTAGGGAAGATTCATAGCAATACATTTCAAGTATGGGAAACATGAAAGAAGCTAGGAACTGCTAACTACAGTCCAAGGTTAGCAAGGATTTACTGGAGGTGCCTAACCTGGAATGCTCATTCCATTCATTTTAACTAGCGGTATTCTTGTGCAGAATAGATGGCAAATTGGTTGGATGTACTGAGATGAAAGCAAGAAGGCACTTTAAATGCCCAGACTCCCAATCTCTCTCAGCAAGGTCTGACCTTTTCTAAACCTTCATTTCTTTTCAGGTAAAGTTAGCAGTTCCATCAGCCTAAGGAGAAAGATTTTCAAATTGTTTTGGAAAATATTTTAAGAATGCTTTTAGGGGAGAGTTTGCATATTTTTGAAAACATGATTTTAAGTGTGCTCAGCTCCAACATATTTCTGTATTCATCAGTTATTACTGGCAGCCCATAATCCAGCAAGCTAATGACTGCCCAATGTTACTGGCTACACTTTGCTCAGTATTGTTCAAAGGACATTTTTTTTTCTTTTTCATTTACTACTTATATGCATGGCCAGATAACACACCACTGGGACTCACATATGGCAGACATCCTTTATAGTGTTTCCATTCTATCACAATGTTCAGAAATATAATTTGCTAGCACTAAAGAAGTACTTAAAACTCTAGTGGTTTTGAAATGCCACGTATGAATCAGAGGAAAATTAAAAGCAAGAAAAGAATAAAATACAAAAAAAAAACCACAGAAAAAATAGAAAGATTATTACTTTCCAGTTTGAACTCCAACTTGAGAGTTTAATAAATAAAATTAGGAGAAAAAAATACAAAAACTTGCCCTCGGATATCTTTCTTTGTTTTTAAGCTTTTAAATGATTTTTATTTTTCCATTATAGTTTGTTGGTTTACAATCTTTCTTAAACTTCACAAAGGTATAGCATTTGTTAGATTAAATTGTCCCCTTCAGGATGTACATGAGAGAGTATAGTCAGTTGCTATATAGTTTTTATTTGAGGTTATGATAATATATTGCTTATCTCTCACCTACACTTTCTGAATCCTTACTAATGAATAGTTGCTGATTCTGAAGATTTGATTTTTACTTAGTTTTATCTCTCTCAGATTCCTAGAGCCACAGAAAATGATCCTAAATTTCAACATTACTTCTTCCCGAACTTCTCCAGAGGGAAAAATACAATTTTCATTTGTGAACCTCTATTTCTTCTCTTGCACGAACAGTAGGTTCCCAAGAGGCACTCATTTTTAAAAGAGGGTTTCTTAAATCCATATCTTTCCTCTGTACCTTGCAACACACTGAAAAGACTTGGTTCCCCATGGAATGTTTTCTCCTACTTAGGAAGTCCTTACAATGACATTTTTCTATTGCAGAATAATCGGGTAGGTTCTGTATGACTTGAATTTGATCACTCAACTTTCAGATCATCATTTCTTAAGAAAGTCTATTATGCTCCTCTTAATGTTATATTCAAGATTAGCACAACTTTTGTTTGTGAGAAAGGATGAATTGAATATTATTCAATTTGGTACACGCAGCTGTGGAAAAGGTGAATTTCTGGAGGGCTCAGGGGACGGGATTATGTAATTAGGCTTCTGTGAATTTACCATTATGAAAAAAGAGGGGTTATTCAGTTATCTCATCTATAAAATGGGGTCACAACAATACCTACCTCATAGATGAGCTGTGAGGATTAAATAAACTAATAAAGACTCAGTAAGTGATAAGGAAGGATCAAGACTACCCATGTTGGTGATTACTATTCTTCGTCCTAGTGAACATCATGGGACAGTGAGGCTTAGAGAAAAGCTGAGTGGGCTTGAGTCAGTAAAAGAAGCTGCCGACTTCTTACCTCCAGGGAATCATCTGCATTCACCATCCAACAGTCTGTCCAGGTGGCCACAACCAAGAAGCCAGTAGAGAAAAGCGCAAAGAAGCAGGCGACATACTGAAGAAGATCCCTCATCTTAGTGAGCACCTTGTCTGCAAGGGACACATGGGAAGCTGCCAGCCCTGGGCTCACGTAGGTAGCTGGAATGCTATCAGTCTTCTGTGCTTCTGGTACCTGGGAATTGTTGAAAATACCGATCTTTTCCTTTTCCTTACTCTCCACCGCAGGCGTCTTAAGTTGCAGCAAGAGTAATACAAACAGGCTGGAACCCACAGAGGGGTCCTGGAGGTCATTATCTGAAGCGACCAACCTCCAATCAGAAGCCAGGTCAGGGAAAGGACTGAGTGTGTTTTGGGTGGGGGAGAAAAGGAGCCCTGGTAATGTTTTCTGCCCCGACTGTGGGCGAATGTGAGATGATGGTCACCAGAGGCACATGCCAGTGCCAAGATGGAGAGAAGGAAGAAGGGTAACACCCCATGCTGACGCCTGTAAACTGATCTTTCTCAGGCCCTCCAGGGAAAGTGAGCTATTCTCTTCCCCCCTCCGTCAGGGGGCTACACGGTTGACTGGGTGCTGTTTTATTATTAGGACTATTTTAATATTCGCTGACTACCTTAGACAGACAGGCCACTGGTGAAACTATGCTAACAAGTGCTTGCTCAAGGGAGTTTGCATTCCAAAGTGTTGGGCAGAACAGCCCGTAAAGGGTTTCCAGCACCTGGGCCTCAGGTAGAGTCCTGGCTCCTAACCTTTTGACGTCACTGAGTGGGAAAGAGTGTGCATTTTAATCCAGATGGCTCTGGGTATAAATGCTTGCTCTGAAGCTTATAGGCTGAAGGCACTTGGGCTGCAGTTTCTGTAAAAATGAGGCTAATTTTTTAAAACTTATTTATTTTCATTAAAGTATAGTTGATTTATAGTGTTATGCCAATTTCTGCTGTACAGCAAAGTGGCCCAGTCATACATAAATATATACATTCCCTTTCTTTCCTTTTTTTTTTTTTTTGCCTTTTCTAGGGCCACACTCGCGGCATATGGAGGTTCCCAGGATAGGGGTTGAATCGGAGCTGTAGCCACTGGCCTACACCAGAGCCACAGCAACGCGGGATCCGAGCCGCGTCTGCAACCTACACCACAGCTCACGGCAATGCCACATCCTCAACCCACTGAGCAAGGCCAGGGATCGAACATGCAACCTCATGGTTCCTAGTCAGATTTGTTAACCACTGAGCCACGACGGGACCTCCCCCTTTCTTATATTATCTTCCATCATGGTCTATCCCAAGAAACTGGATATAGTTTCCTGTGCTGTATAGTAGGACCTTATTGTTTATCCATTCTATATATAATAGTTTGCATTTACTAAACCCAAACTCCCAGTCCATCCCATTCCCTCCCCCTCCCCTTTGACAACCACAAGTCTGTTCTGTGAGTCCATTAAAAATGAGACTATTAATACAAACAAACATCATAAAATGTTCATGAGAAGTAAATGATATTGTGTCTGTAAATCATTTAGAAGAGCATCTGATAAAATAGCTAAATGGTAAATATATTTTTTTAATATGTCTTTTTTTTTTTTTTGTCTTTTTGCTATTTCTTTGGGCCGCTCCTGCGGCACATGGAGGTTCCCAGGCTAGGGGTCGAATCGGAGCTGTAGCCCCTGGCCTACGCCAGAGCCACAGCAACGCGGGATCCGAGCCGCGTCTGCAACCTACACCACAGCCGGATCGTTAACCCACTGAGCAAGGGTAGGGACCGAACCCACAACCTCATGGTTCCTAGTCAGATTCGTTAACCACTGCGCCACGATGGGAACTCCTAAATGGTAAATATTAACATTAATATGATTCTTTTTCCTCTGTGGATCAATGCTTGAAAATGTGTCTGAAAAAAAAAAAAAACTGTTTATACCAGGATAAAATAATTTTTTTAAAAAAGTGTGTGATCTAGAAAGGGCAACTTGAATTTTACCTACACCTGAGGGGATAGCCTTATTTGAGTAAAAATATTCCAGAACTAGGAGTAGTATTTTAAAAATACTTTAAAGAGCTTACATACCCCATCTTATCATCAGATAACCTCAAGAGATTGAGGAAGACAGAGAGCGAGAGAGAAGAACAGAAAAAAGGATTAGAAATAGGTCATTACTCTGGGAAGAATCAGCTTCTAAGAAAGTTATTTTAGTGACAAGTCAGGAAGGAATTACTTTTTTTCACTTGATAATGATTTCATCATAGTATTTAGGGTAAAAATCTAAAATCAATACTGATAAAACAGCCTTCCAATATATATTAAGACAATAAACTTTAGTGACTAAAATTTGTTGTTTTTTAATTTAAATTGATTGATATTCAAAAGTATAAAGTGAAAATTTAACTATGAAGGCTTTTGTAAAACCATATGTGGAAAGTAAGTCTAATTATTGTCATAAATAAGGGTATATCTGTTAACAGTAGTTACCATTCATGTGTGAGGCGCATTACAAATGCTTTTAAATTTATTTATTTTTTTGGCTTATTTCACTAAACAGTTGGGGAAAATGATATTTTTTAAAGTGCTCATTCAAAGAAGGCACACATGCTGTTTTGGTGAGTCACAAGTGAATCTGTACCTGTGCTCTAAAATCAAAAATTCTCAAGCTCTGTTGATCTGGGAGAGGAAAGCAATTCCAGGAGCACATGGCTGCCAGCTTTCTACCCAGGGACCTTCCACAAGGTACTTTTCCTGCTAACAGTGCACCCCTGGGGCAATGGTTCTTAAACCTGAGTGCATACTGGAATCTCCAAAGCCACTTGCTATAAAAGCAGACCTGGGAGCTCTACCCTCAGAGATCTGGATCCAGGAAATTGGGAATGGAAGCCAAGAGTTCACTGTTTGTAAATGTCTTATATAAAATTCTGATTCTGGGCCAGATGAACAACCTTTGAGAGACTAAGAAGAAGAGAAGAAAAATCAGCATTAAAGCTGGCTTGCTATTCTTCAGAGTCATATTCTATAAATCACAGACAAAGCTGTGGGAAGGGAGGACCAGAATTACATCTTTGGTACCAACTCTTCCCTGACAAGGACCATCGTAGGTCCCACATCCAAATATTAGAACTTAATGGGGAAGATGAAGGAAGGGGGCGGGAGGACTGTGAGCACATTCATGCACTGTGCATGCAAATACCTACATGTACACATAGATCTCTGGAAATCACATATTCTTCCACAAGAAAGATAATAGTCTGTACCTTAATCTATTTCATTCCTCCAATTGTACTAAACATTGCATGTGGATAAGGATGGGGCGACTATTAATGTGACCTTAGAACCATTCCTGAATCAAAATTTACTACTTTTAGAGAAAAACATAAGACAAGTGTGCTTAAGTGTCCATTTCTGTGGGTGGGGCCATAATATGATAGGAGATCCAAGAAAGGAGAGCCATGTAGAATAACTGATGAGGAAGAAGGAGGTCATGGGTGGGGCATGAGTGCACCTCAAAGAAGAGAGAAATGTGCTGGGAGCTATGAGGACAGAGGTGCAGATGCAGAATAAACCATTCGTAAGTCTAGAAAACAAACATATGGTTATCAAAGGGGATCATGGAGGAGGGGCAGAGATAAAGTAAGAGTTTAGAATTAACATATATGCACTAATATATATAAAATAGGTAAGCGATACTGTAGAGCACAGGGAACTCTGATCAGTATCTTTTACTTCTTATTTTTATTTTTTTAGAAGTGACAGTTGAGCACATTTTATTTTATTTTTTATTTTTTTTTCTTTTTAAGACTGCCCATGTAGCATATGGAAGTTCCCAGACCATGAGTGGAATAGGAGCTTCACCTGCAGCCTTTACCACAGCCACAGAAACACCATATCCTTTACCTACTGAGTGAGGCCAGGGATCGAACCCACATCCTCACAGAGATAATGTCAGGTCCTTAACCCACTGAGCTACAAAAGGAACTCCTTACTCAATATCTTGTTATAACCTATAATGGAAAAGAATCTGAAAATGAATATATATGTGTGTGTGTGTAACTGAATTACTTTGCTGTACATGTGAAATGAACACAGCATTGTAAACCAACTATACTTCAATAAAAACAAAACAGAACAAAAAATTCAAGCATCTATATAACCAAATCACTTTCTCTTTCTGGCCATGCTCTAGATTCCAATATTTAGCTTTATCAATTCAATCCTAGGTTAGTTCCATTCTATTCAGCACATATTTCACATACAGCCTATTCTGACTAGTACTATGCTAAATCTTGGAGACAAAGATTATGTAAGGCCTGGTCCCTGTCCTTGAGAAACTGCAGTGAGTGGATCAGAGCCTGGTGCGTGAGGGGAAATGAGGAGCTCCGTTCAGGTACAATCTTCTGTTAACAGCACCACTTCCAACAATAGTCCACAGGCACATGGGTTAGGAACATGCAGGGTTTCCCAATGGAGTGCAAACACAAAGGACAATCATCACCATGCCTGTGACTCAGTAGGGTTTACAAAATATTTTCAAATCCGTTATCTCATCTAAGATCTACGCAGACAGACAGGTATGTTTTGTTCATCAATGCATAACAGCAGGTATGCATAACAGCCCAAGTACTTAAAATTCTGCCTTGCCTATAGGGGGCTCTCAGCAAATAGGTGATGAATTTCCTTTCATCCTCATAGTCCCCACATGTGACAGAAGAGGTAGTAATGGTGGACTAGCTCTTTCTGAATCATCCAGCATCCCCCGGGGGGAAATGCTGGGCTGGCAGAAGTGGCTCCATCATCTTCACAACTCCAGAGCATTTCATTCTTAAGGATCCCTGGGACATTACGGTGGATCCTTAAGCACGGTGCCTCCCTCACCCGATATTTGCATTATTCCTGGTTGAAGCTTTAGAGCCACCTGGTGATGAGCTGAGGGGGCCCTCCCCCTAAGCACCCTGTCAGTCTCTGCGTACCTGAAAATACTGCAATTGTCCCTTTGGCCTGCAGGTGGAAGCAGTTCTGCATTTTCAGTTGAGCAAAACAGCAAGTTGTTTTTGTGCTTTTGTTTCCGTTAGTATCACTAACTGTTCCTTCTACATTCATTATAATAAGAATCATTACAAGGAATAAGCTGATTTCTGTCATCTAATGAATAACCTCCTCACTCCTTTTTAATTGCCCAGTGCTCATTGGAAAAATGTACACAATAATCAGCTTCTGTGGTCAAAGGCCATACTGTCTATAACTGAGGGCAAAATAAACCACTGTTTCAAAGCTCAGACCTCAGAGTCAGGCAGGCCCAAGTTCAGGTTAAGCCACTTAATGTACATCATCTCTTGGGCACACTACTTGCTACTTAATCAATAGCTGACTCAATAAAATAAGAATGACAAATTCTAAGATGGCTATGAAAAATAACATTTGTGGAGTTCCCGTCATGGCGCAGTGGTTAACAAATCTGACTAGGAACCATGAGGTTGCAGGTTTGATCCCTGGCCTTACTCAGTGGGTTAACGATCCGGCATTGCCGTGAGCTGTGGTGTAAGTCGAAGATATGGCTCGGATCCTGCGTTGCTGTGGCTGCAGTGTAGGCCAGCAGCTACAGCTCCAATTTGACCCCTAGCCTGGGAATCTCCATATGCCACAGAAGCAGCCCTAGAAAAGGCAAAAAGACCAAAAAAAAAAAAAAGAAAGAAAAATAACATTTGTAAAGGTTTTAATACAGTGCCTGGAACATAGTAAGCAATCAACAAATCATAGCTATTATTATTTTTATGCTACAATTTTACTCTTCTACAGACACGCCATACACACACACACACACACACACACACGTGAGTGTATACGTATGTGGGTGTATATACATATACACACACATAGATGTGACAGATACATAGGTACACAGGCAAAACAACTTGGTCGGTTGAACGCAGGGGAGAATAAAAGGTGTAATCATGAAGCAATTTCATTTTTCTCTCCTATGACACTTTCAAATCCGCTCATTTTGGGCCAATCCTTCCCCTGCCTCTTGGATGAAATCTAGGGTAGGTCCTGTGGCATTTCTGTCATTCTTCGGTAATATAAATTATTCTGGTCATTTCAAGGCACATGGACACAGTCTCATTCTGGTTATGTAAACATCTGTGCTCCTGCATAGAGGCTGAGTACTTTGTGGCCAATCCTCCATCACTCAGGCCTCATAGCAAAGCACCTGCCACAGTCTCTGTCCTTTAGATTTTTGGGCTTAAGATGGACAGCAGTCCATCAAGACTGTCCAGGTCCAGGGAACAAATAATAGGCTTTCAGAGCAGACAAGTTGAGACTTCTTTCCCTAGGCTTAAAGTAAGGTACAAAAACTCTCACGTTCCTCCAGGGTGATAGGTTTCATTTTTTTCTCCTATGACCCTTTCAAATCCACTCATTTTGGGCCAATCCTTCCCCTGCCTCTTGGGAACTGGGACTTAATCCATACTGAGAGTTCTTTAAAAATCTCTTCTAAGATTCATCTTTTTTCTTGGAAATAGCCTCGTCTATTTTTGACGGTGGTGATGGGGAGGGGCAGGTAGGGTGGAGATAGCTGATTCACTAAGAGTTACAAAACTGGTTCTAAGACACCTCTTTTGCAACTCCTGCCTGGGGTCCCGCGTCTCATTTTGGAATGTGGTAATTTACTGTCTAATGACCTCAGTTGAAACTGGGACTAAAATGGTTCCAACTGAAAAACTTATTACACAGACTCATGTAGAGTTAGACTGAAAGTCTATTGTTCATCCATCCTGGCCAGACAACACCTGGATTCCCGAGTACCATTATTTAAGATAAATGGGAGCCCACCTAGAGGAGAAGGTTCCAGTTAGCAACGTTAGTGAGGGGATGGGTAATCATCTCATAATATGGGGGAAGCTGGGAAGAAGAGGGCATTTTAAATTTAAATAAAGGAGATGTAAACATGACAGTGGGTTTTAAGTAATAGAAAGGCTGTCTAATGAAAAAGGAAAAATAATCTTTCTAGGAGGCTTCGGAGAGAATAACTAGAAAATATTGTAACAGCACAGAAAGGCGGCATCATGCTCAATTCAGGAAGAATTTCCAACCATCAGAACTGTCTAAAAGGGAAAAGGTCTGGTGGGTCTCTTGACATTGGAGATGTTCAGAAAAAGAGGGTTTCTTACTATTGGCAAAGGTTCATGAATCAGTTCATGACTGGATAACAACTCTGATTTGGAGGATGGTTGAAGAACATGGGGTCTTGGAATATTTGTGCTCTTATCGCTAACTTTACACAGAATTTGAGTTTTCTTAAGCCAAACCTCAGAGAGGACTAAGTGAATCATTCATGAGCAATCACACCTCAAACTCATCAGTAGTGCATATATTATTACTCATCCCGTAACTTCTTTCACCTTGAAAAACAGGATTTTCACCATGGTACAGTGTGATTAAGCTATCAAGGGTGCTTTGGGTGAACCACAGTATAATGAACCTGGTGTCAAAGGTCAGCAAGTTTCTCCCTTTGAGTTTAACAGCTCGTGAAGCCATCTTAACATGAAGCTTTTCCTTGACGAGCCTGTGCCTTTCTACATACATCTTTGCATTCCTTATAAAATTGCTTTTAAACAAATCTATCAGAATCAGGCTTTATCTCGCAAGTTGAACATTTTTCTATGACTCAAGCATATTCACTTGACCATTATGGGTTTTTTCTCACCATTTAGCATTGTCTTCTTCTAATTTTCTCTTCACATATCTAAGCATTCCCTTACAGAATCAGTTTCAGCTCTTTTTTTTTTTTTTTTTAATTGTGAAGGCTCTATGAATGGTGAATGTTCAATGTGTACTTACTCCATGTTGAACTGGAAAATACTGAAATCATCAGGAAATTGTAGGAGATGCTCTTTTAAACTGTCAGGCAGCGTCCTTGTCATTGCCCTTGTTCTCACCTTTACAACCCAGCTGGCTTAATGGATGTATTCTTAATTCAGCTCATTTGGAATGAAAATTTCACAAAGTCCCCATCTAAGACAGTAGATGACTAAGTGAGGGTTTCATTCAATACGCTGGTGCTAAACAGCATTGGTGATAAAAAATAATGTTATCAAGAGCCTAGAGGCAGAAGGACAAAGCACAAGATGAAGACGCAGTGAGGGCTCTCAGTAAGTATATGTTTAAAACAGTAGAGGAAAATAAAGATGGAGTGGCAGGTTATGCTTACAGGTCACATCGTAGAAGAGCCTCAACCCTAGATTAAAGAGAATGGATTGACCTGCTATTTGATTCGAGCCACTGAAGGTTTTAGACAAGAGAGTAAGAGTGATCAAGTAGCAGACAGGTCAAGTAGCATCACTTGTTACTGCTACCTATAAAGCTACTTCCTATCTGCCCTAAACCCAGTCTTTAAACCAGAGTGATCACCTACCAACCAGATATGGGTATGTTAGTAAAAACAAGTTCCAGTAAATTAATTATATCTTAGAAAACTATTTTAGGTCCTCCCTCCTCACTCTGTCCCTTATACTTGGTCCCCCATCAGCCTGGAACACCGCCTTGTCTTCCTGGATTCAGAACCTTTGGAGTTCATCTGTCACTTATGTCCTAAGACTACCCCTTGGACTTGAAGTCTGACTGGATTCTCTAGTTTCTACCTTTGGTGCAAACTATCTAGGGCACAGCTCGTGCTCATCCTCCTGGCCAATCTGAATGACTTCCATTGCATTTGGTCTGGGTACTCTACCTTGCATCTGTTAATTCACAAAAGCTGCCTCCTTGTGCCACTGAAGGGAAGCAACTCCAAGCCTTGATTGTTCCTTCAATTCCTTGGTAGGTGAAATGAATTCTACTAATGTAGAAACACATCCATGAGTCTGCTTTTTAAAATCTTCCCAATTTTTCTGCGCCTTTGACAGTATTTTCAGGTTCACCCTTCAGTTAGAAAAGAGGAGGAAGGGAGAAAAGAACCGAAATTCAAAGGTCTTGATTGTTGAGGGAAGAGGAGGTAAGTCAGGTCCTTTTCCCATCCCTCTCCATATCCTGTGTGGTGATACATGTGGCTCCATCGTAGGTGATTCCTGACAGAACCACAAATACTCTGTCTTTTCCTGAATTATGTCTTTGTCCATGCTGCTTTATCATCAGGAATGACCCCCCCACACACACACACACACTAAGATCCTAAATCCACTTATCCCAACCCTACATATCCTTCAGGATGTCTTTTTCATGAAGCCTCTTATTAATAATGCTGGATGCAATTTATCTTTCCAAATATTTTCTCTATGCAATTTGTGATAGTTAACATTTCGTGTCAAATTCACTGGACCCAAAGAGTATCCATGAGGATGCAGGTTTGATCCCTGGCCTTGCTCAGTGTGTTAAGGATCTGATGTTGCTGCAAACTGTGGCATAGGTTGCAGATGCAACTCAGATCTGGCATTGCTGTGGCTGTGGTATAGGCAGACAGCTATGGCTCTGATTCAACCCCTAGCCTGCAGACCTCCATGTGCCCCAGACGCAGCCCTAAAAAGAAAAAAAAATGATTGATCAATCAATAGATAATCCCAAATCCTATTAGTTCTGTGTCTCTGGAGAGCCCTAACTAATATACCTCTCACAAGTAGTCCCTCTTTGCTCACTGAGTCCTGCTCAAAAGAGTTTCTATTGTAAACATTATTCAATTTTTTTCTTCTCTGGTTATGTCTGGTTTCTGAGCATATGTTTATGCTATTTTATGGATGGAATGCTTTTTATTTTTCTGACAATTTATTATAATCCTAATCATCAACCAGGAGGTGATTGTTAACCTCACAAAGCCTGATGTGGTATCTTTAGCTCATTCTGCTCTCAGTCTGTTTGACATGTAATCAATCACCACATAGGTTAGCAATACATCATTTCAAGTTATCTATAAATTAGTTGATGTATCCAGATGATGTTTAACAAACAATTTCACCAAGTAGGAAGTACATGAATCAGTTACAGTGTTAGGTATTTCATATCCAAATATTAATAAAATACCATTCAAGAAGTTTGTAGTTGATTAGGAGAAGAGATGATAGATAGATAGATAGATAGATAGATAGATAGATAGATAGATAGATAGATAGATATAGATAGATAATAGATAGGTAGATAGATATCAATCTTGCATTGAAATTATGTTTTTGAAAAATATTTTAGGACCATAAATGATGTAATAATGATTGTTATTTGCAGGCAATCATTATGAAAGTCTTCATGGAAGAGGAGATGGCTCATTTGGTTCTTAAATGATCATAATTCACTAAACTTAAAAGGAAGAGAACAGACAAGGGAAACGTCTTGAGCAAAGAGAAAGAAGTGTGAATGTGCATGAGAAATGAGTTTGTGCAAACACCAATAAGCAATCAGAGGTTTTTAGTTCTATGTCTGTGCTTTAATTTCTAAGAATACTGAGAACAGTGATGGCCCCACTGTAGAAGCTCATACTTTGGGGATGTTTGTTTGTTTATGAATTTTAGCCCCATGGAAATAGGAACTATGTAACTAGCTTTATTGAATGCTGGGTTTCAATAAATACACATTGAATGAATAAATAAATGAATGAATGAGTTCCATGTACCAGGCATCAAGCTAGGCACTAGAAACTCATCAAAGACAAAACATTCTAGTTTGGAAAGGATATTCAATAATATTTAAGCTCTTAATAGGTATTTTCTGTCTTTCTGTGAGATAAAGATATAAATTTACTATGAGTATTCTTAAGAATTCTTTCAAAGGTGGCCCAGTTATTGTACATCTTATTTGGAATGTATTTTACATTCAAGAGGCAATGTATTTTAATATAAAATATTGGCCTGGATTCCATATACCATATCCTGGTTTCATTCCAAGGTACACTTTAGATTTTCTTAGTTTGTATTATATGGTAATAAAAGACCTTTCACAATGGTCCTATAATTTGATCATTGTAGATAGCCAGTCTATATCATGGAGGCTTAAAATGGAAAATTCAAGTATATTTCTTTTTTTTTTGTCTTTTTGCCATTTCATATACTCCTCAAGTATATTTCTTTAGCTATACCTCAAATGCAAGAGAAGGTCTATATATCTTGTTTAAAGAGTTAATGATAAAACTCTACCAACATGACTAATGTTAGTTGTATTTAATTGGTGTTGATAGACATTTTCTTTTATATTATGTGATTTTATATTAAAAACACAAATAAAGAGGCATCACATAACCATTTTACAGATGGGGACAATAAAGGCCATTTGTGTAATGACTTATCCAACCTGATAGAGCTAGAAAGTGGCAGAATCAGGGTTTGGCTCCAAGACAATGAAAGTGCAATACAGGCAAGCATCTGATGGAAACTATAAAGGCCAATGAAGATGAGTCAGGGCAATGGAAGTCTTCCCAAGGAGAAGAGAGCAGGCCTACTCAAACCTGGCAAGTGTCTGGGGACAGTCCCACTCCACCTGTTACCTGTCCAACATCCAGACTCCTTAATCCTAAAGCAGGATTCAGATGTAAGATCGATCCTAACCACCACTGAATAGGAAGGAATCAAGACCTGGCATCCATTTGGATTCTCATCCTGGTTCAAGGAAAGGTCTCTGCTGAAACTATGAAGCTCTATTACAAACATAAATTTTATGGATGAAGAAATAGATGATTACAGGAGTTACTGTTGCGGCTCAGCAGTAATGAACCCAACTAGTATCCATGAGGATGGGATTTGATTCCCGGCCTTGCTCAGTGGGCTAAGTATCCGGTGTTGCTGTGAACTGTGGTATAGGTCACACATGTGGCTCAGTTCCTGCATTGCTGTGGCTGTGGCATAGGCCGGCAGCTGCAGCTCCAATTTGACCCCTAGTCTGGGAACTTCCATATGCCACACATGAGGCCCTAAAAAGAAAAAAAAAAAATTAAAGTTCCCATCATGGCTCAGTGGTTAACGAATCTGACTAGGAACCATGAGGTCACAGGTTTGATCCCTGGCCTTGTTCAGTGGGTTAAGGATCCAGCGTTGCCATGAGCTGTGGTGTAGGTTGCAGATGTGGCTCGTATCCCACATTGCTCTGGCTCTGGCATAGGCCAGCGGCTATGGCTCCGATTTGACCCCCAGCCTAGGAACCTCCATATGCCCTGGGAGCAGCCCAAGAAATGGCAAAAAGACAAAAAAAAAAAAATTGATGAGGGTGATATTTTCAGGTATACCAGTTTTCACAACCAGCAAATAATGGAGCCGGGATCCACCCCCAGGTCTGACTTGACTCCAGAGAAGGTGGTCCAGATACCACTGTTCAGGAGAGCTTTTCTCCTTGCATTATCACCACACATTTTTCACTGGAAACCCGTGGTTAAAACTGGAAGGCTACCCTGGAGTAACAGATGAAGAAACTGGGGCTACGGGAAAATGCCTTACCCAAGGTAAAATCATTGCTGATGAGACAGATATGAGCTAAAACTCCTTCACTCCACACTGCCTATAAGATTCATAAGGGCATGAAGGGCACCTGCTTATCCTCTTATCATCCACAGCATTGCACATACATCTGGCTTATAACAAGAGCTTAAGAATTCAATTTTATTGGGAACTGTTGTGATCAGAGAGATCTCTAATTAAAACACACTGAAATACTACAGTATTTGACACACCCAGAATACAAACCAGTAACTATAATTTACTTGCATATCTGAGGAGACTTGAAACAGAGGATCAAAACATTGGTTTTGGTTTTGGTTTTTTTAATCAGGAACCAACTAAATTCTGATAAGCTAAATTGATTTCCAGAGATGAAACTAACTAAAAGTGATAAGCCCTAAATGGAGCCTAAAATGGAAAACTCGTATGATAGATGAAGACTAATGTGTGACCTCTCCATTTTAGTGAACTGTTCCAGTCACAGAATTCAAACATTAATGAAAGAAAAAAAACTTCTTTGAGGATCAAATGAATTAGCAATAATCCCTTAGCGACTCCTTTACCACATTTCTCTCCACTACCGTTTCAAAGATTCTCATCACTCTTCCCACAAAAAAAGGTGTTTATAGCATGACATGCAAGATCTTTCTCAATCGGACACTTCTTTGCTTCTCTAGATTCCCCTGTTTTGACTTCTGACATGCATGCTATCTCTCCAGTATCTGGAAAAAGCTCTTGCCTCTGCCTGGAAGATCCTTTGCCCTTTGCTTCTCCTCAACCACTTCCCTAACTCCTCTGCTTCCTTCTAGACTTGGGTTTCATTACCTCATAGCTTGGTTGACTCTAAAACACGTTTGCTCATCAAAATCATCTGGGGAGTTGTTACCAAAAATCAGATGCCCACAGAGATTATGATTTCCAGGCATCGTAATTTCTTAAAATATCTCAAGAGATTCTGGGAAATCACTGCCGTAGGTAACTCCTCTGAGCCTACCCTTCTCTTTTATATCAGACTGTTATTGTCTGTGCCTTTCCTCCCTACCAGGTTGAGAGCTCCTTATCAGCAGAGACATGCCTTCCATTTCTCTAACTCCATCCAGCATTACATCAGTAATAAACGCTGGATGAATAAATGAATAAATGAAGTTGGCAGGTCATTAGCTTCTTTGCTCAAATTGTTTCCTCCTCCTACAACATGAGCATATCTATGCCTGTATTTTTTGATAATCTTTTCAGACCCATTTAGTTGAAGTTAATATCTCCTTCCTGTATATTTCTGTGGCTTCTTTCTTTTTCTCTTGTAACACTTTATAGGCTGACATATTTAAGTATCTGTGCACCTCTTCCACTGAGTTCTGAGCTCACAATGTCAAAGACTAATCTTTTTCAATTTTGTGATTCTTTCAGCAGTCATCAACATACCTGGTCCATACTTGTTGAATTAAACCAAAATTTGTATTTCTTTAATTTTCTAATCTTTCATATTATCAGAATAAATGAAATCCTTATGATCATATAACATTCAGAAATACACCCAGTAATATTAAATTGATCATATATGTAAAGCTTTTGCTTCTCAAGCAGAAATTTAGGACCAAATTCATATAAATGTGGTGTAGACAGATACAGATATACACATCTCTAAGGGAAGAGAGATGAGGTTTCACATCTTTGGAGTAGGACATCATCAGTATAAGGAGACAAGATTTTTAATAATAAATAAATTTCTAATAGATGGTTTCAGCAAAATTTATTCTGAAGCTAGTGATGTGGATTAGTTTGAAAACTGCACCTCAACCACTCAATCCTAATGTTCCTTCAGTTCCAAGCTATGCCAAGCAGGACTCGGTAAAAGCAGTAAAGTGAGTATGGTTGTGAGGTTTGGCAAAGTGAAGGAGGTGGTTATTGGACTTACTGTTGCAGCTGTGCAAATTTGAAATGTAGATACTGGGACAACAGCATTACATATTTGGATCTAGGTAACTAATTGGGGATTTTTTTTTTTAATAGAAGAACTAAGGTAAGGTAAGAGTGAGGAAATGAAACAAAGTTTAGAGAAGAAATGTGACCAGAGGAAGGTAAAATTTGAGCTGGAGAAACGAAATCTTCTAACTGAAAACCTATATGACACTTATTTGGGATTTTTTGTTTGTTTTTATTACTCAATGAATTTATTACATTTATAGTTGTACAATGATCATCACAACCCAATTTTATAGCATTTCCACTCCAAACCCCCAGCGCATCTCCCCACCCACCAAACTGTCTCCTTTGGAAACCATAATTTTTCAAAGTCTGTGAGTCAGTATCTGTTCTGCAAAGAAGTTCATTGTGTCCTTTTTTCAGTTTCCACATGTAAGTGATAGCATTTGATGTTGGTGTCTCAATGACTGACTGACTTCATCTAGCATGATAATTTCTAGGTCCATCCATGTTGCTAAAAATGCCATTATTTCTTTCCTTTTAATGGCTGAGTAATATTCCATTGTGTATATGTACCACATCTTCTTTATCCACTCCTCTGTTGATGGACATTTAGGTTTTTTCCATGTATGACACTTATTTTGGATTAACTCACAAATACCTTATTGGGTAGAGGGAAGACTCTTGAAGCAAATCAATTGTAAATGCTGAGTAAATAGATAAATGATGAATGAATAAATGCATGAAAGAATATCTGGTTCACGTTATGTCCATAATTTCAAGTAGAACCATTATACACTGCTCTTTAAAACTTCCACCATCTTCTTTAAGGAAAAATGTCTAAATCTCTCAACTGTAACTGGGTTCCAACACAAAACAAACTGGTTTCTTCCTTTATGAGCCACATTCACGTCTGAAGCATTTTCGCTTACTCCCATCATACGGGTCTCCCTTCAGCAGAGGTCCTGCATGGCCAAGGATTTTCTTCAGTGTAACCCAACTCAGATCCATAGTGAGGCTATACTTACAACTCTGACATTCCAAAGAGCCCAGGGGTTGAAGCAAAATTAAATGCTAAGTTTGTAAAACAAAATAAAACAGCCTAAATCCCCTTGGTCAGTTAACATTTGCAAAAATGCTGTCAGTAAGTTTTTAAGCAAACACTATTTGATCTTCAGGAATTATGGAAAGGAAAAGGTGCGACTGCTTACCATTTATCCCAAAGAGCATTTCACTAGCTGGAGTTTGAATATTTCTTCTGAATATATAAAAACAACAGGGATAGGTGTAGGAAGAAGAGAAACAGAAATACAGTTCTTCATAATAACACACACAAAAACATATTCGAAAGTTTTGTAAACATATACCCCTTTTTATAAAGAAATGGTTTAGGTATAAATTCAAAGACCTATAAATCTAATGTCATTTAAACTTATTTAACTCTTCCCTATCCTGCTACCTTTAATTTGAAGATGCCACATACAATGATAGACCTAATTACTCTTTAGTTATATTCTTATTAATGATGCTTAAAATTGGAGCAAATGTATTTTTTTTTTGTCTTTTTGCCATTTTCTTGGGCCGCTCTGGTGGCATATGGAGGTTCCCTGGCTAGGGGTCCAATTGGAGCTGTAGCCACCGGCCTACGCCAGAGCCACAGCAACGCCAGATCCGAGCCGTGTCTGCAACCTACACCACAGCTCACGGCAACGCCGCAGCCCTAACCCACTGAGCAAGGCCAGGGATCAAACCCGCAATCTCATGGTTCCTAGTTGGATTCGTTAACCACTGAGCCACTATGGGAATTCCAGCAAATGTAGTATTAAGACTCAACATATAGTATGTATAAAAATTTGGAAATCTTCTTTTAAGCATTGTAGTCTTCAATCTTATTTTTAAAACAACAACAAAAAGTTGTTTTCTGTTTAACTGGTATTATTGCATTTTTTGAAATAAGTGTCCGTTGAAAAATTAAGTCTAACAAGTGATGTGCTTTGATTAACCTGGGAAAGTTGATGTCTGGGTGTGGGAGAGAACTCACAAATCTTGCAGGCTGAATTCCATGTGCTGCATGTATTAGGTTCAACCACAAGCAGGTTATTTTCCAAATAGATGGCCAGCAGCGAGTCCAGTCCTGCAGAGTGGTAAGGAATGAGCGTTTCAGGGTCTTAGAAAGGGCAGCAGGCAAGGGAAGTAAACAGTTTGCCACTCCCTTCAAAGGCATCCTTCAGAAGTTACAGACTTTTTTGCTTTTTAGGGCGGCCACAGTTGCAGCCAGGGCATATACAAGTTCCCAGGCTAGGGGTCGAATTGAAACTACAGCTGCTGGCCTACACTACAGCCAAAGCAACCTAGGATCTGAGCTGCATCTGCAACCTACACCACAGCTCACGGCAACACCAGATCCTTAACCCACTGGCGAGGCCAGGGAGTCAAACCCACATCCTCGCGGATCCTAGTCAGGTTTGTTAACCCCTGGGCCAGGAAGGGAACTCCCAGAAGCTGCGGACTTTTTCAAGTCTAAAGCAATGCATGGAACTTTTTGCTAACTTACGTGTTTGACCTCATGCACATTAAATACCTCTGACTCTGCCTCAGGAGAAACCACCATCACCACTAAAAAAAAAAAAAAAAAAAAAAAAAAGCTAATTTTAGTGTTGGAGAGAAAATAAACTCCTATTATTGCTTCAGTGATTGATGGTCCCACCTCTCACTCATACCGTTTGGTACACATTCTCCGTCTCTGAAGAATTTTACCTGCATTGATCTCTCTAGAAGCTTTCTGTGTCTGAGTTCCCTGATTGCATAAGATATAAACTAGCAAGCTCAAATTCTGCTGCCTAGTTTCTGTCACCACTCCTAAAGGAAGACAAGCATCCGAGATGGGAAGTTTCTCCTTACAAAATTGAAAGAAAAGAGTCAGGAGTTTCCTAACAAGTAAGATGAGTTTTTTTATGGCAGGAAAACTATGTATAAGGATCTCTCAGATTCCTAACCAGACTAGCAAAACAAAATAGCCTTATATTTTTAAAAGTACAGGTGCGTTTTGAATTGTCTTATATTTTCTGTGTCATTGGTTGAGTCTGAAGAACCAGTCATAGATTTCCTACGTCATTGACTGGTTCTAAGAAAGTTACTCATAAAGGAAAAATGGTGCCTGAGCCCTGTGTTGTATATTGGATGGTCAAAGATGACTAAGTGAGTATTTTCCGGGAGCTTATAATCTACCTAGAGCACCACAGCATTACTTGGGGTGATGTAAATTAGTTAAATACTGTGTTAGAGCTATATTTGAAGCAGATACATACCTCATACTTAAGAAGTTTCAAAAAAGGAGTCTTTTAAAACTTTTGCTACAAAACAGAATTAAGTCAAAATTTTGCTACTTAAGCTTGCCAAGCAGACTAGGAATCAGGGAGCATATTTCTTTTGCATGACTGAGTCACTCCTAAAAATACAACATGTTCTTAGCCTGTATGGTTTATGGAATCATTAGTACAATGCTACTGGCGTCATAGGTATGAAGTAAGAATTTGCTGGCTGATAGTCTCAGTGACACCCTTCAGACGGAGGCAATTGATGTGCAACAAGGAGAAAGGTGAAGGAATCAATGCACAAAGGCTCTACAAGACCCAATTTTCAGCCCCAGCTCAGACATATATTCATTATTTTAGGAAATATATTTCACTGCCTTCAGCCTCATTTTCAAAGCAGGGAGAGGGAGGGAAGGGCCTTCTCGGCTCCTTAAAAGTCTGATTCTAAATTAGATTTCCGTTAAATCCTACATATGTTGAAACAGAGACAGAGTCGGGGATTGGACACAGAACAAGCAAAAGGGCTGTGTTTTGAGAACTGGACAGATATCAGCATATACAATAAGGAATGAGGGGCAGGCAGAAATGTCAGAGGTGAGCAGTCAAAGGCCAATGCCAGTAGTCAGGAACTGGGAGCCTGGGAAGCAGGCCCAGGAGCGCAGATAAGTTACACAGATCGGAAACAAGCCACTTGCATTAGGAAGACCTTGATACCTAAGGTAGGCCTTTGCCAAACCCCATGTCTTTGTGTTTCTCTTAAGAAAAGGAATGGAGAGGAGTTCCGCGGTGGCTCAGTGGTTAACAAATCCTACTAGGAATCATGAGGTTGCCAGTTTGATCCCTGGCCTTGCTCAGTGGGTTAAGGATCCGGCATTGTCGTGAGCTGTGGTGTAGGTCGCAGACACAGCTCAGATCCCGTGTTGCTGTGGCTCTGGCATAGGCCGGCGGCTACAGCTCTGATTTGGCCCCTAGCCTGGGAACCTCCATATGCTGTGGGAGCAACCCAAGAAATGGCAAAAAGCCAAAAAAAAAAAAAAAGAAAAGAAAGATAAGGAATGGAGAGCAGTTCCCATTGTGACGCAGGTTCGATCCCTGACCTCGCTCAGTGGATTACAGATCCAGGGTTGCATCACCTGTGGTGTAGGTCACAGACGCAGCTTGGATCCCACATTGCTGTTGCTGTGGCTGTGGTGTAGCCCAGCAGCTGTAGCTCTGATTAGACCCCTAGCCTGGGAACCTCCATATGCCATGGGCATGGCCCTAAAAAGACACACAAAAAAAAAAAAGAAAAAAAGAAAAGAAAAGGGATGGAAAGTTAATTTGCATGTAATTGTTAGGTGGCAAGGGCCAAATTATATACTTTCACCAATGCTAGCTCTTTAAGTCCACTTGTTTTTGAGGAAACTGGGGTTCAGAGCATGCTACTAACTTGCCCAAGGTCCAGGGGACATAAAAGAGCTGAGTGTCCATTCTGAAAGGATCTGCTAATGAGCCCTTCTGCTGACAGTGAGCCATGTTTCTTTGTGAAAAGCTTTTCAGTTCTTGGTCTTGGAAAAATAAATCCTTCAAAAGCTATCAAAATTAAAGATCTATCATTAATCAGATGTCAAGAACAGTAAGTCCTGCCAGGGTGTGAGCTATATAGGAATTGAGGAAGGCTGGGAGGTTTAAGGACTGGGACCCAGAGATGAGACACAATTCACGCTGCAGCAGCTGCTCAGAGCTAGACTAAGCCCTCTGAGATATAAAGTCAAATAGCTCAGGAGGTAGAACACAGAAACCAAAGATTATGGTAGCCATGGACATGGAACAGCCCAGCCATGCAGATGTTCACCCTCCTGAGGCAGCAGACATGTAGGCTCTGGTGTCAGAGTCTGGATGCAGGCCACATAGAGAACCAAGAAGGATGGCAGAAGGTGTGAGGGCAGATTAGCACTAGGATTCAGGAGTGGGTAGAATCCCTGCTGCAAGTTGAATTTGACTGAACAATCCAGTATCCTATCCATTAATTAACAAATTAATCATTTATTTTGCACATGCTGAGTTCAAAGCTTTGCTTTAGCCTGGGATAATATGAGTGAATGAAGCAGGCAAAAATGACTGTCTTCACAGAACTACTTTCTGTTGGAAGAAAGAAAACAGTAGGCAATTCAGGTACCAAGGAACAAGACAAGGGTGTAATTTTAAGAGCAGATACTAGTGGGCAATTTGAGAACGTCAGAGAGCCCTACTCAATTCTCTCTGCCTGAGCTAATATTCCGACTTAGAAAGTTTCTTCCTAAGAAGAACATACTTGGTTGGTCTCAAAGCCTAGAGTGACATGAAACTTCAAAGTGTAAAGTATGAGGGACTGAACAGCAGGAGAGTCACTGCTGGTGTCAGGGCATATATTTTTAAAAAAATAAACTATTGTGAATAAAAGTAAACCTCACATGTATACAATTATTCATGTCCATGTGTTTGCCTATATTAGAAGTATAATGATCATGAGCACACCCATGGCCACAATAGACATTTATGCTGGTTGCATATGACACAAATCTGGTCCTTCATTCAGATCACAGTCTAAGTGAATTACATCCCTGCAGATATGCAGTGCACAACTAGAATGGCCATATCCAAGAGTCCACTTTTACCAAGAGATGTAATGACTGATATTAATTTGGTAGTGGTGTAAACCAAGATGTATAACCATAAAATCATTCACCAAAATTAGTTTACGGGTGTTCCTGTCGTGGCTCAGCAGTTAAGGAACACAACTAGTATCCATGAGGACTCAGGTTCGATCTCTGGCCTGGCTGAGAGGGTTAAGGATCCTGGGATTATCTACCTATTACCTATCTATCGATCGATCGATCGATCAATCATCATTTTTTTCTTTTTAGGCCTGCGTCTGGGGCACATGGAGGTCTGCAGGCTAGGGTTGAATCAGAGCCATAGCTGTCTGCCTATACCACAGCCACAGCAATGCCAGATCTGGGTTGCATCTGCAACCTATGCCACAGTTTGCAGCAACATCAGATCCTTAACACACTGAGCAAGGCCAGGGATCAAACCTGCATCCTCATGGATACTCTTTGGGTCCAGTGAATTTGACACGAAATGTTAACTATCACAAATTGCATAGAGAAAATATTTGGAAAGATAAATTGCATCCAGCATTATTAATAAGAGGCTTCATGAAAAAGACATCCTGAAGGATATGTAGGGTTGGGATAAGTGGATTTAGGATCTTAGTGTGTGTGTGTGTGTGTGGGGGGGGTCATTCCTGATGATAAAGCAGCATGGACAAAGACATAATTCAGGAAAAGACAGAGTATTTGTGGTTCTGTCAGGAATCACCTACGATGGAGCCACATGTATCACCACACAGGATATGGAGAGGGATGGGAAAAGGACCTGACTTACCTCCTCTTCCCTCAACAATCAAGACCTTTGAATTTCGGTTCTTTTCTCCCTTCCTCCTCTTTTCTAACTGAAGGGTGAACCTGAAAATACTGTCGAATGTATAAGGCGTAGAAAAATTGGGAAGATTTTAAAAAGCAGACTCATGGATGTGTTTCTACATTAGTAGAATTCATTTCACCTACCAAGGAATTGAAGGAACAATCAAGGCTTGGAGTTGCTTCCCTTCAGTGGCACAAGGAGGCAGCTTTTGCGAATTAACAGATGCAAGGTAGAGTACCCAGACCAAATGCAATGGAAGTCATTCAGATTGGCCAGGAGGATGAGCACGAGCTGTGCCCTAGATAGTTTGCACCAAAGGTAGAAACTAGAGAATCCAGTCAGACTTCAAGTCCAAGGGGTAGTCTTAGGACATAAGTGACAGCCTCAATTCCACCTCTAGCCTGGGAATCTCCATATGGTGCAGGTGCAGCCCTAAAAAAAAGACAAAAAAAAATTAGTTTGAAATTACTAAGCCCAATCAGCTCATTTCAATTAACTAGGGTATGGAAAAGTAGATGGCTAAATAAGTCCATTTGTATCATTTTTTTTATATTCCACGTAGGCAATAAATAAACAACAAGGTCCTACTGTATAGAATAGGGAACTATATTTAATATCTCATAATAAATGACCATTAAAAAGAAAAAAATAAAAAGTAAAGTTAGCCTAAATTGAAGAAAGTTCATATTTCTCCTGTATTTTTGCAAGCAAAAGGAGGAATTTTTCAAATTAAACAAAAATAACTGAGGAAGCAAAATCTGCCTCTCCATGCATTTTTAAAAGAATCTTTCAATCTAATTTTAAAGACATAAAATAGCAAAGCTAGAATGCATTTCAGAGATATTGGAAACACAAAGAGACATTTCCAATGTTATACAAGTGCCAAGGACAGTCCTAGATTCAGAACCCAGATTCCTAAAGGTCTGTTTGGTGTTCTGTCCACCTCTGTCCACCTCTGTCCACCAGGCTATCATATCCTTCATAATGAGAATGTCACCCTGTTTAGGCTGAAAGAATATTCTCTATGCTTCAGGTTTTCTCAGCGTGTAAAATTTATCTTGAAACTTTATGCTAATTCTGACTCAGTTCACATAAGCTTCATAGGTTTCACCTACCCACATCTACTTTTATTTGAGCAAGGGAAAATAGCATTTAGTTCTTCCTGGTAGCAAAACAAGTCTCAACAAAGCCAAAACTGGTTTAGTCATTTTCCAGCCAGTCTTTCATGAGATTTTGTTTATCATAAGGAGCTTGAGTCATTGTTTTCTCTAAAGATAGACAGGAAGAGGTAAATAATAGAATGATTGTTATGATAAATAACTCAATAAACAAATTAACAAATTTACATTTGTCAACAAGGAGAGACAGACGGATACATTTTTAAATGATAAAAAGCTAATTAAGGGAGTTCCCATTTTGGCTCAGAGGTAACAAATGTGGCCAACATCCAGGAGGACACAGGTTTGATCCCCGGCATCACTCAGTGGATTAAGGATCTGGCGTGACAGTGAGCTGTGGTGTAGGTTGCAGATGAGGCTCAGATCCTGTGTTGCTGTGGCTGTGACATCAGCTAGAGGCTACAGCTCCAATTCAACCCCTAGCCTGGAAACTTTCACATGCCACATGTGCAGCCCTAAAAAGACAAAGAAAAAAAGAGGTAATTTATACATAGAAAGGGCTCAATTTGTAAAGTGCACACATATGTGCATATGGAAGTTCCCAGGCCAGGGATCAAATACAAGCCACCACTGTATCCTATGCCACAGCTGCAGCAGTACCAGGTTATTAACCCACTGTACCACAGTGAGTACTCCCATATATAGTTTCTGTTCAAAATAGGCTAGGATAACTTACTTAAAAATTTAAATAGTCAGGACTACCATATCATCTAGCAATCCTACTCCTGGGCATATATCTAGAGAAAATGTAATTCACAAAGATACATGCACCACAATATTCACTGCAGCATTATTTACAATAGTCAAGACTAGGAAGCAACTGAATGTCCACTGAGAGAGGAAAACAAAAAGAAGATGCAGTGCATATATACAATGAAGTATTATTCAGCCATAAAAAAAGAATGAAATAATGCCATTTGCAGGAACACAGATGGTCCTAGAGATTTTCAAACTAAGTGAAGACAGGCAGAGAAAGGAAAATATCATATGATATCACTCATATGTGGAATTTTTAAAAATGATACACCTGAAATTTCTTATAAGACAGAAATAGGCTCACAGACTTTGAAAACACACTTATGGTTATCAAAGGGGAAAGTGGGTGGGAGGGGGAGAATGGATTAGGTGTTTGAGATTGGCAAATGCAGGCTATTGTATAGGGGTTGGCTGATCAATGGAGATCCACTGTATAGCCCAAGGAATCTACTCAATATTCTGTCATAACCGATATGCGAATGGATATGTGTGTGCTGAATGACTGTTGTACAGCAGACATTAACACGGCATTGTAAATCAACTATACTTCAATAAAATTTTTTAAGAAAGAGTTCTCTTTTAGCATAATGCCCTCTAGGTTCATCCATGTTGATGCAAATGGTAAGTTTTTTTAAAAAAATAACTACAACTATCTGTACAGTTGTGCCTCCAGATGGGACTGCATCCCTGACCAATCCAGAATCAGAACTACCTAACTAAGCTGACCCTGTGTTCCTGACCCACAGAAACAAATGTTTGTTGTTTAAGCTGCTATATGTGGGAATAATTTGTTAGACAATATTAGATACCTAGCACAATAATTTAAACTAATCCAATCAGTGCATTTCATTCCTCTTGCCACAGTGACAGAAATAGAAGCAGGCATTTAATCTAAATTTGTGCATCTGGGGTGACATTCAAGAATCTGAGTGGGGATTCTAGTACATGGAAAGTCTCCTATCTCCTATGTGGTAAAATATGTGTATGTAAATGTTGAAGCCATTCTGTCAGGATGAAGAAAGCTACCGGGCAAAGTTTTCATTATGAAGAGGGAAGAATGTAAAGAATGGTGGCGCTATCCCTAGAACCTTGATTTTAAAAATACTTGTTCTCCCATTGTCGTGCTCTGTTGTAGGTATTTAGATATAGTTCTCAGTGCTACACAGCATGACAATGGGAGAAAAAATTATGTATACATGTATGTGTAACTGGATCCCCATGTTGTACTGTGGAAAAGAAAAAGTGTGTTGGGGGAAATAACAATAAAAAATAAATTTTAAAAAATCAGACAAAAATGTCAGTAAAACAAAAATTAAAAAATTAAAAATTAAGAATAGGAGTTCCCATTGTGGCGCAGTGGTTAACAAATCCGACTAGCAACCATGAGGTTGCGGGTTCAATCCCTGCCCTCGCTCAGTGGCTTAAGGATCTGGCATTGCTGTGAGCTGTGGTGTAGGTTGCAGACGCGGCTTGGATCCCACGTTGCTGTGGCTGTGGTGTAGGCCCATGGCTACAGCTCCGATTGGACCCCTAGCCTGGGAACCTCCATGTGCTGCGGGAGCAGCCCTAGAAAAGGCAAAAAGACAAAAAAAAATTTAAAAATAAAAATAAAAATACCTGTGTTTCCACCTTTTTTCTTATCCTTTTTTTTTTATCCTATCATTTATGCAAGCCAACAAAATCCTTTTATTGTTTAAACTAATTCGATTTGGGTTTTCTGTCAACTTGCTACCAAAAAATATCTCAGTGTAAACACAAACAAAGTCCTTGTCTTTAAACTTTAATTAGCATGTTAGGTGATAGTGTGTTGTTAGAGCATGAAATGTAGTTTTATAAAACATCCTGATTCTTTAGATCTCAAACCCTAGTGATAGAACTTGACAATCTGATTAGCATTTCTTTCCTTTTCTCTGGATCGTATTGTTTGGGTCTTTCTTCTTGATGGATGAATTCTCTTTGACATAACATTATTGTTCACTCCATATAAATTGTCTGCTGAGGGGAGTTCCCATTATGGTGCAGTGGTTAACGAATCCGACTAGGAACCATGAGGTTGCAGGTTCGGTCCCTGCCCTTGCTCAGTGGGTTAATGATCCGGCGTTGCTGTGAGCTGTGGTGTAGGTTGCAGACGTGGCTCGGATCCCGCGTTGCTGTGGCTCTGGCGTAGGCTGGCAGCTACGGCTCCGATTAGACCCCTAGCCTGGGAACCTCCCGTATGCTGCGGGAGCAGCCCAAGAAATGGCAAAAAGACCAAAAAAAAAAAATTTGTCTACTGAGTAGCAAATCTTACTTCCATACACAGGTCTCTAATTCAGACACCATCCCCAGGTAGCAACTGGGGCCAGTCCTAAAGTCCAATCTACTTTACATGTCCATTCAACCTGACCATACCTTTTTTTTCTCTCTGATGATCACCACTAAGGTTCCAGGTCCAGCTTATGTTTTAACTGACTCACTCACAAAGCTATTATGAGGTCCAAATGAAATTGTCTATAGGTCTGACTTATAATAGTTTATTGCATATTGCATACATAAAAGATCTCTTTAACTTGAGAAATATATGCTTGAAAAGCAACATGAAGTGAAAACTTGCTGTAATTTGATTATCATTTTTATTATTCAGTAAATATTCATTGTAGAAAAATCAGAAAATCTGAATAAGTAAAACACTCCCTCACTTAAAATAATCTAAAATATATCCATCAGATATATTTTATGTGTAAGTATATATTTTATATGTAAATATATAAATCTATTTCTTCCAGTTATTATTGAGATATAATTGACATAAAACACTCTGTAAGTTTCAGGTATACAGCTTAACAGTTTGATTTACATACACCATGAAATGATTATCACAATACGTTCAGGGATGTACTTCCATCCCGTTATTGTTGGCAGGTCCTAGTTCCTCACTGGTTATGGGTTAATCACTTCAGATCTTTATGATAGGGGTTTATCAGTTGGCTGCCTAGTGTCCTCATGTCGTGACAGCTGCCTTCCATGGAACAAGTGGTCAGAAAAAGGAAAAGAGAGTGGGCTCCTCAGAAGGAAATTGCAATCCTTTTATGACTTAATCTCAAAAAGACCATCAATTCTGCCAAATTTTAGCAGTTACCTAGACCTGTAAAATGTGGGAGTAGACTACGAATGATTAGGATGTGAATACCAGGAGTGGGAGACCATTGGGATCTCTTTTGAAGGCTTGCTGCCACAGTTGCGTACACCACTCTACAGCCAGGAGCAGCATCAGCTTCCCTGATACCACGTGGAAAACTGACATAAATTAAATCTCACTGTGTTCTCATGGAACACTAATTCTAATGAATTATAAGGAGTTCCACAATAAAGTGGGCTTTGTGCCCAGAAGAGTTCAAGCAACAAGACAAAACTAATGTGTTTCTTTTTGGATAATAAAACTCTCCTAAAACAAAATATCCCACAGGCCCTATATTCTATGGACATCTCTTTGGCAAAAATAAACTGCACATTGGAGAAATTTTTCATCTTAATCCTCCTCAAAGACTAATATATTACATACTCCTTGATTAGCATGTATTAAATGTCTCCACTGGAAAAATTCATACGGAATAGTAGTTTTGAGTGTCTAGTTTGCAGGCCAAGTTTCATTATTAGATAGGTTTCATCAGGTGTGTGAGTAAATTCTTGAGGGAAGATAATTTACGTCTATAATTTCAAGTCTATGGGGTCATCCATTTTCCAAAAGGTCATAGGATAGAAAGATTGTTTCATGGAAGTTATAATGGCACATATTATCTTGCTTTCCATCACATGCTATAGTTTCACTAAGCACTTTTATATCCTGTGTCAAATACAAATGTTTGCAGTTATCAGGAAAGAATGTATCATCCTATCATAAAACAAAGAGGAAAGAAAACTTTTCTTTCAAAATGAAAAATTAATCTCTCTACTCAAAAGGAAGCAGGATATGAAAGATGATCTTCATTTATGATAAGAAGGATTTTAAAATAACTCATGGGTTCAAATTTTGTGTTGAAATGAACATTTTGAATGCTTTCATTTATCTTGTTCCTTAAACACTCCCACATCCTGCCCTGTAGCAATTTTAAGGTTTTTGCAATCCTCAGACATTCTTATTTTGGAGGCCCTAGCCCATGTCATATCAAATATAGTGGAAGCTGTGGTAAGTTTTCCAAAGCTTCCAAAAAAGCAAAGCACTCATTCCCCCAAGATTCTGGGAGTATCAGACACTGGTAACTCATAGCTAAGCCCCTTTTACAGGCATTGCTCTCAGGGAGCTTTTTTTTTTTTTTCTTTGTCTTTTTGCTATTTCTTGGGCCGCTCCCGCGGCATATGGAGGTTCCAGGCTAGGGGTTGAACCGGAGCTGTAGCCACCGGCCTAGGCCAGAGCCACAGCAACGCAGGATCCGAGCCACGTCTGCAACCTACACCACAGCTCACAGCAACGCCGGATCATTAACCCACTGAGCAAGGGCAGGGACCGAACCCGCAACCTCATGGTTCCTAGTTGGATTTGTTAACCACTGCGCCACGACGGGAACTCCTCAGGGAGCTTCTTATCCAAACATATATGCCCTCCTAGGAAGCAGCCCACATCTGGGGATGTAGGGAAAAAAATGCATGGCCCCTTTTCCCAATCTGGGACAGCTATGGTCATCCTAAGTCAAGAGTTCTCTAAAGGATAAACCAACTACATCACACTTCGACTTCTTCCTCTGTGCAATCTTCTCCCCTCACCTACTTATATGTATGTTCCAATAAGTATGTCTCAGTAAATCTGTTTCTTAGTCTTCATCTCAGATTCTTTGCTCCCAGGGAACTTGACCTAAGACCATTAGTATCTAGAATGGTACTAAGAAACAGGTTTAAAATGGAATTTTAGAAGCCAGATAGCCTGCTGGAGGAGTACTCAGAGTTATTGGCATGCTGCATTAATGAAACTGTTAAAACTTCACTGGTGACTCACTTGGATGGCATAATGTTGGAATGGAAACACTGATGGTACAATATGGCATAATTTGCAGAAAACAACAAAAAGCAAAAGGTGATAAATTACCTATTTAAATGACCAACTTAAAGTACAAGTCAGAGGCCATATACACAAAGGTTCTTATCTCCCATAGCTGGAAGGTCAAGTAGGAGCAATCCAGGATTCAAGAGCTCCAAGAGATGTTCAACTGCTGCCTAGAAAGTCTGCTACACCAAGATCAGGCCCCTGATTGAGATGGAGTAGGATCCTTAAATTTGGTATGAGAATAACTGAGATGATACACTAGGAAAACTCAACACCCTGATCTGAATCCTCTGGACCTATACGAGTGGCCCACTGTTCCAAGTTAAAGACTAGTATTTCCCCTACTTGAGAAGTATGTAGAGGCTTCTACCTTGCAAGGCAATACATACATTCCCCAGTTTTGAATATACCAACACTTCTCATCTATACCAATAATTAGGGTTAAGTAACAATATAATTTGGCTGAGAAGAACTGGGCCTCATAAGGGAGGGATGGGGCAAAATTCTGAAGAAATTGTTGAATTTAGCCAAACACAGTGACAGGATCTGGAAGAGTATGTAGAGAATGAGGCCCTGAGAGTGAACAATGAAAGAAGTCAAGCAGAACTCAAAGCTTTGAAAGGAAGAATTGATTGACATTGGATCACTCTTCTGTGATAGGAGATTTAATTCTAGATCAAGGACTCTAGAAGACAGTACTAACACACTTCTATGATGTCTCTAGGAAGCCTGGGGGAAGAAATGACTCATATTATGTGAAGCAGAAATACTAGAATTCTCAAAGACATGAAATGGTTAGAATGGTTGTACTACCTAAGGCTGGAAGCCCACAAGCCAATTTTCTATTGAAAAGCCCCAAGATTGTCCATTTACAAACACAATAAAAAATGGGTCAGGGAGTTCCTGACATGGCTCAGTAGTAACAATCCCCACTAGCATCCATGAGGATGCGGGTTTGATCTCTGGTCTTGCTCAGTGGGATCAGGATCAAGCATTGCTATGAGCCACAGTGTAGGTCACAGATGCAGCTCAGATCTGGCATTGCTCTGGCTGTGGTGCAGGCTGGCAGCTGTAGCTCCAATTAGACCCCTAGCGTGGGAACCTCCATATGCTGCAGATGTGGCCCTAAAAAGACAGAAGAAGAAGAAAGAAGAAGAAGAAGAAGAAGAAGAAGAAGAAGAAGAAGAAGAAGAAGAAGAAGAAGAAGAAGAAGAAGAAGAAGAAGAAGAAGAAGAAGAAGAAGGAAGAAGAAGAAGAAGACGAAGAAGACGAAGACGAAGACGAAGATGAAGACGACGAAGAAGACAAAGACGAAGAAGACGAAGAAGAAGAAGAAGACGAAGAAGATGAAGAAGAAGAAGAAGAAGAAGACGAAGAAGACGAAGAAGAAGAAGAAGACGAAGAAGAAGAAGAAGACAAAGAAGAAGAAGAAGACGAAGAAGACGAAGAAGAAGAAGAAGAAGAAGACGAAGACGAAGAAGACGAAGACGAAGAAGACGAAGACGAAGAAGAAGAAGAAGAATGAGTGGGGCATTAGCATGGTTGAAAAGATCAGTCATAGTAGATCAGTAATAAGTAGATCAGAACTGATGGCTAGAGGGGCAGTTACAGGATAATGAGGATTCCCAAGAGAACATAAGGCAGTGGGGGCAATTAGCCATCTGAAGCAAAGACATGTGATTACTGCAAAGATCAGAGTGTCAACCAGCAGACATGAGAGATGTGCATACCTATGGAGATGGTTAAGAGACCATAGTGATCTTAGGCACAAGCTAGATGGACAGTCAAAACAGTGTTGCTTAATTTATACAACCAAACAAATCAAAGATGGATAAATAGGAGGCTGAGTACACCTGTCCTAATAAAATTCCTAGTTTCTAGATCTTAGGCAGTTCTCAAGACCAGAACCCATGGCATAAAGGAGAAAAATGAAAGACAAGGTCCCAATGAGAAGAACATTTAAAAAAAAATATCCAGGGGACTGCCACATCAGTAATTTTGAGGTACTCTGGTATGTGACATGCTAAGGTTCTTCTCCAAAACAACACAAAAACAAAAACAAAAAACCAACAAACAAAAACTGGGCAGCCCTCTTTGAAGGCAGCATATTCCACATGTGATTAATTTACCAAATGGCATGTGAAGTTGCCAGCTCTGATTGGGCCCAGACCAAAAGATTTCATATTGCAGTAAAGGCAGCCTGTCACTTGAGCTATATGAACAAGCAAACAGTAATGTTGCTAGGAGTATGGCAAATCCCAATAGGAGAATAGCAATAAAAATCTTAGATTAATGAAGCAAGTTCTAGTAAAAATCCATAAGTAAATACCATTTAGATAATAGTCCCTGATATGCTACTGGGGCTTGGTAGAGACAATAAATTTGGCCAGAGCTACTCATCGTGAACTATACCCTATCAGAACCACAAAGTCATAAGATCAGGCATGTCCACAGAAATTTATTGTTAGACAGAAGAGGTACACCCAGTATGGCATGAATAGGACCAAAGCTACAAGAACAGGGGGTCTTGAGGACTCCCAAGCCAGACATCGCTGTAATACTGGTGCCTCTCTCTGAGCCAAAACTATGTTCATATGGAGGCTTCCTTATATCTGGCTGGATAAAGAAAGGGGAAAAAAGGACAAGCTTCATTTACAGATGGTTTGGCTCAACACGTGCTGGGAACCAAAAACAGATCATTACATGGTTACAGCCTCATTCAAGGCAGCGCGCAAAACAGCAGTGAAGAGAAATCCTCTTCGTAGGCAGAACTTTAGCTGGTACAACAAATCATTCATTATGTGTGATAAGAGAAATATTTCTTAGTAAGAATAGACACAAACTCAGGGCAGTGGCAAATAGTCGGCCAGGAAAATGGAAGAAAGATTAGATTTGGGAAAAGGAGGTCTAGGAAAGAGATATATGAATAGTTCTACAGGGCTGGGCACAAAGTGTGATCCCTGGATCACATGTTAACGCCCACCACAGAGCATCTATTATGAAAGAGGCAATAAACAGTCAAATAGGCAGTTGACATCAGCCAGAAAGTATAAGCATGTATAGCCTCAACCCAATGCATAGAGAAATCTAACTGATCAGCACACCACCCGAACTGCCAGACAGAGGAAAGAAACAGAACAACAACAAAAATTATACTCTGGTCTTCACTGTCTTTTTATTCACAACATCTGAACTATAAATTTTAAAAAATATGTAGGAGTTCCCTTTGTGGCTCAGAGTTAACAAATCCAACTAGGATCCATGAGGATGCAGGTTTGATCACTGGGCTCACTCATTGGGTTAAGGATCCAGCATTGCTGTGAGCTGTGGTATAGGTCACAGATACGGCTCGGATCTGGCATTGCTATGGCTGTGGTGTAGGCCAGCAGCTGCAGCTCTGACTTGATCCCTGGCCTGGGAACTTCCATATGCTGTGGGTGTGGCTCTAAAAAAAGCAAAAAATATATATATTATATATATAATTACATATATAATTATATATTTAGATATAATTAAATATATAATATATATAATTTTAAAAAGTGTAAAACAGTCAATGAAGCAAAAACTTGTGACCAATAATCAAAGGAAGATGCAGTTTATGAAAGCAGTTTCAATTTAGCAGTTTCCAGCCCTATTTAGTGGAATGAGTAGACTTTAAAATAATAATTATAAATAAGATAAAGCATTTATAGGTAAAGATACATACAATGAGAGAGAGAGAGAAATGGAAACTCTAAAAAAAAAGGAAAGCTTATAAATGAAAATTTCAATACCTGAAAATATAATGTTAACTGAGTGGGCTCAGTAGCAAACTGAACGGTAAAAGAAAAAAGTATTAGTAACTTGAAGATAAGCCCGTAATACTCACCTAAACTGAAACAGAGAGAAGAAAGATGGAAGGTGATTAGAGACTTGCTAATTGATAACAAGTGTGTAACATGGTTGTAATTGAAGTTTCAGAAAGAAAGATAAATTGGAAGATTAAAATATGTTTTAAAAATCATGGCCCAACTTTTTAAAACATAATTTAACTTTTTAAAATCTAATTTTAAAAAAACCAATGCACAACTTCAAAAGTTTCTATAAACCCAAACAGAAAAAAAAAAAATACAAAGAGAAGCACACCTAGAACCTTTTTTGATGAAAACCAAAAATAAAAGGAAAATATTGAAAGAAGGCCAAGGCAAAATAAATAAAAGAAACAAAAAGAAAAAGATATACAATGTATAGGGAAACAAATATGAGAATGACTGAGTTCTCATTAAAAACAACGCAAATTAAAAAATATGAGGAAGACTATACGGAGTTGAAGCAAGACAAATCAAAACAAAAATTCAATCTATAATTTTAATCCAATGAAAATATCCTTCAAATATGAAGTTAAACAAGGACTAAAGGAGATAATGCATGTTCAAGTACCCAATTAACAGTGGGCATTTCATAAAGAGTGTAAAAACTGTGTTCTTTGTTCCTATTAAGTGACTCACAGATAGTGAGCACTCAACAAATGTTGGCTGAGTGAAAGAATAAAATAATCTCATTACATTTAAGTGTATGACGTCTGTGTCATTATAGTAGTAGATGTTTGCTCGTTATCAGAAAAAATAATAATGTGAAAAAAAAAGGCGTTTTCAGGAGTTCCTATTGTGGCTCAGCAGTAATGACCCTGACTTGTAACCATGAGGATACAGGTTTGATCCCTGACCTTGCTCAGTGAGTTAAGGATTGCCATGAGCTGTGGTGTGGGTCACAGACACGGCTCGGATTGGACTTCCAACCTGTGAACTTTCACATGTCGCATTTGAGGCCCTTAAAAGCCGCCCCCTGCAAAAAGGCATTTTCAGAGCTCCCACTGTGGCACAAATGGATCGGCATTGCCACAACTGTGGCGTAGTTCATGGCTGCAGCACAGATCCCTGGCCCCTGAGCTCCATGTGCCATGGGACGACCAAAAAAAAATTTTTTTCTTGGGAGTTCTCGTTGTGTCTTTGTGAGTTAGTAACACGACCAGTATCCATGAGGATGTGGGTTCAATCACTGCTGGATAAATGGGTTAAGGATCCAGGGTTGCTGTGAGTTGTGGTGTAGGTCACAGATGTGGCTTGATCTGGTGTTGCCGTGGCTGTGGAGCAGGCTGGCAGCTGTAGCTCAGATTCAATCCCTAGGCTGGGAACTTTCATATGCCACAGGTGCGGCCCTAAAAATCAAATTAAAAAAAAAAAGCAAAAATAGCACAGAGAAGAGGAGGGATAAATATGCGTATATTCTGCAAGGGTCTTACTTTTCTAAGTGTTATGATATTACTCCAAGATAGACTGTGGGATAATTTAAGAATATATATTTTAAGGAGTTCCCGTCGTGGCTCAGTGGTTAACGAATCCGACTAGGAACCATGAGGTTGTGGGTTCGATCCCTGCCCTTGCTCAGTGGGTTAAGGATCCGGCGTTGCCGTGAGCTGTGGTGTAGGTCGCAGACGCGGCTCGGATCCGGCGTTGCTGTGGCTCTGGCGTAGGCCAGCGGCTGCAGCTCCGATTGGACCCCTAGCCTGGGAACCTCCATATGCTGCAGGAGCGGCCCAAGAAATGGCAAAAAGAAAAAAAAAATATTTTAATTCCTAGAGTAACCACCGGAAAAAAAAAATGTAAAAAATAAAAAGAACATAGTCAAAATGGCAATGAGAAAATTAAATTGAACTCTAGGAAAAAAATAAAGTTTATCTAAAGAAAGCAGCAAGAAAGAAACAAAACAATAAAAAACAGCATGAAAAAAATAAAAAACATATAACAAGTTGGTACACTTAATTTCAACCAAATCAATAATTATGTTAAATGCAAATGGCCCCAAATTTCTAGCTATGCATTGTTCTTACCTCACCTGTCCTCCCCATTTTTTCTTTTATTAAACCAGTTCAGTTTCTTATCATCTTCATTTTAATGACTGAGAAGGCTTTCTAAAATGGGCTTCCTGCCTCAACTTATTCACATGCCACACTAATTAATACTAGATAAATCTTCCTGAAACCCAAACTTTGTCACAGAACTCAGCTCATACAATCCTGCTTATTGCCTGATCAGTTTCTTTTCCACCAGATGTGAGGTTATAGATCTCTTATCTACAAAAGAGTGTCTGGAGCTGAATATTAGAACTTGGGAAAATGGGAATGGGATGGACTGGGAGTCAGGGGTTAATAGGTGCTAACTATTGCATTTGGAATGGATAAGCAATGTCTAGTCACTTGTGATGGAATATGATGGAGGATAATGTGAGAAAAAGAATGTGTGTGTGTGTGTGAGAGAGAGAAAGAGAGACTGGATCCCTTTGCTGTATAGTATAAAATTGACAGAGCACTGTAAACCAAATATAATGGAAAAAATAAAAATCATTAAAAAAAAAAAAGAAGAACCTGGAAAAATGCCCCTATTGCCCTCCCTGGACACAGCCTATACTGTTTTATAGAATTTTGCAGACTTTTTATCTTGGATGAGATTTCTGACTCTCTGATCTATTCTTTGGACATCTATATTTGCTTTGCAAAGTTTTTTTGTTTCTTGTTTACTTTGTCCTAACTACTGTAGTGATTTTCTTCTTTGCTCAACAATTAGACACCAAAGGTCAACCAAGCCTAAATTCCAATTCAGCCCAACCCAACACAGACATCTCAACCCAGTTAAGAATCCCAGTCTTTGTCAGAATATCACCAGTTTGGCCAGCAGGAGCATTCAAATATTCTGCAATGTCAAAACTCAAGCATACAGCTTCTTCCTTCATATCAAAGCCCACAGCTTCTTCTTAAACCATAGTTTACAGCTTCACTAAATTTCAGAAATTCCCTGGCTATGTCTTTTCATGTCTTTTTTTTTTTTTTTTTTTAATGCTCCCTCTTTCTTCTTTCTGAAATACTCTAACCATCCTCTCTGTTTTGGGAACTCTTGCTCATCCTCTAAGACATGGTTTGTCTCATACACACTATAAGAAGCCAAATTAGTCTGCCTTCTCTTCCTCAGTATCCCAAGCTACTTTGAACCAAAACAGGTCACATTAAATTGTTAAGTATTATCTGCCTGCTTCAATCATTAATCTGTGAAGAACAAGATTTTATCATTGTATCCTCTTTGCACTTAGTACTAATGCATATATTTAAAAGATTTTTACTCAGTGACAGTTAAGGAAAGTATATAGTTTGTCACAACTTACAACAAGAAACCTATTAAAAAAAGAATGGAGAGTTATACCCCTTAAATGGTTAGAAACAACTGTAGGATTACAATAAAGTCACACTCAGTGACTGAGGAAATGCACTCATTTAATTCAGCTAGAATTCACTAAGAACTTACTTAAGAGTTAGAGTTCAAGTTCAAGAGTCTATGAAAGGAATTCATGTTTAATAATATAGAATAGGTTAGAGAGAGGTCAAAATTAGAAGTCTTTCATGTAAGGTTTGTAAAGCCTGAACTTAATTTAAATGTTAAGTTTGATCAGGAGCAAAACTGATAATAATCTTTATTCAGCAATATTTTTGGAGAGATAAGGCAAACTATATATATATGTGTATATATATATAACTATATATGTGTATATACATAACTATATATGTGTGTGTATATATATAACTATATATGTATATGTGTATATATATATATATATATATTATTTTTTTTGTCTTTTTGCCTTTTCTAGGGCCACTCCCGTGGCATATGGAGGTTCCCAGGCTAGGGGTCGAATTGGAGCTGTAGCCACCAGCCTACACCACAGCTCACGGCAACGCTGGATCCTTAACCCACTAAGCAAGGTCAGGGGTTGAACCTGCAACCTCATGGTTCCTAGTCAGATTCATTAACCACTGTGCCACGATAGGAACCCCAGGCAAACTATATTTTAAGCAAGATGGAAGAAAGTGCTTGAACCACTTCAATAAACAAATCCATCACTTTAGAAGTACCTAGTTATATACAGAAAAATGATACTCTGATTACAAATCATACTTGTGCTATAAGAAAAGTTCCAAAGGTATTTATTCAACAACAGTTTATTTAATTAGCTTCAATAAATATATGTATTAAAACAACAGAATATTCGGAAGTTATTCCAGAGTGAAGCCATCTGCAATTTGTAAAACTACATTCTTTAAAAATAATAATAAATTAGGTTTCAGTAGTGTCCTGGATCTTTAATCTTTTCCGAAGAAAGGGCCATAATATCTCTTGTTTAGGTAAATTTACCAATTATATTGACTTATAAACTTCAATAACTACTGAAGTCCTTCCAAGAATGACAACTGGGAAAAAGAAACGTGATCTGCAGCAGGATTTGATTTAATTAAAAGATTATGTTCATTGAAATTTAATTTTTTTTTTTTTTTTTTTGCTATTTCTTTGGGCCGCTCCCTCGGCATATGGAGGTTCCCAGGTTAGGGGTTGAATCGGAGCTGTAGCCACTGGCCTACGCCAGAGCCACAGCAATGCGGGATCCGAGCCGCATCTGTGACCTACACCACAGCTCACGGCAACGCCGGATCCTTAACCCACTGAGCAAGGGCAGGGACCGAACCCGCAACCTCATGGTTCCTAGTCGGATTTGTTAACCACTGCGCCACGACGGGAACTCCTAATTTTTTTTTTTTTTAATTTCAATTCAGACAGGCCCATACAATGGGTCAGGCCAGTATCTATTTTCTAATACAATCCTGGCTTATTGAAGTCTCATGAACTCATTTTTGAATTTTCTAGGAAAAATTCACTGCAGATACTAATGATAACACCTTGGGAATAAGCATCTAGCTGTCATCTCAAAATTCCACACAATTTACAATCATCTTGCAAGCAGTGCTGTCTCTGAAGATGTTCTTAGTTTCCAGTCCACATTTTGTGTGTGGTAGAGAATTTATAGACTGAGTTTCTCTATCTGACTGATTCAATTTTTTGTACTCAGGGGGGATTTGCCAGATTTTTATTCTGCTTTACATACTCAGTCCTAGGTGGCACTTCTACTTTGAAAACTGCTGAACTGGAGAAATGAATGCATTACTGGTTAGATATTCTTCTTACATTGTGAGAAAAAACATGCTTTATAAATCACACTCTATTTCTGGCTTATCTTCATGGCATCCCTCAGTGGCCCTTATTATGATGTAAAATTCTCAGAATCACTCTGGCCTTACAAAACAGGAATTTGAGGCAAGAAGAAAATACTTTCTTTCGTATCACAAAGAAAATGATAATGATTCTCATTTGTGGAAGAAATGTAAAGATGAGAGAACGCAGGGAGCAGAAATCAAAATCTCAGATCGCTACTACTTATGATACTTCTTATTCCTCACCATGTATCAGCCTCATGTTTAGAATCCCAATCTACAACCTTGTATTAAACATTTACTGCTAACAGGCCTCTGTGCTATTCCCTATGACCTGGAGGAGAGGCAAACACAAGAGAGAATAAATACTCCCTCCCCTCAAGGAATTTAAAAATTATAGCAGAGAGATAAACTAATGTTAATTATGAATGAAAGTATAATAAGGGCCATGAAAATTTTTTTAACATAATGATTTTTATTTTTTCCATTTTTTCCATCTGCAGCAACGCCAGATCCTTAACCTACTGAGCTAGGACAGGGATCGAACTGCATCTTCACAGAGATTAGTTGGGTTATTAACCCATTGAGCCACAATAGGAACTCCAGATTTCTAAGTATTTCATTCTTTTTCATGCTATTGTAAATAGAATTTTTTTGTAATTTCATTTTAAGATTGTTCATTGTTAGTATATAGAAGTGCAATTGAGTTTTGGTTGTTGATTTTGTGCCTCACTAGTTTAATGAGATCATTTTAGTTCTAACAGATTTTCTGTGTGTATATGTGTGTGGAATAGTTATGGTTTTTTACATGTATGATCATATCATCTGCAAGTAGAGATGATTTTGCTTCTTCCTTTCCAATTTGGTTGCCCTTTATTTCTTTTTCTTGCCTAATTTCTCTAGCTAGAACTTCCATTACTATGCAAGTACTCTTTATCTTTGCCTGGACTAAAACAATAAGCCCTATTGTCCTTACTTTTGCTTTTTTTTTTTTCTTTCCTCATGCCAGTTATTCTTCCACACTTTTTTTCTAAGAGAAATCTTTCTAAATTCCAAACATAATCTTTAAAGTCCTTCTAATTTCCCAAAAACTGAAGTCCAATTTCTTAGCACTATATTCAGAGTTCTTCACAAATTTGATCTGAACTGAAACTTTCTGACTCCTACCCTATACCCTGGACTCTGTACATGGATTACATTTTTCATTTTCCTACTTTGGTGCTGTACTCACAGTTTTCTGTCAACCTATCATTTATGTTATTTATCCTAAATAACATTTATCCTAAATAATGCATTTATCCTAAATGATGAATGCAATCATTAAAATTCAAATTTAGGAGTTCCTGTCATGGTGCAGCAGAAACAAATCTGACTAGGAACCATCAGGTTGTGGGTTCGATCTCTGGCGTCGCTTAGTGGGTTGAGGATCCGGCATTGCTGTGAGCTGTGGTGTAGGCTGCAGACGTGCTTCGGATCTGGCGTTGTAGTGGCTCTGGTGTAGGCTGGCAGCAACAGCTCTGATTAGACCTTTAGCCTGGGAACTTCCAAATGCCACAGGTGAAGCCCTAAAAAAAGACAAAAAAAGAAATTCGAATTTATAGTCATAATGGTAATTCTCGCTTTCTTTTATAACACTGAATATTTATTTCAGCAAGGCTTTATGGTGTAAAGAAAAGACACAGCTTTATTTTCTTCAAAATAGAGAGCAATCTCAATACCATTTATTGACTATTATATCCCTACTGCTTTTAAATGCCGGCTTTGTTACAAAATAAATAATCTTACATATTTGAATATGAATAACATTGGGTTTTAGATGAGACTGGGAAGGGATATATAATCATTCTGGATAAACATGCCTTTGGTTCACCACAGAGTGGTAATTTACTACAGTATTATTTGTGCTTGGCAGTTCAAAAACTTTCCATTAGTCTCAAAATCTATAGATTCATCCAGACATGATGTTTCTATGCTCCGTGTAGACAAATGTTGTATTACAAAAAAAGAACCATCTAAATTTGAAAGTTATTACAGCTCTACAATCATATTATGCTTAGTATAGCAGTATTTTATCAGCAAATAAAGCAGAACAATCTGAAAAAGAGAGATATATTTAAGCTTGTTTATTAGTCTCATAAAATGAAGTTATAAAAATAATCTAAAGATGTAATTATTAATAATCGTTTGCACTTGTTTGATGTATGAACATAAAAAGAAAAGAGATTTCCCATGCTCAATCCACCAAGTTAATGGTTTTCCTACTGATTTCTTTTAGGCTCAGTTCAGTTTTAATGACTGAAGATCTTCGGAGGAAAGATCTTACAAGGCAAAAAATTGAGCACTTGAGATGTCTGTCAAATAGAAAAGTAAAAAAAGAAAAAAAGAAAAAAAAATCCACAAATTAAAATTTTAATTAAGGACCTGGATACTGCCCCATTCTTTTTTTGTTTGCATACTTAAGCTCCAGTAATCATTAATAATACTGCAATTTCCTGTTATATGGACCTTCTCCTGGCATGGACTATGAGCATGCCACTGGGCAGTTAAGTGAATGAGAACACTCCATTAAAATGCCCTATATTGGTTCTCACAAGATTTTAAGGGAACTTTTCTCTTAAAAAATCATAACCTAAGTGTTTATTACTAGAATTAGCACAGGACACTTAAAGCCCATAAATTACACATTTTTCTAATAATCTGAGACCTGATGTTTTCTTTTAAATTTCTATTACTTTTAAATCATCCCAGGAATTCCCATTGTGGCGCAGCGGAAACGAATCTGACTAGGAACCATGAGATTCCGGGTTCGATCCTTGGCCTCGCTCAGAGGGTTAAAGATCTGGCACAGACACAGCTTGGATCCCATGTTGTTGTGGCTGTAGGCCAGCAGCTGTAACTCTGATTAGACCTCTAGCCTGGGAACCTCCATATGCCATGGGTGTGGCCCTAAAAAGACAAAAGACAAAAATCAATCAATCAATCAATCAATCATCCTAGAGAAAAGGTGAAGATTTCTCCAAAATTACTTCTCAAGTAGCTTTTTTTTTTCTCCCCCCCTAGGGCTGTACCCACTGCATAGGGAAGTTCCCAGGCTAGGGGTCAAATGGGAGCTACAGCTGCCAGCCTACACTACAATCACATCAACGCCAGGTCTGAGCCACATCTGTGACCTACACTGAAGCTCATGGCAATGCCAGATCCTTAACCCACTGAGTGAGAGCAGGGAAGAACCCGTGTCCTCAAGGATACTAGTCTGGTTCATTACTGCTGGGCCACGACAGGAACTCCTCAGGTAGTTCTTATTAGAAAGTTTTCAAAAAGCAATGAATAAACAGAAGTGTGTGGCACATTCCCAAATCAAAAGTTTAAAGAGAAAGGATTAGCACCTGGGGATTTTTTCACAAGTCAGTAACTGTTTAGGTATTTGACTGCACTGGGGTAAAGAAAGATCACAGAAATCAGTATATTGGTAGAAATGAAAATATGAAAACAACAAAGTTAAAGGTGTCAACAAGTCAAAAGCAAATGAGTCTAAGTCTAGCCATGGTAATCCCTACTCATCATAGACATTTAATTACCTCTGAAAGTGTGTAATGACAGTGTAAGAAACAGAGGCCAGATTACTAGGAGGATTTGTTGTGTGTGAGAATAAGGCCAACACAAGGGAGCTCTAACAACTTTCTAGTGTCCCTATATGTTTGAGATTCTTGTCGTTCATTTTCTTCAAGTAAATATAATAGGACCCACTACCAAAAAAAACAAAAAAAAATCTTTAGAATGGTGGTTATTGAACAACTACTGTGAACACAGTCTGTGAGCCAGGCTACTTGTTAGGTACTCTACAAGTGTTAGGCAGAACTCTGTAAAGTGTATATATACCCGTTTGCCCTGAGCAAAAAGAGAAGGTTTTATGAGCTGACATGAAAAGGTAGAGATACTAAAAAATGCAGGGATGGATCTAGTCTCAGGGATCCATATCTGGGGAACTAAGCCCCTTAGGATTCCCATCTCTTCTTTCTGCTTCTCCTTCTCAATTGGCCTCATTCTTCAATGACAGGAGCTCCACCAGATATGACTCATGATTTCAGGTGGTTCTAGGCTTACATTCCTCATTCTCCACACTCTTATGAACAAAGAGGATAGAATTCTTCCCAACTAGTACCATATTTAGAGTGTAGAAAATGCTTATATTGGCCCAGTTTAAGTCACATGCCATCCTGGTCTGTGGCACAGACATCAGGATGTATTGGTCCACATGTTTTGCCAACATAGGGACAAGAAAGCTATGATGGTCAGCACAAAACACATGGAGAAAGAACAGTTTCTTAAGGAAAAGGATGTGTTATTATCAGAAGGGAAGATGCCCACCACAATGGGAAAATGAGACCTTGGTAAAATGCAGTTTTTGACTGCAAAACACTCACGTTTTAGCAATAGATGCAATAAAAATGAATTACAATATTGTGATATGATATCAATGCCGTCTATAAAAGGTAGCTTCTTTCTCTCCCAGTAGCCAAGACTGCTGCTATGTCCTTCCGGTCATCTGCCACACACAGTGGAGCATTGCTCTAGGACCCTTTGTGTAAGATCTGCTGTGCAATAAACAATTGGTGCCTCTGGAAAAAAAAAAAAATGTGACATGACTACTCTACTGAAGTTATGTGCAAAGGCCTAGGAGACAATGACAAATTTTAGCTGTACCAAATATGATAACTGGCTGAAAAGGATTCTGGAAGAGGTCATATTTGAGCTGGATTTTGAATAATGAAAGGGAGTTTAGAAAGTTAAGGTAAACGAAAGCATTCACTGAAGTAACTGAAGTAGAGGTTTTTGTTTTTTTTTTTAAACGTGGAAAACAGAACTGTGCATTTGGAGACCAGTGAGTGGTCTAGCAAGTTTGACAAGTGGCCAAAAAGGATGACAGGTAGATTAAGAGAGAGGAATCAAACAATAGGTTGACACGGAGTTCAACTGGTAACGAACCTGAGTGGTAACCATGAGGTTTCGGGTTTGATCCCTGGCCTCTCTCAGTGGGTTAGGGATCCAGCGTTGCCATGAGCTATGGTGTAGGATGCAGATGTGGCTTGGATCCCATGTTGCTATGCCGTAGGCTGGCAGCTACAGCTCTGATTAAACCTAGCCTGGGAACCTCCATATGCTGCAGGTGCAGCCCTAAAAAGAGACAAAAGCCAAAAGCCAAAGCCAAAAAAAAAAAAAATAGGTTGACATCAATGTTGTAGAGATTCTTAAACATCATGGTATGATTACAGACAATTGTTAGACCAGCCAGATACTCAACTTGTCAACCAGTTACATGTCAAATATGTGTTAAGCAAAGTATCCTAAGATGCATAAATTGAGAGACCCACAGGGCTGAGGGGTTGACAAAGGTACTGCTCATTTTTATCATTACTGAGGGTACAGCTACATATGACAGTTTACATGGGTTCATATCAATGGACAGTTTTGTCTAGGTTTAGCTAAGCTCATTCTCACAAAAGGCTAAGTGGCTTTGTACTTCTGTTCTATTACTGTTTTCTCTTTCTAACTAACCATGTACCACAAACTTAGTGGCTTAAAATGACACTCACTTATTATCTCACTTTTCACAGATCAGGAGTCCAGCATAGGCCAGCTAGATCCTGTGCTCAGATCTCATATGGCTGCGAAGTACTGACTGGAGCTTCTGTCCTATCCGAGACTTGTCATCCTCTTCCAAAAGGGGTGATTCAAGGTGTTGGCAGAAATCACTTCCTTTTGGCTATAGAACTCACGGTGGCTTCCATTCTCTCCAAGACCAGCAAGAGGAAAATCTCAATACTTCAAATCTCTTCCTTTTTGGGGGGTTCTGCCTGATTAAGTTGGAGCCACCCAGGTAGTCTTAATCTTAATTAACTCAAATGAACTTCGATTTGGAACTTTAATTGCATTTTCAAAATCTATTTTACCATATGACATAACATACTGATAGAAATGAAATTCATCATAGCAGAGTCCCACTGGCATGCAAGGGGAGGGATTCATACAAGGTATGCACACAGGGAGTGGGAACTGGGGACACCATTTCAGAATCCTGCCTACCCAGGTTTAATAAATGTTTCTGCAGAGAAACTCTGGTAGATTAAATAATGCTCTCTCTCTCTCTCTTTTTTTTTTTTTTTTTTTGCTTTTTAGGGCCTCACCCACGCCACATGGAGGTTCGCAGGCTACGGGTCAAATCGGAGCTTTAGCTGCTGGCCTACACCAGAGCCATAGCAATGCAGGATCTAAGCTTCACATGTGACCTACATCACAGCTCACGGCAATGCAGGATCCTTAGCCCACTGAGCGAGGTCAGGGATTGAATCCGCAATCTCATGGTTCCTAGTCAGATTGGTTTCTGCCATATCACAATGGGAACTCCAAATAGTGCTCTCTTATCCTCAAGATATACATGTCCCAACCCCTGAAACCCATGAATGATATCTTGTATGGCAAAAAAAAAGGACTCTGCAGTAGTGACTAAATTAAGACTCCTGAGGAGTTCTTGTCGTGGCTTAGTAGTTAAAAGAATCACACTAGGAACCATGAGGTTTCGGGTTCAATCCCTGGTCTCCCTCAGGGGCTTAAGGATCCGGCACTGCCATGAGCTGTGGTGTAGGTTGCAAATGCAGCTCAGATCCTGTGTTGCTGTGGCTTTGGCGTAGGCCAGCAGCTACAGCTCTGATTAGACCCCTAGCCTGGGAACCTCCATATGCTGCAGGAGCAGCCCTAGAAAAGGCAAAAAGACAAAAAAAAAAAAGACTCAAGATGGGTAGGTTAATTCAAGATTATCAGTATTCGCTCTATATGCAATCACATGTATGTTAATAAAAGGGAGATGGAGGGAAATTTGATACAGACAGAAGAGAAGGCAACTGAATTATGTAGGCAGAAACTGGAGTGATGCAGTCAAGAAGTATTCCTTGCAAGCACCAGAAGCTAGAAGAGGTCAAGGAAGGCTGGTCCTCCCAGAGGACGCCTGCAGGGGGAGTGCAGCCCAGCCAACACCTTGGATTCAGCGCAGGGAAACTGATTTCAAACATCTGGTCTCCAGAGTTGTAAGAGAACACATTTTTGTTCTTTTAAGCCATCGAGTTTATGGTAATTTGTTACAGCAGCCCTAAGAAATGAACACAGAAACCAGGAATTGAAGATAAGACTAATAATTTTATAAGAGGTCAACTCCATGAGAAAAGCACGGCTGTCACTTTTAATACTAGAACCTGTTCTCTTTGTCAACAAATTTAGATGTGTGTGTGTGTGTGTGTGTGTGTGTAAAATTTTAGGGCCCCACTGCGGCATATGGAATTTCCCAGGCTGAGGATCTAAACGGAGTTGCAGCTGCTAGCCTACACCACAGGCACAGACAATGCCAAATCTTTAACTCACTGAGCAGGGCCCGGATTGGACCCGCATCCTCATGGATAATACTCAGGTTCATTACTGATGAGCCACATAGGGAATTCCTGTCAGCAAATTTAAAAACAGATATATATATCTAGAGGACAAATTTGATATCTTAATTATTAAAATAGACATTATCCTAAGTGCACACAGTGGCTTGAATATTAAAATACTATTAAAATATTAAAATGGCACCATCAAGATTAGCAAAATCTTTTAAACTAGTGTTTATTTAATCACGATTGCAACTTTTCAATGTTTAATTTTAGGTTTGATAACAAATAGTATGACAACTTAGCAGTCCATGGATATAATAAATAAATAATTAAAAATACATATTTGGGGAATGAGCTTTAGTTTTTTGTTTGTTTACTTCTAAGAGTTTGAAGGCCATTTCCATAAAAATGGGAATCTATTAGAGGCTTCAGGTTGTGGGACTGTCATAATGAAATTTATATTTTAAAAAGTAACTTTTGGTATTAGTGTGGAAAGTAAGGGTCCAAGAGAAGAGATCGAAAACAGGAAAACCTGTTAAGAGGTTATTGGAGTAGATTACTCACACGAGGTCACTCAGACTGAATTATGAATGAAGATAGCTCATTAATGTAGTTAATATAATGATTAACAACATGAAGAACTGCCCAGTGTATGGCAATCTCAGTGACGCTGTATTACTCTTCATAATAACTGTTTGGTGTAAACACTATGTTGATTCCATTTCACAAAATCATTTATACAACAAATATTATTGTGCATTTACTACAGGCTGAATAGTTTATTAGGAATTGAGGAAGAAATTAAGTTGGGGTCAAGGTCCTTTCCCAAGGACACACAACTTCTACATACTGAGCTGGTATCATATTCAGGTCTGTCTCACAGGTATTTCTGACAGGCTGAATTAAGGACAGAAAAAGAAAGGAGAGTGAAATATGAAATAATTAGCACTAGTATAATGCTTAAAACGGATGGTCTACTCATTGCCTGGAGGAGTTAATATGAGAAAAGGAGTAGAGCCCTGATAAACTTTAAGAAATGCTCCCTGGGAGGGGTCACAAACTCTGCTGAAAGCAACGATGATATTTCAAGGTCCTTTTGATGTCCTAGAATTGTAGCTTTGGCTTCTATTAATGAGCCAGACACACGCGCGTGTGCGCACACACACACACACCCACACCCACCAATCACATTCAGATATAGCCTTTTTGTTTGTTTGTTTGTTTTTTGTCTTTTTGCCTTTTCTAGGGCCACTCCTGCAGCATATGGAGGTTCTCAGGCTAGAGGTCTAATCAGAGGTGTAGCCGCTGGCCTACACCACAGCCACAACAACGCAGGATCCCAGCCATGTCTGCAACCTACACCACAGCTCACAGCAATGCCAGATCCTTAACCCACTGAGCAAGGTCAGGGATGGAATCTGCAACCTCATGGTTCCTAGTTGGATTCGTTGACCACTGAGCCACAACTGGAACTCAGGATATAGCCATTTTCTGTGCAACTTTTCCCAACCATAGCTAATTTGACTTTTAATTACATGAGTAGAAGTTAACCTGAAAAGCTCTGTTTGGAATAAGTAATTCAAACAGCACTTTGCTACAGAAAGTAGAATTTAGAGTAGGATTATACATTCTAAAATAGCATCATGAATATATCCTAAGCTGGAAATGACCTTGAATGATCATTTTCTTCATCCTTCTGCTTCCATCCTTCTATTTAGATCAGTAGGGTAGATCTATAGAAAGATGATTCCAATCCTATATCCTGTATCTGAAATATTCCAGCATAATTAAATTCAGTATATTTATTGAAAATTTATGTGCTAGGCATAATGTTTAGAAAAAGAAAACTAAATTCCCTTGGTAATCCTTCCTTATTCTTTAAAAATTCTTAATTATGTTTGACATTAGAAAGAAACAATCCTGAACTCCCTTTCCCTTTTAAGTTTTATTAATTTATTTTCCTTTTTTGGTAAACAAACTCACTTCTTCAGCTGCTCTTCAGTTTCAGTTTCAGTCAAATGCTGTTGAGTAAAGCATTATCCAAACTGTAATCACTATCAAATTAAGACCATTAATTATCTGTGTGTCCTCAACCTAAGCAAAATGTAGAATGCATGTAATTACTGGGATAATTCAAGCCAGAAAAAACATCTTGCTGCACTTGCTATAACTCTCTCTGACATTCTGATTTATATTTGGGAGATGATGGCCTGGTTTAACTTGAATGCTCTTGAATTTTTTCCACAATCAAAAGAAAACTTAGTCCCTGATGTTTCTATTACACCAAGGCCAGTTTAGTTCACCCGAGGATCAAATATCACCATTCAGTTTAGATGGCTAATAAGTGAAATAACCTTAGATCTTTGTGATTTCTTTGATTTATAACTGCATTAATTGTGTATCTACTGTATTTACTGATTATTATTTCATCTTCCATTTATTTTGCACCTATTTCTCCCTGGCAACAGACAGTCCTCAGGCCAGGACTGCTAATATACTACATGTTTTTGTTTACTTAAAAAAAAAAAAGCTGATAAGTAATAGTAGCAATAAAAACAATAATGAAAAGTTTCCATTAATTAAACTAACCCTTATAAATGCCAGTCACTGTATGATCTAGCTTTATTTTACTTTTCAATCAAATTTATTTTTAATTAGGCTATAGTTAACAGTGTTGAGTCAGTAACTGCTGTACAGCATTGTGACCCAGTTATATATATACATGCTTTTTCTCATATCATCTTCCATTATAGTCTCTCCCAAGAGACTGGATATAGTTCCCTGTGCTATACAGTAGGACCTCATTTCTTATCCATCCTATTTGTAATGGTTTGCATCTAAATTCATAGGTTAATTTAAAGCTTATTCACGGAGTTCCCTGTCATGGTGCAGCAGAAACGAATCTGACTAGGAACCATGAAGTTGTGGGTTTGATCCCTGGCCTTGCTCTGTGGGTTAAGGATCCAGCATTGCCATGAGCTTTGGTGTAGGTCAAAGATGCGGCTTGGATCTGGCGTTGCTATGGCTCTGGCGAGGGCCATCAGCAACAGCTCCTTAGACTCTTAGCCTAGGAACCTCCATATGCCGCAGGTGTAGTCCTAAAAAGACAAAAAGACTGAAAAAAAAAACAAAAAAAACATATTCGAAACCTACAGAATAGGTTATTTTTTATGCATGAGGAAATTGAGATTCAGAGAGCTTAGTGTGATAATTTGGCTCCTTAAGAAGCAGTTGCCACAGTGGGATTAACTGCACAAAAATTTTACTAGAGAAAATGTGTGTGGAAAAAGCTATGGAGGGAGCTGGAGAAGGTGGGGAAAGAAACGGGTCTACAGTACAAGCCTGAACCAGAATGCAGGACAGAGGGCGAAGAGGCTGGATTGCCTGCAGTCTAAGTGGCACACTGTTGGGACTCCTTGTTTAAAGTCACAGCAGAGAATGGGTCAGCCTAGTAGCTCATCACTCTCATTCACTGGCTTGAGCAGCCCATGGAAGGCATGGTCTCAACGCTAACACAGTAAAAGATTTCAAAGCCTGTGGTTCTGGGAGGTATGTTCTCAGGGCTGTCATAGCTAGTTAAGTGGTAAAGCTGAAACTCAAACCTGTGTATCCCTGACTCCAGACATGATAACCTTTAATGTTAAGCTTCCTATATTTTTCTTCTTTTTTTTTCTTTCTTTCCTTTTTTTTTTTTTTTTTTGGCTTTTCACCATTTTCTTGGGCCACTCCCATGGCATATGGAGGTTCCCAGGCTAGGAGTCGAATCAGAGCTGTAGCTGCTGGCCTATGCCAGAGCCACAGCAACATGGGATCCAAGCCGCGTCTATAACCTACACCACGGCTCATGGCAACACCGGATCCTTAACCCACTGAGCAAGGCCAGGGATCAAACCCTCAACCTCATGGTTCCTAGTCGGATTCGTTAACCACTGAGCCATGACGGGAACTCCCATAAGCTTCCTATATTTTTCAAAACCTTTGAATGTTCTCTCGATTTTGGTAATACTTTCTGCAGTATTTAAATTTAGAATTAGAAATTCTTAGTTGCTTTTAAAAACAGGTTTTAAGAGTTCCCATCTTGGCTCAGCAGAAACGAATCTGACTAGTATCCATGAGGATGTAGTTTCGATCCCTGGTCTCACTCAGTGGGTTAAGGATCAGGCATTGCCGTGAGCTGTAGTGTAGGTCGCAGATGTGGCTTGGATCCTGTGTTGCTGTGGCTGTGGTGTAAATCAGCAGCTGCAGCTTCAATTCGACCCCTAGCTTGGGAACTTCCATAGGCCATGGGTGTGGCCCTGAAGAGATTTTTTTAAATAAAATAAAAACAGGTTTTGCCATTTTTGTTTCTTAACATCAAGTCATTTTCAATGCCTTTAAGATGGTAAATAATTGAATAATGCAATACAGCATCTATAATGAAGTTTATATGTTGTCATAAATTATTATTCTGAAACTCTAAGCATTACCCTTGTGTAGAAAAGCTTTATCATTTTACCCTGGAGTTTGGGTCAGTTTAGCAGGCTTTATACGGGAAGTAAAATCAATTATATCTCAAAAAACATGTTCCTTTCTAAACCAGATCTGCACATATTTCTACTGGACTCTTAGAATCTTCATGAAATATTAGGATGAGGTTAGAGGTGAGAGTTGACTAACTGCATTTTTCCATGCCTTTCCTTGACGTACTCACCAATACCTCATTATCCTACAGCTTGGTCACCCCCTTAAAAGATTGGTAAATCAGTTAATTACTGCTGTGTATCAAACCACTCCAAAACTCAGTGGTTTTAACACCAAACCTTCATTTTTCTAACTTCAATGCTTTAGTTGTCTGGGCTGGTTGAGGCTAATCTAGGGTGGACTCAAACTCCTACAGTATATAGCCCAGGGCCTCTGCTCTAGGCTGGGCTTTACCCAGCACACATGGGGCAGCTGCATTCTACACTTTTCTCATCCCTCTTCCTGGGTCTGATTTAGCCATGTCTTTCTCATGGCCATGGTAGAAGTACAAGAGTATAAGAACAGACATGTGTGTAAGAGACACATGAAGAAAGGCCCTCAAGGTCTGCATCCAGAAATGACAGTCACTTCACTGTATGTCACTGGCCAAAGCAAGTCATGTAAAACCAACCCTATGTAAAACATGATGAAAGTTAAGGGTTGAGGAACTAAGCCATACATACATTTGTTAGTGGGGAGGAAAAAAAAAAAAAAAAAGCCAAGTCACATAGCCAAGGATGTGGACTTAGAAAAAATAAAGCCTTGGGCATCACTGATGAAAAATACCATAATTGGGAGTCATACATTACTATTTGCCTTTCATCTGTTTGAAATTAATTTATGAAATTTTTGGCATAATTTTGTATAAAACACTTTTCTTGGCTATTGGGAGACAGCTTTCAATGTAATGGGGAAGCAGACATGAAAACATATTATTCTCTTCCTTCTGCTATGACCACCTCTTCTCCATGAGACTTAAATAATTATAGGCCTTTGTTTTTCCCCTTTCTTCTTTCCCATCATGGGTGATAACTTCCATTCCCATGGCTTTAAATAAAACAAAAGTCATATTATTTCCAAATATTCCCATGTACATGAGAATACACACACACATACACGCATACATACACACACACACACACTCAAGGCTTCCTCCTGATCTTGACCTCCTGGCCTCATCCTCCACCTGCTAGGTTCCCTATGCTCCAGCTACACTGGCATTTTTTTTTTTTTTCTGTTCCTCATCAAGTATAAGGACATTCCTGTCTCTGGGATTCTGTGCACTGAGTACCATGAAGTTAGTTCTTCACATCAGCTCGGATTCTGGCCTCCAGAACTGTGAAAAAAAAATTCTGTTACTCTAAATCATTCAGTTTGCTTCCGTTTGTTACAGCAGTCCTAGGAAACTGTTAATTACAGTTATCATGAGGATTAAGTAGGACGACTTATATAATGAATGTATAGCTGTGCCTACAGTAAACATGCAATAAGGGTTAGTTCTTTTCTTTTCCTTTTGGCTACACCTGTGGCATATGGAAGTTCCTGGTCCAGGGATCAAATCCAAGCCACCGTTGCAACCTATGTCACAGCTGCAGTAATGTTGCGGTATCTTTAACCCATTGCACTGCAGTGGGAACTCCAGTTATTTTATTTTCATTATCATTATGAACCCAGATTCAACTCAAAATGTAACTATGATCAGGGCACATTCCTACTTTAAAGTTTTCAGAGACTTCCTATTGTTCTTAGAATAGAATCCAAAAGCTTAAGATGGTTCAAAATGTCTGAACAAAATCTGACTGAACAACCACCTCTGTATATTTCTCTCTCCTTTATTCTGTCTTCTCCAACTATACAGACCTCTTTCAAATCCTTGTGCTCTCCCATCTCCAGGAATTCTAACATGTTATTCCCTCTGTCTAGAACATTCTTCCCTTCCCTTTCTCCTCCTTTTTTTTTTTTTTTGTTTGTTTGTTTGTTTGTTTGTCTTTTCACCTTTTCTAGGGCTGCTCCCTCGGCATATAGAGATTTCCAGGCTAGGGGTATAATCGGAGCGGTAGCTGCTGACCTATGTCACAGCCACAGCAATGCCAGATCCGAGCCCCATCTGTGACCTACACCACAGCTCACAGCAACGCCAGATCCTTAACCCACTGAGCAAGGGTAGGGATCGAACTGGCAACCTCATGGTTCCTAGTCGGATTCGTTAACCACTGAGCCACGACGGGAACTCCCCTTTCTTCTCCTTTAGGTCTCTGTATAGAGTACCTCAAGGGAGGCTTTCCTGACTGGGAGAGATCTTTCTGTCTTGCAGACAGAATTTTTTTTAATGATTTTATTTTTTTTCATCATAGCTGGTTGACACTGTTCTGTCAATTTTCTACTGTACAGCAAGGTGCCCCAGTCACACATACATATATACATTATTTTTCTCACATTATCATGCTCCATCATAAGTGACTAGATATAGTTCCCAGTGCTATGCAGAAGGATTGCAGACAGAATTTAATTTATCCTCTCTACTTTTATCATCTTCTATTTTTATCAAGTCATAATATCATCACATCACATTCCTAGTTACCCTGTAAGCTCTAAAAAGACTGGCTATAATTGTCCTGTTCTTTGTGCTTAGCCAGTACCTGGCATATAGTCAGCAACAACTCAATAAATATATATTACATAAATAAATGAATAAGATTATTCAAGTACAATGCCATAAATGCAATAATAAATATACAATTATGGCCCATAAAGGGAGAACAGATGGGTAGGGTATCAGGCCACCTAGGACAAACTATGAGTCATAGAATTTTACGGATAGGAAGTTTCTAAATGGCATTTATTTTATCCCCTTCATGTATTTTATGACTGAGTAACCAGAAGCCAAGGGAAGTAAAGCATTTGCCTAAAGCTGAACAAATGGCACAACTAGAACTGGAATTCATTTTCCACTCCAAAGAGTTCTTATGCTGCTTATATTAAAGGGAGATGGAGAATGGACCTTTAAAATATAAATGAATAAGAGACAATGCAACTGAAGGAATGAATCTGGGCAAAACACCAGACTTGTTTATGGAGGATGGGAATAATAGCAATGAGATGAGAATATGTTCAAATGACTCCAGGATTTCCAAATAGGGTGACTCAAAACTGATAGGAAGTAACTCAAATTCCTTAAGTGCAGTCAGAGAATGTGTAACTAAGGGAGGATAAATTAAATTCCTGAAGTGCAGCAAGTGTGTGATCTGGCGCGGAGGACAAGAGAAATTCCCTAAATTGAGATATACTACAGAAGAACACAGAATTTATGAAAGACCCATTATCTTACAGTATCCACCCAAGCCAAAACCCTGCCTGCCTACCTGCCCCTAATAGCTCTGCCAACTCTCTATCTCTCAACATGCCATCAGTGTAGATAAGACAATAAGAACTAGGAACTAACAATACAGTTGAGTGCAAATAAACAGCAGCACGGTGTATGTCAGGGCAGGGAGGGGTGTCTTAATCAGATTCCTTTACACCCCAAATCCACAAATTCCAGTGTGAACACCAGTGTTAGGCCAACTCTTTCTCTGGCCCAGAATTCCACCCATTTTTCCTATACTTCTCTCTGAGTAAAAGCCCAGTCTTATTCACTCTATCTGTACTTCTGGGTAAAAAGAATTATATTTACTCAATCAATCAGTTTGGAAGAACGCATCTCTTACGTGACCCTCCTCTGCCAATGTCCGATCAGTTATTAAATCCCAACCAAATCTCTAGCATAGAAAAGAAGAATTTTTATAGCTTGACCTCAGCTACCTTTTATAACTGTTTCTCTAGACATTTGGATACTTCATGCTCTGGCCATACTCTACTCTTAAATCTTTACATATTTTTACATTTTCATACTGTTGCTTGTTATTCATTTCTGGAAGGCCAAAGATAACTTAAACATGTAATTCTGAATGTTTTGACAAAAAAGTGGGGCTAAGATTATACTTTTATACACTTATACATAATTTAATATATTATATAACAAATATAGCTTCACATGTATATTTTTATAATATATAGTAAAGTACCCAGCATGTTTAATTATAAATATATACATATACATTATACACACTATTCATTACTCTACTATACTTATGTGTGAATTTAGAGTTAGAAATTTATATACGTGTTAAACTCATCAAATGTTAAAGATGGTTTAAATAATATTTAATAGTCATTTCTTTGTAAATCTTTTAGTAGTAGAAGGGGAATATGATTAAGGCAATTAAACATTGCCCCTGGGAAATGAATGCCTAAAAATCCACCTATGGCTTTTTGAAGAATTTAAGAAATTAATCAGAGATATTTGAGTAATGTAGTAATTTCTCTGAAGACATATGTTTAGTTAAAGAAACTGGGCAATTCTGTGCTTTATAACCTTAGAGTAGTGCCTATTCCTTATTACGTGCTTTCACAGTCTTTTGCTGATAACTCTAGTATAACATTTACTTTGTTTTGCCTTTTATAATAACTATCAAAAGAGGAATGATTTTCCATTAAGACCACAAGCTTCTACAGGGTAAGGGTTAGGGTTAGGGTCAGGGTAAGAGTAAATGCATTTGAGGTAGTAACACAATTGCTGTTTAATAAATTCATAAGACATCATATGTGCTTTTAGTTCTCGCAGGCCATTAGGTTATTTTAATCCTTAAACCAAATTCCACTGCCTATCGCTCAAATTTACCCCCAAAATGCTATCCCCATAGATACTGAAGTTTAAACTTTCTCACCCATTTTCTGGATTATTACAATAATCAATTAAATAGTCTCTCTAAAACTAGACTTGCCTTTCTTTTATTAGATCATTTTATTTTTTTAAATTTTTTTCTATTATAGTTGATTTACAATGTTCTATCAATTTCTGCTGTACACCCCAAAGTGACTCAGTCATACATATATATGTATATATATATTCTTTTTTCTCACATTATCCTCCATCAGACTTGCCTTTCTTTTAATCTCTCTCTGCACTGCTGCCAAATTGCTCTTCTAAATGTTAATCTGATCGGATCACTCCTTGCTTGTCCCTACTTTATCCATCAGGACTGTGACAGAAAATCAATGTCTCACAAATGGGGCAATGGAGAAGCGTTAAATAGAAGGACTATCTTCAAAGATGTGAGCAAAGGATGGTTAAGACCTCAGGACTTTCAATAAGAGAAAGCTACTACCACAAGGCATCCTAAAAGGAAAAGGGGAGAAGCCCTTTACAAAAAATAGGCAAGAGAGCTGCAGCAACAGGAAATGACAACCGGTTGAGATTGTGATCCAGGGTAGAGGAACATAGCCATTGCCATACCCAACTGATGTCGATCAGATAACCCAGAAGTAGAACATAAGAGAGGTACTCCTGTGCAAATGATCTTTGAGGAAGTAGTCAGCTAAAATCTGTAAGGGAGTAAGGAGAGGGAGGAAAGGCAAAGGGTGAAGGAAGTTAGGCAAAAATGTGATTTCAGGAAAGGTTTTGGCTCAGTCTAATCACATAGGACACTAGAACATAGATTGTAGCTAGAGGTTTTCTGCATAGAGAAAGAAAGACTACACTGTCTTATCTGCATTAGCCAGTCTTTGGAACAGCCTGACCCCTGGGAGAGGAGACAGTTAAACCTCTCAGTAATCTCTGGGTGTGACAGCGTCAGTCAGCCTAGGGCAATCCTCTGGAGAAATATTCCAACCTGAGCAGTTTTCAGCCAAGACCTGCAGCCACTAGGGGATGGGTGCACAAGCTCAGCCTAAGCTCTTCCCATTTGTTTTCACATTCTTCAGAATTTGGGTTGGTCTAATCCTCTAGACAAAATGGAGCATTAGAGGATGAATTACAGCCTTCTTCACTACAATTGGTTTTAAATTTGTAAGTGATACTTATCATCTCCTTTTCCTACTCTTCTAAATCCCTCTTACTCTCACCTAGAACTTTCAATGGCCTCGGTGGCAGCTTTTTTGGTGGGATGATTTCAGACCTTCAATGCTGAGAGGCTTTCAATCCTCGTCACCATGCCCTTACCAGACAATAATTGTGTACTCATTCATTTATAATTAAATTAGGAATGAAACTACCAAGAAATATCCTGCAGTTCATCTAAGTATCAAACATATTCTTCCATGCCCCTTAAGGGACAACAACCCTACCTCCTTAGGCTCATCAGGTTAAAAATACCTGAGGATATAAAAAACATTTATACCAGTGTGGTAATTCCTTTCTTTGCTTGATGGTCTATCTGAAGGATTCTAAATGATCAGCTGTCAGCCATGGCTTGGGACTTTTGCAGTTGCTCTGAGAAGAAGCTTTCCTCCTCTGGGAAATAGGACCTCTTGTCCCACAGGAATCAAAGCTGAGGAAACAGGAAACACAAATTCTCCTAGTCAGGCCCAGGGGTGATTGTGAGATAGAGCCATTCCTTCCTCCATCTCAGTTTCTGAACCCATATATTCTACCTACTCATGACACAGCACCATATATGGCCGTTTGTTTAGGATAAAAGTACTGATTTCTGAAGGACAATGTTCCCATTACAGGGCGCCATCTCCAAACTGGTATTGCAGATGTGCCTTAAATGGGAATTTCCATGTTCTATCAGGTCAGCAGCCTCCAGATAATTCAATATATGGTAATACCAGAGGATTTATTTGCCATGTTCCCAGCATCATGCTTCTTTTGCCATAAAAAAGATCTCGGTCTGAGGAGGTATTATGTAGGATCTCATTCTACAGATCACTACGTGAGCACTTGAATGTGATGTTGACTGAGATGTTACTGATAAAAAAGAAAAATACAAAGGTAAACACATACTTGGAATATATGTGTCGCTCTGATCAGGACAAATTATTGCCCTTCCTAGGGAAAGAAGATCCAATGTTATCAATTTACCATCAAGTGTCTGGTCGATTTCCTCAAAGTATGGTATCATATCAGGGGCTCAGCATTAGAATTTGTTTGTGGATAGGTTGTACATTTAGTTGAGGCATTAGCTAGATCATCTTCAGTGAGAAAGAAGCCTCTGCTATTTGGTTCAGAGATAGTCGCCATATCTGCCACCATGGTTGCTCCATTAATGAATCTATTCAGCAAGAACAGAAGTTGGTTTATAATCTATTGGACCAGTTATCCTCCACTTCTGGTTAAGATATGATAGTAAATTAATTTTATTTTGTATCCCTTCCCATAGTCTATCCATATTATGCTTTCTTGGACATCCTTGCCTCTAAACTGTTAATTTTGCTCCTTACATGCCTCAAGTCAATTAGTCAAGCCATTCACCACAGTCCATACACTGCTGCATATCTTTATTTTGAGCAACACAGCTCTTAATAAAACTGGATGATGAGTAATACTAACTAAAGCTCTCTCTACTGTTCAAATTTTTTCATCACTACTATCCTTTAAGGCTGCCCCTGAGTAGGGTTGTATTACAACAGCAGCCTGTTTGGGACCCAAACTAAAAGAACAAGTTGAGCCATCCATGGACTAAGTCTTCTTCTCCTAAGCTGATAATAAAGAATCACCCATGAGGCCACAATTATGAGCTGTGTGAGTGGTATGTTTTGAGATCATGCTAGGTGACACTGAAGTCTGAGATACTTGGTCCAGCTTACTTATGTCCTTTGGATCTTCTAGAGGCTGATATAAGATGTAAACCTTTCATTTTTATAAATAATTGTTGCTTGGGTCTGATAGCACCAATTCATAATAAATAGCTCTGGACATCTTACTTGATGTCCTTTGGCCAGATACTTACTCTCCTGGTAATCCTGAATACCAAGGGGAAATTGGACTACCATTCCACAATGGAAGTAAGGAAGAGTATGTCTGGAATATTAGAGATCCTTTAGAGCATCTCTTGGTGTTACTATGCCCTATGATTAAGGTCAGTAGAAAGCACAACCTAATCCAGGAAGGACTACCAATAGCACATACCCCTTGGAAATAAGGGTTTAGGTCATAAAGAACCAGGACCGAGATCCTGCTGTGTAGTCATTCGTATATACATATGCTGTGCAGCAGAAGTTGACGGAACAATGTAAATCAACAATAATTAAAAAATAATTTAAAAAAACTTAAAAAAAAACAGGACCAACTGAGGTGCTTGCTGAAGACAAAGGAAATGCAGAATGGGTAGTAGGAGAAAATAGTTATAAATACCAGTTATGAACATTTGACTAGCATCAGAAACAAGTACTATAACTGTCATGAATATTTCCTCTTAATTCTGTTATGAATAAGTTTTGCATGTATTTATTTTTTATTTTATTTTTTTACAGAGAAAGTGAAACATTTAAATACTACAACAGTTACATTGCATGCTGCTGGCATACTCATATTCACAGTTTATGAAGTAAAAAAACTAAACTTTTAAAGTCAGCTCTGAAATAGATGTATTTTCATTAATACATTCACTAGTTGGGTCTGTTCGTCTAAGACAGAAGAAAAGACAGATATTGAGGTATTTTGAAAGAATGAACTCAGCAAATTTCAGTGAAATTAAATTGGTGTGTATTTATTATACTAAGCAAATAGCCTTGTTTCCTTCCCTCACATATTTCCTTGTCATATAACATAAGATTTATTGACTTTCTATCACTATTTAAGTACTGTTAATTTTACATCATAGTATTTAAGTGATGGGATATCAGAAGAGTAAACATAACTCAAGCACTTTACTTCCCCTGAAGAAGTACATTTTCAGTTATGAAACAACAGTATTAAATGATGCAGTTGTGCATAATTGATATCTATAGTACATTTCATCCAAAAACAGCAGAATACAAATTCTTTTAAAATGCACAATGAACTTCCTCCAGGACAGATCACTTGCTAGACCACAAAATAAGTCTCAACAAATTTAAGAATTTAGGAATTACATTAAGTGTGTTTTCTGATTACAACGGTATGAAATTAGAAATAAATTTTTTTTAATGGGGGAAAAAAACCCACATAAATGGAGACTAAACAAGACACTGCTAAAAAACAAATAGGTCAATGGAAAAAAAAAGAAAATCAGAAAATATCTCAAGACAAATGCAAACAAAAACACAACTTTCCAAAATCTATGGGACACAGCAGAAGCAAATCTTAAAGGGAAGTTTATAGCAAAATAGGCCTACCTTAAGAAATAAGAAAAATCTCAAGTAAACAACCTAACCTACTAGCTCAAGAATTATAAAATGAAAAAAGAAACATGACTGAAAGTCAGCAGAAAGATGTAAATTATAAAGATTGAAGAGAAAATAAATAAAATAGAGACCAAGAAAAATAATAGAAAAGAGCTGGTGTTTTGAAAAGACAAACAAGATTGATAATCTTTTATCCAGGTTTATCAAGAAATAAAGAGAGAGGATACAAATAAACAGAATAAGAAATTAAAGAATAGAAATAACAATTAACATCAAAGAGATACAGTCATAAGAGAATGCTACAAACAGTTACATGCTAACAAATTGGACAATCTAGAAGAAATGGATAAATTTCTAAAGACATACAATCTTCCAAAACTGAACCAGAAAGAAATAGACAACCAGAACACATTAATCACTAGTACTGAAACTGAATCTGTAATAGAAAATTACAAAAAACCAGAGTCCAGAACGAGGTGATTTCACAGGTGAAGTCTACCAAAAATCTAAGGAAGAGCTAATGCCTCAAACTCTTCCAAACAATTGAAGAGGATGGAACACTCAAATTTATTTTATGAGATCACCATTACCCTGATACTAAGACCAGACAAAGACACTACAAAAAAAAAAAAAGAGAGAGCGAGAACTACAGAGCAATATCTCCAATGAATATAGACTCAAAACTTCTCAACAAGAAAGTTAGCAACTAGAATTCCATTATATACAAAGAGGATCATACACAATGATTAAGAGGGATTTATTCCAGGGATACAGGGAGAGTTCAATATCCACAAATAAATCAGTGCCTTATACCATACACCATATATATAGTATATAGTATTATAGTAATATAGTTTATATATATACATATATTATATACAACTATTACTCGGCCATATAAAAGAATGAAATTTTGCCGTTGTCAACAACATGGATGGACCTGGAGGGTATTATGCTTGATGAAATAAGTCAAAGACAAAAATAAGTGAAATCTAAAAAAATAAAATGAATGAATATAATGAAATATAAACAGACAGATATAGAGAACAATCTGGCATTTATCAATGGGGAGGGAGGGACAAGACAGAGAACATAGCCAATATTTTTATAACTTTAAATAGAGAATAATGGAGTATAATCTATAATCTATAATATATAATCTGTAAAAATACTGGATCATCATGTACACCTAAAAAAATATAGTATATTAAATAGACTATACTTCAAAAAAAATATAAATTAAAATTAAACGTATATAAATATCGATGCCAAGTTGACAAGAGATGGACTCGTGATGGTTAATTTTATGTGTCAACTTGCCTGGGTTAAGGGATGCCCAGATATCTGCAAAACATTATTTATGTGTGTGTCTATGAGGTGTCTCTGAAGAAATTAGCATTTGAATCAGTAGATTAAGTAAAGATCTCCCTCACCAATGCAGGTTGGCATCACCCAATACATTCAGGGACTAAATAACACAGAAAGGTTGGAGTTCCCGTTGTAGCGCAGTGGTTAATGAATCCGACTAGGAACGATGAGGTTGTGGGTGCGATCCCTGCCCTTGCTCAGTGGGTTAAGGATCCGGCATTGTCGTGAGCTGTGGTGTAGGTTGCAGGCACGGCTCGGATCCCACATTGCTGTGGCTCTGGCATAGGCCAGTGGCTACAGCTCTGATTCGACCCCTAGCCTGGGAACCTCCATATGCTGTGGGAACAGCCCAAGAAATGGCAAAAAGACAAAAAAAAAAAAAATAAAAAATAAAAAAAATAAATAACACAGAAAGGCAAAGGAAGGGTAAATCTGCTCTCTGCCTGAGCCAGGACATCCATCTTCTTCTGCCCTTGGATTTGGACTGAATTATACTATCAGCTTTTCTGGTCTCCAGCTTGCAGATGGAGATTGTAGGATTTCTTTTCCTCCATAATTATGTGGGCCAAATCCTATCATAAATATTCATATATAATTGTATTCATATTTATAAAATATAAATATATTCTGTATATTATTGGTTCTATTTCTCCAAAGAACCCTAACTAATCACCATGTGGAGTAGCATTCCAGCAGCTACATTCTGAATGATGTTCTCTGCTGCAGATGGTGTGCTCTTGCTCCAAAATCTTAGTTGCCTATTTGAAACTCATCTGTTGGGCCCACAGGGTCTCCACACATATCTTTATCTCCTACAAATAACTCATGCACCATTGTAGAATCTTATGGACCACTTGACCCAAGTGGTAGAACAACTTTGACTATAGCTGCTACATGCCCTTTCTTGCTCAGGACTCCTACTGAAACCTGGCAGCTTTCCACATCACTTGCTAAATCATTCAGTGTAGTGTGATGTTTGCTGCACGTTGCTTCTTATTTAACGGTAGGATACACGAGGCACAATGATTTTTTTTTTTCCCTTTACCTTGGAACAGTGCCCCAAACTATTGGCTCCCTAAAAGGGTCAGAAATATGAAAGCCACTAGATCTTCGTATGGCATATCTTTCTCTCTCTCTAAAGCACATGTGTCTTATCATGGCATCCAGAGTCACCTAGGTTGTAGATTCAGCTTTCTGAAGTTACGCTATTCTTGCTTTTAAGTCCTGTGTCTGTTCACCAGCTCAGAATGCCCTCCAGCTATAGGTGATAAGGATCTCCTTAAAGACTGTAAAGGACTTTCACACTTAGCTTTAAGTAGATGATTATTTTCTCTCTTGAATGCACCAGCAAGCACTCACTTGTAGCCACTAAATTCCATATACTTTAATTTACTGTTTTCCCTATATCTCTCAAATGCCAGAAAAATTGTAAAAACTAGTTCATTTCCATCATCTTAGCAATGGTACTGCCACAACATCCAAGGAACTATCAACATACCACATTAGGGACAAAGTCTTCACTGCCATCCAGCTGGTATATTATCTAACTCCAGAATTACATCTTTAGAATTTGCTTTGTAGGACCATTTCTGTTAACAATATCTTAAACCACGTTCCTTAGAAGCAGAGTCTGAAGCAGAGAATCTTAAGCAAGTGGTATATTCAGGGAACGCTTTCAGGATAAACCTTTGGAAGAGTGAAGAAAACAGGATAGGTCAAGAGGAGAAGCTAGGTAAAGATGTAATTTCAGGAAAAATTCATCCTCACCCTGAATCCATGAAGAGCTCTGGAGTCTCAACTGTTTACAGAGGTTGTACTACTTATATCCAAGGGTGCTGGGCTGTTACATCCTTGTATTAGTCAACCACCAACCACTGCTAAAGTGGATAGTTGCATGATTTTGCAGGCATCTCATGGTAAGATCGTGCTCACTAGCTAAGGGCTATCCCCATCACTGCTAAAATATGAGCTGTTTGCAGCCAACAAGGGCAGCATCTGGGGGATGAGTGTATCATTCTGACAAACAATGAGGAGGGCACAATAAGACACGACACACCAGTGCTTCTCTTTGATCAAAATCAGAGGGTAAGAAGACCAGGGATGCAACTGTAAAGATTCACCTCCTAGGACACAGAGCAGAGTGGAGATGGTTGCAGAAAGGATGTAGAGGAGCACACAGAAAAGGTCTTCTGCTTTTACATAAAATCATTTTCAGCTCCCGCATAACCTAAAAGATAAAGCCAAAGTCCTCAGCATGGCCAGCTCTCTATGGTCTCTCTTTCTTGACTGCCTTGAAGTTTTATACTTAATGGCTATTTACCTGATATAAATATGTTCTGTCCAAGATTTCTCAGACTTTTATTTCTGAACTACACTTTACCTCTTGCCTGGTTCTCTCTTGTCTCATCACATCTTCTGCCACCCTACTGTGCAACAAGGGCACACACACACACACACACAAACACACACACAGCTTTATCCTAGCAGCAATCACTCTACTCTAGTTCATTACAAGTCCATATCCCAAGGAGATATTGAATTACTTGATAAGAGGGATGGCTTTGTTTTTGCATTGCTTTGACACAGAGTAGCAACAAGTGAATGAATGGAAGAAATAATGAATGATTCATTCATATCCTTCAAGATTCAGTGTTTTTTGTTTGTTTGTTTGTTTGTTTGTTTGTTTGTTTTTGTCTTTTTGCCTTTTCTAGGGCCACTTTCCGCGGCACATGGAGGTTCCCAGGCTAGGAGTCGAATCAGAGCTGTAGCCGCCGGCCCACGCCAGAGCCACAGCAACGCGGGATCCTTAACCCATTGAGCAAGGCCAGGGATTGAACCTGCAACCTCATGGTTCTTAGTCAGATTTGTTAACCACTGAAACACGATAGGAACTCCCAAGATTCAGTTTTAAATAACATCTTTTTAATGCCAAATCTGGCCTCTCCTTCCTGTCTCAGATTTTAGATGCTCTTCCACTCTGTTTCCATAACCCTTTACCTACATTTTTCATAGAATTTACCATAGGGCATTACAAGGGTTTGGCCAGGTGCCTGTCACCTGCACTGGAATATGAGTATTTCATCATTATCTTTCTGATGCCTGGAAAATAATAGGTCCTTGAAGAATATGAAATATAGATAAATGATTGAATGAGTAAATGGGTGTAATAGACAGTGACAAACTACATATTTTCCAGGAGAGGGAGCATATTTTTCTTTTTTAGAATCAGAGGAAGAACTGTAAATTACAATGGGATTTTAATAAATCTGGCATGTTCAATGGGCTGCACAATATTTGATAGACTATCATAGATAAATAGATGATATATAGAAAGAAATGAAGAGATAGAGATAGACTTAGAGTAGTTTTATCTGATTGTTTTCAATTCCAATAAGGGAACATTTTCAATTTATGGTGTATGTAATTTTATCTATAATTTTTAAGAAAAGGTACATTTAAGTTAATATGTTTTTTAAGGCACTCAACACTGCTAATTTATTAATATATTTAGAATATCATTTGCCCAAAGATTTCTAAGAATCTTATTGACCTCTAGAATAATAGACAATAACTAAGCTATTTTTGTTCTTTAGACAAAATAGTTTTAAAACACCTTGATCTGAAAGTTGTTGCTCTTCAGGGTTCTAAAACCCAAGCTCAATTTAACTCAAAAAGCTTCTCTTGCAGAATTTTATGGAGAAAATGCCTTTATCTTATCCTTTGGGGTGATCTTTCAGTGAGCTGCTACACACCACACATGTTAATGCTACAGCACAGGGTCTTAGTTGTTTATGAACTTTCCTGAGTGCAAAGGTTTATTTGCATACAGTCGGATAGTTTTTGACAGGATTGTAGTTCTTCTAATGGCAATAACAGTCATATGTTTTCCTAAACACCTGATTTAAATAAAGCAAGGAGATAAAAATATGTTTAAACATGTTTCAGACTCATAATGTCAGTCTAAACCAACTGGAAATACAAGTGTTCTCTTGGCATTTCTCCTTCTAATCTTGGTCCTTAGCAAAGCAAAGTGTACGCAAATACAGTTCCCAGGCTCAGTCTGACTATTTTTTGCCTAATTTCTTTACTTCTTCAGTCATAGTACATCCTATCAGTAAAAAAACCTAAAAACATGCTCTATTATCTCATCATAAATCATCCATGTTTAGTTTTCCTGTGCCTACTGTTTTATTTAGAAGTGATATGAAACAATTCTGCTGCTTAATACTGTGCTTTTTTTCAGTCTCATCATTTCTTCTACCTTAATATGTAAAGGAAAATTGTAAGAATTGGGAGAGATTGTTTTATCTGATCTTCTTTGAGCTATGTGAACAACTGAAATCCAGAGATTTCATTCTACTCATAGGTGAGCGGGAGGCTATGCTAGGAAGAGAACCCTGATTAGTATTTCCCGAGTCTCATTTATCCCACAAGCCTATTTCAGTGCTATTAATGTCTCTATTCACTCATTCGTTCATGGAGTTCAAATGAGTAAGCTCTTAGAATCTTAGAATTAGTATTTGATGCATATAATACTTATTAGTATCATATTATTCTTATAATTGTCTATTATTTAATTAAATTACTTCTAATTATATAATTAGAATTTTGTTAAATGTGAAACATGAATAATTCTCTGTAATATATTTACATTGCCTCTCTCTTCAAGGAAAATCACTGTAATTTATAAATCATTTACTCATCTACTCATAGGTAGAATAACAGTCCCTCCCAAAGATGTCTGAAACTGAATTCCCCAAACCTGGAATATGTCACATTTAATGGCAAAGGGAGAATTAAGGTTGTGGATGGAATTAAAGTTGTTAGTCAACTGACCTTGAGTTGTGGAGATTATTTTGGATTATCCCAAAGAGAACAATGTGATCATAAAAGTCCTTATAAGCACAAGAGAAGAAGCATAAAAGAGAGAAGAGAGTTGGCAGTAAGAAAAGGATTTAGCTCAAAGTGCCTGACTTTGAAGATGGAGGAAGAAAGCCAAAAGCCGAGGAAGGCAGGCAGCATCTAGCATCTGCAAGGAAAGGGAATGGAGCCTCCAGACATATAGGAAGCCCTATAAAAAAACTTACTTTTAGCCCAGTGAGATCTATTTCAATCTTCTGAACTACTGAACGGTAGGATAATAAACGTGTGATTTTAAGCCACTACATTAGCTGCAATTTGTGACGTTATCCATAGGATATAAATACACTCATTTTCAGAGGAATAGAAAATGAAAGCTTTTAAATGTAGAACCTGCGCCTTTGGTCAAATCGATTGTCGAACCGTGACCAGAACACTCTAAACAGCAGAGGAATCTGAAATAATAGAATGTCCTGTCTACATATTATCCAGTATAGCCATTCACTATACGGAGCTCTTGAGATGCGGCAAGTACGTCCGAGAAATGGAATTTTTAATTTCAATTTTAATTAAAATTTAAATAGCCACATGTAATTAGTGGCTAACAAATTGGACAGCACAGTTAGTGACTGAATAATAGTTAACTTTTTCTCCCCTATCCTGCCAAGGGATGGAAAGACAATTCTTACAAAATGATAATGTAGCAAGTCAGAAACAAGCCTGTGCTTGCCCTAAGTACTGGAGCCGTGTTTGGTAGATTATGTACTCGGTAAATATTTAATGAAGTTCGTGGGAATGTGGTGGCAGCCACCATTAATATCAAGAAGGTGGAGGAAGACAGTTCTAGGCAGAAGACAACAACTTTTTGCAGCCAAATTCCAGCAGGTTTGGCCTCTACTGCAAAAAGGCTGGTTTCCACCCAGTAAACTGCACACATCCAGTGGCCCTGACCCCACATGTTTCTGATACTACAGGGCAGAGTAACAGAACATCAGCTTCAAATTCACTCCTAACTGTGGGATTTTGCAATGTTGAGTTCTTTGTCCTTTTTGTATTTCTCCTGTTTACTCACCGATTCTGATTCCACATGGTCTAACCTCTAACTTACACAACTTTCACAGAGTAAGTAGTCTTTTCTAAGGTTTTCTCAGGAGGGGGAAAAAATGCGATGGGGCAGAGGGCTGAAACAGTGGCAGATTTTACTGGAGAGCTAAATTTTTAATTTGAAAGTAAGAAGTTCATACACACAGGTTTTTGGAAAATTAATTTCAGTTTTGATTATTTTCTATCAGTTACATAATTTTTAAAAAAGTTTTATTGAAGTATAGTTGATTTGTAACATTGTGATAATTTCTGCTCTACAATAAAGTGATTCAGTTACACTTGTACACACATCCATTCTTTTTCAGATTCTTTTCCCATAGAGATTATCACAGAATATTGGGTAGAGTTCCTTGTGCTATACAGCAGGTCCCCTTTGGCCAGGCATTCTATATACCACACTTTATATACCAATCCCAAAATCTCAGTCCATCCCTCCCCCAACACCTATCTCCTTTAGTAACCATAAGTTCGTTTTCAAAGTCTGTGAGTCGCTTTCTGTTCTGCAAATAAATTTGCATAATTATTTATTTTTTTATTTTTTAGGATAGTACAATATAGTTTTTTATTAAAATACAGATTCAAAAAACAATAGAAAAAAAAATCAATAAAACCAAGAGCTAGTTCTTTGAAAAGGTAAACAAAATTGACAAGCCTCTGGCCAGACTTGCCAAGAAGAGGAGAGAAGAAACCCAAATCATTTGTCTGTATCATGTTTTTAGATTCCACATATAAGTGATATCATATGATGTTTGTCTTTTCCTGTCTGATAACTTAGTATGATAATCTCTAGCTCTAACCATGCTGCTGCAAATGGTAGTATGACATTCTTTTTTATGGCTAATATTCCATTGTATATGTGCACCACATCTTCTTTACCCATTCCTCTGTCAACGGACATTTGGGTTGCTTTCATATCTTGGCTATTGTAAATAGAGCTGTGATGAACATTGCAGCGTATGTATCTGTTCAAATTATGGTTTCATCCAGATAGATGCACAGGAGTGAGAGTTATGGAATTTTAATTATGTTCTTATAGTTCATTTTATGGCATGATAAAGAAGCTTATCCCATTGTACAATTTTCACCTCCACCCACTCTCCATCCTCACTGATAGGTACTGGTTCAGATCCTAGTCTTCCTCTTCTTATAAGAGAAAAGATTTACGGAGCAGTCAGTATGTTCCAGGCCCTTTTCTAATAATCTTCTCTCTACCACCCCCTGATGCTGATGGTAATACTACTATCTGTATTTTGCAGATGAAGAAATGAGGCATCCAAAGAAAAATAATTAACTGGCCTATGTTATATAGCTAGCAGCCAGCAAAGCCAGAATTGGAATGCAGGAAATCTGGAGTTACAATCCCTGCTCTGAGCCATTTTTGCTCCACTGGGCTTCAACAACTTCCCAGGACACAACATCTGTGAATGGCGTTAGAAGACAAAGCATAATGAGTGTGTCAGCATTATAAAATAGTGTAGTTAATCTAATAATGTAATAGCTAGTCGGTTTACTCCTTAGAGCAAACAGTTCCCAATGAGATAATACTTTTTCAATAGAATAGAGGTAATTCAAAATTGATGTTCCTAAAGGTCTCAGGCAGAGAGGACCTGGAATAGTGAGCATACAATTAGGACTCACTAAATGTTGGGTATTGTATTCTTGAATTGGGAAATTTCTGTGGTTAGTGCACTGGGCTTGCATCCTTCCATGATTAAGTGGGGGTAGGAAAGTTGAGATCTCTGTCCTACGACCTTTCAACAGTCCCTTAATTTGACAGCTTACTGGTCTCCAGCATACCAATGAGCTAATGCCATCCTACTTCTTCAACTGGTTATTACTATTTTTCTCTCAGTTTGGACCCATTCTTCCTGGGCTTCAGCATTTACCCAGCTCACAGTCTCATCCTTCTAACTGGAATGCACTATGGTACTCCATCCACAATTCCCCTCATCATCGATTCTTCATCCTTCATAGGAATGCTGTTAAAATCATTATCAAACAAACCTGACTAGGTCTGCACTTAATTAAAACTTTTTCATGTCTTTCTGTTTCCCTCAAGAAAAAAAAAAATCCAGATAACCTCAGGTAGAGTTAATCATTCACATCTACACATTAACTGGAAATAACCTTTAATATCCATTCTTCCTCACCCAAATCTTCCTCCCTTTCCCAAATCCTACTATTGCTCCAAAAACAAGCAGAGTTTTACATTTGCATTTTACAGTTTATAATCATGCAAAATATAATTGTCCTTGAAAATCTCTTAGGAAGGAGCCATAGTACAGACTGACACCTGTAAATCCAAAAGGTCCAGTTTTTTCTCATCTTTGAAATGGTTAAAACTGAGAAAGGGAATCAGAGTCCTTTTCCCATCAAAATACTCTCCTTTAGGGACACACATAATGTCTCTGTCCTGTGCCAATGGACGAAACCACCCAGCATTTTCAAAAATTGTCATCACACTTGGCTCAGCATAAATATTTTAAATCACATAAAGGCATACAAGATACATCTCCACTCATCACTAGCAGGTGCACACTTCTTTCTGCCTCCAATGTTGCTGCCTTTGACATTAATCAAATCCTCTCACCAACCCTTTCCTAGACTATTTCCACAGCCTTTCATTAACTGACTTATATCTCTGCCTTCTGCAGCCCAGAAAAACCTTTCTGAAACATAAATCTGTTCAAAACCCTGCTTAAAATTCTGTAACCACTTTTTTTTATTAAAATAGAGTTGATTTACCATGTTGTGCCAATTTCTTCTGTACAGAAAAGTGACAGTCATAGATATATACTTATTATCTTTCTTATATTATCTTCTACCATTCTATTGCAAGAGATTGGATATAGCCCCCTGTGCTGTACAGAAAGACCTCATTGCTTATCCATTTTAAACATAATAGTTTGCATTTATTAACCCCAAATTCCCAGTCCATCTCACTCCCTTCCTCCTCCCCCTTGGCAACCACAAGACGGTTCTTTGTGTCTGTGAGTCTGTTTCTGTTCTGCAGATATGTTGATTTGTACCATATTTTATTTATTTTATTTTTCTGTCTTTTTTCAGGGCAGCACTCATGGCATATGGAGATTCCCAGGCTAGGGGTCAAATCAGATCTGTAGCCACTGGCCTACACCACTGCCACAGCAACTTGAGATCTGAGCCACATCTTCAACCTACAACACAGCTCATGGCAACACCAGATCCTTAACCAACTGAGAGAAGCCAGGGACCAAACCTGCATTCTCATGGATGCTAGTCAGATTCATTTCCACTGAGCCACAAGAGGAACTCCTGTACCATATTTTAGAGTCAACGTATAAGTGGTATCATATGATATTTGTCTTTATTACTTACTTCACTTAGTTGCATCCATGTTGCTGCAAATGGTATCATTTCATTCTTTTTTATGGCTGAGTAGTATTCCATTGCATATATGTTCCACATCTTTTTAATCTATTCATCTGTAGATGGACATTTAGGTTGTTTCCATGTCTTGGCTATTATGAATAGTGCTGCTATGAACTTATGGGTGCATGTATCATTTTGAATTGTAGTTCTGTCTGGATATATGCCCAGGAGTGGGATTGCTTGATTACATGGTAGTAGTATATTCCTGTGACCAATCCTTATTGCTTAGGACATGATAAAGCTCACACTCCTTAGCTCAGAATGAAAGTCCTGTTAACTACTTACTACATGCACTTTCTATGTGTACAGTAACATCACTAGCCTACAGGATCTAGAGCAGTAACATAAGTGAACAAAGAATAAATAGACACTATGGAGAAATGGGAAAACAGAGAACCCACCTAGCACTGCAGAGTATGGCCATCTCGTTTTGATCAGACTCTAGATTTTAACAGCGATCTTCTAATTTTTCAAAGTTAATTTTTGGAAAATTACTGGGAAGTTCAAACAAAATGCATCTTCAAGCCAAATATGAGATGCAGCTCATCTGTTTCTAGCTCTACATTTTGGTATAAATGCTTCCCTTTGTCTAAAATGTTCTCTCCTTTATGTAGCTGGGCGTTTCGTTCAAATACTTAGTTCAACCTGATGAAATCATAGGCTGCTTACCATCCTCTATTCTCTGGCTTTGGGAAACTCACCCAGATTCTTACAGTACCGCTATCATTGATCAAACACTATCCACATTCTGGGTACAGAGCTCAGCATTCCACAGATACAATCTCAATTCATTTCACTTGCTTCTCCCAATACTGTGAGTTGCATATATTTATTTTATTTTATAGATGGGGAAAGAGAGGTGTGAAGAAATTAACCAACTTATCCAGTATCATGTCTTCTGCATGGAGAAAGCAATATCATACCTCAATTCTGTCTTATTCCAAAGACTAAGGTATTACAAATTATCATCTTTATCACACTGCTACTTATTTTTGGTTGGCTCTTCCCACCACCACAAAAACCATGATTTCTGTGAGAATCAAAACTGATTTTAGGGGAGTTCCCATCGTGGCTCAATGGTTAACGAACCCAAAAAGTATCCATGAGGACTCGGGTTTCATCCGTGGCATCACTCGGGGGGTTAAGGATCCATGGTGTCATGAGCTGTGGTGTAGGTTGCAGACATAACTCAGATCCCACATTGCTGTGGCAGTGGTGTAGGCTGGTGGCCACAGCTCTGATTCAACCCCTAGTCTGGGAACCTCCATAAGCCTCCAGTGCGGCCCTAAAAAGACAAACAAACAAACAAACTGATTTTACTCACACTGTGTGGCAGTGCTTCGGATCCCTCCTAATGATTAGAGATTCTTTCTTCATCAGTCCATCCATCTGTTCACTCATTTGCTTAATTACCCAACACTTACTGGACACCTATTATTCACTCTGGTAGGACTCTGGTTTGGGGACTTATTGAGGGGTCAGTCAGTATGGGCGGCTTGGAGGTTCACAAAGGTAGTGGAACATAAGTGTGTGCTTCAGGTTAGTTCAAGCTACCATGTAAGCTCTCTGCCTCAGGACCACATGTACTGAGTTTGGATGCTGACCTTGCTCTTTACCAGCTGTGCAATGGGAAAAACTACTTTACCTATCTGGGCCTCAGTTTCCTCAACTGCTGTGACCAATTCCTAACTCACTGGCTTGCTTTTGAGTACTGACTTCATACAAATGAAGCTCTTAGGATGTAAATGAACAGTAAGCCTTAGTTAGTATGATGGTTACTTTTATGTCTCCACATGTCTAGTGCTTGGACAATTGTTTGGTCAAGCACTAGTATAGATGTTGATGTTAAGGTATTTTTTAGGTGTGAATAACATTTAAATCACTGGACTTTGAGTAAAACATAATTGTATATAATGTGGTGGGCCTCATCTAATCAGTTGAAGACCTTAAGACCAAAGAGTGAAATTTCAAGGGGGAAAACAAAAGAATTCTCCTCCAGAATGCAAGATTTGGGGCTTAAGATCCAAATGCTTTCTTACCTGAGTCTCCAGCCTGCTGGTCTGCTCCACAAATTTCAGACTTAGTGGCTTTCACAATTTCATGAGCCATTCTTCAAAAAAAAGAATAAGTAATTATTTAAAATAAATATTTACCTCTTTCTATGTATATAATAATATATTATAACATATATAGTAGTTTTTATATATTATAAATAAATATATATTATATAAATATATATTATATAAGTATATGTAATATATATTATAACATATACTAGTTTTTTATATATAGTTTTATTAATATATATATATATAACTTGTCTAACATCATGTTTAATACAGGGATCTATCTACCTATCTTCCTATTGGTTCTGTTTCTCTGGAGAATCCTGCTTAATACAGTTAGTGTTACTAATGCATGAATGTAAATGCAAAAAAAAATGTCATAATTTGACCTTTTGATTCTTTTTTCTTTTTCTTTCTTTCTCTCTCTCTCTTTTTTTTTTTTTTGGTCTTTTTGCCTTTTCTAGGGCCACTCTCGCAGCATATGGAGGTTCCCAGGCTAGGGGTCGAATCAGAGCTATAGCCTCTGGCCTACACCACAGCCGCAGCAACACGGGATCCAAGCCGCATCTGTGACCTACACCACAGCTCAAGGCAACCCCGGGTCCTTAACCCACTGAGCAAGGCCAGGGATCGAACCTGCAACCTCATGGTTCACAGTCAGATTAGTTAACTACGGCGCCATGACAGGAACCCCTGACCTTTTGATTCTTAATGACCAAATTAGTGGTGTGTTTCTAACATCTCAAATGTTTAAAAGGAAACCTTCCCATAAACAGAACACAAGCAAAGGGATAAAGTAAGTGAACAACTCTTCGCCACCTTGCTTCAAAGTAATTTTTTATGATTCAAAGACTAGATTTGTATGGTAAAACTCCATTTGTTTTCCCTCTTTCCTAAGTAGATAGATCTGCTAGCTGGGAGCTGAGAGGAGAGTCTAAGGGGGAAATTTATGTCCACATGATAGGAAGACAGAAACTTAATACAAATCTTAAGCCAGAATTTTCCCACCTAGCCCTCTGAAAACCATGCTGATCTGCAGAGTCACTTGGCACCACAGCTCCACCCTCCCTCTGTTCTTGTCCCATCCCTTCTCACAAAGAGGTTCTTGGTCTTTAGCCTTAGCTGCAGGCAGGACACAGGACTTGGAGGGGAAAACTGGCCAGGACCAGAAGAAGAGGCTTAGAAATCTCCTATAAAGCCCTCATCCTTCTCATTACTGCCTTTTGGATTTTTGAACAAAAAATTTTATCTTCCTGTTAGATACAGTTCCTATCCCATCACTATGATTTAAACATGATATTAACTGGGATTCTGGTAGAAAAAAAAAAGACAAGAAAAGAGTCTTTCTGAGCAAATGTGAGAATCATCTGTAAATGGTAGAGTTAGCAAATTAAATATATCTGTTCTGTTTGAAATAATAATAAGCACCATATCGTGCTTACCACGTACTAACTACTGTTCTAAGTAATGAGTACTTATTAAGTTGCTTAATCATCACAGCATGATGAAGTAGGGTTTTACTTATTTAAAAGAGGAGAAGTCTAAGGCTCAAATATATTACATAAAATTTCCAGAGTTATTTCACTAGGAAATGATTGAACTAGGATTCAAAATGTTATGCTTTAAGCCACTTATACCCCTTTACTTTCTCAAAAACTCCAAAGGTATTGAAAGACCTATTTTAAGTAATAGTTAAGCACCCAGGGGTTTTAGTCTTAATAAAAGTCAGGCAAGCACCCAGGGTTTTTAGTCTTAATAATCTTTATATTCTCATGCTAGAATTCATGTTAAACTTTCACATTTGTACTCCAATCCTCTCTTGAGCCCTAAATAATTATGCAGTTAATTGCTTACTTACAAATGTATTCATCCATTCTGCTTTTACAACTAGAGAAGGCCTGAAAAGTTGATAGCAACACACCTTGTCACTGAATGAAATATTTGCCTCCCAAAGTCTTTTGTAATCTCATCAGTCACCATTTCTGAGAATTTACCATTCTGCCTCTCAGGATTATTTCTTTATCTATACTCTCTCCTGTCACCCTTTGTCTCCCCTTTACTTTCATCTCTCTGTGTATGTCTTGTACTTATTCCTGTTTCTCAGGATCATGGCTGAGCTCAAGCATCAGTCACTTATGGAGCAAATCAGCAGGCTACATGCTGATTTCACCCACACTCCTCTTCTCAGCAGCAAGACCTTCCCCACATGATTCTGGATCCCCCAGATGTAGAATCTTAGTGTAGCAGCAGAGGTTGGGAAGAGACAGCAAAGAACAGGAGGTCAGTCACAGTGTGGAATATCTCACTGGAGGGAGAAACACATGATAAGGACTTCTAATCCCTAAAAGATCTCAATTGATCTGGTTCACATGTGAAGTCTCCTAGGACAGTGCTTAAAGGCATATACTCCAGGGTGAAAGTGTAGAGTCCAGAATCTCAGTATGGCCATTTACCAAATCTAATCCTGGGAAAGTGACCTGACATCTCTGTGTCTCTGTCACCTTCACAGAAGAGATGGTGCCTATAAACCTTGAGCACAATATTTGGTGAGGACTGTGTGTTACCCTATAGTATCAGCTATTATTACTTAGAGTCATAAAGCGTTAGACTTGGGTAAACTTTTAGAAGCCAATTCCTAACTCCTATTGATAGGGAAACTGAGAAAGAGAAAGGAAGTCATTTGTCTGACAGTACATAGCAGGTTTTCCTACTCAGCTGGTCAGGATGTTGCCACACTATCATTGGCCTTTCTAGAAAGGTCTTGGTCACAGTGCTGTCTCTATTGTTTATACTTTATATATTTTAAAGGCCAATGTCTGAAGTTGTTTTTCCTCTTTGGTTGATGGATTTATGCTGAGCCATTATCTCACCTATCTGCTCTGAGAGAAGGACAGAAAACTAGACAGGATTAGGAATGCCAGAGATGGGCATGGATCACAGTGGAGTAAACAGCCTCCACCGCAGCCTCACAAAAGTGGCTGTGGGCAATGAAATAATCAGCCTCACACAGACCTGGAATAAAAACAAAACAAAAACAAGGAGCCTACTGACCACAGAGTTCAGTCCTCTAATTCCCTGACAATTGTAGGTTGATAAAAACAGATCCTAATGCAGATTAAAAGGGCCTGGGTACAAGTACATTCATTGAGCTCAAATCTTATCTTCATTTATCTAATCTGAACAACAAAGAAAAACATTTTAAATGTTTTTCATTCTGAATTGACTGGAACAAAACAGATAAGACTATTTGATTCCCATGGTGATGGTCTATTTCTGAGAATCTCCTCTGAGCTAAAAAATCCCAGGGAATAAATAAATCAAATGTGAATGAGACCTTTTCATCCATACCTCTTCATCTTCATTAATTTTCAGGTGTGGAGGAGGAAGTATCCTCATCCACAGGAACATCCATGTGGACCTAGAATGAATTACTAACTAAGCCTGGGCCCTGAGGACTCAACCTGGATGTGGTCCTGCCCTACAGAGCTGCCTGTGACCCTTCGAGGTGTGGCGGTTGTCTAGGGAGGCTTTCAGATAAGGGATGGCACCTATTTGTTATAATCTTGCTTACTAGAAATTAAATCTCTTCTTTCAGCTCATGTTTTAACCCGCCAGGCAGACCTGTTCTTTGGGTTTAAATTTTCAAAAGGCATATGGAGATAGCCAGGTGGAAGTCAGGGTGGTAAGGTTTTTATTTTTCCTTTTTTGCTTTTTTATAGTTTTTTTTTTTTAGTGTAATTTTAGGTTCACAAATTAAGCAGAACGTGCAAAGACTCCCATATTCCCCTCAACCTACCTGTGCACAGCCTCCCCCATTACCAACATCCCGCAAATGGAAGAGATTTTTTTCACTCCTCTCATTCACATTATGAACTTTTTTGTACACATTCCCTCCTCATTACAAACTGGCAGCCGCCATAGGAAGTATTGGAGCACATCTTGTTTTCTCCTGAGCTTGTCTTTCTGAGGTGCTTCTGTTTTTAATGAAAACCATAGAAACCTCTCCTTCCACCACATTCACACCACAGACACAAAGCAGTTGGGAAAACATTTTAATTATTCCAAACCACAGCACCTAAGGTACATTTCTAAGTAACTACAAAGAAGGAAGCCTTGGAGACCCATAAAGGGAAACTAAAGGCTGAACTAGAGTCAAACCTAAGGCGTTGGCCATAGCCAGTCACTACAAAACTGGAGCCAGAACCTGGACTTCCTAAATCGCAGTCCTTTTCCTACTGGGGGAGAGGGTGCTTTTTAGATGCTGTCCCCTTTGATGAATAGCATATTCATCATGAATAGCATATTATCATTCATTAATGAAACACTCTTTGGGTGGGGGGAGGGGGCATTGTCCAGGTCCCTCTGATCTGAGAATGAAATGAATCATTGCTCTGCATTCCCACACACTGCTGTGGGAAAGAGGCTGGGTGTGTGTGTGTGCGTGAGTGCGTGGGTGCGTGTGTGTTGTGAGGAGCGGGGAAGTTGGAGAGGGTAGGCTTCATTTGCATAAGGATGATAATTGATAAAAGGATATATATTTTGGTCAAGGTGGGATGTCTTATGAAGCAAAGTGGGCTGAAAACCAAGTTCTGGATATGCTACTCAATGGCTGTGTGAGCATATGAAAATTGCATGCCCTCTCTGGGTCTCAGTTTCCTAATCCATAAAGTATAAAGATTTCTTACAACCCTTGCAGAAGTGTATGATTCTAGGAGAGAACATGAAGGGAAGAAGGGGGCAGAGGGAGGAAAGGAGAAAGGGGAGGAGGCTGAACAAAAGGGAGGGAAGTGTTTGTGAGGGAGGGAAAAGGGGTGGAGAGAGATAGGAAACGCTTTTGAATCAGAAAGTGAAAAAAAAAAAGTTTAAAATGAAACTGCGTCTCTTGAAGTCTCTATTTTTTATCTTGATGCATTTTTAGTGTTTAGACATATATAGTAATTTATGGATAAATGTAGATTGAATGAATGGAACGTCTGGGAAGGCTCACAGAGGGAAAGAGCGAGGAGAGAAGTGAAAGGAAGTGAGCACTGGACCCTGCGTATCTTACCCTTCTCGGGGTGTCCCCACATCGTGGGCGGGACCTTCCAGCCACCAGCGCGTGGGCCATCCCCAGCTACGGCTCTCCCTCTCGCTTCCCAGCCAGCCGCCCTGAAACCGTCAGGGGGCGCTGCGCCTTGGCTGCTTTAAATTGCGGCGCCCAGTGGCTCCGCGTCTCAGTCCCGACCCGGGAGCAGCAGCAACAGCTTCTTGCTTCTCAACTTCAGCGCCCACCCGGCCCTAGACCTGCACCCCTCGCATCTCCAGCTGCGGCGCAGGGAGCCGAGCTCGGCGCAGTAACTTCCTCCGCGCGGCTCCGCCACCCCCGGGAGTCCCGGGTGCGCACCTGCAAACTCCGCCTTGTGCACCTGCGGCCCTTGAGCCAGAGCTATGGCCAACGCGGGGCTGCAGCTGCTGGGCTTCATCCTGGCCTTCCTGGGCTGGATCGGCTCCATCGTCAGCACCGCACTGCCTCAGTGGAAGATTTACTCCTACGCTGGTGACAACATTGTGACGGCCCAGGCCATCTACGAGGGGCTGTGGATGTCCTGCGCGTCGCAGAGCACCGGGCAGATCCAGTGCAAAGTCTTCGACTCCTTGCTGAATCTGAACAGTGAGTGCATTCCCCACTCCCGCAGCCGGGACCCAGGGATCCCAACCCCCTAGTGACTCCGTTTTGGAGTAGTGGCTACTCTTTAGGATTCTGTTGCGTAATTACGTGTCTGTCAACGTTCGGTGGATCGAGTCTTCTTATCCTGTGCTGGAAGTGAAGAGATCTGTGGTTTGGAGAAAAAGAGGCCCACAACCAAGCTCTAGATTTTCCTCTAGCTCTCTGGGTGATACTTTCCTCCTCTTCCAGGTGTGATTTCATCTTATATGCCCCTGACAGTGGGGTGGCATTTGAGCAAGTGAAGCCAAACTTGAACTTGAGCTCTTAGGCCTCCCCTGGACATGCTAAAATTCTGTATAAGGAGTTGAAAAACTATGGTTGGGACAGGAAAATGGTAAGCCGTGAAAAGTTTGGAGCCTGGTAGCTTCTCAAGTTTATAAAATTAAATAGATAATCCCAAAGTTATTAAATACATTTTTTAATCTATCTTTAGTTTGTTTTCCTGGGAAAAATCGCATTCCGACATAGATTGTCTCAACCTAGCGTATTCTGCTCAGAGTTTAGTTTGAATCTTTTGATTCTTTTGATTTTTAAGATCTAGTAAAGGAAGGAGGCCCCTAGGCATCCCCTCCCATGAATCATTGAAGAAGTCTTTTAAGATTCCCCAGAAGGGTTTAGCTTTCAAGCCAGGGGTCTTCAGAGGAGGCAGAGGTGTAGTGTTATTTTAGCAAGTGAAGATTGGTGGCCTATGGAAAAAGGAGGATGAGAAAGAAAAGTTCTAAACAACCTCCCTTCTACTAATATGAAGGCAAGAACGAGGCACTAGGCGTTCCCATCGTGGCTCTTCGGTACTGAACCCAGTTGTTATCCATGAGGATTCGAGTTGGATCCCTGACCTTGCTCAGTGGGTTAAGGATCCGGCATTGCCTGTGGCTGTGGTGTAGGCCAGCAGCTGCAGCTTAGATTTGACTCTCAGCCTGGGAACTTCCATGTGCTGCAGGTGTGGCCCTAAAAAGCAAAAAATAAAAATAAAAAATTGAGGCGCTAAAGACAAATGCCTCAAAGGAGACCCAGCTGATGAGTGCAGGTGTCAGGAGACAGAGGCCAGGTCTTGTTTAAGTTTCTGTCTTCCACAAAGGAGTTGCTGTGTAGCAGATGTTGGCTTCTTACTTCTGTCAAGTTGAAATGGATTATGTAGAGAGAAATAGTCCTAAGGATGTGAGAGAGACAGGTGACAAGATGGCTTTTTTTTCCTTTTATTATTTTTTTCAAACAAAAGTTTTTGAGAGCCCTGTCAGAAACTCATGAAATCCCTACTTACTTTGATAGTAACAATTCATGGCTGGAGTGTCTTCCTTGAGATATAACATTAGTTTTCCTGAACCTGGTGTCTTCCATGCCTTGAAACTAACTGGAAGAAAAGCTTCCTTAGCCTTTGCCTAGATAAGCAAGCCTGTCCCCTTTGTGTGATACCTGGAAGCGCTGTTATCATGGCCCAGGTTTACTTCAGTTGCTTTGTCTATCTCCTGAATATGGTTTTGTGAAAAGCTATGTACTTCAGAGGTGTTAAATCTGTTCCAAATCCGTTTAAGCCCCTTGAGTACCTGTGGAATTTGGTTAGTCAGTGTACACATGGGGCTTTTTAGTGTTGTTATTTTCGGCTTTTCAAATTTCCCATATTAGGATTTCTTTAGGCCAAATATAAGGAGTATAATAGGTGTACTCCTTTGTATAGTCATTGACTCTCCCCCATGGAGAGATAAATACATGTAAGGAATTGTGTCAGGCATTTGTGGATGTCATTTTGAGAAACTGACAGGTGGATATGTTTCTAAGGGCAATTTCAGTCTCTGGTTCCTCTAATCAAAATAGTTCATTGTCACATGTTGAGATAGGTTTCCTTTTAACTTCCGTAAATTATCAGATAAAATCCAATTAATCCATGTTGTAAATATTCAAAACAGGTCATCCCTACACATGATAAAGTATTGTTTTATTGTCATTTATTGACACTTTTTTATTGTCATTTCTAGTTAATGTAGCTGTTACAATTTTTAAAGCTGTGGAACTAAACAATACCACCCCCCATATACATTTTGGAGATTTCTTCCACATGAATATCTTTAAACTCCAGATCAAATTCCTCTTTTTGTTTTGGTTAAAGCCAGAGTTTATCCAAGGTAGGGCCAAGACCTTTTTCTCAAAACTGATTCCCAGAAGAGGGAGTCTTGACTCACAGGTACCCTCCCCTACCTGCCAGTGATTCACTAGATGCCTTTGGTTGGAGCCCAGAGAACCGACCTATCTCTGTTTCTACACCTGGATGGTAGAGCTCATGCCCACCTAGTGTAGAGACCTGAGGAGGTGACTCATTGGCTGGTTTTGGTACAGTCCCGTGACATCTAGAGTTAGTTGAACAGGATTATCTGTACATATAAGTAGTGTTCCTTACAAAAGTTGCATTCCGTGACGTGCTTTTAGGTGAAAAGCTTCGCTAGACATTTATTGAAATTGTATCATTCTCTTTGCTAGTGAGCCCACTTGGCAACTGAGGGCCCAGATTTGAGAATTTATCAAGATTATAGCACTGGATGTGTTAAAAGCTCTTTCTCCCCTGCTCTAACCAGAGTCAGCTATAAAAAGCACATGACAGTGTCTAAGGGATACAGTGTGCTTCAGCCAGTGTAGGAAATAAGATACAGCAGGACTTTCTGAGGTGGATCTTGCAAAGCAGTGTATGAAAATGTAAGTGAGGAACTTCCTGGAGAAACAAATCTTACACTGAGGACTGTGGTTTTACTATGGTTGAGATGATCTCACTTCCATCCAAGTATGTGATGTTTATTGACACTGATGACTGATAGCTGTAATATACCAAAAAAACAAACAAAAAAAAGAGTGCCAGGTCAAATTGCAGTAGACTTTTCTTGATTAAACTGTACATCCTGCCTTGTTTTGATCCAATTCTCAAACTTTTGGCAAGCTAGTGCCTATTTCATGTGCTTAGTTAATTGCTTCTTCTGGCTTGACTTTAATAGCTAGAGCTTTCCAAAGACTGGGTTGCCCCAGGAGGTTGCGTAGTGGGAGGTGTGTAAGTGGAGGAATAAATAAGCATTTTGAAGGAATGTTATAGGGAAAATCCAAGCCTCAGACAAATGGGAGGTTAGGCTGGACTCTCTCTAAGTCTCATCTAGCCTTGGGATTTTGTAATTTGTTTATAACCTCCTCTAGCCTGTTCAACTTGCTTTGCATGAATCCACATGTGTGTAGGTGTGCTTTAATGAGTATTGGTCGTTGGTGAAGTTTCCCAGCACTCTCACCATGATGTCAGGCTCAATCAAAGAACGAAATCACTGACTTGGACAGTCTTTGAAGCATAGGCAGAGAGGAGGGCACCTGCTTATACTTTCCTAGACTGTATTATGCCTGCTGAACCAAGGGTGTTCATGGGGCCATGGGTGTTCAAATCTATTTCAGGAATTAATTCTGATTCTTGAATAATGAAAGTCAAAACCCATACCGGGGCTTGAGTTCCCAAATCTTTGGGGTTTTGTTTCTGTTTTTGTTTTTGGTTTTTTTTTTTTTTTTTTTTTTTTGCTTTTTAGGGCCACACACCTGGCATATGGAAGTTCCCAGGCTAGGGGTCAAATCAGAGCTACAGCTGCTGGCCTACACCACAGCCACAGCAACACTGGATCTGAGCCATGTCTGCCACCTACACCACAGTTCACGGCAATGCCGGATCCTTAACCCACTGAGCAAAGCCAGGGATGGAACCCGCAACCTCATGGTTAACTAGTCGGATCCATTTCCACCGTGCCACAATGGGAACTCCCATTGAGTTCCCAATTCTTATTCTGGTTTTGCACAAACTCGCCATGGCTATAATAGTGAGAAACTCAATCTCTCTGGGCTGTGGTTTCCCCACATGTAAAATAGGGCAGAGTGGGAGGTATGGGCAGATGAGCTCGTGACTCATTCGTCCATTCACCAAACATGAGCCAGGCCCTATCTTGTATGCCAGGGATGCAGCCAAGATGATTGATAAAGTGCCGGTGTTGTTGATTCCTTCTATCACCAACATTCTTTGTTACTAATTTCAGTAATGGAAAGGAGACAAGCAAGTGACAGAGTTCAGGTTTTCCTTGATTGAGGTGATGAGTCAATGGCACAGAGGTGACATAAAAATATGCATTTAATCATGTGACAATCTAAGAAACAAAAGAAGAGAGCAAGACTGCTCAGGGCATCCTGAAAAGTAGTGAGTCTTGCCTCATCCCAGACCACAGATATTGACTGTGCTGGAGTCCTGAGGTCACACCCAGTGGCCCCCAGTTTATCCAGCAATAAAATGGAAATGCTACCAAGGAGAACGTTTGAGAAACTTTGAACTTGAGTAAAAAGTGGAAGATTTAATAAGTGAAGAAGTCATGAGAATATAGTTCTGTGACCTTCTCTGATGAAATCATTTAATTGCAGAGGAGAAGAGAGGGATTTTTTTCCTAGTGGTCAGTTTCTTTATCTGCCCAATACTTACTAAGCAACTACTGACGCAAAGAGGGACCATGTGAGGATACATATATAATAATTAAAATCGACTTATGATATATAGTACATGGGTTAATAATATAGTAAGTAATATGGCTAGTAAGTGGCATGAACAATGCCAGGTATTTAAAGGAGATTCTGCTGTTTGTGTAGTAAGACTTTAGAAACGCCTCAGGAAAAAAAAAAATTCCACTGACTTGCCTCTGCTTGTCTTTCGGCGCTTATGGTGATTAACTTCACTGTAGTAGATCAGTAACTTCTAATTCATTTTTGTCTTATAAGTAGAGATCTTTGTAAGTGTGTTTTCAAATTATACTTTCAGATTGCAAGTGGTTAAGAACTCCTTAGGGAGTCTTTAATCTCAAGATTATCAGTCTAGCTAAGTATAATTAAAAGACTGCCTTCTCCACATACTGCTGAATAATGATGAGAAACAATAGTGTAACTTTTTGAATGTTTGCTAACCATTTTCTCCACAGACAACTCTAGTCAGTGATAATAATATTGCAGAGGTATCTGCTAATTTAATGGACCAGAAAGGAACATATTTGCTTCTGGATTTAATCGAAGCAGACCAACTCAGAGTTAATAATTCAAGGCGTAACATATCTCTCTGGTCTAAAATATACTTTTTTAAAATTAAAGCATAGTTGATTTCCAATGTTGTGCCAATTTCTGCTCTACAGCAAAGTGACTTAGTCATACATGTATATATATATATTTTTTTTTTTTTGTCTTTTTGCCATTTCTTGGGCCACTCCCACGGCATATGGAGATTCCCGGGCGAGGGGTCAAATAGGAGCTGCAGCCACCAGCCTACACCACAGCCACAGAAACGTGGGATCCGAGCCACGTCTGCAACCTACACCACAGCTCGTGGCAATGCCAGATCCTTAACCCACTGAGTGAGGCCAGGGATCGAACCCGCAACCTCATGGTTCCTAGTCGGATTCGTTAATCACTGAGCCACGACGGGAACTCCATATACTTTTTTTTTTTTTTAATATTATTTTCCATCATGGTCTCTCCCAGGCAATTGGATATAGTTCCCTGTGCTGTACAGTAGGACCTTGCTGTTTACCCATTCTGGTCTCAAACATTTTATAGTTTTCAAACATTTTGCACCTTCTCTGCTCTGCCAGTCAAAGTGTTCCAACCAAGAAAAGCTTCATCTTGGAAGCTCATTAGATGCATAATTTTAAATTTTAGAACATTTAAAAAGTATATGGGGTTAAACAAAAAGTATTAATTTTTTCTCCCTAAATGAGTTTGTAGTTTTAATGAGCTAAACTAGATCTGGCTCTCTGTACCAAGGTTTTGGTATTCATAGGCTTTCCAGGAAGGTGTTTCTCAGAATTATTTCAAAGATGAAGCTTAGCAAATGAGTATTTTTACCTATCATAAAAGAATTTTTAAAGGATAAAGATGTGTTCAAACTTAAATTTTAAAGGATGAAGATATGTTAAATAGAGATACTGTTCTTAATGCTTTATATGGTAATATGAACAAATATTTGGCCCAAGTCCTCAAGGGCCTCACAATTCCATAGTTTAGATCTTTGACTTAAAAGGCTTCCATAAGACATTAACTTGAAGGATCTGGTTCCAGCTTAAAACCACATAGAAACCCCTCATAACTTGTAACACAACACTTTAGATTTTATCCACACAGAAAACCCTCATAACTTGTAACATGACACTTTAGATTTTATCCACATAGAAAACCCTCATAATTTGTAACACAACACTTGCTTATTTTGATTTGCAATCCACCATTACGTATACCCAACTGAGTTTTCATGTTGTTATGATTCTCACCCCTTTTTTGGTATTTTTTCATTCTCCTCCGCTACCACATATCGTAATAGTTAAAATCCATCCAAATGTCTCCAATAATGCAAGATGCAATTTTGTGTTTGATGCCCATCTAGCATTGTAAAATCCAAAGACATTTCATAAACCAGTGGATGTCAGGACATAAGTGAAAAGCATATTGCTTTACAAAATAACACTACTGCTTTATCAGATTTTTAAGAATGAAACATGATCCCCTTGCTCTATGTGATTTACATGATTCCTGAGTATAGCTTTTTTTTTTCCATTTTCTCCATTGTTTGCACATTATGCAAGAGCTACATTATTCTATAAAGAAATAATGCATACTGGGGTTTACAGCAAACAAAAAGAAATATCTGTTCCCTCTCCCTTAGAAATTTTGGAAAAGTAGTGGAAAGAGTAAGATGGGGCATGGATTAAATGCCTTTTCTTTGAGAACTGAAAGGGGGGCAAACCTCGGGATGAAGAAGGTAAAGATGAGATCATTCCAGGTAAGTGCAGGTGGAGCCCTGGAGGGGCTGTTCTGTGTGCTCGCTTGCCTGGGTGGTTTTACACAAGCCTGACACAGGAGATGGGGGCCCAGCCGACTCTTCCTAAAACATACTTTGTGATCCAAGTGCTCAGACCTGCTGGGCTTGTGGCCTGCTGTTTTTACATGAAGTACATATCAGAATGATTATTACAGAAGCTGGGCCTGGTTTGGGGCCCTACGATTCAAACAAAGTGGGAGACTTAAAGATCAGAAAATGCAGCCAAAGGGGTGAATAAAAGGTTGGAAAACTGGGCTTTATGGAAAGTAGAAAGTGGTTGAGAGATGTAAGAGGCTGTACGTACTTGAAGCACCATCATTGGAAAGCAGAGGGTAAAAATCCTGTCACCTGTCCTTAAATTCTCCAGTGACTTCTTTTTTTTTTTTTTTTTTTTGTCTTTTGTTGTTGTTGTTGCTATTTCTTGGGCCGCTCCCGTGGCATGTGGAGGTTCCCAGGCTAGGGGTTGAATCGGAGCTGTGGCCACCGGCCTACACCAGAGCCACAGCAACGCGGGATCCGAGCCGCGTATGCAACCTACACCACAGCTCACGGCAACTCCGGATCCTTAACCCACTGAGCAAGGGCAGGGACCGAACCCGCAACCTCATGGTTCCTAGTCGGATTCGTTAACCACTGCACCATGACGGGAACTCCTCCAGTGACTTCTGATTACACTTAGCATAAACTCCAAACCTCTTAACCTAGCTTGCAAAGTCCTGTATGGTAAATGCCTCCTGCCTGGTAGTAACCAGCTATCCCAGTTTGTCCAGGATTGAGGACCTTCTCAGAAGGCAGGTCTTGTAGTTTTTTGTGTGGGTTTTTTTTTTTTTTTGTCTTTTTAGGGCCGCACTCACGGCATATGGAGGTTCCCAGGCTAAGGGCTGAATCAGAGCTGTAGCTGCTGGCCTACACCACAGCCACAGTAATGCCAGACCCTCATGACAGCTCACTGCAGTGCCAGATCCTTAACCCACTGAGCAAGGCCAGAGATCGAACCCGCAACCTCATGGATACTAGTAGGGTTCATTAACTTCTGAGCCACAACGGGAACTCCAGGTCTTGTAGTTTTAAGCCAAGAGAGTCTCAGGCAAATGAACAGGCGGTCAGTCTGTCCTCCAGGCATGTGGATCATCTTTATGACTTTCACCATCTCCTCTTCCAGGGTTCCTTTGCCTGAAATGCTTTCTTTTGGAGTAGAAAGAAGTTAGGATCCTATCTGAAATCTTTATGTACAAGAGCTTAGTTATTTTATTTTTCATTTTCCTTCTAAGCAGTGATCGTCTTGGTAAAAACTGTTGGTAAATCAGGAGGAAGGACGTGCCATAACTGTGGAGTCCTTGGTACTTTCTGCTTCATGCTACAGTGTGGTTTGTGATTCCAAGGAAGAAGTTTCACAATACTCTCATAAGCAGCTCTAGTTCCTGGTAAACCCATGGTCCGTGAAACATGTGTTTTGATGCAGGAGTTCTTATACCGCCCTGGAATCTCACAATAAATCTGTGGGTAAGGTGCCCCCTTGCCCACACACGTTTGTGGGGAAGTGGACCTCATAGGGGAGCATGGGAGTGCCTGGGGTTTATTTCTTCATTAAATTAAGTAAAATTTATTTTGCATTCCCAAATATCTCTCAAATACAATTAAAAAAAATACCTTCGATACTTCTCAGAAAGAGTTTTATGATTTTTATCCTAGATTGCCTGGTAATGGCAAAGGTGGAAATATTAATAAGTTAAAATTGAATGATGTTTTAGAAATCTTTAGTGTTAACTGTGATTTGTAGCCTAAGTTCTCAACCAAGAAAAATATTGACACTGAGTCCAGGTCTAAATTAGATAGTGAGATACAAAACCTTTCCATCCTGTCAGCCACTTTTGAAGGTCAGCAAGAAGTCAATTGTTCCAACTTCCTGATAAGAGATACCATCATTTACACTTTGCATAATAGAAACATGGACCCTAGGAATAATAAGTAGCTTACCCAAGATAGCAGGGTTTGTTACATGTAAATTACACTTATATTTGCAAAAATATTTGTCTCATGTTAACACCATCAAAGAGATGATGATCTTTATTTGAAGGAGGAAATAAATCTAGAATTAAACTCATCCAGCTAGCATGGTTTCAGCTAATTTTTTCTTTGAACGTCCCTTTCATGCCAGAGTGATAGTATCTTGTTTTTATTCTTTAAGAAATGTATGGGCATAAATCTCTTATATCTCACTGTATGTAACTGAGTATGACTTGGTGCACTAATGACAACAGGACCTTAGAAGATTAATGGAATTCTGAGAAATACTACATTGAATTATTGTCTGCTACTTTACTGCATGGTAGTTTAAATAGTTTTAAAAATGAATACAAACCTGCTGTATTTCAAAATAGCATCTCAAAGGTTATTTTGTTTTGTTCTAAGAAAATGGTATTCCTAACCCCCACCCTAACACCCTTCACTGGAAATACAAAAATGTTGCTTATCCAGCCATGATAATCTATGAGAAATTCATTTCTTTCTTTCTTTTTTGCCTTTTTAGGGCCACACCTGTAGCACATGGAGTTTTCCAGGCTAGGGGTCAGATCAGAGCTATAGCTGCTGGCCCACACCACAGCCACAGCAACGCCAGATCAGAGCTGCATCTGCAACCTACACCACAGCTCATGGTAATGCCGGGTCCTTAACCCACTGAGCAAGGCCGGGGATTGTCTTCATGGATGCTAGTCAGATTTGTTTCTGCTGAGCCACAATGGGAACTCCTGAGAAATTCATTTCTTATCTTCCAAATCCACTCACCCGGATTTTCTGCAGCTTGAAGACTGGAGCATAAAGTTATTGACTATTACCAGAATATATTGTAAACCATTTTAATTATAAATGGTTTAACATTAGGGATAACACATGACTGTTATTTCAGAAATAAAATACTCTAAATACTCCACTAGTAAGGACTGAAAATGTATTAGTTATGCTAAGCTTATTCAACCAGATCATTAATTATTTTTTCAGAGGATTTCGAATTTAATGTTGAAAATATAAAATGTTAGAACTGGAGGGATTCTTACTCATCAGTCACTAGGTGTTTGTTTTTCTAGGGGAGAAACTGTATTGTTTATCTGCAGAAACATTACTAGCACTGGGGCCTCCTGACTCCTAATTATATTTTCTTTCTTCCATGTGGTGTTGAAATATACTTGGTCTTCTATCACTTCTCTCTTTTGATCTAGGCATGATTTTTACATGTTCTAACATGTTTTCCTCCAGGCACTTTGCAAGCAACCCGTGCCTTGATGGTGATTGGCATCCTGCTGGGACTAATAGCCATCTTTGTGGCCACTGTTGGCATGAAGTGTATGAAGTGCATGGAAGATGATGAGGTGCAGAAGATGCGGATGGCTGTCATTGGGGGAGTGATCTTTCTTATTTCAGGTAAGAGAGGCTCTGTCTCCTTTAGATCTTATTAAACTCCAGATGGCATGGATTAACACCTAGTTTCTGGGGGATTCCCATTGTGGCACAGGCAGAAATGAATCTGACTAGTATCCATGAGGATGTGGGTTTGTTCCCTGGCCTTGTTCAGTGGGTTGGGGAGCCTCCACTTTAGGTTGCAGATGTGTCTTGGATCTGGTGTTGCTGTGGCTGTGGTGCTTAACTGGCAGCTGAAGTTCCAATTCAGCCCCTAGCCTGGGAACTTCCATATGCCACAGCTACCTCTCTAAAAAACAAAACAATATGAAAAAAACAAAACAAACAAACAAGATCTAGTTTTTTGTTTCCTTAGGTTATGTTGGACTTGTTGCCCTTGCATTGTTTGAATTAATTTCCTTTAAAATCTGAAGACATAGAAACCTTAAGTCCAGCTGGCTTTTACATGAAAATTTGAGATCTATGCTCACAGCGGAGAGGCCGTGGTGTGGGCTGGCACCTGCAGATCCGATTTGACCCCCTAGCCTTGGAACTTCCACATGCCACAAGTGTGGTCCTAAAAAAAAAAGAAATATGTATTTATTGCTTTATTTAAATGTTGATTAAGGAATTAGATGTGTGAGCTTTGAGAAAATGAGAGCAAGAAGAAGACATGGACAATTCATTTATAAAGCCTTAAAGTATGATTTATCTTAAATCAGATAGTGTGTGTATATAAAATTGTGTATATATAAAACAATAGACTATTATAGATTATGTAAGTAGTTGTCTATCGTTTTGAAATAGACCACTCTATATACTGTGTATGGTAGTCTATTGTATTTGAAAATGACAACAATGATATAATCTACCACTAGAAAAAAATAGAATTAGATATTTTTCTCATTTTCTCTTCAATAAAAGTATGCAAATTTCATCAATAATGAAGGAAGAGTGCCTGTGCCTTTGCTAAAGGTTTGATTAAAGTTTATTCAAATTACTCCTGTCAGAAAAAGCACAGATAGCATTTTATTCCCAATAGTTTTATTTTACATCAAAGGCTATGAATCAACTTATTGCGCAGAACTCTTTTGCCTTCTGGTAACTCCCATCCATCACTCCCATAGTTTCAGGGACTTCCTAGGGAGTGTGAGTTGCAAGTTCCAGAGCATTCTCGTGTTCTCCTTGAGCAGCCAAAAGCAGTAGTGTTTTCTTTCAAGTATCAGGGGCAATTAGATGGGACCACTTTTTTTTTTTTTTTTTAATGGGAGGAAGGGGTAAGAGAGATAGCATAGAAATGTTTAATGAGTCCAAATTGATGAATTTTTAGAATGACTATAAAAAGAAGTCATTGAATTTCTTTGGATAAGAGAATTTTTGAGATATTGTAAAGGACAGAGTGGATTGTTTTGCTAAGAAGTTTCTCTGGCATTACTGAAATGCAAAAAGCATGAGAAATTGAGAGAGTGTGCTGCATGTGTTGATCTGATGTGGCACCTCAGCAATCTCAAGGCAATGCCTGATACATCCGGCCAGTGGGGCAATAGGATGGTCCATTCTGAGACAGGTCCTGCTCATCCCTGCTATCCAGCTATTTCCTTTCATTTTGATCATTCAGAAATGTAAATTTTGAGTTTTGGTCAAGAGGAATGTAGAAGGGTGTTCATCTTCCCTTGTGTAAGCAACTAGACATAATGCTAACAACTTTGGCTTTATCAAAAGTAGTTTAGTACACTGATGTAAAACCATAAATTTGAAAGAGATCTTAAATGACATGAACCTGCTGAACTGTTTCCAGGAGTGTCATTTATGCCCGTGACCTTGAACTATAAGTGAATGACAACATGAACAGTATAAACTATGCCTAACTCCAACCTAATATTTTTGTCTGCCTTTAGAGAATACTTAGAATAAATTATATCTGAACCTCTAATCTCCCTAAAGTCATCTGAATTAAAATGGACTAAATTTAAAAAGTCTAGGAGTTCCCACTGTGATACAGTGGAAATGAATCCTACTAGTAACCAGGAGGTTGCGGGTTCAAATCCCTGGCCTCGATCAGTGGGTTAAGAATCCAGTGTCACTGTAAGCTGTAGTATAGGTTGCAGAATCGGCTCGGATCTGGCGTTGTGGCTGTGGTGTAGACCGGCGACTACGTCTGATTTGACCCCTGGCCTGGGAATCTCCATATGGCGCAGGCGCAACCTTAAAAAAAAAAAAAGTCTAGCATTACTGGTGAGATTTCATTTTTGTAAAATACTTATAAATGAACTATATTTATGTTCAGTGTTCCATAGTGATTAACAGTGTTTTGTTTCGAATTTCTGTAGGTCTGGCTATCTTAGTTGCCACAGCATGGTATGGTAACAGAGTTGTTCAAGACTTCTATGACCCCATGACCCCAGTCAATGCCAGGTAATGCTATCCATGTGTTAAATAGTTTTTTCTCTGAGAAAATACCCTTTTTTTGTGTTCTGCAAAGTCCAGTTAGTGCTACAGCTTCCCTGATTTGCTATGCAGAATTTTATGGAACTTTCTGTCAAACTTGAAAATAATTTGGACTGTGACTCATGTTAAAATGATTTTGATAATTGCTTTAACAGCCTATATAGGAGTTCCTGTCATGGCTCAGTGGTTAACGAATCCAACTAGGAACCATGAGGTTGCGGGTTCGATCCCTGGCCTTGCTCAGTGGGTTAAGGATCTGGAGTTGCTGTGAGCTGTGGTGTAGGTTGCAGATGCAGCTCGGATCTGGTGTTGCTGTGGCTCTGGCGTAGGCCGGCAGCTACAGCTCCAATTCGACCCCTAGCCTGGGAACCTCCATATGCCACGGGAGCAGCCCAAGAAATGGCAAAAAAGAAAAAAAAAAACAGCCTATATAGATGACAAAACAAACCTCAAAGTAGAAAGGTTCCAAACTGTGTACTTTCCAAATGTATGAAACACCTTTTTTTGTATTTTAACTTCTTAAGATATTAATATAGATACTAATATATTTGAAATTTCATTTTTGCAGTATATGCTGATATGTACACTTAATCGTGATTATCTGAAACTTGTGTAATTACTATTATTACACAGTTTATGGCTGATCAAAAAAATAGTACTAATTTAAAGGTTAACAAATAATACTTCATTCCTGCTATTCCCTGGTGACCTAGTGGGTTAAGGATCCAACATTGTCACTACCTTGGCTCAAGTCATTGCTATTGCATGGATTTGACCCCTGGCCTGGGAACTTCCCCATGCAGTGAGCATGGCCAAAAATAAATAAATAAATAAATAAATAGGAGTTCCCATTGTGGCTCAGCAGTAACGAACCCAACTAGTATCCATGAGGATGCAGGTTTGATCCCTGGCCCCATTTGGTGGGTTAAGGACCCAGCATTGATGAGCTGTGGTGTGGGTTGCAGACTCCACTAGGATCCTATGTTGCTGTGGCTGTGGTGTAGCCCAGCAGTTGTAGCTCCAGTTTGACCCCTAGCCCGGGAACTTCCATATGCCACAGGTGCAGCCCTAAAAAAGTTAATAAATAAATAATACTTCATCCTAACAGTTTAATCTTATTTAGGAAAAAAACAGTTTATTTATAAAAAAAAAGTTACCATTTTGAAATTTTGTGTTTCATCACAACCATAAAAACAACTTTACAAAGGCTGTCCTTCTTAATGTTGCCAGTTGTGCAAGTTAAAGGGCTGACACTTGGCTCTCAGGTAATGACACTCTTTCATCAAAGACAAGGCTCTTTGTCTCACTGTGTTCACATCTTTAAAGCCTAATAACTACCTTCAGAGCCAGGTTGTTTAGATGTAATTATTGTTTGTTGAGTTCTAAGATGAATGGAGGAAAAATCCCAGTGGTGGAGAGATAAGGTGTGCTGCTTTTTATATAATCACCCACGTATAGGAGGACACATAGTGCAATGATTGTGTTGGAACCCACCCAGTAAGATCTACCATGTAGAGACAAGCTGCTGGAGGGCAGTAGGCTAAAATGTTACCAGTAGTAGATATGAAAGCGCTTTATGAATGGCTAGGCTCTGTACACTCGTTTACATTGTCTTACAGGATCCTGAAGGTGAGGCAGATGGTATTGTCCTACTTTAAGAAAAGCTGAGGTTGAGAGGTGCAGTTACTAGCCCACCATTCAGCAGTTGAGAGTTGAGAGGATGCAAACCCAGGCCTTATAACTAAATCCACTCCTCTCTATCCTTACTGCCCACCCTCAGCCACAGATCTTGTCCCAGGAGTATAACTTAATACATCCACATGGGTCAACTTAATCTAGAATGATTTCTGGGCTTTTTAGGAGTCTTTGTCACAAAACCGTACATTTCAGATTTCAGTGTTTATAGGTACCAGGGATTAACTATTGAAAATTCAAATAGTCTCCATCACACTCTAGCAGTTTATGGACTGTGATTGCTACTTGATGATAGCCTGACACATTAAGTTCTAGCCCAGGAACAAACCAGGGCCCAAACCCAACTTCTAAAAGTAGGCAAACATGCTTTACAAGTTTCCTACACATGGAAAATTCTTTGGAAACATTTGTGTAACTAACCCGGTTCTGGGGACCACATTGCCTGAACTACTATTGCAAATTCCCAACAACTGCATTGTAAACATTCTCACGTGTACATGTTCACAAGCTTTAATATACTTGACAAAATTTAAGGGGATTGTGGGAGAAAAAATATAGTGAGTATGATAGTGATTTTGTTCCTTAATTTTATTTAAAAAGTTTCCCATGATTCATTGATTAAGCAAATGCATTGTCTTATCTCTTTAGATATGAATTTGGTCAGGCTCTCTTCACTGGCTGGGCTGCTGCTTCTCTCTGCCTTCTGGGAGGTGCCCTACTTTGCTGCTCCTGTCCCCGAAAAACAACATCTTACCCAACACCAAGGCCCTATCCAAAACCTTCACCTTCCAGTGGGAAAGACTACGTGTGACACAGAATCAAAAGGACAAAACCGTGTGGGAACAACCAGAAAATGGACATTGAAATACTGTCATTGATATTGAGATCTTCGACTTTTGACTGTTAGAGTCTGAACTGTGGTATAACCAAAAAAAACCCATTATTTTTTAAAATACCCATTGCTAAAAATGACATGGTCTTATTTTATCTCCTTTCCTCAATACAGGAGGGAAGCCATTTCCATGTGTATTACTGCTTCCCACTGAGTAATCATCTCGAATGTGGGGAGAGGGCGGTCCTTAAATATATATAGATATGTACATATACATGTTTTTTCTATAAAAAATTAGTAAAAGCTCTTATTCTCTTTATGTTGGCATAAGCATACTTAAAATATACCTAAAAAAGAAAAAATATATTTAATTCTGTTGATTAAATAAGTAGTTTATTTGGTATTTTTCTCTTCATTTTTATCTGCACATATATAATGGGTCAAATATCATTTACCTCCTTCGTCAGCTTTTAGTGTCTTTCACAGAAGACCTGACCTACGCTACCAAATATGAATTATTTCAGTTCTTCACATATGCTTATGTCATATTATTTTTTTGTTACTATGCTCTTACAGCACTTGCTTTGTCATCAGTCAGTCCTTCTTCATGCATTTATTTGTTTTTTTGTGAGGTTAGGCTTAACTCTTGAGTCTGATAATACATTTTATATGCATACAGGTTGATTCCTAAAGTCAGTAAGACTTAAAAAATTAGAGTTTGAGCAGCAGATCTTTGTGTGTGAGCAGATGATACATTCCTGTTGACCTTCCCCCCATATGCTCCCTGTACTCTGACCTCTAACATGCTTGTTTGCTTTGAAAATATTTGTCCCATTGAGGAGCTGTGTGCTGCTTTCAGGTGTTGTAACACAATTCTATTGATTGGATTTTTTTGAGCTACTTTTCGCAGTTGTATATCCTCCCAAATAACCTGTTTTCTTCCTTCCTCAACTGTGTTGTTTTGTCATATAGTTTACCTCTTCCCAGAAAGGGGTGGCCTGTTTGTCTGAATGAAGTGCTAGGCTTTCTGCAGATAATCTGATGACAAATATTCTCTCTGTAGCTGTAAGCAAGTCACTTCATTTTTCTCCTCTTTCCCATCTGTCAAATTGAGATAATGATACTTAACCAGCTGGTAGAGTGGTGTAAGTATTAATTAGTTGATATTATGCTCATTCTTTGAACATGAAATATGCCTAAGTCGTGTTTTTATTTGCTAAATTGTCTATTAAGAAGTCGTTGAACCAAACTACACACAGGCCTTCACATCATTCAGCACCTTCCTTTCTCCACAGGCCCACTTCCTTCCTTAGAGCTGTGGCCACCACGTTGTTGGTGCTCTGTTCCATTTTAACAATTGCTCGGAGCTTTCCAGTCTGTGGAAAACGCTCCTTCACTTGAGCAAGATGATGTCACGGAAAGGGTGTTGACTTCAGGGTCTGATTTGAGCCTTGGTGCTATCAATTACTGTGTCAGTTTGGGCAAGGCACTTGGTTGCCCTAGATTGCTTCATTTATAAAAAGAGGATTGTAATTCCTGACCTGCCTACCTCACAGGGCTGTTGTGGGGATCCAATGAGAAAGGATACAGGTTAATACAGTTTTGTAAGGTGAAAAATATGTATGAGGGGAAAGAATTAAGGAATTTAAGTGCCTAGGTTGTGGATTATTTTTCAAACGACTGAAAAGAGAGAACACTTAAGAAATGGGTTTCTTGCCTTAACCAGCCTCTCAAGTGAAGAGATACTCAAGTGAGATTCAGCTAACTAACTGAAAAGGTTTCTAGAGCAGTCTTAGTCTTCTTCAGTCAGCATGGCCTGATGCCTTTTGTGGCTAAGCTTTTCTCCTTTCAGGAATGCAGACTTGACCTAGGACAAGCTTGCAGATGTAATGGGTTAAATAGAAGTGTAAGTGTTGGTAAAGCAAAGAATGGAAGATTTGTTGAATTGTATTACCTTGTGAGGGTAGACAAGGCGAATGAATATCTGTTAAGTGGTGTCATCAGAGGTGTTGCTATTAGCTGGCAGCTATCACTGCTAGACTAGGTAGTTTGGGGATGGAATTCATAGTGAAAGCATGTAGAGGAAGTCATCCAAAGGGATGCATTTTAGGATTTGAACCCAGTCAATTTCAGTGTGTCTTCCAAACCTGAAGTCTATGCCCCTGGAATGTATAATTTAAAGAATCTCTGCTACCTACATAGATCCTAATGATGGGCAAAAATACATGTGGTTACTAGTGGCTAGACTCAAAAAAGAAATCTATCATCCAAGGTGGCCAACAAAATTGTTAACAGAATTTATCTGATTTTGATATTTTTGTACTCTGCTACCTTACCTGGAAACAAACAAATAGATGTTTTGGGGGTTTTGTAATAGGAATTTGTATAAAGCATTACTCTTTTTCAATAAATTGTGTTTTTTTAATATAAAATAAATCTTTTGTTTTGTTAATCATTTATTTCAAGATTGGGATAGGATCTGACTCACTAAGTGTCCCTGGGAAAGAGCTGTGTTGCCTCTGGGCCATCTGTCAAGTACTTGAGTGACGCCACCCACTGGAATGCCCTCTTTTCTCTCCAAGGGTGGTGACAGGAGAGAAGGTCAGAAGTGACTTCCATTTCCTCATCCCCAGAAAGAGGACATGCTACAACAAATGACCAAATGATAAAACAGCCAACTGTAAATCATTTCAAAAGCTGAGGTGGTTGTGCTCCTCACAAGCCGGAAGAGAGAAGGAGACCTAGGAATCCATTATTGTTTTTGAAATCATTCTTATCGAAACTACTTCCTAGGAAAGCAAGTGAAGAAATGCATTTGTTCGTTATCTGGAAAATATCTCTCCCCATGCAATTTCCATATTAAAGAGACAGGCTTGCTTTGTAAACAAAGAATTGCAGGCCTACAGCAGAGTAGGCCTTAAGGGTAAGAGACTAAGATTATTGTCAGTTTGATTTGAGTGCTCTTTAAGTAGATGTATCAGAATCCCCCACACTCTATAGAATTTAAATCTCTGGAAAGGGATCCAGCTCCATGAAGTTTGAGAGGAAATAAAATTCCTAGATGTTTCTGACAAGAACAAAGAGAAAACCTGGATTGTCAATTATACCAGGTAGACACCCCCCTCCATGTGAACTCCTCCTACCTGGATGCCATTGTCCTGCAAACCAAGTCCTTCCTCCTCCTCATCAATTAGTACTTTCAATGTGGACCTTTGCCCAGCTCCAGGGAAATCTCCATAACATTCCCATATCCCCACATTTTAGGCCTGTAAAATCTGGGAGTGGATTTTTTCCCTTCTTCTGTGTGGCTGAGGTATAAGATTTCTGCAGTCTCCTTCCTGACCCCAGACATAATCCAGGAACCCCCCAGGCAGCCCTAAAATCTCTACAATTCGCTGGTACCATGGAAACTGACAGAAGTGACTACAGGTTCTAGGCTATGTGGGGACAATTTGCCGAGTTTTAAAACACAATGAGAAATGTTCTCAGTGCTCTGAAACTCTGCAGACCTCATGGTATTGTTTTTCTAATGATTTTTATTTTTTTCCGTTATAGCTGGTTTACAGTGTTCTGTCAATTTTCTACTGTACAGCAAGGTGACCCAGTCACACATACATATATACATTCTTTTTTCTCATATTATCAAGCTACATCATAAGTGACTAGATATAGTTCCCAGTGCTATACAGCAGGATTCATTGCTTATCCATTGCAAAGGCAATAGTTTGCATCTATTAACCCCAAATTCCCAGTCCATCCTACTCCCTCCCCCTTTCCCTTGGCAACCACAGTCTCCACATCCATGATTTTCTTTTCTGTGGAAAGTTTCATTTGCGCCGTGTACTAGATAGTGATTAAGGCCTACCTCAACAAAGAAGAAAAATCTCAAATCGACAACTTAACCCACCATCTAAATGAATTAGAAAAAGTAGAACAAACAAAACCAAAATCAGCAGAAAGGAGGAAATCATAAAGATCAGAGAGAAAAATCAATAAAATAGAGATGAAAAAATCAATAAAACCAAGTTCTGTTTTTGGTTTTTGTTTTGTTTTGTTTTTTCCTTTTTGCCATTTCTTGGGCCACTCCTACAGCATATGGAGGTTCCCAGGCTAGGGGTCCAATCAGAACTGTTGCCGCCAGCCTACACTAGAGCCACAGCAATGCAGGATCCAAGCTGTGTCTGCAACCTACACCACAGCTCATGGCAACGCCAGATCCTTAACCCACTGAGCAAGGCCAGGAATCAAACATGCAACCTCATGGTTCCTAGTTGGATTCGTTAACCACTGAGCCAAGATGGGAACTCCAAGTTCTGGTTTTTTGGAAAGGTAAACAAAATTGACACACCTCTGGCCAGGCAAACCAAGAAAAGGAGAGAAAAAACCAAAATAAAATAAGAAATGAAAAAGGAGAAATCACAATGGATACTGCACAAATACAAAAAACCATAAGAGAATACCATGAACAATTGTATGCTAACAAATTTGGCAAGCTAAAAGAAATAGACAACTTTCTAGAGACTTACAGCCTACCGAAACTGAATCAAGAAGAAATAGATCAACTGAGCAGACCAATCACTAGAAATGAAATTGAATATGTCATAAAAACACTCCCGGTAGTTCCCGTTGTGTCTCAGTGGTTAATGAATCTGACTCGGAACCATGAGGTTGCGGGTTTGATCCCTGGCCTCACTCAGTGGGTTAAGGATCCGGCATTGCCGTCAGCTGTGGTGTAGGTTGCATATGCAGCTCAGATCCTGCATTGCTGTGGCTCTGGCGTAGGCCGGCAGCTACAGCTCCAACTGGACCCCTAGCCTGGGAACCTCCATACGCCATGAGTGTGGCCCTAGAAAAGACAAAAAAAGGCAAAAAACAAACAAACAAAAAAAAACCACTCCCTACAAATAAAAGTCCAGGACCGGATGGCTTCACAGGCAAATTCTACCAAACATACGAAAAGGAACTTATACCCATCCTCCTTAAACGTTTCCAAAAAATTGAAGAAGAAGGAACACTCCCAAAGACATTCCATGACACCACCATCACCCTAATTCCAAAACCAGACAAAGATACCACCAAAAAAGAAAACTATGGGCCAATATCTTTGATGAATATAGACACAAAAATTCTCAACAAAATTTAGCCAACCGAATCCCAAACAACATATAAAAAAGACATCTTGGTATGTTGTATGCTTATCTTCCATTGACAGATTTTTCTCCACGTGGCCAGGATCAGCAATTAGGAGATACAAATTTATTAAGTTAATATTTATGGACCACTTGCTTTAGGCCCAGTCCCATTAAATGCAGACAAGGCTAAAGGATGTAAAGAATTTATAAGACCCTATACTAGGCCCTAGCAGGGTGAAGAGTGTTAAGTGGGAAGAAAAGTGAACTTGAAATCTGGCACTAGCTCTGCCACTGATCAGCCAAGGTGAGCTATGGAGATCTCCACCCACTGTTTTTTCATTTGTAAAAGAAAGAACTTGGCCCCATGCAATAGTTCTTATCCATAACAACATGGAAGGTATAAACACTGGAGGTTTTTGAAATTTCCCAGTTCCTAGGACGTAAACCCGCATTAGGGGAATCAGAATCTCTGAGAGGAGGGTGTCAGATATGAGTTTCCCAGGGGCTTACAAGGCACTTTCTGACGTGCAAACCACTGAGCTATGGAACACTCAGGATCAAGCTGCTCAAAAATTCTTCTGAATAAACACACATTAGAGCACTTCATAGAGCAGAATTTTTTTTCTTTTTTTTGTCTTTTTAAGGCCACACCCAGGGCATATGGGGTTTGCCAGGATAAGTGTTGAATTGGAGCTGCAGCTACAGGCCTACACAGCCACAGCAATGCCAGATCCTTTAAACCACTGAGCAAGACCAGAGATTGAAGTAGCATCCTCATGGTAATAGTTGGGTTCATTACCACTGAGCCATGATAGAAACTCCACAATGTGTAGGGTTGTCTTTTGTTTGTTTGTTTGTTTGTTGTCTTTTTAGAGCCACACTGTGGCATATGGAGGTTCCCAGGCCAAGGGTCTAATCGGAACTATAGATGTCAGCCTACACCACAGCCACAGCAACACCAGATCCGAGCCCCATCTGTGACCTACACCACAGGTCACAGCAACGCTGGATCCTTAACCCACTGAGCGAAGCCAGGGATCGAATCCGCATCCTATGGATACTATTGATTCATTTCAGTTGAGCCACCATGGGAACTACTCACACAATATTGTTGTGTTGTTGTTGTTGTTGTCTTTTTTGTCTCTTTCTAGGGCCGCACCTGCGGCATATGGAGATTCTCAGGCTAGGGGTCTAATCGGAGCTGTAGCCGCCGGCCTGTGACACAGCCTCAGTGTTGTTTTTCACTCTTTTTCTAATGCTATGGTTCTATGGTTTTTGTTTGTTTGTTTTGATGAGAAGAGGGAAAGGAGTTAAAGAAAGGTGGTCTTCAGAAACTACTGTCATATTTACTTGGTAAATAACATTTTTTCTTGTCATTTTCTAATATTTTTAAATAACCCCCAATAATAGTCATTATTACAAAGCAAATTCTATTTTAAAGAACTGCCTTCTGTTTAACAAATAGCATTAGCTCAAGAGGATAAGTGATTATAGTGTTATAATCACTGAATCATTTTCCTTTGTGATATGAAAATTTCAGGAAAGTCCTTAGCCAAAGTATAATCTTGCTACATTTTTTTTAATTGAATAATATTTCTGTGATTTTATTTTATTTATTTCATAATTTCTGTGATTTATCACTTTGATTCTCTCTTCTCCCAAAAAAGAAAAAAGATAAAATGCACACCCACCCACACCCACCACACACACACACACACACACACACAAATACACTAATTACAGAAAACTAAATTTTGAAAATTGGACAAGTATTTCTTAACTGAGATGACCTGGACTAGAGCACTTTATTCTCCCAAAGGAGACTTTTTTCTTTGTATTCACTTTTTCCAATATGTTTCCTGTTTCCACTAATGGCATACTTTCCCCGGCTGTCCATTGCTGCTGCTTAACCATAAAAAATCCAACAACCTTTAAGAGATCTGAAACAAGCAAACATTTGAAACAAGAGTCAGGGGTAGCAGAGAATATTTCCTTGGAGATGAGAGTGGAATACAAGAAGGAAAAATGACCTCTAACACAGCAAGGACAAAGGACTTTATTTTGATGATTATTTTTTACTACAGTATTTATTTTTTCCTGATAATAAAATTAAATTGATTGATAATATATAATAAGGACTGTAATAGCCATATTACTCAAAAACAAAACTATTAATGATTTTATGTGACCTTCTCTAGCCATCTTTTCTTTCCCAAAGATAAGTTTTGGAATTGTTATTTTATGCTTTTTATGTGTTATCACATAATAAAAATAATTTTGATTTCTACTCAAGTACATAGCAATATACTATTACCATGCAGGCTTAGTAACATTCATTCATTCATTCAGATAATATTTTTAGAAGCTAATATTTGCCAAGTATTTTCTGCCACAAAGGAAATGCTGCCTCTGGATTTGTGCAATGTAGCAACAATGAATAAAATAGACAAAATCCTTCACTCCAAGAACTTACATTCTATATGGGGAATATAGACAACAAAATAAAATTATATATACATATATACATATTTTATGGCCATACCCATGGCACATGGAGATTCCACGGCTAGGGACTGAATCAGAGATGCAGTTGCAACCTACACCACAGCTGCAGCTGTGGCAATGCTGGATAATTTAACCCATGGAGCCAGGCTCGGATCAAACCTGCACCTCTGCAGTGACCTAAGCCACTGCACTCAGATTCTTAGCCCACTGTGCCACAGCAGGAACTCCTAAATATATAGTATATTAAATGGTGATAAGCCATATAGATAAAGACTAAAGTAGGTAAAGACTGGGAAAGTTAGGGGAAGGTAATGGTTTAAAATAATAAGGTCATGGAAATTCCCAATGAAAGTTGATATTTTAGAAAAAAAATATAAAGAGATGAAGAAGTAAATCAAATTATCTAGGGGAAAGGTCAATCCAGAAAAAGCAGGTCTAAATGCTCTAAAGTGGAATATGTATAAAATGTTCAAGAAAGAGTGAGGAGGCAGGTGTAGCTGGAATACTAAAAGCTAGGAGGAGAGCAATAGGAGATGAAGCATGAAGGGAAGGGGAATCTGAACTGTATAGGGCATAATAGACCATTGTAAGGACTTCATGTATGATTTCAGTAAAGGGAAAGGGTAGTATTAGGTTTTTACCGGAGAAGACACAGGATCTAAAAATTTTTTTTTTAATGTTGTGTTACAAATGAATAGGATATAAGAAGTCAAGCAGAAAAGTAGTGAGTTCAGGTAGAAGTTTATTACCAATAAGCCTGGAAAGAGATGACTTGGTGACAGCAGTGGGTTGCAAGAAGTGGCTATAATCTGGGTAATGTTTTAAAGTGGAACCAGCCAGTTTTGCTGATTGGATGTGAGATGTCAGATTAAAAGAAGGGTCAAAGATGATGCTCAGATTTTTGGCCTGAGCAACTGATAGAATGGAGCTGCCAAAAACCAGAGAGGAAAGACTGCAGGAGGGTAGGTTTGGAAGAGAAAGTCAGAAGTTTTATTTTGGACATGTTAAGTTTACAATGCCTATTGCACATCCAAGTATAGATGACCATTAGGCAGCAGGAAAAGGCAGAATGTGGAAATCCAGAATGAACAATGGATTTTCAAAAGAAGAAAACAAACAAACATTAGTTTCTTACGGCTTATCAAGTTGAAAATATACCCCAGTCTTTGGATATTTAAGTTGATAACTGTAATCACTAAGTTAAAAAGTCAATAAAAGTAGAAACAAAATATATTTTACCCATTATTGATTTTTTAATTTTCTTCCAAATTGTTCATCCAGTATTTTCATGTGCATCCTCAAAGAAGTCTGGCGTGTTAGAGTTAGAGGCGTGCTCTGAGTTTTGGTCCTTATTCTGCCTTTTTCTAGATCTACTTTTTAATGATTATATTTTAGTAATTTAAAGAAATAATAGAGATCGAATGCGTCAGTTTAAGTATTCTGGGAAGCAGGATGTCAAGAGTTAGAGGTGGAATGCTAATTCTTCTGGAGGAGAAATGGTAAAGAAAGCAGAAGTAGACAGGAAAGGCTTTACTAGGGGTTTGCAAACTTTTTTGTAAAGGGCCAGGTAGGAAATATTTTAGGTTTCATGGGATTCATATAGTCTCTGTCACATATTCTTTTTTTTTTTCAACTCTCTAAAATGCAAAAACTATTCATTGTTTATAGACTATACCAAAAAAGGGGGGGGGGATGTTCCAGATTTGATCCATTAGTTATAGGTAGTCAACACAACCTTGACTAACACTAGTGAAAGGAGAGAGGAAAGGGAGGAAAATCCTATAGGAAAAGCATCAAACTGCTGCACAGCTCTTAGAAAACCTTAGAGTCAGCCCATGGGGATCTGAGGTTTAAAGGATGTCCATAAAGAGTCCTGCACTGGGCAGAAATAGTCAGGCTCTAGAACCCTGGCTGCACTTGGTATCTGGAGCTGTCCAGCAAGAGTATGGCTTCAACTAGAGGGCTCCAATAGATCCCAATGGCATTGCAGCTGAAATCTGTAGGCAGGATGTACCTACTATGGCAGATTCTTATTTGAAGAAGGATGTAAATAGTATACCTCATGAATTTCACATAAAAGTATCAAAGAATTAACCAAATAGAATTTTGTTTGTCCCATATAACAAGCCATCCAAAGGTAGGTAATCTAAAGATGGCATGAGGAAACTATAATATAGTCAATAACCAGGTATATTCTATCTTAGTACTTTATCATTCTTAGTGTGTGGCTCCCATTCTCATAGCTACTTTATGGCTTCAAGAATGCTACTCTAGGAGTTCCCGTCGTGGCGCAGTGGTTAACAAATCCAACTAGGAACCATGAGGTTGCGGGTTTGATCCCTGCCCTTGCTCAGGGGGTTAAGGATCCGGCGTCGCCATGAGCTGTGGTGTAGGTTGCAGGTGCAGCTCGGATCTGGTATTGCTGTGGCTGTGGCAAAGGCTGGCGGCTACAGCTCCAATTCAACCCCTAGCCTGGGAACCTCCATATACCGCAGGAGCAGCCCTAGAAAAAAGGCTAAAAGACAAAAAAAAAAAAAAGAATGCTACTCTACCTTCATCCTTATTATGTTTTTCAATATACAAAGATGAAGAGGAAAAAAGAAAAAGGAGAAAGTAATAGCTCATAAAGTAAAATCACAACTTTCTCTGAAACCCCCAGTGGAAGGAAAAACTAACTAAACAGTGGGATGGGAACAGTGGAATGAACTGTCCAAAACAGCCTGAGCATATATAAAACTATAAGATATGACAGTATTGTAGATCAGCGAAGAAATGAAGGATGCTTCAATACATGTTGTGGGGAAATCAGTTATCCATGTGGGGGGGAGGAATAGCCTTAAACTCCTACCGTATATGAATGTCAATTCCATATGGGTCAAGAACTTGAATATGAAAACCAAAACTAAAACATTTCAGAAGGAAAAAATAGGAAGAATGGATTCTTTACCATGAATCACAGAATTTTTTATTATTAAATAAGACAAAAAAGCAAATCATATTTATTAAAAAGGGTGTATATATATATATATATATATATATATATATATATAACTACATGAAAATGAAAAACATGATAGGAACATAAAAAGACAATCTATGATTGGGAAGGGATAACCATTAGGTGTGTAATAAAGATTTAATATGCATAAAATAAAAATAATCCCAATAAATCAACTAAAAAATACAACCCAACATAAAAATAAGCAAAAATCATTTGCAGGCATTTCACAGAAGTAAAATCTTAATAATAAAAGATTATTAATAAAATTAATGTCAATGCAAATCATATACCCTAGATTGTCAACATTTAAGAAGTCGGATAATACAAGTGTTGAAGAGAATGTGGATCAGTGGTGATGGGTCTCTCAGTTGGCCCAGCAAACTTTGAAATATTGCACTACGCTGTAAATTTAAACATCTAAATTCATACACAAATGGACTACTGCAGAAACTTTTATATATGTACAAGGAGACATGTATAAGAATAACAACTGTAGTAATTATAATAGTCAAAAAATTGGACTCTTTTCAAATGCCCATTGGTAGGGGATGGTAACTAAATTGTGGTTGTATTCACACAACGTAATATCTTATGGCAGTAAAAATGGATAGATTATGGGTATACATAAAATGAAGTATCTTTTTCAGAAACAGAATTTGAATGAAAAAAGAAAGTCCCAGAGGAACACACTGAGCATGTCATTTTTTGTAAGACTCAAAACTAATAAAACTAAATAATGTATTAAGGCATTGTACATAAGCAATAAAAGTATGGGAAAAGAAAACCAGAAATGATAAGCACAAAATTCAATAAAATGTTAATTCTTGAAGAAGAACATGGTGGGCTGGGTAAAGAACTTACATTCATATAGATATTGTTGGATTTGGTAGTGAGTGGGTTCACAGGTATTCGTTCTATAATTATTATTCTTTAAATGTTACAGAGATTACATTCATATTCTTTCATTTGTAGCAAATAGTGTATTTTAAAATACCATAAAAAGTTATAAAACAAAACAATCCTTAGCTGATTTCTATTTTTAAGTCTTATTAGATAAAATGGTGATTCCATGGTCGCGTACAGCAACAAGTAAGGTTGGGACATTTAGTTTCACAGATGGACACACTGCTGCCTATGAAAATCAGATTTTGCCTGCCTCTTTAGTTGCATCATCTCGACCAACTTCCAAATGTCTCTTAATCTCAGTAATAAAATGTGTCCAAATTAACTTGTTGGATTTTAGTGGAAGTCAAATGACATGATATACATGAATGTCTTTAAATGAGATGCACTGAACAAATGTAAAGGATGATGGTTTTCATGCATAATTATTTTGGGAAGATGAAAGCCTTTATCTGAACAATTTCAAGTGCACAGAGGATTGAGTAGAATCTTTCTCTGATTTCCTGTATTAACCTACCTCAGTGTCTGTCTTCCAGAATAATAGATAAGACTCAGCATTCAGAGTCCCATGTTATGGAATTAAGGAACCAGGTTATCATAATACTTCATATAGACAAGCACATTTTCTGATAATGTGCCTTTAAAAAAAGGAGTGAAACAGAAAATGTAGTGACAATAAAAGTAATGTCTAGATGTAGCCACATCACTACATATTTTACTTCATAAGATGTTGGAAGCAAAGCAATTTTCCTGACATGTTCAATGAAACTATCATTTATTCAATTCAGCACTTATTTAGTGGTTATTTTGTTACTTTGGTTACTTTGTGCCAAATCCCAATCCAAACAGAACTGGTATAGAGAGGTGTGTAGAACACAGTCTTTGCCTCAGGGCAACATTTGAAAAAACCCAGACTGGTACCATCCTCACCTCAGTTTACATGAATGATGCCCCCTCGAGGCTGTGCAGTGTATAGGCCAGAAGGCTACACATAGGGGCCTCAAAAACAGAAGTGAAAAAAAAAAAAAAACCATAAAAATAAATCAAATAGGATACCAATCAGGTTTGTGAGAAGAACCTTGAATGACCACTAATAATCAGGAAAAATGATTAATTTCATATTCTTCAGACTGGTAAAAACCTTAAAATCTAAATACAACAAGATTTGGCTTAGATGAGAAAAAAGAGGTTCTCACCCTCATTTACAAGTGTAAATTGGTAAATAATTATATTTGAAATTCTAGTAAAAGTTGGTCCTTTCACAGTAATTCAGGAATGTCAGTTTGAAATATATATTCTTCAGAAACTAATGTATGTGCATATTGTGATGGTGTTGTAATAAAAGGGAAATTATTGATGGGGGCTGGAGGGATGCACTGAGGGTTTGGGATGGAAGTGCTATAAAATCTGGTTGTGATTATTGTTGTACACCTATAAATTAATAAAACTGATTAAGTAATTAAAAAAGATAAAAAGTGAAACTATGGATATTAAAGTGCAAGGGGAGCCCAGAGGCAGGAGCCTTAGAGAGTTGGAGAAAGCTGATAGAAAGGGATACATTAAGGGATTGTCAAGAATCTACCAGGTGGTGAAAAGAAAGAAAGGCATTTCCAGTAGAGTGGGCAAAGGTCTGGGGGTTGAGCAGTGCAAGGGACAAAATGTGTAATTTAGGAATGTGTAATTTATGTTTCCAGCATACTTGAAACAAAGATGGAAAAAAAAGGTATAATGAAGATGAGGCACATGCAAAGAGTTGAATTTCAAATTAAGGAATTTGGGTAGGTGCTTCACTATCTGTAAAGATTAAAACAACTGGAGTTCCCATCATGGCACAGCAGAAACGAATCTGACTAGGAACCTTGAGGTTGTGGGTTCAATCCCTGGCCCCTCTCAGTGGGTTAAGGATCCAGCATTGCTGTGAGCTGTGGTGTGGTTTGCAGACTCGGCTTGGATCCTGCGTGGCTGTGGCTGTGGCTAGGCTAGTGGCTACAGCTCCAATTAGATCCTTAACCTGGGAACCTCCATATGCCTTGGGAGCAGCCCTAAAAAAAGACAAAAAAATAAAAAAGATTAAAACAACTGAAAATCAGCAGGAAGATAAGATACAAACTCTAGAGTTTAAGAAAATTTTATAGTAAACATCTTTTTATACTAGACATATTCTGTGATTTTTTTTTTTGGTCCAGCATTCACTCTCCCTTCCAGTAACAACATGATGTTTCATCTCAGAGAAACATCCTACAGTATGTGTGGTTCACATGGCCCACCCTACCACCCATTTCCAACTGGATAGGAACATCAATATATTCCATATTCATGACAGAGCTGTAAATATCATTATGAATATTATTATAGAATATAGGGAATATAGTCAAGAATGCCTTAGACATGCATATCCAATTTTATATCTACACTACATCTTCTAGGAAGACTGGAGAGTCTGATTAATTCTTCCTTTCTTATGATTCTTAGTCTTTCTCTTGAAGGAAGATTTTTAATCTGTTAGTGAACCGTGTCAACGCTACTTTCAAAAGTCATCCTGGGATGTCCCGTGTGGCTCAGTGGTACCAAATTCCCAACCAGTATCCATGAGGACTCAGATTCTATCCCTGGCCATGCTCAGTGAGTTAAGGATCCACTGCTGCCATGAGCTGCGGTGTAGGTTGCAAACTCTGCTAGGAACCCATGTTGCTGAGGCTGTGGTGTAGGCTGGCAGCTACTGCTCCTATTCGACCCCTAGCCTGGGAACTTCCATATGCCATGGGTGCTGCCCTAAAAAGACAAAAAAAAAAAAAAGTCATCCTGAATCTGAGCATTTCTCTCCACCAGCTACTGCAGTCCAGATAACAGTCATCTCCTATCAAGACCAATGGAAAAAACTCCTAGATGATCCCCTGCTGCTTCCAGTCCTATATCCTACAATCTCTTCTCCAAATAGTAACAGGATCAGTCTGTGAAGACATACGTTAGATAATTTTCTGTCTCTCTGCTGTTCACAATTTTCTAGAATTCCCAACTAACTTATAAACCTGACACTATCCTCCTACCCTCACACCTAATCACTTTCCTCCTAAATCATGCTGCTCCAACGACTCTGGTCTCTTCTCTATTCCTGTGACACTATAAGTAAACTTTAAGAATTTATTGTTTTCTCCCAGCATCACTTTTCTTCCAGAAGAATCACAAATATTACTGTATCAGAGAAGACTTATCTGGTCACCACACAGAAAATAGGCCCTAGTTCCATCCATGTTGCCACAAATATGTAACATAAAAAAAGTCACCCTACTATATACTACTATATATAAAATAGATAACTAACAAGGACCTACTATACATCACAGAGAAAACTACTTCAATATTCTGTAATAACCTATATGGGAAAAGCATCTGAAAAAGAATAGATATATGTATAACAGATTCACTTAGTTATATACCTGAGATTAGCACAATATTGTAAGTCAACTATACTCCAATAAATTTATTAGGATTAAAAAAAAGCCCTTATCACGTGCTATTCCTTTGTCCTGCTTTATTTTTCTTTAAAACACCATGAGTAGAAGAAAATTACGTATTTGTTCATTTATTAGTGTATCATTTATCAGTATCGCCTAAATGTCCTGCTCAGTGGAGGCAAGGATTTATATATTTTTAAATTTTTTTCATGATGAATCACAGCTGTCTAGGACCATAGTATCTATCCAATTGTAAAGCTCAAAAAATAATTAGTAAATATGCTAAATAAACTAATAAATTGTGACTAATTTAAGGCAGAATATATGAACCAAGTCAGACCAAAGAGATTCCATTCTTTTATTGTAATTATTAGTAGTAAAGAAAACTGTCTTCCTCTAGAAATTGTTAGAGGAAAAGAGAAAAGTCTAAAGTAAAAATAAATAAATAAAACCAACCCTATGAGGAAAGCAGGGCTTACAGGATGTAGAGGAACAGAGCCTGACAACATAATTCCAGCCCCTACATCCAGCCATAGCTGGAGCTAGTTGTAACTTTGGACTTTTCAGTTCAAAGCACCAATAAATTTATTTTCTCAATGTACTTTGACTTGTATTTCTAACATTTGCTTCTAAAAGAGTCCTGACTAATATAATCCTCAATCTCATCATATAAAAAAATGTATATTAAGATCTGGAAAAAGGAAGAGTTTTGATCAAACTAAGAAAAGTAATGATGAAACCAGGACTTAACTTTGGATCTTCTAAATTTGGGTTTTTTCCATTCTATTGCTTAGCTGCTGCACAAATAGAGTCAAATGCTCCCATGATCTCAGGTTGTTGTACGTTTACAAAGCAGCCTAGTTTTCAGGCCAGGAATCCTAGGAAATTAAGTAGGTTGAGATGAAGTTCCTGGGTTATTTAATCTTTTTAAACTCCTACCTCACCATAGGGGAGTCCAGCTCAGAAAAAAAAAGAAAAAAAAAATGCTCTAAAGAAAATATCAGGATTAATCCTCTAAATCTAACTTAAACTATAGGTTTGCAGGAGAAAGAAAAATTGCTTTTAAAAAGACTTATTTTTCTTCATAAAACTTGTAACATTCATGCTTTTCCCCTAACGTTTGTTGAAAGTCATAAATCTTTTAATTCCCTGCAACCAGTGAATGTTACCTGGCCATTTTCTCTGCATTGCCGTGGATCCCGTGGATCCGATAAAGCCTACAAGATCAATACTGGGACCGTCAGAGAATTATAAGAAAATGTCTAGCTCAGTACCTGGGACATAGTAGGCATTTGATGTCTTCTATTCCTTTACATGTGAACATGAATGTGTCGTGTGCATAGTATTGTAAAATTTGTAGAGGAATTTTATTCAAATTTTTATAACTTTCAAGATCTGAGACAATCACTTGCACTGGATGTCCATGTTTTTAATATATATTAGAAGATGATTAAAATAAAGCTAGAAAAGAGCAGCCTCCACATTATATTTTTACTTTATTGGAAAAGAGAAAACACGAAATTTTGTGATAGATTTTATGTTTTAATTCTCATACTTATTACTTCATTGTTTTTTAAAAGACATTTAAAAAATTGATTTAATCCATTTTTTATAAGCGAAGTGATTTACGGTTTACATTAAACTATTATAGTAGGAACAGTGGGAGTAAAACCTGAATCTATAAGAACCAATGATTTCACTGTTGGGATAAAATTAGATTAAAAAGTGTTTTTCACATGGATGTTAGAGATTTTTTTAGTTAGGAGATAATGTGGGGAGTTCCCGTTGTGGCTCAGTGGTAATGAACCTGACTAGTATCCATGAGGAAATAGATTTGACAATCCCTGGCTTTGCTCAGTGGGTCAAGGTCCAGTGTCTCCATGAGCTGTGGTGTAGGTTGAAGACGTGGCTCTGATCCCACATCGCTGTGGCTGTAGCATAGATCGGCAACTGTGGATCTCATTGGACCGCTAGCCTGGGAACCTCCATATGCTGCGGGTGTAGCCCTAAAAAGCAAAAAAAAAAAAAAAAAAGAGAGAGAGAGAGATAATGTTTATTAAATATATCATTTGTATGAAAGTGGAATTATTTAACTTAAAGGAGATTATATAAGTTAAAAGTATATGTTGCTTAGAAATTTTAAAAATTAAATTAATTTACATTCTATGTTGAAATTTTGAAGCGTATGTTTTCACTTTATTAATAAATTGTCCTTTTATACCATCAGCCTTTCATTAAGCCAGAATTATTATTTGAGTGTTTACAACAAACGATATTTGTGTACTTTGAACACTTACCCAATACTATCAACTGTATTTATTCTTTAAATTGAACCGGTGTATACTCTGGCACAGTAAAAAGGCCAGCACTTAGTTTTATAAAAAATAATGAGGCATAGTTTGAAGCTTCAAGTATCTCAGAGGATAGAAAAACTGCCCTATCTGAAAAATCCACCAGACTGCGGTAAATCCTTACGGGAAAAAATTCTCAAAAAAATATGCAGCTTCCTTTGGTTTCTCCTTCATGATTTGTTGCTAATTCCCTCTCAACTAAAACAATCTCAGATTTAAAACTACAGCCTCAATGTATTCCAAGAACTTCAGACTTGATACACAGCTAGTTACCAAGTATCTCTAATAGGATGCTTAATAGGAATCTAAAACTATACAAGGATAAATGAAATACTTGATACCACAGCAAACAAAACAAAAACCTGGAAACACCTCTCTTTTCTCAGTTTAACTGCAGCTCTGTTTCTTCAGTACTTTGGGGCAAAAGCAGCAACAATATCCTTGACTTTATTCTTTACTTTGTACACTACATCCAATCCATTATCAAACCCTATAAGCTGCAGTTCAAAGATTATCTCAAATCTAATCACTTCTCACCACCCTACTCCAAGTCACACAGTCTCTCATTTGGATTACTGAAAATTCTTTGGACCTTTCCATTGGTCACTGAGCTTTGATTTTTGTTCACTCATGGTCTAATTTCCAGACAGCAGCATAATTATCTTAAAACCCAATTCGTATCATGTCATTCTTCTGCTCAAAACCAACCAAAGCCTTTATATCACACTCAGAATAAAATTCTAATCCCATACCTTGACTCACTGCCCATAAGGCCCTGTGTATTATATGACTCTCAGTTACCTCTCTGATATCATCTCCTCTCCCCGACCCATTCTTTGTAAACCGCAATATTCTCCTTGCTATTTCTCAGATGCAAAATCATATTCTTAATTTAGGAGATTTGATTTGACATACCATCAGAGTAGATAGCTCCTCCCCCAGCTAGTCACATGATTTATTCCCTCATTGCCCTCAGATTTTTGCTTAAATGTCATGTTGTCCAAAAATCCTCCTGACCAATCTAAATAAAACAATACATAACCCAAACCCTCATCACCCTCTAACATCTTACCTGCTTTTTATTTTTATCACCAACATATATCTGTATTTATTTTATATCTAAATGTAAAATATGCATATTATGTATTTATATAACATAATTTATTACACATATTTATTTGGGGTTTTTTGTTTGTGTGCATATCTTTCATCTCTCCAGTGGACTGGAAGTTCCATGGAAGTGGAGAATTTTTCTGTTGTTTACTGCTGTATCTCTGGTTTATAAAACTGTGCCTGGCCCCAAAGCAAGCAATCAATAACTTCTTGATCAATTGGTATTAAACTTTCCTTCCTGGAGTTCCCATCGTGGTGCAGTGGAAGTGAATCTGACTAGGAACAATGAGGTTGTGGGTTCGATCCCTGGCCTTGCTTAGTGGGTTAAGGATCCAGCATTGCTGTGAGCTGTGGTGTAGGTCACAGACGTGGCTCAGATCCCTGCGTTGCTATGGCTGTGGTGTAGGCCGGCAGCTACAGCTGGGATTAGACCCCTAGCCTGGGAACATCCACATGCCATGGGTGTGGCCCTAAAAGGACAAAGTAAATAAATGATAAACTTTCCTTTTTTCTTCAACATTGTCATATAGTGTGTTTTACAGATTCCTAGAGAAAAATAGTAAAAATTCTTTATTTCTGATTTTTCCACAAACACACATCCTCTGCATAAGATACAAGTCACATCTCTATTTTAGGCTGTTCATTCCTAGGTGGCAGAGATGGAGAATAAAAGATGAAATATCCTTCTTAGTTACAGCTTTGTAGAACCCCAAGGATGAACTGACTGCTAGGAATGGAGCTATGGAAATTAAAATGGTGAGAACAAAGACAGTGGTTTTCCTTTGTCCAAAATTCTCTTCTACCCAGGACTAAGTGAGGTCCTTCTAGTGGTCAAATGGGACAGTTTGGCCTAGGCTGAAACCTTTTTCCAGCATCAATGGTCACCCCCTATACCCCCCAGATAAGAAACTCATGAACTGCAGGGCTACAGATATTACTAATCAGAAACTTCTCCTAAGTAAGCTCCGTCCTCTGGAGCATTTTTCAGAGGTTATAGTCCATTTATCACTTGAGAATTTTCCAGTTAAGTCCCCAAAGAACTACCTTACAAGTCCTCTTTCAGTCTTGATCCTAACCAAGTGTAAAGTTTGTCATAATTTCTCTTTTTTTTTGTCTTTTTTTGCCATTTCTTGGGCCACTTCCACAGCATATGGAGGTTCCCAAACTAGGGGTCGAATCGGAGCTGTAGCCACCGGCCTACACCAGAGCCACAGCAACGCGGGATCTGAGCCACGTCTGCGACCTACACCACAGCCGGATCCTTAACCCACTGAGCAAGGCCAGAGATCGAACCCTCAAACCTCATGGTTCTTAGTCGGATTCGTTAACCACTGAGCCACGACGGTAACTCCAAATAATTTCTCATCAGCCCCTGCTTTCTCTGCCAAGGCTCAAGGCCTCGAGGCAGTATTGTTGGGCTTTCTATAACCATGACTGGCTCAGCTCATACATCACACTAAAGAGACCCTGAGTACCTCCCAAGAGAGACCCTTTGGTCATGAACCTGTGCCAGGGCTAGATTATGTGAGAGGTGTGTTAGTGCTGATGAATAATAAACTCACTTACAGTTCTAAGAATGAGAAGCCACCTATTTTGACATAGGCTTTCTTGACTCTCTAACCAGTCACAAATTCACACAGGCACTTAAAGAGATTCATGACTAAGTTCTTTTCCACTTAACTATCTCTGAGACCTGGGTGGGGTCATTAATACTCTCTAAGATTCAATTTCCTAGCTTTACTTGAAAATAATAACTACCTAATTCATTGAGTTGTTTGTTAGTATCAAATAAATAGTTATACTCCTTGGTCCTAGTAGTTGCTCAGGGACATTACCTACTATTAATTATTCTTTTCTGGATAATTATATGATAAAAATGGAATATAGGTTTATCTTCTAGAATTATTTGCTATCTATCCTAAGAAAGTTCTCAGTAGTAAATGTAACTAAAAGGTAAGACTTCTCAGAGTTAGTATAAAATTTTGAATTCTTGATTGTTCAAATAGAACTTTTATAAAATACTTTGCAAATATATGTTTCTAGTAATAGGTGATAAGGTAGTTGAAGACATTCTTCTTGATGAATAATAATACCATAATCAGATAAAACATTTTAATTTAATTATACACTTCGATAACTTCAATATTAATATAAACATTAACTCTCCATGGTAACATGGGTATCTCAGATATGAAATTAGATTTTTGGACAAGTGGATTGGGTCTTATGAATGTGTTAAAGGAAATCATAAAATTAGTTTTTGCAGTTCTATAGTAATCACCTAAATTTAGCGGTTTTCAAAGTCTGATGCTCAATCCTCTGAGGAAACCTGAGATTATTCAGGAGTGTTCCGAAGTCTAAAATCTTTTTATGATATTACTTAGATGTTACTTTCATAATATTACTTAGTGCATTTCCACTGATGGTGCAAAAACCCTGGCTGGTGAAATTTCTGGTATCTGCATAATGAGTGAAGGCTTTGACACCAAACTGTATTTGAAGTCCCTCTGTTCTTCTCCGGCAAATTAGTTTCATTCATTCATCAGAGAATGTTCTTCATTAAGCAGTAAGAATTATTAATTTTATTAAATCTCAACCTTTGACTACATGCTTTGCCAATATTCTGTGTGAAAAATGAGACATATGCATAAAGCATATTTCAGACCGAAGTATGACAGCTGTCTCAAGGAAAAGCACTTGTATGATTATTTGAGTTGTAAACTAACAACTAGCTGCTTTTTTCATGAAATACAATTTTTACTTGAAAGACTAACTGGAAGACAAACTATGGTTAATAAACCTTGGGTATTAGAGTTCACATTTTGGCTTAGTGGAAACGAATTTGACTAGTATACATGAGGATGCAGGTTCTATTCCTGGCCTTGCTCAGTGGGTTAAGGATCCGGTATTGCTGTGAGCTGTGGTGTGGGTGGCAGATGCAGCTGGGATCTGGCATTGCTGTGGCTGTGGCATAGGCCGGCGACTACAGCTCCAATTCAACCCCTAGCCTGGTATAACCTCTGTATGCTGCAGGTGCGGCCCCACAAGCAAAAAAATAAAAAAATAATCCTTGAGTATTAGGATTATTCCTAAACATTCCCTTGAAAATAAAAGAAGCAAGGCTATCACTCCAAGGAACAAAACAAATTATTTGTCGCCAATTGTAAAATTTGCACTTTCAACTGAACATGTATATCTATTTGTAATTTGGAAAAAGTGTGTCTGCCATTACAAGTTTGGCAGTTTTCTCGTGCTTAAAGATTTTTCAGTTGAGATTGAGATTTTTATTTTTTTATTTTATTTATTTATTTTTTTGTCTTTTTGCCATTTCTTGGGCCACTCCCTTGGCATATGGAGGTTCCCAGGCTAGGGGTCTAATCGGAGCTGTAGCCGCCGGCCTACGCCAGAGCCACAGCAACGCCAGATCCAAGCTGCGTCTGCAACCTACACCACAGCTCAATGCAATGCCAGACCCTTAACCCACTGAGCGAGGTCAGGGAGCGAACCTGCAACCTTATGGTCCCAAGTCGGATTCGTTTCTGCTGTGCCACAATGGGAACTTCCTATCTTGGATATTATGAATAATGCTACAAAAAACATGGAAGTGGAACTATCTCTTCAGCATCCTGATTCCAATTCTTTGGATAACTACTGAAGAGTGGGATTGTTGGATCAATCTCAATAGTTAAGCCATTATATTTTCTATCTATATATATTTCTCATATATTTTCTATCAAGCTATTTCCCAGCTCTGACAGATCATCTCATTGTTTCCTAACTGGTTTTCAATTATTTTCCTCTGTATATTCCATCCAATATTCTCTAATTCCTGATATAGGAATGTATCTGCTAATAACTCTCTTGTCAATTTTCAGAGATTTTATACAGGTCAAGAAGACATTAGGGGGTGTCTTTGATACACTTTAACTGTGTAATAACTCTTTAGTCTATATCAAACTCTTATTCCATTCCAGTTTGATAATATTCTCATTATAATTGTCTATTCAAATCCTGGAACCTATATACTTATATATTAACTTTCTCTGACACATTAAATGGACTTTTGCCCCCAAAATTTGGATGGAGGTTTTAGTCTATGCTACATGTCAGTATGTACCAGGAATATAAATTTTCTTGGAATTCAGTGTTGCTAGAGCTAATTAATTGTGTTACTAAAACTAAAAATAAAAGGATCTTGTGACTGTGTTGAAGTGTGGCCTATATTTCTCTGCAGTCCTTCCTGGAACTAGCAGAAAGTCATGCATATAGTAAGCAATTAAACTATGCCTTTCTATTGAGCAATTGAGAGATACTTTATCAGTACATGGTTGTATCATTATTAATAAAGGTGATTTTGCTATCTTTCCTCACATTGGTACTAAAGTTAAATTTTTTTGAAATAATGGCAGCAGAAGCATCTAAGCCACATAATTCCCACTGCCCCCAAACAGACCCCTCCCTCTTCCATCTATTTCCACTTCCTTTGCCAATCCTGGCCTACTATCCTCAGATCAGTACCCCTGCCCCCCCACTGCCTCCTTCCCATGTGCTACTTGACCTTGTAAGGAGGCTAACCCTTGCAGTCTGTGATAACTAAGATTCTGCCTCTTTGCTGTTGATTTACCAAATAACAGCTGCCAAGGGTGAGTCCAGTGCTTACTGAGCTCTCCTGTCTTCTCCACTTCAGCCCCCCTTAAATACAGTGGCAACTGCATAGGACAAGCCTACAGCCATGCATGTTTAGGCTTATGAATTTCTCTACACTGCACCTTACTCTCCACCTTTGTTCTGATATGTTTAATTTAAAACCTTATTTTCAGGCTGGCTAACTAACTCTTGGTAGAAACTCTTAAAAGTATTTTTCAAGTACTTAACACACACATACAGACATCTGGCAATTATTACCATAACTGCTTGCTATAGTAGCCTTCTCATCTCTCTAGTGAGTTGGTTTTTGTAATGCAATACTGTAAAACAATACTCCTTTTCTGCCTAAAGAGATATTCAGAAGCTGTATTATTCCATAAATCCTCTGTTCTTTGGTTTTATAACTTTCTGTCTCTCCTGTGCCTCCTGACAGTAATAACCAACAACAATAACCGTGGCAACCCATGGCAGCAGCCAATACCCTTCCTTCTCTGTTGCATGCTTCTAGCCAACTGCTTACTACATTTTCTTACTTATTAATAACTGAAGGAACAGTTTGGGTAAACCCTCAGAGATTATTTTGAGTGGCAGCCTTACTGTTCCGCAGAAACTGCAAAACAATCCAGGCAAAGAAAATGATTAAAGTTTTTCCCAGTTAATTCCTTTTCCCTTAATTCTCAATCTGTCACTAATTCATGCTGTGTTTCTTTTTTTTTTTTTTTCCCTAAATATACCTCAAATTATCTGTTTCTCTCCATTTTCTCTGCCACTACCTTGGTCTAAGCCACGTAATTCCCACTACCCCCAAACAGACCCCTCCCTCTTCCATCTATTTACACTTCCTTTGCCAATCCTGGCCTACTATCCTTAGATCAGTACCCCTGCCCCCCACTGCCTCCTTCCCATGTGCTACTTGACCCTGTAAGGAGGCTAACCCTTGCAGTCTGTGATAACTAAGCTGTATATCTGCTGGCTTTTTGCTAATGGGAGATAGTGGCAGGAAATAGGAAGAAGTAGGAAGGTAGAAATCAGCTGTCCCCCACTTTCTTCGCTACCCTGGGAGTCATCTTTGGCACAGTCCACATCATTTCTGTGATCTAGCTCCCACTACCCCATTGTTCTAGCTTCTGCTAGGAGACCCAGGATCCCAGCCACTGGTTTACCACCTCCTTCCTTAGTATGTTAGAGAAATCCAGCTATTGCCAGCTCTGGGTTACTGTGCTATTATCTGCTGAGTTTCAATCCACTTTATCAATTGTATACTGTCAACTGACTCTTCCCAGACTGAAATTGTCGAAGAGAGAAATCACACCACTCTAACCAAGGAATTTTAGGCTCTAACACTGCCTCCCTGCTTCTCAAGACCAAGACTAACTCTAGGCACAAAATAACGAAGATATTATCATGAACTTATTGATGAATGTTCTTTGCAAGAACCAAGACTACAGGCCCACCAATGAAATTGAATAAGGACACAGTTTAGAAGGAACCATTAGCAGCATACACCCCCAGCAGGAAAAAAAAAAAAACAAAAAAAAACCCTGACTATGAATTCTGCCCCCCAACCCTGACACACACACACATAATGATTGTTTATCAACTAGATTCCCTCTGGTCACTTAACTCTTTCTTTTTGAATACAATGATTGGTGGGAGAAACTGTATCTGGCTAGACAGATAACATAAATGTACATTCAGATGTAGCAATACACAAATGGTGTTAAGATGAAAGTTTCCAGCAAGCAGACTCTTTTGTGGTCCCGTTTATATAATTACTGAGCAAAGAGTACCAGTATGTGCTTCATCCTTAATTGCCAGACTTCTCTGTAGTACACACAATTCCCTTTCTACAGTCTTAGCAGTTTCTCAGCAATGCTGGTGGTTAAAAATCCCTGTACAGTCCAAATGCTCTGAACCACAGCATAATTTTAAAATACACAGGCTTTTATATTATATCCCATGGAAATCATACTTGGGGTCTGGCTAGGTCTCCTTTCCTTACAGACTTAATTTGCTGTAAGCTCATTACAACTAATTGGAAAGAAGCAAAAAGGCTCCAAACTGTATTCAGCTAGATTTGCCGTAATGTTTATAATTTGATACTTATGAGGGGAAAACAGTCTTTCTTGATTGGGGATCTGACTCTACTACTGCCTCGCTTCATTTCAAGCTGAGTTTTTCAGAGAAAGAAGTGATTTTTTTTTCCCCAAGAAGTACTTTCATCCTAACTTTTCTAGGTAAAAGCAAATTAATCACAGTGTTTGCTACTGGTGTGCTAACAACGCTCAGTGGTTAAGAGCATCCACTCTGAGTTTGAGAGATCTGAATTTGAATCCAGGCTGCGACACTGACCAGCAGCATAAACTTGGGTGCATTGAATTTCCAGAGCCTCAGTTTTCTCTCCTATACAGCAGAAATAATAATACAATTATTGGGAGAATTAGTGGCATACTTCTGTGAAATGCTTACCACAATATTTGACACCTAAGGAGTGTGATATATACTGGTGATGTTCTCATTATTATTTTTACTCCTATCTACTTATATGATTTTTTTTAAAAAAGTCCCCCCATATTAAATACATTCCTCCTTTAAGTATAAGCATAAAATTAAAATCAAGCTTTCTATAATAATTAACTGAATTATCTTTATGTAATTATTTAAGTTCATATACACAGAGTCTAATAAGGAAGAAATTATGTCTTTCCTTCTACAAATATAGAAACCAAGTTTTTGGGAAAATACATTATTCAAACCAAGGTCTTCTGACTCCAAAATTCAGGTTCTTTCAATTCCCCTTTGTGGTTTGATATACATGAGAGCAGCCAAACAAAAACAAAAACAAACAAAAACAAAAAACATTTTTTTTTTGGTCTTTTTGCCTTTTCTAGGGCCACTCCCACAGCATTTGGAGGTTCCCAGGCTAGGGGTCCAATTGGAGCTGTAGCTACTGGCCTTCGACAGAGCCACAGCAACACAGGATCTGAGCCGCGTCTGCGACCTACACCACAGCTCACGGCAATGCCGGATCCTTAACCCACTGAGCAAGGCCAGGGATCGAACCCACAACCTTATGGTTCCTAGTCGGATTCGTTAACCACTGTGCCACTATGGGAACTCCGGATATCAACATCTTGGACACATTTCAGCCCTTAAAAATTTTAATGATTCTCTAATGATGTTGTCCAGTTTGAAAAAACAAACAAACAAAAAAGCAGTTATACAAGAAATACAAGAAAGGTATAATGATGTTGCAAAGAGTTGAAAGATCATGTCTTGTTAGCGAATTAAGAAAAGATATTATGGAGAAGATTTGAAAGATAATATGGTTTTATCATGCACTGTCTGAACAAAGATTTTCCAAGAATGCCAGAAGTATTTGTGTGGCATTTGTATTTGTATTTCTGATTATTTCTAGAATACTTGTAGGTAGAAGTAGTAATTAAGAGTGAGAAAGGGGTTGGGAACATTTTGTGGAATGTTTAAAACATCAGAATGAGCCATGTACACCTGATTTGATAGCCGATAAGGAAATCTTTAAGGTGCAATAAAAGTGTTTACTATTGTATTTTTATATCTCTCTGTGTATTTTGCTGCTCCATTTCAGAGTCTAGAATATTTAGGTAGAAAAGATAACATCACTCAAAATCCAAGCATAAGATCTAGCCAATTTCTCTACTTGAAGTACAGATATTTGGGTTATTACTCAAAGATGTCAGAAATCACTGCCTTTTTCTTTTCTTTTCTTTTCTTTTCTTTCTTTTTGCCATTTCTTGGTGAGGGGTCTAATCAGAGCCGTAGCCACCGGCCTACACCACAGCCACAGCAACACTGGATCCAAGTCGTTTCTGCCACCTACACCACAGCTCACGGCAATGCCAGATCCTTAACCCACTGAGCAAGGCCAGGGATCGAACCTGCAACCTCATGGTTCCTAGTCGGATTCGTTAACCACTGAGCCAAGATGGGAACTCCAGAAATCATTGCTTTTTTGTGCTTTAAATTCTTTAGGCACAAAAGTAAACATATTCATACTGATAGGGATGGAGTAGGCACAGGTATTTTTTAGAAGTCCCAATAAAGGACCACAGGTAACAAGGGAAACTTAGGGGACATTGGGAGATCTCTGCAAGTAAAGAAACTGCTCAAAAAGCCATCAGAACAAGGCAGCTTTGCTTCATTAATGGAGTCTTGAGAATTACCTCAGGTCCCTTGGGTGGGAGATGGGATGAGGCCTGCATTCATATTCAGACCAAGGGCAAGAGTTTGAGGACCACCCTTATGTGGATTTAAATACACACCTTACCAGATACTAAGGAGGAGCTACTTCTCCTAGAAAGGGAGGGGTGCGCTTTTCCAACCCCCACTCCCTTTGGATGATAAAAACTGTAGCCCACCCACCAGATCCTTGGGGCAGAGCTTCCATGCCTGTCTGTCTACTTGTATGCTTGCATCTCTCACAAGCATCCTTTCTTAATAAATCTAATTCTTGCCTATCACTTTTTCTCTCACTGAATTCCTTCTGTGCAGAGACATGAAGAACCTGAACCTCAGTAAGTCCAGACACAGGGTGAATGATTCTAATTTAAAACCTTGGGTTTAAGTCCCAATCTGGGTTTAGGCTGGGTTTGAGTCCTGGCATGTGGTTTCAAGTCCCAATTTGGATTCTGGCTAAGTTCAGGCTGTTAATACTGTCAGTTTCAATACCAGTGTGTTTTCATATTTGCTTGGTCTCATTACAAGCCATAAGACATGTCAGAACAAATAACTAAATCACATTCTCGTGCCTATTATAACTTAGAAATTCAAGTGTTTTGCTTCAATTCACATAAAGAGATAATTTCTGTCTGTCTTTTCACAGAACTTCAAGGAGGAAAAGAGGCTATGTTCTGTGTTGTGTTAGTATATTAAGAGAAGATAAAATACCTATTTTTGATACCAATTGATAGGTTTATAAGTAGTCTCACAAAGAAAATCCAGCTTATATAATAAACTCATGTAGGAGAATGTGGATCATTTATAAACAACTGCTTAGCACAGTGCAAACACTTGCTCAGCCGCTTGGTACAGGTGCTGCCAGTGCTAACAATCTCATTCCTTCATTCTACCCACGCTCCATCATTATGATCATTAAAGTGAAACAAATCTATTTTCCTTCTTGCCTTTTTCTTCCCTTGGTAATCTCACCAAGGATTAGCCATTTTATTAGATTTTCCCAACAATCAACACTTAATTCTTTTCAGGTCCTCTCTACAGTGTATTTATTTCACTGGTATCTATATTCTCTATGTCATCCACCCTATTTATTACTATTATTACTTTAAAAAAAAAAAACTTCCTGAGGAAAATGAGCTAAGGTTCATTAATTTTCTTCCTGACTTTTTCTCAAGGATGAATTTAAAGGTAAAATTTCCCTTTAAGTACAATTTTCCCGGCATTCTGTATCTTTTAAAACATTATGCTTGTGTTTGCATTCAGTTAAACACATGTACTAACTTTTTTTTTTTTTTAAGGGCCACACCCATGGCACATGGAAGTCGCCAGACTAGGGGTCAAATCAGAGCTGTAGCTGCCAGCCATAGCCACAGCCACAGCCACAGCAACTCGGGATCCTAGCCAAGTCTGCAACCTACACCCCAGCTCACAGAAATGTCAGATCCTTAACCCACTGAGTGAGGCCATGGATGGAACCCGTGCCCTCATGGATACTAGTTGAGATCGTTACTGCTGAGCCACAACAGGAACACCCCTAACTTCCATTTTTATTTCATTGATCCACAGGTTATTTTAAAGCTCATTTCTAAATTTTAAAAAGTGAAAAACTTTGTTCTACTTCTCTTTTTTAAATAATTATTTTGTATTTTAATTGCATTTTGGTTGAAAGTCATACGCCATGATGTCAGTTCACTGAAATGTGCTAAGATTTGCCTTAGATGTAGAATTGGTCAATATTTGTAAATATCCCTTCATTGATGGAAAAGAATGCATATTTTAAACTTTGGAGGAGTTCCTGTCGAGGCCCAGCAGAAACAAATCTGACTAGGAACCATGAGGCTGAGGGTTTGATCCCTGGCCTCCCTCAGTGGGTTAAGGATCTAGAGTTGCTGTGAGCTGTGGTGTAGGTCACAGACGTGGCTCAGATCTGGCATTGCTGTGGCTGTGGCGTAGGCTGGAGACCACAACTCTGATTAGACCCCTAGCCTAGGAACCTCCATATGCCGCAGGTATGGCCCTTAAAAGGCAAAAAAAAAAAAAAAAAAGAATGGTCTTAAGTCATTGTTGCATCTCCTAAAGTAGGTGTTCCCAGATCTGCAAGACTGCTAGATAAATGATCATCTGGGCATTAACACTATGATTTAACATTAAAGTTTGGAGGGTATTATTTTATATGTCAATTATATCATTTTAATATATATTTTTCAAATATTCATCAAGAAATTGGTTTCATCGTTTTGTTGGGTAATTTTTATCTAATATAGTTTGAATCTATTATTAGTTGAGTCTGAGTTATTATTTACATACAAATTTAGAATTATATCTTCTTTATAAATTAAATCTTCATTTTGAAGTTACCCTTTTTATCTCTAGAAACGCTTTTGGCCTTAAAAAATTTCTTGTCTGATTTTAAAATAGATACACTGACTTTTTTTTTTTTTTGGTTAATATTTGCATAATAGAATAACACAGAAACAAAAGATATGGATGTGGTTTGCTAGTATTTCATTGAGGATTTTTGCATCTATGTGCACCAGGGAAATTGGCCTGTAGTTTTCTTTGTGGTATCTTTGTCTGGTTTTGGTATCAGGGTGATGGTGACCTCATAGAATGAGTTTTGGAGTATCCCTTCCTCTGCAATTTTTTGGAATATTTTCAGAAGGATAGGTGTTAGCTCTTCTCTAAATGTTTGATGGAATTCACCTGTGAAGCCACCTGGTCCAGGATATTTGTTTGTTGGAAGTTTTTTAATCACAGTTTCAATATCAGTATTTGTGATTGGCCCATTCATCTTTTCTATTTCAGCTTGGTTTAGTCTTGGAAGATTGTACCTTCCTAAGAATTTGTCCATTTCTTCTAGGTTTCCTGTTTTATTGGCATATAGTTGCATACAGCAGTCTCTTATGACCCTTTGTATTTCTGTGATTTCCATTGTTATTTTTTCTTTTTAATTTCTAAGTTTATTGATTTGAGTCCTCTTTTTTTCTTGATAAGTCTGGCTAAGGGTTTATCAATTTGGTTGATCTTTTCAAAGAATCAGCTTTTCATTTCATTTATCTTTTCTATGGTTTTCTTCATTTCTATTTCATTGACTTCTGCTCTGATCATTATGATTTCTTTCTTTCTACTAACTTTAGGTCTGGTCCGTTCTTCTCTCTCAAGTGGCTTTAGATGTAAAGTTAGCTTGTTTATTTGAGCTTTTTCTTGTTTCCTGAGGTAGGCTTGTATTGGTATAAACTTTCCTCTTAAGACAGATTTTGCTGCATCCCATAGGTTTTGGAGTGTCATATCTTTATTATCATTTGCTTCTAGGTATTTTTTAATTTCCTCTTTGATTTCTTCAGTGATCCATTAGTTGTTTAGTATCATGTTGTTTAGTCTCTACCTGTTTGTGTTTTTTGCAGTTTTTTTCTTGTTTTTGATTTCCAGTCATACAACGTTGTGGTCGGAAAAGATGATTGATATGATTTCAGTTTTCTTAAAGTTACTAAGGTTGGATTTGTAGCCCAGGATGTGATCCATCTTAGAGAATGCTCCATGTGCACTTGAGAAGAATGTGTATTCTGTTGCTTTTGGATGGAATGTCTTATAAATGTCTATTCATTCCATCTGGTTTAATGCTTCATTCAGGGCCTGTGGGTCCTTATTGATTTTCTGTCTGATTGATCTGTCCATTGCTGTAAGTGGGGTGTCAAAGTCTCCCACTATGATCGTGTTATTGCCAATTTGTCCTTTTAAGGTTGTTAGTAGTTGCCTTATATATTGTGGTGAACCTATGTTGGGTGTGTACATATTTAAAATTGTTATATATTCTCCTTGGATTGATCCTTTGATCATTATGTAATGACCTTTTTTGTCCCTTAAAATATTCTTCATTTTAAAGTCTATTTTGTCTGATATGAGTACTGCTACTCCAGCTTTCTTTTGAATTCCATTTGCAAGGAATATTTTCTTCCATCCTGTCAGTTTCAATTTGTATGTGTCCCTAGGAGTGAAATGGGTCTCGTGAAGACAGCATATTCATGGGTCTTGTTTTTGTATTCATTCAGCCAGTCTATGTCTTTTGCTTGGGGCATTTAGTCCATTAACATTTAAGGTAATTATTGATATGTATGTTCTTATTGCCATTTTGTTAATTGCTTTGGATTTGTTTTTGTTGCTCTTTTTTCTTCCCTTCTTCTCTTGTTCTCTCTTCTGTTTTGATGACTATTTTTAGTGTTGTGTTTGAGTTGATTTTTCTTTGTTTGTGTATCAATTGTAGATTTTTAGTTTGCAGTTATTCTGAAGTTTTGATATAAGAGTCTATATGTATATGAGATTGTTTTAAGCTGTTGGTCTCTTAATTGCAAGTGCATCTCCAGTGTCTGCATTTGTACCCTCCTCTTCTCACGATTTCTGATTTTGGTAGCATAATTGTGCATGGATGACTTCATATCTTTACTGTATATATACCTTTCTGGTGGCCTTGTCATTTGTGGTATTTTTGTTTATGGTTGCAGCCTTTTCTTTTCTGCCCAGAGAAGTTCCTTTACATATTTGTTGTAAAGCTGGTTTAGTGTTGTTGAATTCTCTTAGCTTTTGTTTTACCTGTGAAGCTTTTGATTTCTCTTTCAAATATGAATGAGAGCCTTGCTGGGTAAAGTAATCTTGGTTGGAGGTTTTTTCCTTTCATGACATTAAGTATATCATGCCACTCCCTTCTGGCCTGCAGAGTTTCTGCTGAAAAAATCTACTGATAACCTTATCGGGGTTCCCTTGTATGTTATTTGTTTCTTTTCCCTAGCTGCTTTCAAGATTTTCTGTCTTTAATTTTGGCTAGTTTGATTAATATGTGTCTCGGTGTATTCCTCCTTGGGTTAATTTTACATGGTACTTTCTGCACTTCCTGGATTTGAGTGAGTGGTTCCTTTCCCATGTTAGGGCAGTTTTTGGCTATTATCTCTTTGAATATTTTTTTTTCTGTCCCTTTCTCTCTCTCTCTTCTCCATCTGGCACCCCTATAATACAGATGTTGTCCCAGAATTCTCTGAGACTCTCTTCATTTTTTTCAATCTTGTTTCTCTTTTCTGTTCTACATCCATGATTTCCACTGAATTTTTTTTTAGTTATTTTATTTTGCATCTCTTCTTGCTTAAGTTTTATATCTTATATCTCTTTGCTCAGTGTTTCCTGTAAGTTATTCATCTTTGCCTCCAGTTTATTTCCAATGTCTTGCATCATTTTCAGCATCAACTGTCTAAAGTCTTTTTCCTGGTGGCTGAGAATCTCCTGATCACTTAGCTGATTTTCTGGGGGTTTTTCTTTCTCCCTCATTTGAGTTATAGTTCTCTGTCTTTTCATTTTTATAGATTTTTGGTGTGGTGAACTTTTTACTGATAATAGAGTTGTAGCCTCTCTTACTTCTGGTGTGTGCCCCCCTTGTGGCTGAAGTTGGTATGGGGGCTTGCTGTAGGCTTCCTAATGGGAGGGATTGATGCCTGCCCACTGGTAGATGGAGCTGATTCCTATCCCTCTGGCGGGTGGGGCTTTGTCTCTGGGTGACATTAAAGGTGGCTGTGTGCCTGAGGGTTCTTTAGGCAGCCTGTTTACTGATGGGTGGGGCTGTGATCCCACCTGGTTTGTTGTTTGCCCTGGGGCTTTTCAAGACTGATGGGTGGGGCCAGATTTTCCCCAAATGGCCACCTCTAGAGAAAGGCATATTGATGAATATTCCCAAGAGCTTTGCTTCCAATGTTATTCCCCCACAACTAGCCACATTCATCCCTGTTTTCCCAGGAGGTCCTCCAAGAACTGCAGTCAGGTCTGACCCAGATTCCCATGGAGACTTTGCTTTGCCCTGGGACCCAATGCAAATGAAAGTCCATGTGTGCCTTTTAAGAATGGGGTCTCAGGAGTTCCCATCGTGGCGCAGTGGTTAATGAATCCGACTAGGAACCATGAGGTTGAGGTTTTGATCTCTGCCCTTGCTCAGTGGGTTAACAATCTGGCGTTGCCGTGAGCTGTGGTGCAGGTTGCAGATGTGGCTCTGATCCTGCGTTGCTGTGGCTCTGGCATAGGCTAGCAGCTACAGCTCCGATTAGACCCCTAGCCTGGGAAACTCCATATGCCGCAGGAGCAGCCCAAGAAATGGCAAAAAGACAAAAAAAAAAAAAAAATTGGGTCTCCATCTCTCCCAGTGCCATGGAGCTCCTGTGCACAAGCCCCACTGGCCTTCAATGCCAGATGCTCTAGGGGCCCTTTCTCCCAGTGCCAGATCCCCATGCATGGCGGTTTGATGTGGGGCTTAGAACTCTCACTCCTGTAGGTGAGTCTCTGTGATACAGTTACTTTCCAGTCTGTGGGGCTTCCCACCTGGGAGATATGGAGTTGCTTATATTACATAATCGCCCCTCCTACCTCTTGATGTGGCCTCCTCTTTGTCTTCTGGAGTAGGATATCTTTTTGAAAGTTTCCAGTCCATTTGGTTGAACATTGTGCAGGATTTGGTTGTAATTTTGTTGTTTTTAGGAGATAAATTGAGCTCCAGTCCTTCTATTCCTCCATCTTAATCCCATATCTTTTGTTTCTGTGTTATTCTATTATTATTCTATGCATAAAGATTCTGCCTAATCATTGTAAATTAAAAGCTTTTATATATAAAATGACCATTTTGTTTTGATGTAATTATTTTTGCCTTGAATCATTTTTATTTTTATTATTATTACTGCCAGAGCCACCTTTTTATTTGCATGTGTCAGATTTATTATTTTCATCCTTTTGTTTTTAATCTTTATGTAACATTTTGCTTTAAAATGGTCACTTACATAGTTTAACTTTATTTATGAACCCCTTTTTTTCTCCTTAGGGAGTCTAAACCATTCATTTTTTTTACTCTTGCAAAGTCACGCTATGTCTACATAATATTGAATCACCAATGGGTGGCAAGTAATATGTGATCTCAAATGTCACCCGCTCCTTTCAAAATGAGAAATGCCACATTAGTTGAGATACAATATAGGAGCTACTCTATGTATAGTATTTCTATAATTTCTATAGAAGTCACAATTTACAGTGTACTTGTGTAAACATTATATTAATCACAGAATAGAAAGCATCCTGCAAAATGTTTGGTATATACTCTGTATTCACTAGGTTTTTATACATTAATTGAACTGTATTTAAGCTATTCCTAAAAACCTCATGAAATAAGCAGAACAGATCTTATCCGATTAACATAAAAGAAGAAACTGGTCACAGAAGTAGCCTGATTTGCATAAGATCATACATCCTTTAATATGAAGGACTAGGACTCAAACTCAGTTCCAAAAATTTCAGGTGCATTGCTTTTACTTTGAACTCTAATTTTTAGTTTTGTTGTTATAGTTTGTATCAGTGCATTCTCTCATTTAGCTGTCCTTGCATAACAATTCACTAATGTAGTCTCATCATCCAAATTACAAAATAAAGCACTGTTTCAACAACCCTGTATACACAAAGAGGCCTCGATAAAGCTCATATTGTTGTTTCTTAAACAACTATGGAACCAGATAAAATTAAGGTATATTATTCTCTAGTTTTTATTCCTCTTAGTTGAGTGATTCCACTTTGCAAGAATAGCAGTGAGTTATAAATCTCACCTGATTGGAATTACCAAAGTAGGTCATTTCAAAAGAAAGGACCTTTCTGAGCTCAGATTTTGCCAGTCTTTTCAGGGAGGTGACTGGAACAAGCCAGTCTAATTCCCTGGGGCTGGAGAGGAGCTAGCCTAGACTTTTCTGAAAGGACAGTTACAAGATGGCAAGTTTTACAAAGCTGTATTGAGGATTCCATAATTCCATGCCTTATAATATCCATGAATCTGACAAGCACACAATCATTTGCTAAATGTGGAGTTGGAGAAAACCCTCAGTATGGCAGTATCAGATACCTTCAGCTACCTTCAGCATTACTCAATACTGAATTCATGAACAATCCAATGTTCTAATTGGAATATTTTACATTGAATGCCTCTTTCTTTATAGTTTAGTGCTATCTAAAATATCCAAATTCTCTGTGACAACTGGTCAGTTGAGAGGAGAGAGAAGTCTCAACTGTAAATATCATGGCAAGATTGGAAAATTTCACTGTATCCTAATTGTCATTTATGCTGAGTCCCATCCCTGTGGCTTTAATGTAATAGTATTTCCTAAAAGGTCCTTGAGGATATGTTAATAGGTCTTTTTATGAAAAAAAAATAATGAAAGAAGTATTTTCCTTTCATAATTTAATTTTAACATTGTATTTAAAAATATCAAATGTGTTTTCTGTGCTTTTTATTTAAAATACAATACCTTACAGGTCTATTTTGAATAACAAAGTTATATAAAAACAGAGTCTGTGGCTAAGAGGAGAAAAAGAAAATCTTGAGGTTCTCAAACTATGACTAAGTGAAATAAGCAAAAAGTAAAATTTCCCCAAATAACTTAGACAACCATTGCCTTTTAAAAAAAAAGTGATAATCTTTCCAAGATGTAAGCATGAATGATGTTTGGGATAGCTTATTCAAGACCGTCAACTTATTACTGTGTGGTTCATTTTCGTCTCTTTATTCCAGTAGATGTATATAAAATACAATTTTCATGTAGATGGTACTCAAAATAAAATAACAAAAATATAAAATAATTTGAATTCTCTATTTTCATCTGTTATAAAGTTAAAAACAACTCATTTGAAAACAAAATTTTATCATTTTTGGCAGCAATTCAATTGTGATTTTTTTTTGCTATCTACTATATTCATTGTATTGTTCATTATAACTTATGATTCTCCATTGAGTTTCAATCAATATATTGTAGACTTAAAAGTATGCCTTTGATCTGATGAGCTAGGAAAATATATCTAAAATATTGAGAGGCATTTATATATAGGAAAGAAAAAAATGTGTATATACTTTGGAATCTGAAGTAGATTTAAATCTTAGTTCTTCTGCTTACTAGATGTATGACCTCAGGCAGATATACTAACTCACCCAAGGACCTTTATCCTTGCAAAGAACACAAAGATGCTGCAATTGGGAGTACTTCCCTGGATGCTTGGAATTGGAAAGAGCATCAAGATAACTGTTCCAATACTTTGGTGTTTGAATTATTTATTTATTTATTTATTTATTTATTTATTTATTTATTTACTTATTTTTGTCTTTTTAGGGCCGCACCTGCAGCGTATGGAGATTCCCAGGCTAAGAGTCTAATCAGAGCTGTTGCTGCCAGCCTATGTCAAAGCCACAGCAACGCCAGATCTGAGCTGCATCTGCGACCTACACCACAGCTCATGGCAATGTTGGATCCTTAATCCACTGAGCGAGGCCAGGGATCCAACCCGCAACCTCATGGTTCCTAGTCGGATTCGTTTCCGATGCTCCACTATGGGAACTCCTTTTTCGTGTGTGTGAATTTTTTTAAATAACATCTACACTTCAAGCAAAGTTGCTTGCAATTCACTGATAGACACCGTCAAGCATCTATCAAATTGGAAGAGATGTAAAGAAGAGAATATTTATATGTGTCAGAGAGTGAGGAAGGTATTCAACATATTATTAAACTTTCACAAAAAAGATAAGAAATCTGTTTTTTTTTTTTTTTTGTCTTTTGTCTGTTGTTGTTGCTATTTCTTGGGCCGCTCCCGCGGCACATGGAGATTCCCAGGCTAGGGGTCGAATCGGAGCTGTAGCCACCGGCCTACGCCAGAGCCACAGCAACGCGGGATCCGAGCCGCATCTGCAACCTACACCACAGCTCACGGCAACGCCGGATCGTTAACCCACTGAGCAAGGGCAGGGACCGAACCCGCAACCTCATGGTTCCTAGTCGGATTCGTTAACCACTGCGCCACGACGGGAACTCCGAAATCTGTTTTTATCATTATGCTCTGAAGCTCAAGAAAACAAGATAACGACATAAATCACTAAAGTGAGAGGTTGAATATACAAATGAACAGTGGTCAAACCGTATATGGAAATAGAACTCTGACCCACAACCCGAAGCCTGCCTAGAAGATCGACTCATGTACAAGAAACAGCGGGAGAAGCCAGCCTGCTGTAATTGACTAGGAAGACAGATTTCTATCTCTAGCAACAGTCCAGGAAGCTAAACAGTAATTCCTGTAATAATTTGTAATAATTGACCCCAAATTATCAGAACTTGATTATTAACAGTTTCCCTAATACTCCCCATCTTTAACTTGGGACAAACCAGATAAAGTCAAATCTGTACCCCTATAGCTTCTCCACACCAACAGATTCTAATCATGATAAAACTGTAGCCTTCCCTATTTTTTTTTTTTTTATCTTTTTGCCTTTTCTAGAGCTGCTCCTGTGGCATATGGAAGTTCCCAGGCTAGGGGTCTAATCGGAGCTGTAGCTGCCGGCCTTAGCCAGAGCCACAGCAACACCAGATCCGAGCCGCGTCTGCAACCTACACCACAGCTCAGGGCAACGCTGGATTCTTAAGCCACTGAGCAAGGCCAGGGATGAAACCTGCAACCTCATGGTTCCTAGTCGGATTCGTTAACCACTGTGCCACGATGGGAACTCCCCCTCTTTTCTACTATGAAGCTTTCCCACTGCTCTGCCTGCTTTGGAGTCTTTACCAAAATGCAAGTGGCAGTGGCTGACTCTTTAACCACAGAGCAAGTTCTGATAAACAAGTTTGGCTTTTCTCATTGGTATTTATTTCCACAATAGCTAATAAAAACCAGGATTTAAGAAATAATTATATGTATGCAATAGACTACTTATGCAATAATATTCATTATGACACAGTTTATGACAAATGTCCATTAATAAAGGACAAATAATCATGGTGTAGTTAGTTATACAGTGGAAGACCTTACAACAATGAAAAATGAACACATTAGAGCTGCAGATGGCAATGTAAATGGATCTTCCTCTCAGGGAAAGAGTTTATGTGATAATTAGAAAGGGGCATACAGTAGAATTATAGCATTCCAGTGTCTGGTATCTATTGACCTGGTTAGAGGTTATACGGAATCTTTCTTGATTCTCAATCCAGACTCCTTTGCTATAATATATTCCTTTCCCGGGATAAATGTCACAATTATTTACTGAACTTGAACTCTGAATTCAAGAGATGGGGGATATCTTCCAATTTCTATGTGATTGGTTCTTGTTTTATGCTAAGAAAAAAATAAAATTCCCTAGGAGCATGCGCTCCCTTTAAAATCCATTCCTAAATTCCTCTTTCAAACCAGGCTTGTACAGCTCCTATAGCTGCAGCCAGGTTTTTCTGCTCCACAGCTGCTGGGAAAGAATGGCCACTTAGCATACTTGTTCTTAGGCTCAACTGAACTCCTAAAGGAATTCTAGCCCATGAATGCAGGACAACATGAGGAGTCATTTCTCCTTTGTATCTAGCCCCTTTCTCAACTCATCCCACTAGGAACCAGGAAAATCTCTCTCTCAAACCTCTATGACATAATTTTCCCATAAAAATTTATGAGGGGAAAAGGACAGATGACTTTTGATGGGGTATTAGTGAGGGCTTCATGGAGAGGTCTTGCTGACTTAGACCTTGAAGCCATAGTAAGTAAGTAAGGACCTCGAAGTCATAGTAAGTAAGTAAGGACCTCGAAGCCATAGTAAGTAAGTAAGGACCTCGAAGCCATAGTAAGTAAGTAAGGACCTCGAAGTCATAGTAAGTAAGTAAGGACCTCGAAGTCATAGTAAGTAAGTAAGGACCTCGAAGTCATAGTAAGTAAGTAAGGACCTCGAAGTCATAGTAAGTAAGTAAGTTTTAGTTGTTTGAACATTTTAACATGCCATAGGACTCTTACAGCTTTTTTCTTTTCCTTTTGTACTTCTTATCTGAAATCATTTTAAACTTACTAGAAAGTTTCAAAAATAGAGATTATCCACATATTTCCATCCAGTGTCCCCTGAGGTTAACATCTTGGAAATCTATGTACTGACCAAGCACATACAAACACTTAACTTTTCATTTATATATCTATCTCTGGTGTCTCTGATTCTAATCCACCACTACAAGATTCATTCTAATCTTGCTGGAAAAAAATTGTAAGATTTGATGGCAGAGGAGCTCTTTATATTGATGTAAATAAAAAGAGAGAAGTTCAAAAGCCTTAGTGCTTCTGAGAAATGGTCAGCGTTTTTTGTTTGGGGGGATTTTTTTTTCTTTTTTTTTTTTTTTGGCTATGCCCAAAGCCTATGGAATTTCCCAGGCCAGGGATTGAACCCAGGCCATAGCTGGGAGCTGAGTCGTAGCAGTGACACCACCAGATCCTTAACCCACTATGCCACCAGGGAACTCTGGAAATGGTCAAGTTTTGCATGGCTTGGTGGGAAAAGGAAAGTTAGGGAAAAAATTGCCAGTAGAAAGGGAAGAAAGTGCTACGGCAGATATACATGCTGATTTACAGCAGAACCACACAATTAAACCCATATTAAATATTTATTTAATTTATAATTGAACATAGGACTACAACATAAAGCTACTTTCCATTAATGAGTGCTTATTATGAATTTAGTCTCAATCATAAAGAAATTTTCTCCTCCTCATCCACTGTTCTCATCTCCCAACCCTACATCTGTTGAACACTCAGAAACATATCGTCTTTCCTAAAATTTAGAATCAGCTAGGTTAAGATTCATTTCCTCTCTCACAATCTTGGCAGCATCTGGGATGTTCTCTGCCAAAATTCCAGGCAGCTGTGTAAAATCTGGTGCTTGGGAATGAACAGACGTGAATTAAATGTGTGGGTGCTATTGTTTGGTGAAGATTCATAGGCTTACCTTTTGAATTTCAGATTTATAAGCAGCATGACTAATAATCTGCTTGATATTACAATTGAGGTTGTAATTTTATTTAAGAATGCACATCTAACACTGTAAAACCTTATGCTTTTGTACTGTACAAATCTTTTCTATGATTTATGCAGTTATTACACTTAGGAATAGTCACTGTTTCTGTTGATTAACTTAAGTGTACAGTTGCCTGCTGTGTGGGATGGTTTGTCCCTTCCTGTTGACTCAATACCAATACTTTACAATCTGTTGAGCTTCCTACTCTATTCTGCTGGGCATAAGAAATAAGGAATAAGGTACAGCATAGACTTGTCTCTTTTACCATTTCACAGTTTCATCTTCTGACTTGAGTCCCAACAGTATAAAGAACTTAGAAGCCATCACTCTTGTCCTTACAATAAGAAAAAGCTGAACAAATTGAAAATTAATGACTTTTCTTTGACTCATCAGAGAAATGAGGTTGCAGGGCAAGCCACTACCCTAGAGAAACAGATAAATTCAGAGAGACACAGATGAGATACACTTACCTAAAGAAAAAGGATCTGAAGTTATAAGCTGAAAAGTACAACTGAAAGATAATTTTGATAAATTGCTAAAGGCTGAATGTAGACTACCATGGAAATGTGAAAAAAATGTGGGCTGTACTCTTAGAAAGATTCCCATATTTGTGTGAGCTTTATATTGTGGAATCTAATCATGTTATAAAATTAGTGATTGAAGAAAATGGCTCCATGTCTCTGGCACGGGGGCGGTAGGGAAGGTATAATCATTGTGGAATATGAAAGTATTCTTCATGACAAAGGATTACTCTCAAGAGAAAAAGACTGCCAACTGGGAGACATTTTTCCAATTTCAGTCCCCTCTAGCCTTCCTATATCACCTGAGGTGATAGGGGTGGCTATATCATTGAAGAAACTCTTACGAAAGTGATAACTAGAGACAAAGATGCACTAAAAGACTGAGATTTAATCATAGTGTTATAGAATTCTTCCTGTTCCCCACACTTACCCACTATACCAACAGGTTCCAGCATTGTAACAGAGGATTAAAGCTGAAAGAGCCATAAGCTGTGGATTTGCTCTGAGAAAGTGCACTAAGGGAAACTCTAAGTCAAGACAGGAGACAAAAACAAGGATAGAACAGGAATTTGAAATCTCTGACACCTACAACATTAAAAACAGTCCAACTCTTAGAGGATTAATGTAAATCCTTACAATAAAGCTCTTTTTTACCTCAGTTCCTATTATGTGATACATCAAATCCAGCTTAAAAAAAAAAAATGCTGACATACCACAATGAGAAAAATGCACAGGCTAAAGAAACAAAGCAAATGTCAGAACGAGACTCAGATATAACACCGATGTGGAAATTATCAGAGGACTTAAAATAACTATGATTACTAAGTTATAACTTTAATGGAAAGAGTAGGCAACATGAAAGAACAGATAGTTAATGTAAGCAGAAATATGGAAATTCTAAGAAAGAATCAAGAGTAAATACAATCAGAAGTTCCCCTGTGGTGAAATGGGTTAAAGATCCAGCATTTTCACTGCAGTGGCTCAGGTTGCTGCTCTGTATGGCACAGGTTTGATCCCTGGCCTGGAAACTTCAGCATGCCACAGGTACATTAAAAAAATTTTTTTAAACAGTCTTTGCCTCCATATCTGTGAGGCGATTGGTTTCAGGACTTCCCATGGATATCAAAATCAGCAGATGCTTAAGCCCCTTATATGAAATAGCATAGTACCATTGGCTCTCTATATCCATGGGTTCTGTTTCCACATGTTCTGCACTCATAAATTCAACCAACTGCTGATCAATTCATGGTTGGTTGAATCCACAGATGCAGAACTGCAGTTATGATGAATGGCTAACTATAACTATAATAGAAATGAAGAATGTCTGATGGCACATTAGAAGACTAGGCATAACTGCAGAAAGAATCAGTGAGCTTGAAGATAGATCAAAAAGTAGAAACTTTCCAAACTGAAAAGGAAAAACAAAAATAGCAACAACAATAACGACAACCCCAGAACATCCAAGAACTGTGGAAGTTTTTCAAAGGGTTTAATTTGTAATTTTAATACAAAAAAAGAATAAGAGGAAATGGAGGTGGGGGATTCAATCTATGATCTGGCAGGAAAGGTACAAGTAGTTTATGTCTGTGAATGTGAAGATCTACTCTGGGGCCGTAGAGAAAGCCACAGGGCGTTAATGAAACAGAAATAAAATTTAATAGCTCAGACAAGGGATCAAGAGACTTGATCAGATTTCTTCATTTTTTACATATATTCCAAAATCTGAATTTCCCTGCAGCTAGAGGGCCATGTGGGGCTCCTATAGAAAGAGTCAGAGGCTCTCACCAAGATATTTAAAACTCAGCCCAGATAGGTTTGGGCCACAACTTTGCAGCTCTGTTTGGGCTACCACCCTGCCATCACAGCATACTCCTCTGTTTCCCTCAGCTTTTCCCTCTTAAACCAACCCTCTCCAGGGACAGAACAAGGATGAGGACTAATGGAAGCTGTAGCAACAATAACTTTGGCCCTTTCTCAAGCACTTTTGATATCCTGTGCTTGGTATACAACACAATCCTGAGCCACATGGCCCAGAAGAAACATACATATTCCTAATATTATGATATTCTATATAAAATCTTTCTGTATCCAATTCCCAGCCTGGTTTTCAGGACCCACTAAGCTAAATTTGCTTTTATTTTATCTAGACAGTTAGCATAATCAAAAGGCTTTTTAGCAGCATTACTGAGAGTAGCTTTTAGGGAGACAAGACTGGCAGCAGAACAATCGGGAAACATAGAAGTAATTCATAGGAAGATAATGAGGGTCTTAGTTAACACTACGGTGATGTCCAATAGAAGAGTAGATTGAGTCAAGCCATGGGACCAAATTGAATATTGGAGAGAAATAGAAAGGGAAGATTATATTTGAAGATTTTATAAACTGAATATGTTTCCTAACAAGGATATATTAGTATTATTGTTTCTAGGAAACAAGGCTCAATATGAGTGGAACAATTATGAGTTTAATGGGAATAGAGTTTCTATTTTAAAGGATCAGAGATAAGTTTGCAAAAGGTAGAGGAGGTAGGTTATAAAGAGTCACACAGGTTTGACCTATTTGACCATGATGCCACAGACAAGAAGGAGCCAACTGGAGATTCTTGAGTGACATCATGCAGCAATTTGAAGGTCAGGTGGGAGGGGAGAGTGGTTGGAAGTCGAGATGAAAAGCCTTTGCAGAAACTCAGGCATGGAATGAGCAGCACAAGCACCAGGTAAGGGTAAAAGGGAAGTTGAAGAGGACTCTGTGTTGATCAAAGGCACACAATGTTTATCTTACACCTCAGTTTCTCATCTATAAAGAAAAAATAGCAACTCTATTGTCGCATAGTTATCACAAAGCTCAAAGCAGCGGTGGAGTAGAATGGATATGAATATGGAGTCAAAAACAGACTCTGTGGGTTAAAATTCCAACCATGCTACTTACTAGCTGAATATCCCCATTCAGGTTGCTGAACCACTTTGTGCTTCAGTTTCCTCATCTGTAGAATGAAACTTAATACCTACTTCATAGGCTTGTGTGAAGGTGTATGGAATACATACACACAAAGAACTCTATTCAGCACTTAGTAAATGCAATGCAACTGTTGGCTATAATTATATATATAAAGAGTACCTTGCTCAGTATGTAACACAATGCTCAATAAATGACATAGGCTTGTGTTTTTAAAATATAATAGGGAAAAGTATAGGAGCTGAGGACTTAAAGACCACCTAGGTCAATTCTATTTAAGACTCAGCATCTAAGTTTCCCTCTATAACATCCTTACCCTGCAGTTTTCTAGCCACTCCTTGAAAAATTCCCACAACAGTGAGCCCAGGAAGACATTTCACAGAAGGTGTCAGGACTCTGGGTTAAGATTTGTTCTCTGCTTCAACCTCTCTCTGGCATCTGGCAAATAACCATGAGTCATTGCCCAGTTATTCTCAGTAAGGATCATAAAACCAAGGCAGATAGCAAAAGGGCCCTGCCCTGCCATCAGTGGTTGCAGCCCTATTTCTTTCTTTCTTTCCTTCCTTCCTTCCTTCCTTTCTTCCTTCCTTCCTTCCTTCCTTCCTTCCTTCCTTCCTTCCTTCCTTCCTTCCTTCCTTCCTTCTTTCTTTCTTTCTTTCTTTCTTTCTTATCTTTCTTTCTTTCTTTCTTTCTTTCTTATCTTTCTTTCTTTCTTTCTTTCTTATCTTTCTTTCATGGCGTCATGTGGTTATTTTATTGTTTATTTATTTCTTGTATTACTGGAATTAATTTATCACATCTATAGTTGTATAATGATCATTCATAGGATTTCCATCCCATAACCCAAGCACATCCCCCCACCCAGCCCTATCTTCTTAAGTCCATGGCTCTTCTAGAAGCTGAAGAGAATCTGATTTTCTTTTTCCTGTGCAATGTTCCTGTGTAAGTGCTTCCTCAGCAACACTTCATCTTCTACTCCCTCTTATTACCCTATGGAAAGTATAGACTTCTATATTCTTATCAAGGTTAAGCAACTTCCTGCCTTACTAATTGGGCACAATGTATATAAAGAGCCTAGAACTTGGTAATTGAAATAATTCAACAAATACTTATTGAGCATACACCAGACATCAGTCTCTGAGTTAGAAGATGAAACTAAAAATAAATTGAATATCCATCTTTTTTTCTAAGACCTCAAATCTATTTGGAAGGATATATTTATGTGAATAAGTAAAATATAGGGCAGATAAACACAAATTATTGCCAGAACACAGAAGGAGGAGCCTGTTTGCCTGAAGTTTTGTCAACAGAAATGATATTCTCCTCCGAGTAACTCCCAAGCCTGGGCCTCTTGCCCACTGCTCCTTTGCCTTTCCTAACCACACGAAGCTGCGTTACTTTGTGGGTAGCAAGTGTTGTTCCCATACAAGTGGAAAGATGTCATTTTCAGACTGTGCCCTGATTCTCTGGTGTTGCCAGTTGATTCATGATCTGACTCATGGTGCCACAGGTATTTATTGCTCAACAAGCCAGGTGTGATAGATAGCTCTGGGAGATCCAAACCCCATAACCACAATGAAGGCTAGAATTTTCATTGAGTAAACAACTTGGTGTGTAATTTTTTTATTTTCTTTTTTATTAAAAGTATAGTTTATTAAAAGTATAGTTGATTTACGGTGTTGTGTCAATTTCTGCTGTACAGCAAAGTCACCCAGTGATACATATATATACATTCTTTTTCTCATACTATCTGCCATCATGTTCTATCCCGAGAGATTGAATGTAGTTCTATCATTGCTTATCCATTATAAATGTAATAGTTTCTACATTTGGAATGGCTTTGTTTTCTTACTTTATTGCACCATTGCCTGAAAACTACAACTTTTTAAAAATACAAATTTTACTGTAATTTTTATTTATTTATGTTTTTTAGAAAGTGCGCCAGCTTAAAGGGCAGATTTGGAATAAATTTCTCAATTTTCTTGAGTGTCTAATTAGATGTAGTATTGCTTAGAATCCTCTAATAGCTATAGAGAAGAGAATCTTGAAAATGGTTTCATCTGGGCCTCCTCTCTGATTCTTGAATCAACTCTTCATCATTCTTGCCATGCAGCTATCTAGCCTTCTGGTCACTCAGCAGTGGCCTATGACTTTACTAGTGTTAAGCCCATAATACTGGATTATGTTTATGAAGGATCCTATTACTTATTTTGTGTGTTATCTCTTCTGGTTTTTAGAGCAGAGGCCTCATCATAACAATCCTATCATCTTAGTGTTGCACTATTTTCAAATTGTTTTCACTTGCGATCCCATTATTTTACCTTCCTATGAAGGAGACAAATTGGTATTATCACCGTATCACCAGGGAAACAGCTGCTCAGATTTCCAGTCCTGGGGTATGTTTACTACCTCAAACCAGGATGACTATCAAAGTCCTTTTCAATATTCCCACATGATTTTGTCAAGGGCTTTTATCAGCACTCAACTTACACTGTTACAGTTTCCTCAGGGATGAATGTATCATGCATGCCTTGATGTCCAGATTGACTTTGTTATTCTTTGATGTAGTTGTTTGGAGTTGACAAGAAAGTAAATTATGAACTCATTTTACTATTGTGCTTCACCATCATGGTAAGAAAAAAATCACTTTTTTCCACTCAAGAATAAATGTAGGAGTTCCCGTTGTGGCGCAGTGGTTAACGAATCCGACTAGGAACCATGAGGTTGCAGGTTCGGTCCCTGCCCTTGCTCAGTGGGTTAACGATCCGGCGTTGCCGTGAGCTGTGGTGGAGGTTGCAGACGCGGCTAGGATCCCGCGTTGCTGTGGCTCTGGCGTAGGCCGGTGGCTACAGCTCCGATTCGACCCCTAGCCTGGGAACCTCCATATGCCACGGGAGCGGCCCAAGAAATAGCAACAACAACAACAACAACAAAAGACAAAAGAGAAAAAAAAAGAATAAATGTGGATCCTTCAAGATGTCAAACCTTTTTTTTTTTCTTTTTGCCTTTTTCTTGAGCTGCTCCCACGGCATATGGAGGTTCCCAGGCTATGGGTCTAATCGGAGCTGTAGCCACCGGCCTTCGCCACAGCCACAGCAACACGGGATCCGAGCCGCGTCTGCAACCTACACCACAGCTCACGGCAACGCTGGATCCTTAACCCATTGAGCAAGGGCAGGTATCAAACCCGGAACCTCATAGTTCCTAGTCGGATTCATTAACCACTGTGCCATGACGGGAACTCCAAGATGTTAAACCTTTTAAAGAGTTTCCAGAGTTTATTTAGGCTAGGAGTTATATCAAACAATAGCCACGGTTGATTTAATACCAACTATGCAGCGATCACTGAACCGAGTTCCTTGTACAACATCTCCCTTAAGTGTCATTACCCCATGCTAGAGCTGAGAAAATCAAAGCTTAAACAGGAGAACTCACCTAATGGTAAATAGCAAGGAACTTCAGGATCTGGGATTTCAACCTAGATTGTCTTGACTTGCAATCTTGAACTCTTAGATCTTAGGCTATTATTTCTTAAAGCATGGCATCCATACCACCTGCATTAGATGATCTGAGGTCAATCAATAAATCAGCTTCCTGGACCTTTCCCCAAAGCCATTGAGTAGGACCTTCTGGAGATATGGCCAGGAAGCTTCATTTGGAATAAGTTTTCACTTGGAACACTAAAGTCCGAGAACCACTACGCTCTGCCATCCTCCCTCTCAAACAATTGTATAAGGGGAGGAAAAGATGTGGAAAAGTTTTAGCTTCACTGCGTACTGTGGGTACTATCACATGGTTAACAATGGCAACCAGTCTACTGGGGCTAATGGCCATTAAGGGCATTTGGCTACTTTGACACCACACAGGATGGCTTGAATCAAGTCTTTGGCACAACTGGAACGTGAAGTGTTTTTGCTATTTCCTACCTTTATGTTTAGAGATAGTGAGGACACATGAAGACTTGAAATCTCAGAACATCCTGTTATGTAGAAAGGCTGCACAAATTTCTAAATAGCAGCTCTTCTTCCTGTTCCAAGGTCTCTGCAGGTATGTTGTTACCGTCCTCCTTGGCTATGGCTATTATAGTTCTTTCTCCAAAACTGGATCAAGGGGAATGTGTCTACCTTATGGAGACATTGAAGAATGTTTATTGAAGAGAACAATGCCAACAAGAAAATTTCCACCTTGCTCAGTGAGGAAATTAGTGAAAATCCTCAAAAACTCTGAAATGTGTGAAAGAAGGTGTCTATGGGATGAGACATAGGAGGGCATAGTGTCTTTATGATTTAGAAATGAGTCTAATACCATAAATGAGGAATCTTCATAAATGATAATAGTAGGAGTTTACACATTGATGTTGCTCCTTCCTGCCTGACTCTTGGGTGTAAGTCCTGTCTCTCCAGCTAGCCCATCTGCTGTTACTTCTTTGTAGCTCCCCCAAGCTACTCTAGTGAAATACATCAATTTGGCTGCTTTGTTAATATTGATTATGAAAATCCAATTGCGTTTTGGGTAAGGTATGCTTTAAAGTGGAGAGTATTAATTTACAAAGTTGAATCAGAAGTCAGAATTACTCTTCTGGTTTCATCAAATTCTTCAAGACTTTGACAAAATAAGCATACTGATAGCTGATCATTCAATTTAATTGTTCCAGTTGTTTCATGTATCATAAATTATGATTATCCAGTCATGAGGGCTACCTTGTGTAGGCAGTATTTGCCTCTTTTTGACTAAAGAGATGACATTGCTCAGATAAGTAAAGGTAATTGCACAAATAATAGAGCTAATGCCAGAGTCAAAACAGTAATTTAAGTCCTTCTTACCAAGAGTATTTTCTTCTTCAAGGAACCTCCGTGGGAAAAAATTCTTCAAAGAGGAATGGAAAATATAAATTACTATTGTTATTGCTGTACACTATTGATATTATTATGCCTCCTATTGACTTAGATTCCCTCCTTTTAAAATGCTGATGCCTGTTTCCAGGGACTTCATGAAAATAAACTGTAAAAGATTTCCTGCTTCTTAATGTTTTGAAATTAAAAGTTCAAAACCTACTTGAGGGGCTAGATATTGTTTTCATTTCTTTTCTGTGTGGGTGGTCTGCTGTGATTCCCAAGACCACCACCATTGTAGGGCTGGAACATGGGCTGATGGTGCACTAGGGAATTTGCGGCTGTTGTTTTACCTTCCAGAACAGCTGAGCTAGCCAAGCCCAGGTCAGGGTGTGTGCGCGCGCGCGCGCGCGCGCGCGCACACACACACACACACACACACACACACACACACACACACACCCTTGCACAAAGAGATTAGCCTCCAATTTCAACTCCACCCTCTCAACCCCTTCATCAAAAAGAGCTTTCCCTGCCTTTGCAAAGTTCCCGGTCCCATCCACAGACATCTAGAGATGTAAGCAAACAGATTTCAGGACCCCAGGGACAGGCTTACAAAAGGACCTACTAATCCAGTGACCCAGTTTTCTCAAAGTCAGCCTGAGCAGAAGGTTAGAGAATTTACATTTCTCAATGACTGTCTCTTATCTTGAAAATGCGTCATTCCCAGAATCAAGTCGGTCTCTCTGTCCTGGGGCAGCCCATTTGCATTAAGTACAAAAAACAATTCTGTCACTCATAATGATATACTTCTGTCTGGCCATTTGACATGTGTCAGGTATATTCAGCCAATCAGAGACAGGCCTAGGATCTGCCCAGCTTCTGGACTCTAATTTTCGTATTTTAGTATATGGTCTGTGCAGCAATTTTGAGAGAAGTTCTGCCTCTAACTACCCACAGAACTTTTAAAGCATGTTGCTTTAAATCACTCCTCTTGGTGAAAAATATTTCCTAGTCCCCCAAGGGCATGTCAGGTTGCTGAGGGAGCCATATTTCAACATTCCAAGTGAGGAATTACTAGCTAAAGACCAGCAGAGGTACTTCTGACATGTTGGTTTTAGACAAATTTGAATTGAAAAAGATACAGTTGTATTTTCCTTTCCTTCATTTGCCCCAGTGAACTTTTGTTCCATCATAACTGTTCTTCCTTCGGAATCTGGCATCTGCTCCTCAAACCACCCCCTCATGCTCAGACACATTTACGAACTTCTTTCAGAAAGTTCTGAAGGTACCTCTCTGGTACATTGTGTCAGGAGCTTTTCCTTGCAGCCAGATCTTAATGAAGTCACAATTACTCTTTTTTAGCTGTCCAGGCCTCCCGCAGACACTTCAGTGATTGGGATCAAAGTGGTCAATCTCCACTTTTTTTTTATTACTCAATGAATTTTATTACATTTATAGTTGTACAGGTCAATCTCCACTTTTTAAAAAGCGCTGGAGCTATAAATCAACTATACTTTAATAAACATTTTTAAAATTAAAAATAAATAAATGAAAAGAGCTGGAGGAACTAGAATGACCTTGAAAAAGTAATCCAGTACTCATTCCTTGGGTTCCCTTCCATAAAAGGTGCAGCTCAGGGCCTAATAACCTCACCCTAGGTTTCAGAAATCCCCCTGGGAATGAGCAGAAGAGGCTAGTAGCCTCAACAGGTCGTAATAGGAGGCTAAGGGAAAAGGTAAAGACAGTAAAGAGGAACAGAAGGTAGCATTTGAGAAAAAAATTAGCAATAAGGGTTTCATGAGAAAAACGGAAGGAAACTCACACTTGTTAAACAGCTATTATGCCCCGAGTCCTGGTTAAGCACTTTAATGTATAATCTCACCTAATTCCCATCTTAGAAGGAAAGTTGAATTTTATCCTCCCCTCGAATGCATATGCCGAAGTCCTACCCACCCCTCAGGACCTCAGAATGTAACCTTATTTGGAAGTGGGATTATTATAGACGTAATTAATTAAAGTGAGGTTATGTAGGTAGACCCAAATCCATTATGACTGGTGTCCTTATAAAAAGGAGAAATGTGGACACTAGCAGATGCTGTTGGAGGGAAGACAGTGTGAGGTGACACAGGATAAATAATACAGCTGTCCGTTGGCTGATACAGACCTGAAGGCAAACCTTCTCTCCAGCCCTCAAAAGAAACCAACCCCACTGACACCTTGATTGTAAAGTTCTAAGTTCCAGAGCTGTAAGGGAATGGATCTTGCTTATTCAAGCCGCCTATTTGTGGTACTGTATTATTGCAGCTCTAGCAAACTCATACAGAAGGTACTGTTATTATCATTTCATATCAAAGGAAATCGAGGCTTGAAGAGGTTACTCAGGTTCATTCATAGCAAGTGAGTTGGGGCTTGAACACAGATTTGCCTGATGCCATAGTCAGTTCTTTCTTGCTCCCCAATTAGAACTGTGGCTGGAATAAAATACAGCCTTCTTTGAAAAGAACATGATGATTCTGAGGTTTTTAAATATTTTGGCTAGAAGAGTTCCCATATGGCTCAGGGGATTAAGTACCCAGCATTGTCACTGCAGTGGCTGGGGTCACTGCTGTGGTGAGGGTTCAATCCCTGGCCTAGGAACTTCCACGTGCCCCAGGAACAGCCAAAAAAAAAAAAAAATTAGCTAGAGACTCTTTTGTTCATAATATGAAGTTTGCTATGTAAAACAGATGAAGGCCAAGAAGTTGCAGTTGCAGTCCATGGTCTGATCTGTTTATCCCTCTCCTCATTACCACCCTGGGATGGTTCTCGAGGAGCCTCTGAAATACACTATTCTACAGAACACTGCATGGAAACCACTTTATATAAAAATAAACTAGACGGACACTAACATAATACCTACAGAAGGCATAACACATGGGAGTAAGAAATTGTCATCATTAAATGTTATGACATGCATCAAGAGAAGCAGAAATTATACTTCTTCCTCCAGAGTGCATCAAGGATGCAATGCCTTCAAAACATCTCTGCTGTCAGGTTGACAGGTTATGGCAAAAGGAAGAAAAAACACAGGAGAGGACTACAGATGTCATTTACTAGCCGTGTGATTCAGGGCAAGTTCTTTCCTCTCTGACTCAGTTTCCCCATCTCCAAGGTCTAGGTCAGCATGTATGCTCTGCACACTTCACAGACTCAGTGAGATGACAAATGAAGGAACGGATGGGAAAAGGGCTCTACAGATCACAAAGCGGTGCCCTGATGTGATGAGAATTCCTCTCTTGCTGAGTTCTCTAAGCATGAAAGAAATCACATAAAGGAAGATACTCAGTGAAACATGCTGAGGAATCAGGGAGGGACCTTGGGGTGAAAGCTCCTGGTTCCCAAGCCAAACCAGTAGGAGTCAGGCCGAGCACCAAGCCTGGGAGAATCAGCACACCGTGAAATTATGAAGTGTGATCATTAACTCAGCTGTTCTGCACAGGCCTTCGGCTCTGCATTCAGCATTCCCTTTGAAGTCCATGACCTTGTCTGTGTCACTGAACTGCTGAATGACTACTCTGAACTGAACCGAGCATCCCAGCCCACCCTGCTGATGTAATCAGACAAGGTTCACCCTGCACAGCTGGAGTCCTTCATTGGCATTCAGTCCAGCAATTCAAGTGGAGCACTTGGGGGCTGGTAACACATAGAAGACCTGCCCAAGCCACTGACTTCAGTAACCTGTGGTTTGTTTTTGTTCTTCTAGTCCTTTTGGAAACTCTTGGAGGCTCATTTATTTTTAACGGAGAGTTCAACTAATACTCCATAGACAACAATGAAAGGGCACTATTTCACTTTACCCCTAGATTTCAAAAAAAGTTCCAGCATGTCAGAAAAGGAAGGGGCCTTAGCAGTCATTTGGCCCAACTCTTCTTTTTAGAGGCAGACTAACTAAGACCCTTTGAGGAGTATTGACTTTTTAATGTCCACTCAGTGGGTTAGCAGGAGAGCAAGTTTCAGAACTCAGATCAATTATCTCCCAAGTCAGTGTTCTACGTGTAGTCTGCCAAAAGAATGGACAAATTAGCATAAAAGGGATGCTGGGAAGGCTGAGGAGATGAGCTCCCATTTGTACAACATATCTGAGCTCTCAATAACAATAGCAGAGACACAGAGAGTGCTAACTGTGCGGCCCAGTGCCGCACATAAAAATTGGAGGTTGCATCATTTAAATATACCTGTGAAGTAATGCTTGGAGATACATTTCAGATACAAGTATCATCAAAATATTAAACAGCTGGGAGTACCTGTCATAGCACAGTGGGTTAAGAATCCAACTGCAGTGGCTTGGGTCACTGTGGAGGCACAGGTTCATAAGCAGCTGGCACAGTGGGTTAAAGGATAAAGCATTACTGCAGCAGTTGACGTAGGTCACAGCTATGGCTCAGATTCAATCCCTGGCCAGGGAACTTCCATATGTCACAATTGTGGCTATAAAATTTTTTTAAAAATTAAACAGTTGGATATCAGTGCATAAATTTTCATAGATTGTCTAAAATAGAGACAATTTGTCATTTTCAAATTTTGATAAATCATATGGGTACAGCCTCTAAGGCATTTCTCCATGAATTATATAAAAACACAGTTCCTTATAGTAGTTAATAATAGCTTCTGTACATCTGTACAGCAGTTTAGAAAAATGTTTGCAAAAGAAAGTTTCATTTCTTCACATTTTATTCCAAGAAAAGGAGACATGGAATGACTCATCCAGACTCCACACTTGCTAGCTGAATTCCTGGGAGTAGATTACTTAGCCAGACTGTGCTTCTGTTTCCTCATCTGTGAAATGGGGAGAGGAGCACTGCCCACTCATCAGATAGCTGTGCTAAAGGAAATCATATACACAAGCAGTGTATTAAGAATTAATCTCCTTATCACTGTAAGTTCACACAGAGGTGTTATAGGACTGGGACATGAATCTCTGGTACCTGACTTCAGTTTCTCAGCTCTTCCATTCTCCTTATTTCCTCTTTAATCTTCATCCCACTCAAATACTTTGATTTTTTTTTTTTTGTTATTGTTGTTGTTGTTGTTGTTGCTATTTCTTGGGCCGCTCCCGCGGCATATGGAGGTTCCCAGGCTAGGGGTCGAATCGGAGCTGTAGCCACCGGCCTACGCCAGAGCCACAGCAACGCGGGATCCGAGCCGCGTCTGCAACCTACACCACAGCTCACGGCAACGCCAGATCCTTAACCCACTGAGCAAGGGCAGGGACCGAACCCGCAACCTCATGGTTCCTAGTCGGATTCGTTAACCACTGCGCCACGACGGGAACTCCTGAATTTTTAATATTTTGTGGGGGTGTTTTCCCTCAAAGAATTTCTTCTCCTCATTTTGGGTCACCCATTCTTTTTCCACTTCTGTTTTATTCTAATATACATGGTATTTTAAGAGTTATTTGAGCCTTTCCAAATACCTAAGTAATTAAATATAGATATTTCCAGTACTCATTGTGTCCAGTTATAAATTGATCATCTGAATTCTTGCTTTTTCAAAGGGAATAAAACTTTATAGTTGTAGAGCACACAACCAGTACAAGGTGCTTTCATATCCATTATTTAATGTGATTTTTAAAAGAACTTTGTGAGCTAGTCAGGGCACTCATTTTATGCTGAGGCTCGTAAAAGTTAAATAACTGCAAAATAAATGATCACAAGAGGCAGAGTGAAGACCAGAACTAGTTCAAGTGATGTGAACTCAAAATCCTACAAAGACTGAGCAGGAGCCTTATGAAGGCTATGGCGAAGAAAAGAGCTCTAAGAATGGAAACAGTGGCCCAGTAGTACCCAGCCTTCTTATTTCTTTAGGAGGAGATCGAAGAATTTTTATGTGAAATAACCTAATTTTTAAAAACATTTTGAATTCCAAATAAAACACATCCTTGGGCCACTTGTTTGCAGGTTTTGATTTAAATTAACAAATTCTTGGCCACTCTGTCTCTTTCTGCTGCCCAGGCTGAGTTTATTTCAGAAGAAATTATGCTAATCAAATGTTTTCTCTCTGGCTAGAATAAACCAAGATTAATTTTTTTTCCAAACTCAAAATCTAGACTCAGATACCTAACAAGCAACACACACTTAGCATAGCTAAAACAGAACTTCGGATTTCCTTCCTCTCTCCCTCCCCCCAAAAGCTACTTCTTCCCAAGTCCTCTTTATCTCACTAAATGATACCACCATCTGCCTGGGTGCTCAGACAAGAACCCTTGGCATCATCCTCAATTCCTCTTCTACCTTCACATTCCACACCCAACACTTTGGAAAGTTGTGTTTTTCCTCTCGCTAAAACTCAGCCTAGTCCAACTATGTCTCATCGATACAACACTAACTCAAGCTACAGTTAGCCCTTGATTTTTCTGTGACAGAATAATCGGAACTGGCCTCTCTACCTCACTTTTGCCTCCCCCCCCTGCCCCCCCCCCCCCCCCCGGCTCCCTGCAATTCATCCTCTCTAGAGAAGTCAGAGTGATCATTTAAAAATGAAAACACGATAATACCACTCCTTTGCTCAAAACCTCTTAAAGCTTTCCCCTTGTAATCAGATTAAAATTCTAAACAGCTCTATACTCTACACAAGATCAGGCTCCAGCCTCCCTCTTTTTTTGTTTGTTTGTTTTGTATTGTTTTTTCGGGCCACACCTGCAACATATGGAAGTTCCCAGGCTAGGGGTAGAATCAGAGCTGCAGCTGCCAGCCCGCCAGGGATTGAACGTGCATCCTCATGGATACTAGTTGGGTTTGTTACTGCTGAGCCACAATGGGAACTCCCCAGCTTACCTCTTCTACCTCTTTTCCTCCCCCCCTCTCCCCGCCAACCCTTGGTTATCGGGCATGTCACATTGGCCTTCTTTTGATCAAACACACCAAGTTCATTCCCTACTAAGACCTTTGAGATTTCTATTTCTTCTACCTGGAATATGCTACTGCCCCACTTGGAGTAGTAAGATGCCTGAAAGGACCCGAAAAGGGCCCCCTCAGTCTCTTTCACATTACTCTATTTTTTAATAGCCCTTCTCAGTAGCTGACATTTTCTCATTTAATTACTTATAGAACATTTCTCCCCAATAGAATGTAGACTCCAAAGAAGATACTTTTTTTTGATCATTCTGGTTTGATTGTGAAATGCTCCCATGCTGATAAGAGTGGCTGACACATGGTGGGTGCCCAATAAATATTTGTTTTGCACGGTTGCAGGGTTAACATCTAGGATTTGCTCAGAGAGGATTTGCTCAAATGAATGGCACTGAAGTATTTTTTATTATACTTTCTCACTTTGGAGGAAACTTATACTTTGAGAACTTCTTTCTTGATTACCTGATAGAGCATGCTGGCTCTTCTAGAATTATATCCTTCTTTCCATAGTCAAATATGAAATAAAACAAAATACCGAGGACTTCTTCACACTTTAAATATGATTGGACGCTGAATGTTTTCTGCAATGAGGAATTTCACATAAGAAATTTGATCTGATACATGCACCCCTATAATCACTGCAGCGCTATTCACAATAGCCAAGACATGGAAACAGCTTAAATGTCTTGAATAAAAAAGACACAATGGAATATTACTAAGCCATAAAAAGAATAAAATAATGCCATTTGTAGCTACATGGATGGACCTAGAGATTATCATACTAAATGAAATAAGTCAAAAAGAGAAAGAATCGTATGATATCTTTTACATGTGAAATCTAAAATGTGACATGAATGAATTTATCTGTGAGACAGAGATAAACTCAAAGACATAGAGAACAGACTTGCGTTTGCCAAGGGGGAGAGGCATGTGGGAGGGATGGAGTGGGAGTTTAGGGTTAGCACTTGCAAACTATTATGTACAGAATGGATAAACAACAAGGTCCTACTGCAGAGCACAGGGAACTATATTCAAGATTCTGTGATAAAACCTAACGGAAAAGAATATGAAAAATAATATGTGTGTGTATGTGTATTCCTTTTGCCATGCATCAGAATCTAACACAACATTGTAAATCAACAATACTTTAATTAAAAAAAAAGAATTTTAAAAAAGAAATTTAATCTGAGGTTCTCCTACTTTAAATTATAGGATTTTAGTTTTCCATAAACTTCAAAGAGAAATAAGTTGTTCATTATTCAAACATTAACAGTAGAAAATCTTTTCCAAAAAAATGATTTAAAAAACCCTCAATTCTCAAAATTCACAATTGCTATTACTGAGAGAGGTTTTAAATCACATTTGGGGGCAATATATTGCTTTTAGGGATGCCAGTTACTATACTGACTTCTAACATAATTGTGTATGAGAACATGTATATAAACCCAGGATTACAGCATGAAGGACCCTGGTCCAACCCTGTCTTTCAGCACAAGAGTAACTGAGGTCCAGAGAGGGCACTACTCAGACACAGGTGGTTTTATTTCCATTTCGGAGGTTTCTCCACTATCTAAGTTGCCTTTATATACATTCTTTTTTTTTTCACCCCATTTTTCATAATAAAAATAGTTTTATTATAATAAAAAATAGTTTTTTATTGTAAAAAATTTTGGTGTTCCCTTTGTGGTACAGCAGAAAAGAATGCAACTAGGAACCATGAGGTCATAGGTTTGATCCCTAGCCTTGCTCAGTGGGTTAAGCATCTGGAGTTGCTATGAGCTGTGGCATAGGGTCGCAGATGCGGGCTCAGATCTGGTGTTGCTGTGGTTGTGATTTGACCCCTAGTCTGGGAACCTCCATATGCAGTGGGTGCAGCCCTAAAAAGCAAAAATAAATAAATAAATAAATTTTAAAAATAAATAAATAAAAAAATAAAAATTTTCAAGAAATGAAAAAAGGAGAGAAAACAGTGTCATGTACACTCATGTCTATAACCTAGATGGGAATGGACAATTGTTAATTTTTTTTATATTTGTATCATCTTTCTCTCTTACTAAAGTACTTTAAATTATAAATAGCATGACATTTTGCCCCTGTCATGCATTTCTAAAAAATAAGGATGTTTCCCCATGTAAGCACAATACCATAATATCTACTGAAATTAAGAACAATTTCTTAGCATCGTCTAATACCGAAATCATATTCAAATTCTTTAAAGTACTTCTATAATTTCACTTATAGCCATTTCATGTAACTAGCAGCCAATCAAGGCCTATAGATTGCCTTCGACAGTTGTCTTAAGTCACTTTCAATTTAAAATAGTCTTCTTCTAAAAGCAAAACATATTATTTAATTTTATTTAGTACTTTTTTCATAATACTGATCTTTGAAGAGACAGGAAAATTATTCTATAAAATATTCACCTTCTGGGTTAGTCTAAATCCTTCTTTGTGAATGTTTGCTTTGTTCATCTACCACCCACCCCCCCACACACACCTCCCTGTGAATTGGAAGCAAAATCTAAAAGCTTGATTACATTAACATCAAAGTGCCTCTATTTTCGCAGATAAAAATTTGCAGCCATTTGTTTAGCATATTTAACTGAACAAAACCCTGAAAACTGACTTACAAGATACTGAAGGGAGAATACAGGTAAGGCCAGCAGGTGGTGTAGAAAGGAGAATGTCCCAATTACACGATTGCACTCCAGGATCTGTCATTTGGTCCTCAGAATGTGAATGGATTTAAAGAGACACAAAAAGAGTAATGAAATACAAGCCAGAATATTACTTTCATAATTAGTAATGAGATATGTAAGTATTAAACTAACTAAAATGTTTTCCTCTATAGACCAGTTGTTTACAAGCTTAGTTGCCTATTGGAATTGTCTGGGGAGTTCCCGTTGTGGCTCAGTGGAAACGAATCGACTAGTATTCATGAGGACACAGGTTCGATCCCTGGCCTCGATCGGTGGGTTAAGGATCCAGCGTTGCTGTGAGAAGTGGTGTGGGTTGCAGATGCAGCTCAGATCTGGTGTGGCTGTGGCTGTGGCGTGGGCCAGTGGCTGCAGCTCCGATTCAACCCCTAGCCTGGGAGCCTCCATATGCTGCACATACGACCCTAAAAAGACCAAAAAAAGAGAATCATCTGGGACTCTTAAAAAAAAAAATACCACCCTCAGAGAGTCTGATTTAATTAACCTTGTGTGGGAACTGGGAATTGACGTTTTGAAAAAGCTCCCCAGGTGTTTAGAAAATGCAACCAGGCCTGAGAAACACTGCTGTAGGTAGGTCTAAATAAGATGCCAATTTGTCATCAGAAAGTTGTTTTGGAAACACAAAACCACAACTTGCTATGTCAGCGATATGAATAAAGAACATCTGAAGAGTCTGTACCAGCCAGTGGTATTCTGTATACATAGGAGACACTGGGGTATGCTTACTTAAAAACAAAACCAACAAACCCCACTGGATCCCTGCTTTCTACTTCATCCTCGTCTTCCCCATTCACTATGAGGTTCTGATTAAAGAACACTAGGGTGGGCCCCTAGACGCTGCTTTAAGAAACAACAAATGTGATTCTGGTGAAGATAATCCCTGGTTCCCACACTATGGAATACCAGTCTACATCTTCTGGGATACACTTGCTTGGAGGAGGAGATAAGTCCAGCATTGTTCTTAAACTTAAACTGCACCAAAATAAACTGCAAGGCAGGTGTATTAAAACACAGATTGATTGCGAGGCCTCGCCCCCAGTGTTTCTCATTTGGTAGGTTTGGGGTAGAGTCAGCAGTTTACATTTTTTAATTTTTTGAAAGTTTTATTGAAGTATAGTTGATTTACAATGTTTTGATCACTTCTGCTGTACAACAAATGACTCAGTTACACATGGACACACATGCATTCTCTTTCAGAATCTTTTCCTGAATAGTTTATCACAGAATACTGGGTGGAGTTCTCTGTGCTTTAGAGCAGGTCCCCAATGGCCAGTCTTTCTAGATACCTCATTGTGCACATGCCAGTTCCAACCCCCCAGTCCAACCCTCCCCACCCCCAACCTGTCCCCTTTGGTAGCCATAAGTTTGTCATCTTTTTATTTATGGATTTATTTATTTTCTTTTTATTTTTTAGGGCAGCACCTGCGGCATATGGAAATTCCCTGGATAAAAGTCCAATTCCTGGGCGAGCTTATGCCACAGCCACAGCAACGCCAGATCTGAGCCGTGTCTATGACCTACATCTCAGCTCACAGCAGTGCCAGATCCTTAACTTCCACTGAGTGAGGCCAAGAATTGGATCTGCATCTTCATGGATACTTGTCAGGTTCTTAACCTGATGAGCCACAACAGGAGCTCTTTTCACATTTTTAATAAAAACAAAGGTGTTAGTTCTCAGCCAGGAAATGTTTGCCTTCTAGGGGACATTTGGCAGCATTTGGAGACTTCTTTGAAGATTTTGTTTTTAGAGCAGTTCTAGGTTCACAGCAAAGTTGAGAGAAAGGTACAGCGATTTCCCAGATTCCCCACACTCCCCATCAACATTTCCCACCTGCAATATTTTATCATCTCAAATCCCTCCTTCCATATTTTTTTTTCATCTAACTTTTGAATCTCAGGATACTGTGGATCTCTTCAAAGATCACTTCTCCAGTTCTTCCTCACTGGAATCTATAGATTTTTTTTTTTTTTACACAATTAAGAGTTTTGCTTTTAAGGTACTTACCCTTGTAAGTCACAATCATGGAGAAATCACTGGGACCTTTTTCTCAAAATTGTTTGAAATGCTTTTATCTCTATGGCAAAATAAAAAAGAAGTTACATATATTTATTTAGAGACAATGATAGACTTTACAATAATATTTATTCCTTTAATGTTCATGATGTTTTTTTCTTATGGCACTTGTACCATGATACTAATTTCTTAAAGACATTTAACAATCTCCTTAAAATCTAGTGCACATATCTATGTTATGTTAGAACAGGATATGGGGCTTTGTGAAATGAGAAAGGGTGGAACCTCTTTTTGAAGTGAAGAGCTCTTTTCGTTCAGGCTGGAGAACAAGTCCTACGGGTTTGGATAAAGCCCCTGGGGTACACAGGTGACCTCAAAGGCCCACAGGGTTTGAGGGTAATAAACAAGACTTGCTGACTCCAAACTGCAGGAGGAAGGTCTGACATTTCTTTCTTAACCTTGAGAGAGAAGTTCCCATTCAAATGGTGCTTTATCGTTACACTCATGTGTTTCAGAATAAGGTATTATAAAATTATACAAATAAGAGAAACATAATCTAGTAAAACAGACTGAGATGTGCCTAGTAGGAGAGACCGACAATTACACAAATAACTCTAAAACAGACAGAACACCCAAGGGCTCTAGTAGAGACGTGAGCTGGGAAGTTTGGTTCTTCTTGAGTCATCACAGGAGAGCATTGAATGATGCCTGGGATTTGAAATAGTTGATTTGATGAGAAACATTTCAGGGTGAAAGAATAGCATTAGCAAAGACCTTTGCGCATCCGTAGTAACTGTAAGAGTGAAAGAATTAAAGGCACATCTTGTGGATTTGCTGGGGCTCTGACGATGAAGAGAAAGACTTAGTGGGAAATAAAGGGGGATAAATAACTCCTTGACTTGAGCTAAACAGAAACAGCCATCTGGGCATAGTTCTCATTCTGGGAATCACTGATTCTTAGCTTAAAACTTTCTAGAATCTAGAGTTCCTGTCGTGGCGCAGTGGTTAATAAATCCAACTAGGAACTATGAGGTTGCAGGTTCGATCCCTGGCCTTGCTCAGTGGGTTAAGGATCCGGCGTTGTCATGAGCTGTGGTGTAGTTTGCAGATGCGGCTCGGATCTGGTGTTGCTGTGGCTGTGGTGTAGGCTGGTGGCTACAACTCCGATTAGACCCCTAGCCTGGGAACCTCCATATGCTGCGGGAAGCAGCCCTAGAAAAAAGGCAAAATAAATAAATAAATAAATAAAATCAGGATTAAAAAAAAAATACTTTCTAGAATCTATTTGTGTCTTCAGTGCTACATCCTGGGAACCTCCATATGCTGCGGGAAATGGCCTTAGAAAAAAGGCAAAATAAATAAATAAAATCAGGATTAAAAAAAAATACTTTCTAGAATCTATTGGTGTCTTCAGTGCTACATCCTAAGGGGAGACAAGAAGCGGGTGATATATTGTAGTGCAGTCTCTCTACTCTGGAAAGTCCATTGAGCTCACTCTTTAGGAAGACAATAAAGCCTCATTGCTGGACAGGACTACAATTGGCATACCTGGTATTAAGAAGCTTCAAAGCACAATCTTAGTGTCTTTATTTGTCCTTGGATTTTTCATTTTGGGATTGTTTTCTTTACTTTTTAATTTTTTGCCCAAATATGTACATTGCATTTTGTGGATTGCAGTTAATTCCCCAGGTCTCAGCTGTAAAAAGTTAACTGCTGATGACACTTTCCAAACCATTGTCTCTTGACTGCCATCCCTATGAAATCTGTCACAAGTTTGAGAATCTGTTAAGAAAGAGAAAGCTGGAGGACATCCAACAGCATATTTCAAGCACTACTAGTGAGTGTCTGAATCAGACCTTCACCTTACAATGTAAGCAGACCCTATACTCCAAAGAGCCCCCTTGAGGCACCCACAAGAAGCATAGTCAGCCACTGGGTTTGGGCAATTCCAGGGGTGGCGCCCTGTAATAGTGGTATTCTGATGATGGAATCAGCCAAGAATGAACTCCCAGAAAGATCTCAGAAAGTCTGACATCATTTAGGACCTCAATTATCCAAATAAATGCAGAAGAATATGAAATGGGAATTTCCCATCTTCAGCCTGGCACCAACCCAAAGTATCTGACTGTGCCACAAAAGGAAGCAGTCCTTCCTCTCCTTGTGTGATGTTTCCTGTATCATGAGGCAGGGTTTTGTGAATGGGGTACCTTAGATAAATGAGAGGATCTTTCAGTCAGAAAGGATTGCTGGAAGTCTTATCTGGTTTCTAGGTAGGTCCTCATAGAAAATATCAGAGAGAGAGAGAGAGATGCAACAGGAAAGGCTTGCTGTGGGAGAAGCACAGATGTTAGAATCAGAAAGTTGACTTTATATCCTTCAGCTGCCACACTGGCCCTGCCACTCTGGCTTAACTTTTCTGAGTTACACTGGAATATGGGGTGTGGGAAGGACAAGGTAGTAATACTGTTTTTTTAACACAGTAATCTCAAGAACCAAATGATGTAATATATATAAAAGTGCCACATAACCTACTGAGTCTCAAATTTTAACACGCATGCAAATCATCCAGGATCTTGTTAAAATGCAGATTCTGATTTGGTAGATCTGGGGCAGGGCTGGGGAGTCCGCATTTCTAACAAGCTCCCAAGTGACATGCCCTTGTGGCTGGTCCATAGAGCCCATTTTGAATAACGTGGTAGAGACTTTAGTGTCATGTTGTAATTGGTTATAACTAGCCTGTATCAACAACTTTTCAGGGAAGGGTAGTCTTTTATTTATTTACTTATTTTTGACAAAGAGTTGTTTTTTAAGTATTTTATTCCTTTTTACATTTTCAAATTAAAGTATAGTTGGTTTACAATGTCGTGCCAATTTCTGGATATTCTTTAGTCTTTACATTTTTTTTTTTAATTCACCACCTCCTATTCTAACCATCCACATCAATTCACACATATACTAATTCTACAAAAGCTCACTTAATACAGTGAAAGAATTCCCAAGTGCCCAAAACAACAACCAACAGTTTCACTGAAGTCTAGGTCTATGGGAAAATGATTTTTTTCACTAGGTCTTTAAGAACAACGATTTCACACCTAGCCCTATGTAGATCAGGTATTTGGAGATTGTGATGAGGCAAAAAAAATATTTAAGTGCTTGCTAAGTTGCAAAAGAGAATTAGAGGGGATTTTACTTAAAAAATCCCTTGGAAGTCAGTATATAACATTTGCATATAGTGTACATTGGTATAATGTATACATTTGTATACTTTGTACAATTTATCATTTTCAGGACACTGTCACATATGTCATCCCATTAATCTTTTGCAAAAAGGTAGGCTGGGCAGGTATCATTTGGCCCATTTTACAGATGATGAAACTGGAACACAGAGGGATTGAAGTGAGTTGCTCAAGGTTGTCCTCATAAGAGTTGCTGCAACCATAAGACAAAGCCCAGTTCTTCTGATTCCTAACTCACTGCTCTTTCTTCTGCCTCCCTGTCCTCAGTGCTTACCACATGGACAAAATATATATATATATATATATATGGTTTGGTTTGTTAAAGCCTGGTTACAAGTTTCTGAGTAGCAGCATGTAAAAGGTGTCAGACATCACAGTTTTGGTTACCACAGGTACGCCATCCCCTAGGGGCCCATCAACATGGGTATCTCTCATACTGATCAGTTGAAAACCTACTCCAACCCTGGATTTTCAGATGATTCATCTGCTTGTTTAACTTCCAGCCAAGAATGCAATGTCCTATTCCTTCTGGAATGTTTACAAATGAGAGTTAGAGCCTGGAGGTGGAGGACAACTTGATTACTACAATCATCCCAAATGCTTCTTGGTTTTCTACTCTTAAAAATTATTCTTCTTACCTTTCTTCTTACTTCCTCTATGCTATGTCCCTGATCACCGCAACTCAGAGCAATCTCAATCTCCTTCTCTTTCCCTGAACATATTAACTGCCCTGTAAGGAACACTTGTAAAGCATTTAGCATTGTGATGTTTCATTCAGGGTGTGTGTGTGTGTGTGTGTGTGTGTGTGTGTGTGTGTTCCTTGCCAAATTCTTTGCAGTCAGGGACAAACACGTTTCATGTTTCCTCTTATAGTGAATGATGGAAATAAGGAATAGAGGCACAGAGTGAAAACTTTTTTGAATTTGGAATCAGACAATCTGAATCAATTTCTCATTAGCCATAGGACCCTGAACAAGACATTGAAATTTGAGCTTTTGCTGCATCATCTAGGAGATAGAATATTAGTAAATAAATGAGATATGTATCAAATGTGTTTAAAAGTACTTTGTAAACTCATAAGGGTGGTATGAATGTAAAGCAAGTATTTGTATTTACTTTAAGAATAATGTAGATTAAATAGGAGGAGTCTGCTGGTAACATCAGTCAAGGACAAATGTGTTTGCTCGCCCCCCACAAAAATCTTCACATTTCTATGTCCTGCTATGCAAAGAAATATAGCCACATGGAAACAATATTATTTATTTGCTTTTATAAAAGCAGGAATTATAAAAGATTTATGATTCAAGGAAAGCTGATATAATCCAGATGCTAAAACTGTTCATTAGGAGCTGTCAACATTGTAGTTTCATGGAATCCAGTTAGTAGGAGGTAAGTTTTGGCTTAGGAAATTCCCCATTTAAATTCTCAGTATTTTTGTAGAAATATTAGGTGACATAGCATAATTACCAAAACCTCTAAAGATAGAAAAATGATTCACTTTTTAGAATGAGGATGCTGAAGTAAGCAGAACTTGCATATTACCAGCTCCTCTGAAAGTGATCCTAAAACCCAAAGCCCCTATTCTTTTCCTCCTTATTCTCTTTCTGTTGCTACCACATCAAAATACTTCCTGTTTCTGGCCCTGAGACTATTCTACACCATTCCTTCTCCTCTCTCTTATCCCATCACATACTAATAATTGTTGCTACGTATTTAATACCTACCAGGTGTCAGGAGCTGTCCTGGTGATCTTTGTTATTTGTAACTTTCAAATACATCTTGCCAGAAAGCTTCTGTTGTTCCATGTTATAGAAATCACAATCCCAAGAATCTCAAGTACATAGCTTACATTCCCTCAGTGGATCAGGCGACCAGGATTTAAACCAGGTCCCCAGTGATGCTTGGCCCCTGCTCTCATCAATCAGCATCACTGGACAAATCTCACCTTTTTTCTTTCAAATTATTTTACTTTAATTACCTAAACAATTTTTTTCCATCACTTGAATCTACCTATAGACAACTTTCAAATGAAATTATGAAAACATTGAACATCCTGCAGACAACCACCTTTCAAATTAAATTAGAAACACCAGATGACACAAAAAAATAAGAGTATGAAAAAGAACATAAAACATGATGAATTGAGTAGTGACATTGCTCATATGTAACCAAAATATGTATTAAGAAGGGACTGGTTTAGTTAATAAAAAGAAATACTAGGTTATAAAGCAAAACCCCAAGTTCCAGTCGTTGTTTTATAAATGACTTTCTGTGAGATAGCTGGTAATTATCTTCTCCCTGAAGATCTCAGGTTTCCCATTTGTAACACAGGAAGTTCTATGAAATGCATGACTTATGAATGGCCGACTGTCCTTGACCTTAGCTTGTCGAGCTTTATCCCTTACCTTCCACCCACATGTCCCTGCCATGTCTTTCCTTTCTTTCCAATCTATCCTTACTTGACAATTACTTTCTTGCTCAGAAAGGCTTTATATTAGTCTGTCAGCACAATGCCAGCACTATTTTAACTTAATGATTCTCTAAATTAATTTGCCAAACTGAAGCTTTGTTCTAACTAATCGTTATCTATAAACTCACACATCTAGGCACAATTTTTTTCTAATACTCATGAAACTTACTGGATAACTTAAATCTTTTTTAGTCCCTGAATCCCAAATCTTATATATCATCCATTGTAAACAAATTACACTTTGGGAAGCTCAGATTTTCCCTTGGGACACCACAGAGAAGCCTGTCCTCATCACAGAGAGGACAGAACCAAAGGCAAGGGAAAGTCCAGCTGGGAATGGAGCCAACACCCTTGACCACCCTCCTTCTCCACCTCTTAGTTGCTTCCTCAACACCTGTCCAACTCATCAGGTGGACCATCTACTCCATCCTGAAGTCTTCTACCACCACCCAGCCTCATCTTTCTGAGTCCTTTTCTGTGTCCCTTGTGTGGACAAATTTCCTTTCACCACTACACGCACATACAAAACACTAATCAGTGATTTTAAAAAGCATAGTTATAGTTGTGTCCAGTCCATTGTGTCCTTGACAAAGAAGATACTTTCTTATCTGGATTTTCTTTTATATTTTTCTAAATTACCACTTGAATCATTCTAAAGCTACAATGATTTCTCACCATCTTTTACCTCTTACTATCTCCAGAACATCTTGCTTTGCCCCAACTCACATTTTCTTCTGACCTGATAATGATTAACCTCCCTATGAAAATGAAGCAGCTGATTTGTCAATGGCGTTTACACATATTCCCTCCTTGCTGCATGGCCTGCTGCCCACTTTCCTATCCAATGAAAGGAACCACTTTTCTGCTCAATGTTGATAACAGCTGTTTCTTCCATAAAGGGGAGAATCCCATAGGTTGAAACTATCTCTGTGCAACTGCAATTATGTAACAATGATGTGTGCAATGTTTCTTTAACAGCTTTTGAGCTTTTGTTTTTCCAGTGGTGTTTGTTCCACCTTTACTTTAGTTTTAAAGTCCTCTAGAGGGAAGATGATTTTCCCACTTTCTAATAATTTGCCATAAAATCAAATGCACTGTCTTCTGCAGTGTGACACTTCAGGACATGTAAGTTAAAAACATATATATATATATTTTTTGTTTTTGTTGTTGTTGGAAGATCTGAAAAATCCTATGACTTCTCTGGGAGATCAAAGTGAAAAATGTCATATAATTAAGGCCCGGGCATAAGTAATGTCATATAATTAAGGCCCGGAGCTCTGATGTCTAGACAGCTCAGATGAGAAAGGACATTTTATGACTTTATCCATCTTTTTACTATAAGTGTAGATATTTGTTTGTTTGCTTCTGTTTAGGGCCTCATGTGTGGCGTATTTAAGTTCCTGGGCTAGGGGCTGAATCAGAGCTTCAGCTGCTGACCTCAGAAACAACCACAGCAACACTGGATCCTTAACCCACTGAGCGAAGCCAGGAATAAAATCCAAATCCTCATGGAGATTCTGTCATGTTCTTAATCTGCTGAGTCACGACAGGAACTCCAGGTATCTGTTTTAGATCCTCATTTACCACTACAGTCATCCCTTGTTGCTTCCTTTTGCCTCCCACTAATGCTGCAGCTACTTTATTTTTATTTATTTATTTTTTTTACTTTATTTTTTGTCTTTTCGCATTTTCTAGGGCCGATCCCGCTGCATATGGAGGTTCCCAGGCTAGGGGTCTAATCGGAGCTGTAGCCGCCGGCCTACACCAGAGCCCCAGCAATTCAGGATCCAAGCCACGTCTGCAACCTACACCACAGCTCACGGCAACGCCAGATCCTTAACCCACTGAGCAAGGCCAGGGATGGAACCCACAACCTCATGGTTCCTAGTCGGATTTGTTAACTACTGCGCCACGACGGGAACTCCACTGCAGCTACTTTAATAGCAGAGAAAAGGAGAGAAGAACAGAAAAGGAGAGGAGAAGGTGAGCAGAGAACAGGAGAGAAATATATAACATACAATGCTAAAACCTTGAATGTGCTTAAGAAGTATTCATTGACCTAGAATTGAATTACCATCGCCACTACTTCAGGCAAACATATTTTTTCCTTTGAGGAAATGTGAGAGTCTTGTGAAATGGCATTGAAAGGTAATTGGAGGAGTTCTCGTCGTGGCGCAGTGGTTAACGAATCCGACTAGGAACCATGAGGTTGTGGGTTCGGTCCCTGCCCTTGCTCAGTGGGTTAACGATCCGGCGTTGCCGTGAGCTGTGGTGTAGGTTGCAGACGCGGCTTGGAGCCCGCATTGCTGTGGCTCTGGCGTAGGCCGGTGGCTACAGCTCCGATTCAACCCCTAGCCTGGGAATCTCCATGTGCCGCGGGAGCGGCCCAAGAAATAGCAACAACAACAACAACAACAAAAAGACAAAAAAAAAAAAGAAAGGTAAATGGATGTTTTGTGTATTGTTTAGAGAGAAAAACATCCTATTGAGGGGGCAGAAAGCAGCAGACATATTTCTTAAAGGGAAAGAAAGAAAACTGCTCTTTCTCAAGGCTCCAGATACATATCCAGCCAATTGAGGAAGCAAAATTTCTGATGGTCCCTAAAATTACTAAGACTGTGGTCCTGGAAACCCAGGCGGAAGGGACTAAACTAAAATATTACCAAGGGGTCTCTTCTGGTATAAAACTCTAACATTTGGATATAAAATGTATACAGTTCTGTCATTTTTCTTTTATTTTTTTTTGCTTTTTTTTTTAGGGCCACATCTGCAGCACATGAAAGTTGCCAGGCTAGGGGTTGAATCAGAGCTATAGCTGCCGGCCTGCGCCACAGGCACAAAGAGGGATCCGAGCCTCATCTGTGAACTACACCGCGGCTCACTGGCAACTTAATACACTGAGAGAGGCTGGGGATTGAACCAGAGTCCTCATGGATACTAGTCGGGTTTGTAACCCACTGAGCCACAACAGGAACTCCTTGTCATTTTTCTTTTAATTACGAAGGAAGAAAGGAGAAAGAGGAAGAACAAATAGAGAAAGAAACAAGGAAAAAATGAAAGAGAAAGAAATAACTCCCAAAATGGTAATGAAAAATTAGCTTCTCTGTGAGAGAAAGGAAGAGAGAGAGGAGGAGAGAGAATCTGCTTCAGTCATGATTTAACATTTAATTCATTATTTATTTAACGTGTATTTATGTGGCTCCCCCTATTGGCAGAAAGATTGTTTTTTCAGATCCTCTATGGAAGGCTTTCTGATAGTTGGTTTCTGGAGCAGCAGAGCTGAGAGGGTTACATTCTCCCAGGAAAACATGTTCTTTGTTATGCATAATGGGATGAACTACTTAGCTTATAAATATTGGAAATCTGTAAAATCACTACTGATTTTATGTTTAAGAGCTACATTACAGGACCTTGTATTATTGAGACCCAGTAATAAAAATTTAACAAGACCACACACTCCAGAGGCGGTATTAAAATACAATTTTTGTTATGATTTCTTTGGAGTCCATTTTCAGCTGAAATAACCAATGGTCATAAATATTTACAACAAAATAGCCTCTTTTATAGAATGAAGATCTTATGAAGTCATTTTTTTATTAGTTAATCTTTCAAATAGGGTAGAATTAAAACATCACCATCCTTCTAAATGAATAAATGCCAAAACTAAGGCACAAGAAATGACCAATGTGCTATTTTGAATGCAAATTAGTGGCTGAAGTTCAGGTATCACATTGACATGGAGCTGAAGGATTTGCAGGTCAAGAATCGATTTCCTTAGAGTTGTATGAGAATGCCTGAAATGTTTTTCTCTCATTGCTGCCTCTGAAAATGATGATGATATATCAAGTTTCAAATAAATTGCATCCTTTCCATCATGTTCCCCTGAATTTCAAACTCAGAAAGGAACATTTTCAATTCTATACTCCTATCGCATATCTATACCTTTTAATGAGCCTTTTAATATTTATGTGTGATAATGATTGCATTTATATTTATACTGTAATCTCCTTATAGACAAAGGCCACTATTCCTATTTCTCTGCTGTCCCCAATTTTCATTGGGATGAAGAGGGGCATAATCAACTAACAATATATGTAAAAATATGCAGTGCCTAGCAAACGTGGTACAATCCCAAACAAGTGTTTTACATGAATGAATTGAATAACTGCTGTTGAGTGAATAAATAAACCCATGCAGGAATAGTTTCAGCGAAGTTCAAACACAAAGCAATTTAAGACTCCTAGAGGGAAACATAGATCAAAGCAACATAAAGCAATACTATATAAACTAAGTAGAACTCGGTGCTAAAGGGACAGTGTGAAGGTGTAATAGAAATAGGTGTCAGTTTATTCAAAGAGGAGGTCAGCTGTGAGCCAGGACGTGAAGGATCTGGACCAGTGGGCACATTCCTTTGGTCAAACACTACACAGCATGACCCCATGACTTTGTGGAAAGTGGAAAATTGCTCTAAAGAATAAAGTCTTTTTAAAAATCCACTCTCTACCACCGACTGGGTCAGTAGTGTGGTGGCAGTCTGTTTTAGCCTTGGATCAACATAATGAGTCAAAAGACTTCCTCTTGGTATCTAATAAATAACTCTACATTAATAGGCCCCAAACCAAATTCTCGATTCTCCATGCTCTTGTTTCTCCTTTATTTTCCCTAAAAAAGTAAATTTTATCATCCCAGTCTCAGTTCCTCAATCCTAATGAGTCATCTCTTCCTCTTTTTCTGATGGAGCATCCGGCCCTGGTAGTTCTTATCTCCAAATCCATCTGCTTCCATTCTCTACTGCCATCATCTCAGTCCAGGCTACCACCATCTTTGCCTGGATATGTTCACCTAACTAGTTTCCCAACTTTCAATTTGTCTAGCTCTAATTTATTTATTCTTCTAAAAAAATCAATTATCTTTTAAAAAATTAAATATTTTTAATTCTCCTGCTTAAAAGCATTCAGTGTTTCCCAGTGTCGCTAGAATAAAATCCAGACTTCACGAGATGTGACCCAGAGCTCCTGCAGAATCTGAATCTTGCTTATCTCTTCAAAACCAACACAAACTTCTCTAACACAAGATTTGCACAACTCTTCATAGCTGCCCTATTTCTCTCCTTTGAGTCTGTCAAGAACTTTCCCAATTCTAGTCTCTCCATTTACCTAGAGGACTTCCTCTACAGCATTGCATATATGTCTCTCATCATTTTTACCTTTCAAGTCTTATAGTTACATAAACAACTTGGTAATAAACTTGTTCTGATTTTTCTCCATTATTATTTATCCTCCCTGGTCCTTCAAACTCCCTGGGATCAAACATCAATTTGATTACTTACTATACCAGTCAGGGGCCTCTAGAGACACAGCCAATGGGAGACATATCTAGCTAGCTAGCTAGCTAGCTACCATCTATCTAGAGAGAGAGAGTGGAAAGAAGGAAGGAAAGAGTGGAAAGGAGAAGAGACAGGGAGAGAGATCTGAAGAAATTAACTTGTGAGATTGTGAGGGCTTGCAAATTTGAATTACGTAGAACAGGCAGAAAGCTGGAAAACCAGCCCAGATTATGTTATGGTCTTGGTGCAATCCCTTCTTCTTTGGGAAATCTCAGTTTTTTTTTCTCCTAGGGCCATCAACTAATTGGATAAGGCCTACTCACCTTATCCAAGGTAATCTCCATTAAAGTTAACTGACAATAAATGATAATCACAGCAATACCAAATGCCCTCACAGCAACATTTTGACTAGCATAACATAATGTCTCTTCTCTCATTTTTCTCAAATAATTAGTTACTGTCATTATTATAAAAATAAAATTGAATTAATATTATTTTCAATTTAAATCTTTTTTGGCATATTGATAATTTCACTATGCCATTAAGTGCTCTTCACATTTACTATTTTATTGAGGATGTAATACTGTATTAAACCAGTTTCACAATACCTTTAAACAATTTTGATATAGTTCCATTATAAATCTTATTATTGGTGATAAATTCCATAATTTAAATTCTAATCAATCTACAGGATAATTTTCATCAATGGTTTAATTTGTTTCCATTGTCTGATTTTTAAATATTTTGTTACTTTTATTGAATTTCAACAGTTAGGGAGATTGAAATTTTATTTCATAGCTTTAATAGTTCCTATTTCTTTTTTGAATTTTTGTCTTTTGATTGATTTCCAGTTGGAGAGTTAGAATATTTTTATTGATGTAAAAAAGCTATTTATATAGTGATAATATTAATATATCATCTGTCATATACATTACAAATGGTCACTTCTAGGATGTTTACTTTTTTAATATCATCTGTGAGTTTTGATACAAATATTTCAATTATCTATCCAATTTTAGTGATGTTTTTACGTGCTAATTTAATTCACTACTTGCATATTTAATAGATACTCTTCTATAAGAGCAAAGGCAGAAGCAATTTTTTTTTTTGTCTTTTTGCCTTTTCTAGGGCCTCTCCTTTGGCATATGGAGGTTCCCAGCCTAGGGGTCTAATCGGAGCTGTAGCTGCTGGCCTACACCACAGCCACAGCAACGTGGGATCTGAGCCGTGTCTGCAAACTAAACCACAGCTCATGGCAATGCCGGATCCTTAACCCACTGAGCAAGGCCAGGGATTGAACCCACAACCTCATGGTTCCTAGTTGGATTCGTTAACCACTGAGCCACAACAGGAACTCCCAGGCAGAAGTAATTTTTAAAGATGACTAAAACTAATTTTTAAGATGTATTTTTAAATTATAGTAATTAGGATTGTATAATATTTTTACAAGGAAAAACAAATAGATCAATAAAATGCGCTAGACAGGTCAGAAAAAAGACTCACGTACTAGCTTTTTAATCAGTGGAGAAATCATGGACTCTTCAAAAAATATTGATTATCTATGTGGATTCATACTTAATTTCATTTTCAAAAAAAAATTCCTGGTGTAACTAATACCCAAATTGCCATAACAAAATAATCAAAATTATTAGAAGAAATTATAGTGAAATTTACCATAGCCCTGGGGTAGAAAAATCTTCCTAAACAGGCACAAAAATAAATACATTAAAGATGGATATATTTACATCAAAACTTAAAATTTATATATAGGAAAAAAATACAAATTATGAAATGCCATGTTTTCTCTCCTAGCCTTTATTTTTTCTCTATAGATTTCTGTTGGATTAATCTAGTGCTCTTTTTCAGTTTTTGCTATATTTGGAAAGATAAAGTTTTCATTTTCTATCATCTAGTAACTAATCTTAAATATTTGACATATACGTTTAAAATTGTTTTAACAAAATCTTACCACTAGCTTTATTTAGGTTTATTCTGATAATATCAAAATGTTTACCTCTCCCTTGTCATTTAAAGCTCATTTTTAATCAAATAATAGTTAAATTTACTAATTTCATTTACTGACTTCTTTGCTTGTGATTGCTTCTTGCATCTTAGTATATACATTAAGGTAATTGTTATTCTCAGTTGACTATATTTTGTTATTTGCCCTTTCAGAGAGAGTCACTAGATCACACATGTTATGAATCCTTGTATATCTAAAATTGTTGGCCCAACTAAAATAGGTTAGTTGGGTATATAATTCTATATTCAAGTTTATTTTCTTTTATCTTCTCAAATACATTATTAATGTTATTTTATTTCTGATTGCTTTGTAGTTTATTTTTCTTTTGTATATAAAGTACTCCTTAGAAATTAATTTCCATTATTGTTCTGGGTTTCCTTTGGCTGTTTCCAGTTATGGACATTCTTATGTTTGTTTTTTAATCTTGCTTGGCAATTAGAGGGACTTTTAATCTTAGGAGTCACATTTTTCTTCACTGTTGAAAAATTTTAGCCATATTTCTTTAATATTATCTCCCCTGTATTCTCTCTATTGCTGCTTTCTGAAACTTCTTTTAACAGAATGTTAAGATTCGGGACCTATAATTGTCTTTGATTTTTATTTAATATTTTCAATATTTTGGACTTGCTCAGGGAAGTTTCTCAGTTCAATTTTCTAGCACATTTTTAAATCTTTCTAGTGAGATTTTAAATTAAAATACATTTTGTAACTCCTAGAATTTTAATTTTTTTCTTCATAAGCACCTGTTCTTTGTCATAATATTTTATTTTTACTTTACGAAACTAGTTTTTGGAAGGAGTTACTTCCTTTGGCTCTTTGGAATTACTAAATGTATTGCTTTAAAATTCTTTTTAAGCTTCATTATTACCTCTACTTCCTTGGTTATACGTTCTTTTAGTGGTTGAGTTTATGGTGTTTCTGTAGAGATGTTGCTTTTACTTATCTGTCTTGCGATTGTTGCAGAATTCTTTCCATATCCTATGGTGAGAATTTCTCTTAGTGCAGTGATTTCACAATTGTACATATACTAACTTTGAAGATGGCTTAGCTCTAGATTTTTCTACGAAGAGACATCACAGAATTTGTCTCTAATCAACACAACCCTAGCTCCAGCTTCATTATAGTAAAGCAGCAGATTCTGTGATGGTTTTAAGTTTGTTTTATCATTTTAGAAATGCTTCTACAGGAGCCCGTCGTGGCGCAGTGGTTAACGAATCTGACTAGGAACCATGAGGTTGCGGGTTCGATCCCTGCCCTTGCTCAGTGGGTTGACGATCCGGCGTTGCCGTGAGCTGTGGTGTAGGTTGCAGACGTGGCTCGGATCCCGCGTTGCTGTGTCTTTGGTGTAGGCCAGTGGCTACAGCTCTGATTAGACCCCTAGCTTGGGAACCTCCACATGCCGTGGGAGCGGCCCAAAGAAATAGCAAAAAGACAAAAAAAAAAAAATGCTTCTACAATCCAAATCAAGAAAAGTTCTCTTACTTGTTTTTGAGTGTGGCTAAGAATTTGTTCATTTAAAAATATGTATATATTATCTTAATGGGATTTGTGTAGAAGTGAATATTTTTTTCCATCTGCCACTTGAATATGAAGAGAATCACATATTTTTAGTTTTCTAAAGTATTTTATAAGTAGGAATTATATTTGACACATATCCTTTCAGCAATAATTGCTTCAAATATTATTGTGTCCTCTGTTGTGTTGATATTATACATTATATCAGTGATCTCTAAAGAAAAGTTTAAGTACCTTGGTAGATGTTCACCTTCTATATGTTAAAAAAATATTTTAATTGTTCCTGTAGGGTGCTTCTCATTTTAGTGTTTTTTGTTTTATTTTGTATTTCTTTGTTTTGTTTCCTACTTCCTCATTCTTCTTAAAGTGAGGTCCACTTAGGTTTTATATTAGAATTTATATATGTGGATTTTTCTAGATCTATTTTTATCTTCAAATGACTCCTAGAATAATCTTTCTCTGACCTTAATATTTAACTGCAGATCTTAGTCTGAAGGTCTGGTTGATGTGTAAAAACTTAGTTAAATTTCTAAAATTTAATTGTCATTTGTCAAATATTTCCCCTAAAATTTCCTGCTTTCATGTTAGGTCATTTCTCTTTGTCTAGGGAAATATATTCTTGGAAAATTGGAAATTATTATGTTTCAATTGAGTAATACAGTCTTTTTTTTTTTTTGAAGAAAAGCTATGATACTATTTTTGAAATGAACTACACCTGTTGATCTGGAGCTTCTATACTTCACTGAGAGTATAATGATCCAACTTTTTTTTTTTTTGTCTTTTTGCCATTTCTTGGGCCACTCCCACAGCATATGGAGGTTCCCAGGCAAGGGGTCAAATTGGAGCTGTAGCCGCCAGCCTACACCAGAGCCACAGCAATGTGGGATCCGAGCCATGTCTGAAACCTACACCACAGCTCAAGGCAACACAGGATCCTTAACCCACTGAGCAAGGGCAGGGATCGAACCCGCAACCTCATGGTTCCTAGTAGGATTCGTTAACCACTGAGCCACAATGGGAACTCCTATAATGATCCAACTTATATTTACTTCTATCTCTGAACATCCTACATTTCTTTGTGTATAGGCCTGAAATAAATGTAAAAAAATATAGTATTAACTAAGGACCTAGAATGTGGTCTTAACCCCGCACCTCATAAATCTTTGTAATAATTTCTTTTCAACCTAGAAATAACTTCATGGCGTCTATTCAGCAAAACTTCCATATCTCTGAGGGAAGCTTGGAGAAGGGTATTGAAGTCTCTTACCATTTTCCTGCTTGACTTTTGTTATTTTGCTTCACTGTTATTGTTTTAACTGTTACTGCTACTCAGTACCAAAAACATAACAGAACTCAAACAAAAATAAAAATTTTCTCTACTTTTGAAAATTTCCATTTTGCTTTCATTTTAATAAATATGCACACATAAATTCATGTTCATGTCATAAAATAATAATTATCCTTTCCTTTTGACAGATATGTCTGTTGAGATGCCTCTCTCTAGTATTGTTTTAAAAATTTCAAGAACTAGCTAAGGGCTATTTTAAAAGGTCTTTAAGAGACCTTCTAAAATATGATTTAGTAAATTATATATCTAAGCTAGCCCAGTTTCAGCCTTTTAAATCTCAAATATCATAATATGCTTATTAAAAGAACTGTTGGTTAAGTATTAAAGTTACCCATAGGTGTTCATGCTCCTGGATCCACACTAATAACCTAATAGTCACAGTGTCTGTGGCTGTGAATTTAGAAAGACGTTTTCTGTCTGTGGGTTTCCATTTCTCTATGTGTATGTTCTTCTCACAGTTCCTCACCACAGAATGGGGAAGAAAAATGAGATCATGTCTGTCAATGTGTTAAATGTCTAGAACTTCCTGTCCAGTAAGTAGAGACGAGATCCTTAGACATGCAAGATAAACATTTATTTATTTATTTTAAATCAATGAGACAAAGAGGAGAACAAGAGGACAGACTCTTCACTTCTGTTCATTTACTCATTCGCTGAGAGATCACTCTATCTCAGGCCCTGTGTAAGGTGTGAGGACTGCAAAGCTGAAAACGCTTTAGTCCTTAAAGGTACATACCACCTAGTGAGGGAAACAGATGAGACACAAAGAGCTGTAGCAAAGCACATGACAGGAGACTATCAAGGACATGGGATGGGGAAAATATCAGGGTGACAAGGGAAGAACAAAAGAGTGGTTTGTTGTAACTGACATATTTTTTGGAATGTTATCGGAAAAATGTTGTGGTATTGACAAACTGCCGAAAGGCAAAAAAATGTCTAAGAGGATTTCAGCTCTGTAATATCTGAGTCTGTTAGCAAATTTTTACTTTATCATAATTAAAGTTTCTTAACATGTAAAAATTTTTTAAATAATGTAAGATTCAACATTAGCTGAGCAAAATGTGAATCGCTTATTCCCTGTCCCCTAAGCACCATGCCTCCATCCTTCCTCAGAGGTACCCATCACTAATAGCTTTGGATGCATTCTTTTTTTTTTTTTTTGGTCTTTTCCAGGGCCACACCCAGAGCATATGGAGGTTCCCAGGCTAGGGGTCTAATCAGAGCTGTAGCCACTGGCCTACGCCAGAGCCACAGCAATGCCAGATCTGAGCCGCATTTGCGACCTACACCACAGCCCACGGCAATGCCGGATCCTTAACCCACTGAACAAGGCCAGGGATCAAACCCACAATCTCATGGTTCCTAGTCGGATTCGTTAACCACTGAGCCATGGAGGGAACTCCTGGATGCATTCTTGCAGTCCCCTTCTATGAGCTGACAATCATACATAGATAAATTAATTACATATTTCAAAAACAAATGGGAAACATTGTCAGGCAATTTGCTTTTTCAGTTAAAATCATTTCTGAAAAATTCTGCATTATTTCGTATAGATGTACTTGTTTAAATTACTGTTGCATAGAATTCCACAGCATATTCATATTTTATCTTTCAAATGAAATTTGGGTGCCTGAGTACACAGGGTTACTCATAGACTTTCCAGGAACATATGTGAATGAAGAAATGATTTCCAGATTCTTCAACTTTCAAGTCTATTTGGCCCTAGAATTGGTTTGCCTGAGAGTACTCCAGTGATTGGATTGGTCTTCTTTCCTCCCTCCACTTTCACAATCAATCAGTCACCACTCTCCTATTTTAACAGCAGAAAAGCATGCGTCTCACTAATTCCTATTATTTCCTATGGTGTAATTACTTCAAGATATAAAACATTTTTGGGTACAAATTAAAGGACAATTGGAAAATGCATAGCTTCTAAGGGAAGGGCCCAGGCAGAGCAAGGCACAGAAAGTTTTAACATTGAGAAGGTAAAACTGATTGCATTCAGGCAATTGGACTAGCTTAGAATTGGAATTCAGATGTGAGATGATTTTCCCTGGAACAGGTATTTGTAAGTCTATTTGGACTGAAAATGAAATCAAATATTTTTGACACAAATATGAGAGCTATCTTTGCTATTCGAATTACATGGCAGGAGTTTTCTGTAAATTGAGTGAATATATAGCCTTTAGACTTGGACAAAAAGATATTTAAAGCATGTGCACAATATTAAGAACATCAGAAATCATATTTTTTGCACTAAAACCTTGTGATAAAAATAAAGTCCATGTCACAGTTTCTCAAAATTACGTTGAGAAAAATTTGAACAAAATTTTAAAGATCATTGTCTCATGAAACCCTCCTGTTGATGGACTTCCATTATTCTTTGACTCAGCTGATGTTTACCGAACACCTACTGTGTGCTGAATAACTATTTTAAGATCTGGGGGTATTTCAGTGAATAACAATAATCAGTATCATCCAAGTAACCAAAACAAACCCAGTCAAAACAATCCTGTTGAAAGAGCTGGAAAATAAATACACAACTTCATAAAACATAAAATAAACTATGTAACATGGTAAAGATGAATTGTGCAATTTTAAATAGGCTTCTCAACATAGGGTCAATGAGGAGTTTTCATTATGGCTAAGCAGTAAGAAACCCACCTAGTATCCATGAAGACATGGGTTTGATCCCTGGCCTCCCTTTGTGAGTTAAGGATCCAGTGTTGCCCTGAGCTGTGGTGTGGGTCACAGACCTGGCTCAGATCCTGCGTTGCTGTGGCTGTGATGTAGGCCAGAGGTGCCCATTAGACCCCTAGCCTGGGAACTTCCATATGGCATGGATGTGACCCCAAAAAGAAAGAGGGAAAGAAAGAAAGGGAAAGAAGAGAGAGAGAGAGAGAAAAAAAGAGAGAAAGAAAAGCTCAATGAGAAGGTGACATTTGAGTAAGGGCTTGAAATAGCAGAGGGGATGTGTGATGAAGCAGAGGTAGAGGGAGCTGTAAGTACATGGGCCCTATGCCAAGGTAATGGATAATGACCCAGGGTTTTGAAGATTTAAAAGGAGGGTAGAGAGTCCTTTTTTTTGCCTCTTTTTTTTTTTTTTTTTTTTTTTTTAGGGCCGCACTTGTGGCATATGGAGTTTCCCAGGCTAGGGGTCAAATCAGAGCTACAGCTGTGGGCCATAGCCACAGCCACAGCCATGCCAGATCCAAGCCACGTCTGTGACCTACACCACAGCTCAGGGCAACGTCAGAGCCTTAACCCACTGATGGAGGCCGGGGATCGAACCCATAACCTCATGGTTCCTAGTTGGATTCATTTCCACTTTGCCACAATGGGAACTCCAAGGAGGGTAGAGAGTCTTGAGCAGAGGGAACTACAAAGAGTATTGGTAGGTGAGGTGGGAAAAGCAAGAGGAGGGAGTGTTGAGAGGAAAGAAGAGAAAGCTAGAAATGGCATTGAGTTAAAATTTATAAGTTACTGTAAAAATACAGGCTTTTACTGAGTGAGATGGGAATCCAGTGGAAAATTCTAAGCAGGAGAGAGACAAGATTCATCGCCCTGCTGACTCTATTGGAAGCTGACCACAGGGGTATAAGAGTGGAAGTTGAGAGGCCCGGTAGGAAGCTGTCTTAGGCATCCAGGTAAGAGGTGATGGTGGCTCAGACCAGAGTAAGAGTGGAGGAGGTGAAAGATGATGAGATTCTTGATATTTTTTTCTTTTTTATAGCCACACCTGTTACATATGAAACTTCCCAGGCCAGGGGTCACATTTGAGCTGCAGCAGAGGCCTACACCACAGTCATGGCAACACAGGATCCAAGCTGCTTCTGTGACCTATGCCATAGCTCATGGAAATGCCAGATTGAATCCACATCCTAACAGAGACATCGCTTGGGTCCTTAACCACTGAGCCACAGTGGGAACTCCTTTAGATAATTTTAAAGTACAACTATAATAGGACTATACAAATTGCTGATAAGTGGGATGGAGGATATTAGAGAAAGTGGCTTCAAATAACGACTTCTAATATTTTGGCTTGAGCTGCTGAAATGAGCCACTCTTTATTGAGCTATATTTTTTATTTTATTTAAAAAAAATTTTTGGCGTACATTCTTTTTTTAATTTCTTTTTTGCAGTTGATTTACAGTGTTCTGTCAATTTCTGCTTTGAGTTCCAGAAGACTAAGGAAAGAACAGTTTTGGAAGATACAATCAAGAGTTTGTGGAGACAAGTTATGAGTGAGGTATATGTTAGATAAGAGAAAGGAAGATGTCAACAGGCAGGTAGGTGCGTATGAGTCCGGAGGTAGAGGGGGAATCTGAGCTAGAAAGACAAGCCATCCAGTGGAGAGGAGTGGATGTTGAATTGGAGACTCAAGAGACCAGAAAAAGGAGCACTGACACACCTCTCATATAATCTAGCCCTGGCGCAGGTTCATGACCAAAGGGTCTCTCTTGGGAGGTTCTCAGGGTCTCTTTAGTGTGACGTATGAGCTGAGTGAGTCATGGTTATAGAAAGCCCAACAATACTGCCTCAAGGCCTTGAGCCTTGGCAGAGAAAGCAGGGGCTGATGAGAAATTATTTGGCGTTCCCATCGTGGCTCAGTGGTTAACGCATCCCACTAAGAACTATGAGGTTGCGGGTTCGATCCCTAACCTTGCTCAGTGGGTTAAGGATCCAGCATTGCCGTGAGCTGTAGTATAGGTCACAGACACAGCTCGGATCCCAGTGTTGCTGTGGCTCTGGCGTAGGCCGGTGACTACAGCTCCGATTCGACCCCTAGCCTGGTAACCTCCATATGCCGTGGAAGTGGCCCAAGAAATGGCGAAAAGACAAAAAAAAAAAAAAAAATAGAGAGAGAGACCAGAAGAAGTCACCAAGGAGGAGAGTATGGATGGGGTAAGAGATCTTAAGACCAACTTCTGGGGAAATGCTACAGCTGGGAGTGAGGGAGGTGAGGAGGAACCAAGAAAAGAGACTTGGCCTGAGAAAGCCAGGAGAGCATGACATTTTGGAAATCAAGAGAAGAAAATTATTTCACTTTAACACGTTTTGCATATTTCACTATTTTTTGCAATTAAGTAATGAGCGTATATCTTTGTACACATCTGCAACTATTTCCTGAGGTTTGATTCCAGAAGTAGAATTACTGTATCAAAAAAGCAGGCGTTTAAAATTTTAATAGATTCTGCCAAACAGCCTTCCAAAAGTGCTACCCAGTTTATCACTTTTCAAGAGTGACTTTTCCCCTACATTATTACACATTCTTGCTATTATCGAACTTTAAAAATAAATACAAATATCTTATTTTAATTTTAATCCACATTTTTCTTATCAATGTTAAGTTTGAGCATCTTTTATCAGTATTGGCCATTTATATTTCCTAAGTGTGTCCTGATACAAATAATTTGCCCATTTTCTCTTGACTTGTTTTCTTAAGGATGTGTAGTGTATATGCAGTCTTATATTCAGAGTGTAATTTCCAGTCTGTCACTTGTTGTTTAACTTTGTTTATGGTGTCTTTCATCACAGAGAAGATGAAAATTTTTATACAGTCAAATGTTTCAAACCTTTTCTTTATGGTTTTGCCATTGTGGGTTTTTTTTTGTTTGTTTGTTTGTTTTTGTCTTTTTGCCTTTTCTGGGGCTGCTTCCCACAGCATATGGAGGTTCCCAGGCTAGGGGTCTAATAGGAGCTGTAGACGCTGGCCTACGCCAAAGCCACAGCATCCGAGCCGAGTCTGTTACATACACCACAGCTCACGGCAATGCCAGATCCTTAACCCACTGAGCAAGGCCAGGGATCGAACCTGCAACCTCTTGGTTCCTAGTCAGATTCATTAACCACTGTGCCACGACAGGAACTCCTCTGTCGTTGTGTTTTGCTTAGATTTTCCCCACCATATGGTTATAAAAATTATCCTGCCTTTTCTCCTTAACACTTACATAGTTTGCTTTTTACATTTACTATCTGGGCCATAAGGAATTTACACTGGTAGATGGCTTGAAGTTGAAAAAATAATTTTTTTTTCCAAACATATAACATATTTTGACAAAGCCATTCATTGAATTCTTGCTCTTTTTTCCCCGCCGATTTGAAAAGTCCCTTACAGCAGCTGAATTTCAACATTTTTTCATCTTTCTGGACTCTCTGTGCTATTCAGTCAGCATATTTATTTCTGCATAATTCTATATCTTTTAATGACCACTATTTTATAATTTTTATATATCTTAAGCAAGTCCTGTATTTTATTTGGGGAGATTTACTGTCTCACATGTTCTCTTTCATTTAAATATTATCAATTTATAATGTTTCAATATACAACAAACAAAAATTTGGGGGAATTTTGCCTGGGATTTGATTGGATTTATAGCTACATTTTGGAACAGTATGTATATTTATAATAATGAATCTTCTTTCAATAAGCACAGTATGTGTTTTTATTCTTTTGTATTTCTTGGTAGGGTTCTATAATTTTCTTTATATTAGGCTTCTTCCTAGTTAATTTATGGGTTTTCCTAGAATTTTATGAGGAAGAATATTTTGAAAGGGTGCCAAAGTGGAGTGACTACATCAGATTTTAATATTCCTAACTCTGTTAACTGCCTTCCAGTATTCACACAGCATATACCATAACTGAAATGTGCCTTTCATTAATTTTGGTTTTGTTTTTCCCAGCTTAATTCTTGGCAACTTATAGCTGACCGTGTTATAAAATAGACCACTAGATGGCAGAATAAGCCATCTTTTCTGGACTGGTGTGCCCACTATTAGAAAAGAAACTAATGTACAACTGCACTGAGAAGAATAAAATTTTATAGTCCACAACAAACACATCAGCATACACTGGTAATAATATTGATCGTAAAAACATCAATATTAAACAGATCAATGATCCCTACTTCAAAATAATTGCCATAAATTATACTTCATTAAATTCCTCATATAAACATGTTTTTATTCTTTCTCTAATTCTGCTTCCTTATTCCACTGCAGAACTGTGGATAGTCTGTAGAGGTCAATTTTTTATCTTCTGCTTTGCTTTGTTATTTTTGTTTTTCTTCATAAATAACGTATTACTACAGTGTTTCAACCATCATCTCTGCACCCAGATCCCCTGAAATGCATTCATTATTTTGAACATAATTTCATTCTCAAATGTCATATTTTTAATAATGGATCAACATGTCCTAAGGCTACCTGAGTAATTCTCTTCCTCTAGGACACATATATTTCTACTGACATTCATTTCAAGCAGCAAGTATCCTATTAGTGTGTTGTGAAATCAATTGAGTTATTTGCATCAAGCAATATAAAAAAAATGAAAAATAAGGTAGTAGAAAAATGTCAGAGTGCAATGCCCATAGTAAGAGCAAATCTTCCTTCTGTGAGATATTTGTGTCAGCTAAATATATGCATGTATATGAATATATGTACTGGACTATGATAAAAATGTATTTTTTACTGTGGATCACAGTCAAAAAGTCTCAAAAAAGGAAAAAAAAACCCTAATAGAATCTTGGACTCCAGTTTATATAATGAAGAAAGGATCCTTTGGTTCTGCTTTCTGAAATATGATGTGTCTCTTAATACACTAGTCCTCAGTCTTTGCCCAAATTTTGAATATATTTGCAGAAATATCCTACTCTATGTTTCTAAATAGCTGGACCATGAAATCTACATATATGTTTCCTTAAAGTCATCAGAGTCCTAGCCTTTCCATAGGTACTTAGATATACCAGGTTCTCCCACCTATCCTGCGATAATTAGCCTCAGAGTTCTACCTTGCTGTCCTCTAAACCACTATATGTGATATCCTTGCCTGACTTTTTCGCAAGAGCAGGTCTAACCCTGCTCATGCTGAAATTCTATTGGAAGTCTACATGTAAGTCTCGCTGTCACTTAAAGGTTAACACATTTGTACCCTAACTCCCTTCTTTGTCCTAAATCATCTCATATCTTAATTTTCATGGTCTTAATTTTATCTGTCTGTTAATTACTTAGGCTCAAGATCTTAAAATGAGTATTAGATTAGATATTAAGAGCTTTGACTTTGGACTTTGGACAGGAGAACCTGTCTTTGAATATCAGCTTAACCACTTTTTCTCTGTGTCTTTATGCAAGTTACTTGGCATTTCCAATTCTCAGACTTCTTCGGTTATAAAACGGAAATGATGTGAGTTCCCATTGTGGCGCAGTAGAAATGAATCTGACTAGGAACCATGAAGTTGGGGATTCGATCCCTGGCCTCACTCAGTGGGTTAAGGATCCAGCATTGCCTTGAGCCATGGTGTAGGTTGCAGATGCAGCTCAGATCCCATGTTGCTGTGCTTGTGGTGTAGGCCGATGGCTACAGCTCCGTTTAGACCCCTGGCGTGAAAACCTCCATATGCCTCAGGTGTGGCCCTAAGAAAAAAAAAAAGACAAGGAAAAAAAAATAGAAATGATAATAATACCAGATCATACCTACATGAAAGAGTCATTGGGAAGATTAATGGTGTAAACTTTCAAAGCACTTAACACTGTGTCTAACAAATAGGAAGAACACAAAAAAATGTGAATTATTGTTTTTAACAGTAGTAGCAGTAGCAACAATCCTGAAACTCAACAGAACTTGCCTGGCCTTTCATTCACTTCGGTATGATCTGGTTCCCCTTGAATTTTTATCCTCCATAGCACAGTGTTTAATGTCAAGTTCATGGAATGCACTCAATAGTAGGGTGTGCCAGTGATAATTTTTTGTCTTCATATTTTTGAATGATTCTTTTTGGTTACATAGCTCATCTTTAAATATTACTTTCCTTAAGTGCTTATATTTGTTTTTTTATATTAGAGAATTTTTTTCCTAAAAATCCTTCTTATACTCCACAAGTTTGTAATGAAAATTAGGAGATGTTAGTGTTATTTCTCTTTCAAAAAGGAAAAATGTATGTATGCTTAATGTTTACAGAGATAAGATTAATAAGATCCATTTTTTTCTCATTATGAATTTGATGTTTTAAATGTAAAACAGGGGAATTCCTGTCATGGCTCAGTGGTTAACAAACCTGACTACTATCCCTGAAGATGTAGGTTGGATTCCTGGCCTCGCTCAGTGGGTTAAGGATACAGCGTTGCCATGAGCCATCATGTAGATCACAGACTCGGCTTGGATCTGGTGTTGCTGTGGCTGTGGTGTAGGCCAGCAGCTACAGCGCTGGCTCAACCCCTAGCCTGGGAACCCCCATATGCCACACATTTGGCCCCAAAAAGCAAAAATAAATAAATAAATGTAAACCGGGAAGAGCCCAAACCTAAATGTTAAAAATTAATTTACAATGAATTGAGGGTCTCGTTTCTCAAATGTTTTGTGTATTTTGGAACATTTAATTTGTCTGGTTCCTTGACTGTAATATTGTGATATATAAGAAATATACATTTGATCATGTAGAGGACCCCAAAATATTTCTCATGTACATGTGGTCTTTGTCCACAGTTCCTGACTCATAGCTCCCCAAACTCTTGGAGTTTCCTAAGCTAGGGAATGATAGAGGTATCTTTGTTATGTGAATGAGGTGACTTTTGGAATCTAGGATTGGAACCTTGAGTAGAACCTTTTGTCTCCTTGGAGGCAAAAAGGACTGGAGATTGAATCAATTCCCAATGGCCAATGATTTAATCAATCGTGACTATTAATAAAGCCTCCATAAAAACCCAAAAGGACAGGAATTGGAGAGCTTCAGTGTTGGTGAACACAGGAAGATTTGAAGATAATGGTGTGTACTGAGAGGGCGTGAAAGTCCATGCTCTTTTCCCATACCTTGTCCATGCATCTCCTCCAACTGGCCCTTCCTCAATTATGTCATTTTAATATAATCTGGTTATCTAGTAAGGAACACGTTCCTGTGGGTACTGTGAGCCACTCTGGCAAATGAATCTAATGCGAGGAAAAGGGGTCAAGGGAGCCTCTGATATATAGCCAGTGGTTCAGAAGCACAGATAACAGCCTGGACCTTTGACTGGCCTTTGAAGTGAGAGGGGGGTGGTGTGCAGTCTTGTAGGGCTACGCCCTCCAACTATGAAATTAGATGCTATCTCTAGGTAGACTGAGAATTCTCAGTCTCAATTCTCTAGGTCAGAATTGAGTCCAATTCTAGCGACACCCAGCTAATGTTTTGAAAATTGCTTTTTAGAGGTATGGGTGTCCCCCAGCCCACATCCCCTGTCCTATTGCCCATGTTGGAAATTGAGTGTCAGAACACCAAAGACTGACATTCTCAAGAGATTCTGGCAAGAGTTTACTTTCACTGCAGTAGAAAATATGATCTTTGGAGACACGGTTCCCTGTTCTGATCCTATACCTGATTCAGTGCCTTGTGTGGTGCGCAATAACATTTATTGAGAGAATGATTAAATACATATAAAGAATTAAATCCTAACTCTGCTCATTAACATTCTGAGGTCAGTCATTATTTATCTCTAGAACTTAATATGACTCTTCTTTTAATTGGGGAAAGTCTATTTGCATTTCTGTCATCATGTAGAACGAGGACTTTGTGAAAGTGTATGACAGTAAGCATGTTGTATATTGGTTCCCTCCTCTCTTTATTAATGGAGTAATAATACTTATTTATAGAGATTAATAAAATAGTTTTGGAAAGACTATTACTGTATAGAGTAGAGGGTAATTTAAAATGGTAATTTAGGAGTTCCCATCATGGTGTAGCAGAAATGAATCCAACTAGGAACCATGAGGTTTCGGGTTTGATCCCTGGTCTTGCTCAGTGGGTTAAAGATCACGTGTTGTGTCTGTGGCTCAGGCCGGCAGCTATAGCTCCGATTGGACCCCTAGCCTGGGAACTTCCATATGCTGTGGGTGCAGCCCTAAAAAGCAAAAAATAAATAAATAAATAAATAAATAAATAAATAAATAAAATGGCAATTTAAGCAGTGAATATTATTGCTAGCTCTAGAAGGGATTTTATGCCGTCTTATTCTATTGCTTCATTTTAAAGATGAGGAAACTCCTATGAAATTGGATTGTGATGATCATTATATAACTACAGATATGATAAATTCTTTTAGTAATTAAAAACAAAGAGCATGGGAAAAAGCCCAAACAATAAAAAATAAATAAAAAAATAAAAAATACAGATGAGGAAACTGAGGCACAGGAAGGAGAAGTATCTTTCCCAAGTTCCCACAGCAAATTCATGGCTACCGTGGGACTACATTCCAGATTTCTTAGTTTCCCAGCACAAGATATTTTTCTTTCTCTCTCCCTTGCCTCCCTCTCTTCAGCTCTGTCTTCCTCCTCTCCTGCTTCCTTTCTCCCTCCTTTTTATCAGCCAGCTTTCCAAGGTTACAGTCAGATGATCATTGGCCAAGAGGGACCCACTGGAGGAGACAGAGAGCAGACAAGACACAGCATCTGTTAATGTTTTAGTCTCATGTTAAACATCAGTTAGAGATTTAGGACGAGCTCTCTGCGGTGGCCAGAGTTGTGCAGCTCACATCCACTGGCCTTTGAGACACTGGAGTACAGATGGGCAGCTGGGGAAAAGCAATAGTTAGCAGTTAATCAAAGGGCAAATCTTCAGTGTGATAGAGGATCTGGGCCTCTCTGCTGAATAAACAGAGGGCGAAATCTAACTGGCCCCACTTCTCCATATGTCACCAGCACCTGTATTCCATAAATATTTAGCCTTTGGGAGTTCCCGTCGTGGCGCAGTGGTTAACGAATCCGACTAGGAACCATGAAGTTGCGGGTTCGGTCCCTGCCCTTGCTCAGTGGGTTAACGATCCGGCGTTGCCGTGAGCTGTGGTGTAGGTTGCAGACACGGCTCGGATCCCGCGTTGCTGTGGCTCTGGCGTAGGCCGGTGGCTACAGCTCCGATTCAACCCCTAGCCTGGGAATCTCCATATGCCGCGGGAGCGGCCCAAGAAATAGCAACAATAACAACAAAAAAGACAAAAGACAAAAAAAATATATATATTTAGCCTTTGAATTTGCTAAAGTATTTAGATATTTCATTAGCTGTTTTTTCAAAGTATTTCAGATTTGCATTTATCTCCAGTATTTGAATTATACATACCTAAGGAATATGTTAAAATTTTTGTTTTATACATTAAAAATAGAGTTTATTAAGAAGAATTTCTCTTCATTTAAAATTTTGTTTCTTATAACTATACCGATCTTTTAACTGAAATATGTTTTGTTTGTTTAAGCAGCTCTCTTCAGATTTTTTTCAGAAAAATCTTGGCATCTGGTAAAAAGGTGTTTTTAAAAAAACAAAGTAGAATTAGACTTACCTTTTAACTTTTTAATTATAAATAATCAATAGTTTATCATAACTTTAACTGATTTTGAATGAGTAGATACAACCAGTATCACCTTTTGAGAATTTTTAATTTCATTGGGAAGTAAAACTTTTCAGACCCAAAGAGGTAGAATTAATCATATTTAAAAATGTCATTCATTCATTCAATTGATTAATTATTGAGCATTTCCTATTTTTCAGGCCTATGCTAGAGCATTAATGTACTACTTGTTATAAAAAGATTTCATAGTAGGTATTATTAGCCCCATATTCCAGATGAATTAGCTGACATTTAAAGGGGCCTATATCATATAGCAAATAAAAGAGAAGACTCAGATTCAAATGCAGAGTATTTGGGCTTCATTGTTCCATGAAGTCTCAAAAAACTAACACTAATTAGTAATAACACTGCTAAATAGCATATATGTATGCATGGCCTTGTTAGACATCATCAGATAGTGGGATTTTTTTCCACATTATTTCACACACAGGTAAGTATTATAAGACTCAGAAAAAGAATGTCAGCTCCCATTTATTTCATGTAGAGATGCTGATATTTGAATCTCAGTCAGTCTCTACATCCTGTACTTTCTGGAGCTTTTTCACCAGGAAGGTGAGTATAGAATTCAAGGGGGTTCATTAACCTGGAACCCCCCCAAAATGTTATTTTCATTCTTTAACAAAAATTTAATATCTTCTTTAACCCCATCCCCCCCCAAATCACAGTGACATTGGAGGCCCAAGGCAGCCAAAGCTATCCACCATATAAAAAAGGTTAAAATTTTAAAAGCTATCATACCGCCTCTCAGAAAAGTTATTCAATTCCTGCCATGTGCCTAGCACTAAGTTTCATAAATCACAGAAAAAGTTACCATTAGAGAGGTCAGAAACTTGTAAAGGAAATTTTATGTGAACATTGTGTTTTATATACATATATAAACATTACATATATATATATAATGTATAATATTATATATATATATATATATATATATATATATATATATATATATAAACATTTAAAGACCATAGGAGAGGTGGTGAAAGAAAAAAGATAAAATCACCAACTTTACCTCAGACAGCTCCTCAGCAGCTGAGGCCACTAAGAGATACTCCTTAAAAGAAGAGCTACTCCATGAGTGATGTGTGAACATGTGAAACCTAATTGCTTTGTTGTACAGCAGAAATTATCACAACGTTGTAAATCAACTATACTTCACTGAAACTTTAAAAAAAAAAAAGAAGAGCTACTCAAGATACATCTTCAAGAAGAACAGGAACTCACCTTGGAACTACGGTTCAGAGAATGAGGGAGAATTCTTGGCAAAAAAGAAGAACTCGTGCAAAAGCACTAAAATGTGAGCGGCAAGATGCATTTGGAGAATTCAGAATGAGTGAAATGCAAGGGGGATGTCAGGGAGTGTCTCAGGTGCAAGGCCATGGCCCAGGTCTCATGAAGATCATTCTGTCCCAATAAGGAGCTGATTTCGTGGAAGAGGGGAAAGCCTTGGGAAGCATCTGTCTCCCATGAGAATGAGAGTCATCAGGTCTGATCTCTAAACACCTTCGTTATTTCCTGACTATAAGGGCTTCTTTGCCTCACAACTACCTTCAGTGTCAGGGGCTTGATTTCTTAGAAGTGGCGATGGAGACAGCTGAGGTTGACGAGATGCCCATAAAGTAGCAGGAGACTCTTGGTGTGGGGTCCCAGGCTCTGGAATTTTAACCAGATGTTCGGACACAGCCTCGGTTTGTTTTCCTTCTGAGTGTAGCTCTCACTTTACCCCGCTCCCTCAACTGGGAACAGAGGCTGGAAACAAGGGGGTTTGTATGGGTTCTAGGAGACATGGAAGGAAGGGGATGAAAGTATCGGCACTTCGGATCTTGCCTCTTGTTCCAGAGATTAGTGTGGATCTTCCCGCACTGCACCGGGAGGAATCCACAGCCGTAGTTGGAAAAAAAAAACAAGTGACGCTTTCCAAAACTTATGAGCAGCTCTGGTGGGAATAAATTTGGAGTAGGGTGGGCTTGTGTACTCATAGGGGCCAGCGATCCAATTTGTTACAATAACAATCCTTGGGCCCTTTCTTTGTGTCAAGCACTACGCTAAACATTTTACAAACATTAGCTCATTTTTTCCTCACAGTAATCCCCTGAGGTAGAGATTACTTTTCCCATTTTACCGATTAGAAAGCTGTGTTTAGTGAGGTTAAGTAGTTTCTCAGACTTCACCCTACCGTCCACCTGTGCAACAGCCAAGATTTATACACAGGTCTGGCCAACTCCCAGCCCATGCTCTATAAAGACGCAGTTTTATGTAGTGGAAAGAGCACTTTTTAAGGAGTCAGTCTGGATCTGACTTCTGCCACTTAATTTGCTGCAAAATCTGGGTGAAGTCATTTACTCTCTCTGTTGTCTGGCTTCCTTATATGTAAAATGGGATTAATAATAATTTTATTTACTACAGATATTTGTGGAATATATGTAAAATGGGATTAATAAAAATTTTATTTAATATAGATATTTGTGGAAACCAAGTGACTTTATATAACATATGTAAAATGGGATTCATAATGATTAACAATAATTTTATTTAATACAGATATTAGTGGAAACCAAATGAATTTATATAATTATGGTTTTTATGTCAAATTTATGTAAAAGAATTTGCATGTTTTTATTTATTTCAAAGCCTCAGTTTTCACATCTATACAGTTGGGATAATAATGGTTCTGCAACACTCACATGGATGTTGGAAGAAACAACCTAGGTGCTCTACAAGGAAGTACTTTATAAACTGTAAAGTACTGTACAAATGAGGTAATGGGCAAGCAATCACCTTATAATTCTAATAAGCTGTAAGGGATTATGGCGATTACTGTCAGTTCCTCTGAGACTAATAACATGTATCGCTAGTTAATATTCTTTTTCTTTTATTAGGTTCCTTAGATTGCTGTGGCATATATTTTCCAAGTAACTTGGCATAGCACTTCCTCCTATCCTGCTCTCCCGCTCCCAGACCCTCTGCCACTATAAAACAAGATGACGCCAGCACAAAAGTAGCAGCATGTTCTTTGAATGACCTGCCAAAGTCAGAGCCTCGTGTATTACATATCCTAAGATCTGCACATGCCTTAATACTATAAAAGAAGTTTTGTGAGAGAGACAAATACAAACACCATGAGGTCACTTCTTCCAGAGTATAACAGGATGCAGACTCTTGGAAGGAAATAGTATAAATGTCCTTTTGGAAAGTTTTGTCTCTGAGTACAGAACACATTATAAATTTTTCCAGAACCCTCCAACTTACAGTACATCAAACAGTGTGCCTTTTCTTTTCTTTCCTTCCTCCCTCTCCCTCTCTCTCCTCTCTCTCTCTTTATATGCATTTCTATTTTCAGAGAAAGGAGGAAGAGCTAGGAGGAGCTTTGAGTTTCTAAGGATTTCCAACACCAATTTCTGTGCTTTAGGCCCCAGTCTATTTGAACAGAGAGCAGTGCAATCAGTCCAGAATCAAGATCCCAGCTCTACTTTTTCAGCTGGGTGAAGTTTAATTTTCAGCTCTCTTCATCTGCCAAGGAGGGCAGTATGACATGGAGTTAAGTAAATACTGAAGTGGAAATCAAGAAATCTGGGATCTATTAAATAATTCTGTAAATAATTGCAGTATGAGAAAATACTTTTTTTTTTTTTGGCTTTTTAGGTCCGAACTCACAGCATATGGAAATTCGCAGGATAGGAGTCGAATCAGAGCTCTAATGGCTGGCCCATGCCACGACCACAGCAATGCCAGATTTGAGCTGCCTCTGGGACATACACCACAGGTCATGGCAACACCAGATCCTTGACCTATTGAGCAAGGCCATGGATCGATCGAACCCGCATCCTCATGGATACTAGTTGGGTTCGTTTCTGCTGAGCCACAACAGGAACTCCTGACAAAATGCTGTTAATGGTGTCTACTAATCTTTTAGTACCACCTGGCAGAGGCTTACAAAACAGTTGTTTAATTATAAAATGTGTGTGTGTGTATATATATTATATACATAATCTCATGCTCAGTAACCAGCAAAATTTCAGTGGAGGCATCATTGTACTGACCTGATCCTTGTATTTCTAGACTTCTGGTGGTGCTAGCCATATGTAGTGTGTAACCTGTCCTTGGAACAAAGAAATGACTCCAAGGAGATGTAAGAGCTGTGAGTTGAACTCAGGTCCGTTGCCTCCACTATACTGTGGTGAGTGAATTGGCCTCTCTGTGCCTCGTTTTCCCCACCTGCAAATGAAGCAGTCAGACTAGATCATCTTTAAGATGCTTTCCAGCTCTGTGAGTCTATTTCTCCATAGTGTGGCATGTAGCAATTTAAAAACTCTAGACTTAGAAAGAATTTCCTCTAAACACTCCAAGCTAAGTCCTCCCTCCAGAAAAAAGTAATATCCAACACACAAGAAGTTGTATGATCTCTTATTACAGACAGTAGTGCCATAATTTACTTTGGTCTTATTTGAGAGTTACAAATCCAAAAACGCCAAACCGCTAATTGACATCTTTTACTCTCATCCCATAACCTGGGCATTTTTCTTTTTTTTTTTTTTTAAAGCCTCGAAGACAAACATCTATCATTTCAGTCAAATTAAAAGAAAATCCTCCTTTGAAAAGCAAGATAGATATCATATAAAGGCATAATTAAATAATTAAGAGAAAAAAGGAAAGAGGAGCCTGAATTGGTGGCATCACAAAAGAGATGGAACCCAACACAGGATTAAACAGGCCCAGTGTATAGTTTTGCACAAACTGTGACTTAGAGTTTAGGACCCTCTTCCTGATGAGAGAAAGGAAGAGGCTAGAATCCAGACAGTATTTAAAATTAACATTAGAAGACTTTCTCTTCCAAAGATGTGCATTCTCTGCAATACCTTCTTCATGGTGAAAAAAGTTTCTGGGAGAGTCAGAACATGGGGACATAATGTTCTCCATCTAGAAGCTAGGTGTCTGGAAGTGGATCTTCTGAGACAAATGGAATGATACATTTATGAAAGTTACATGCACAGTCAAACTGTTATGTAGGTAACTTTGTCAAGAGACATATGACAAAGTCAAGAGCTTTGACTATTTTTCCTTCTCATTAGCAGTCCCAAAAAGCGTCCATTTTCCCAATGCCTTGCCAATATGGGATATTCAAAATTTTCTTTAGAATTTCAAGATCTGCTAGAGTGAGTTCTCTTGTTGTGCTGTGAGGTTAAGGATCTGGCAATGTCATGCTAGTGGCTTGGGTCGCTGCTGTGGCTCAGGTTTGATCCTTGACCCAGGAACTTCTACATGTTGAGGGCATAGCCAAAAAAAAAAAAAAAACCCTACTAGAAAACAAACTATATCTTATTATTATATTTTACATTTAGTAATGATCATTGTACAACTATAAATGTAATTGAGTAATAAAAAATGCTGTGATAAAAAAGATGATAAATAAACATAGATACATGAATTTTTGATGCTAAGAATTTCACTCAGTGGTCTAAATAAAACTATTTGATCAGTGAGCTTTCACATCCTTCATTTACAAGATATGCACAGGTTTTCTCACTCCCTTGCAAATGATGTGAAAGTGTCTGTGTTCATACATCCTGAATATTATATTTTCTCTCACCTCATATCTTAAAAACAAAGTCTTATAAGAAAAAAGTTTACTTTCTTTTATTAGTAGGTACTTGAATAGAATTTGGTCAAATTTTTCTTAAAATTAAATTAAAAAGGGAGAGAATTAGACTATCTGCTGAATGAATTAATGTCTGGGGAAGGTAGGGCGAAGGTAAAGATAGACAGGCAGTTCAAGCAGCATTTAAAAGCCAGAACTCTTTTAAACGAAGATTCAGACCATATAGTAATGCAGGAAATGAAAATAAAGAAATGAAAAAGTAGGGTTAGGGGAAAATAAATAAAACTGACCATACACAACTCATTTCCTCTGCCCAATGGCCAGTAACAGAAAGGTACCATATTCCAGTACTAGATTCAAGGATCTTCCCTTCTTTCATGAGATGGTGCCATGCCACTTTCCATCCTGAGCTTAACCCTTGATTTCATTTCCAGCTTGTGGCTCTCCTTCTGCTTTTTGAACTTGACATGGGCATTTGGATTCCTTGGCTTTGAACTTTGTTGAACACTGAAGACTTAGACTCATACCTACCTTTCCAATTCACTGCTCTTGCATCCCTTGGGTAACATCCTTTGGACCATAACATTTTTCAGACCACAAAGTTTATGTGCAGCACTCAGACTGGGGTACTGCAAGGGCGAATTTGCATAGTTTGGGTAAGAGGTAATGATGGGTAAAGGTATGGGCCTCGTAGATGGAAAAGATGACCTGAGCCTTGCATCTTTTTTCAGTAGTCCTTGTATATATAAATGACTCTTAACAGTAATAATGATCTCATGTAGTTCCTAAACATGACTCTGTGTCTTTATTACATGCTATTCAGAATACAAAGGCTTTCAACCATCCATTTACCCAACCAGATCCTCCAAGAGGATAATTTGAATGTTACCTCCTTAATGAAGCCTTCCTTGATCTGTCCAGGCTTTTAGTTCTGTTCTTTGTCCTTCTCTAGTTGTTTGAAGGAATGAATAGTAAGTGCCATGTTGTTCTATAATATTTCTGATTAAAAATGCATCTCCACAGCCATACTATGCATTCCCTCTGCTTCACCAAACCTAGCAAACTGCCCTGCAGATAGTAAGCCCTGTGTAAACCCTTCTTAAATAAAATTTTAATGATGTCAGTGAGTAAAGCAAAACAAGGACTATTACCTTCACTCCATAAAACAGATAAAATGATTGAGGTGTAAGAGACAATGAGGCATGGCCAAAGGGCACCAAGCTAGGTAATATCAAATCTGGGATTTAAGTTCAAATCCTCTGAAACTAGTCATGGGATTTTTTCCCTTTGAAATATCATCTTCTAATCAAAATGGAATTATAAAATACTTAAACACAATAGGCATAAAGAACCAGTGGCCCAAAGCTTTGACACACAGCAGCAATACATGAAAAGTGTTCTGGGTTTCTAATCCCAAAGCAAATGCTTTCTAAGGTTAAACTTTTACTTTCTTTTAATTTCACAAGAGGAAATATTATATTCTCCCTGAGCTAAGGGATGGGGTAGTAAATACTCAGTTTATAAAACTCAGGACTTGTGGCTTCAAAGAAGTTCCAAACTGGTGAAAAATTTCACAGATTAGGAATCTTTTTTTTTTTTTCTTTTTTCTAAGTTTTGCAAGTCCGTTGTCAAGCATTTATGACCATGTTCCATTTATACAATTTTTATGTGTATTTTAAGTGGAAATTCCTTAGGGCAGCTTAAACGAAGTAGTTTAATATAATATTTTTCTCACTTCTTAAATTAAAAAAAAAAAAAAAGACAAAGGTTATGAGCAACTTAGGGGCAGAGTCTTCAGGCTTAAGACATTTCCTTGGTTCACTGAACTGAATAATGGGACAAAGAACTGCTTTATGGCTATACTTCCTCTTCAGTCCAGGGTGCTCAGGAAACTCTTGTCTGTGCAATGGAGCATACTTACTCAGAAATATCTGTAGGAGTTCCCCTCATGGCGCAGCGGAAACGAATCCAACTAGGAGCCTTGAGATTGCAGGTGAAGGATCCGGCCTTGCCGAGAGCTGTGGTGTAGGTCGCAGATGCGGCTTGGATCTGGTATTGCTGTGGCTGTGGTGTAGGCTGGCAGCTGTAGCTCCGATTAGACCCCTAACCTGGGAAACTCCTTGTTCTGCAGGTGCGGCCCAAAAAAGACTAAATAAATAAATAAATAAGTAAATAAATAAATAAATAAATAAAATTAAATTTAAAAAAAAGAAAGAAAAAAATAGCTGTGGAATCTTCAGAGCAGAGCTGGTGGTGTCACAGTGTACCTTTGAAGAGCAACAGACTTCCAGCTTTCCAAAAACATCCCCACTCTGAGGCTAAAACTTTCTCATCACTCTCTCAATTGCTGCTGTCCACTCCCTGACTCCCTCATCTTAAATTCCCTGTCTCAGGTACCATCTTTGATGATTTTCCCACCCCGCATCCAGCATTGCATCAAGGCTCTTGCTTCTTGGCACTTAACTTCTTACAGCCATCCTTTCTTCCTTCCTCACTGTGATTTGGTTCAGGTGACAATACTTCTACTGGGCCTCCTTGCATCCTGTCTGGCTCTATTCCTGTCAGTTCTACAACAATCCAGAATAGTCCAGAGGAATCAAGACTATTCTTCTAAACAGAAATTTGACTGGTTATTTCAGTGCTTGAAAACTTTTCAATTCTTTTGAGCTGGCCCTTGTCTTCTCTCCTCACTCCCTTGCCCTAATTTCTTTAACCTCTTCTCAGGGATAAAGTTCAAGCTCCTTCATACGGTTGGAAGACATCCATGATTTGTCTGTCTCATGACCCTCATCTTTCCTCACCCCTTTTTGGACTCTGTGCTCCATCCAGAATGAGTGTCCTGCAGTCCCATAAAGACACCTTGCTGCTTTTTCACCCTGTTCTAGGGCCAAAGTGAATGCAATTTTTTGGAACATCCTTTTACCTTATTCTCCATTTCATCCTTTCTCCTGGCACCTTCATGGGGAGTAGCTCCTATTTGTGCATCTGACCTCAGTCAACATATTAATTTCTTGAGGAAGCCTCCCAAGACCTGGAAGGGGAGTTAGAGCTCATGTTTTGGCCCGGTTGACAACTCCTGTTTACTTTTAATTAACACACATGGCATTGTCTTAAAATAGCACATTTAGTGAATGTGAAGATGAAATTTGAGTGCAAAGACTGTGCCTTTTAATTATTTGTGTAACTCTACAATGGTTGGCATACTGATTACACAGAGTAGGCCTTCACTAAATATTAGTTGAAATAATAGAGGATCTAATTAGTGAATAAAAGATTGATATTGTGGAGGTCTCTTGTAAATTCAAGTTGTGTTATCAAGAAAATTAATTTATTATCACCTCCCTAGCCACTGCCAAACACACACCAGTTTTATAGTATAGGGGCATTTGCTCACATTATGTAGCCTTTGCAAATGTTTATTTTTGCTGTTTTTCATTGGGAGCGGAGCTTAAGACTACAGCGGAGCTGTGATAATCAAAACAGCTTTAAAAAACCCCTTGGCATCTGTCTCAACTTTGCCAGTGCTCAGGTTTTATTCTGGCTTTGTTTTTAGATTTTATCAATCAGTGGAAGCCCTAGCCAATGCGTTTTGGCACTGGTTGAATAACCACAGTTTTAGCAAATAAAAATGAGTCAGAGCCTATAAATTTGTTTCTGGTAGTAGTTTAAGGGCATGTTGCTCAAATTTTAGCATGCTTAAGAATTCTGAAGAGGACTGGAGTTCCTCCAGTTCCCATCTTCAAAGATACCAGGGACATGTCTCAAGAATTTGCATTTCTTATAAGTTCCCAGGTGAAGCTGATGTTAGCAGTTCACAGACTTCTGCCAAGCACTGGTGGGGCAATAATCAATAGCTATGTATTGAGAGCTTTTAGTGTGAAAGACACAACAGATAGGGAAGATCCTACCAAAAGGGAATCCAATCAATTCCACAAATATTTATTGAGTACCTAACTCTGCCACGCCATCTCTGCTCTCCAAGGGCTCCTGGTGTAGTGACAGAAACTAACACTGGTAAGTGAAATGGTAATACATACCATGGTGGCCGAGATAAGTAGTTCAGCCTCACTAGAGCACAGACTAACATCTGTGGTGGGCAAAATGAGAAAATGGAGGTTCAGATCACAGCATGGAGAGCCTTGACTCTCTTCTAAAGGAATTTGTGCATGCTTGTGTTTGCTATGGAAAAACAAATGTTTTGTAAAAAAGGAATGCTATTAATCATTTCTTGGAACACTGATAGCAACTTCTGATAGCAATTTGTATGGTTGTAGGGAGGGGCTGAGAATGGAGACAAAGAGAATAGCGAGAAGGTGGTTGCAATGGCTCCAGCCAAAAGTAATGAGAGGATAAAGTGAAAAGTTGCAGTCAAATTTTAGTACAAATATTTAGCCCCCTTCAGGCAGCAATAGAACTCCTGGGGTTTTCTTACTTCTCAGGAATATTTAAGACCCTCTAAAGGCTTTCAACATCAATCTGTTGGCTCTTTCTTCATGTTCAAGTAAAGACAAACATCAAGTCTATTTTGTTCTTTAATGTATTCCCAGCACATAATAAAGTTCCTGGCACGTATTGGTGCTAAATAAATATATGTTGATTGATTGCCAAGCAGGAAAATGCCCAATGTATCATCTAAACTTACTCCTTCCTTACTTGTTCATAAGTAGTGAAACAAGCCAAAGAAGAGAAATTGACTAAAATCATACATCTGGTTACCATTCAAACTAGGACTAGAACCCACATGTCTTGACTTCCAGTCCAATGCTTTTTAACATCACACCAAATGCCAATCAATCTTCCTTTAAAATCGGTATTGTGTTAGGGATAACAAGCTACTTCTGCGTGACTTCACTGTTTTCTGTTCTGCTGCCACAGGCTGTGGCCTGGCAGACAGCAACTCACTTATGTCATCTTCTTCCAGCCAGTGACATCCTTGACTAAGACAATAAACTGTGTTTTTCTCCAATCTATATCCCACCTCAAGTGGTTTGTTTTCCTCTATTCTATATTTCAATGCAAGGTATTGCCACTTAATTCTACGAGCCCTTCAAGTGAAGAAAGTAAAGCGGTTTAGCAAATGGTAACTACAAGAAAGATTAAATCTTCAAACCACATCTTCAATTAAAAATTGGATCCCATGGAAAATGCAACAGCATCTCTTGACCAAACCTTATAAAATGTCTCTGTTGTGAATGTTCCTGGTCTTGTCTCCAGTAAAGTCCCTCCACAAACACATTGCCTTGGCTTCTGAATGTGCCTCCTGGAGAGTACTAGAATTCCCAAAGGGAAATTGGTGAGGTTCCTAGCATTTACAGTTCTCCATCTGAGCCATGCCTTGGTCTTATATATGCTTCGCAGTCATGTAGTGCTTCTTATGTCTAAGATAATAAAAAAGCACTGGGTTTTATTTTCAAAGATACAGATGTTGGTTACTATTCAAAGGGTATGTGGCCTCAAATTTACTTTTTTTCTGAGTTAATTTCCTTGTATAATAAGGAAACAGTAACATCTTACTGATTCATTAAGAACATTTAGGAAGAAAGTGTATATGAAAATACATGGAAAGTTCTGATACAGTAATATTTTTAAACACTTACTACCAAAAAATCAGTGTCCCCCTGGATCAGTTTTACATGGTTTTACAACCATATTGTGGGGCATGAAGGTGGAAGGTGTTTGTTAGCAACGAAGTTCAAGGCTTTCTAGTGTCACCAGCACATAAGTGTATATTTCCTTCTGATAAAGGTGTTTAGTGCTATAACATTCCCTTAAATGTTGCTTTAGTGGCATTCCACAATTTTTGAAGATGCCTTCATTTTAACTCAAAAATCTTCCTAATTTCCTTTTTGAAATCTCCTTTGACTCACATAGATTATTTAGAAGTACATTATTTAGTTTACAAATATGAGGTTCACTGATTAACATCTAATTTAATTCCATTATTGACAGAGAATGCACACTGTGGCGCTTGAATCCTTGTAAATTTATTGATACTCATTTTATACCCAGAATATAGTATATCTAGGTAAAATTTCTGGGTACACTTACGAATATGTATATTCTGTCCTTGTGAGGTAGAGTGCTCTACAAATGTCAATGACATCAAGTTGGTTGATAGCACTGTTCAAGTCGTCTATGCATTTACTGATGTTCTAATCTATTTTTCTATCAATTATTGAAAGGAGAGTATTAAAATGCAACTAAATGTGTGTTGGGCTATTTCTCCTTGCATTTCCATCAGTATTTTTTCTTCTTTAATTTTGAAGTTCTGTAATTAGGTGCATGAATATATGGAATGGTTGTGTTCTCTTGCTTAACTGAACCCTCTGTCATTATGAAATTACTTTCATTTTCCCTGGTAATATTCTTTGTTCTGAAGATTTCACTTTGCCTAGTATTAGTAGAGTCATTAAAACTTTCTTCAGATTTGGTGTTAGTTTGTTGTATCTTTTTCCATCATCTTATTTTTAAACTGTATTTATATTTAAAGTGCCTTTCTTATAGGGAGTATATATTTGACACTTGCTTTTTATCCAGTTTGATAGTCTCTAACTTTTAATTGGTACATTTAGACTATTCACATTTAATGTGACTGCTGATGTGTTTAGGTTTAAATTTTCTTTTCTTGTTTTCTTTCTACAGATGCACCTGCAGCATATGGAAGTTCCCAGGCTAGGAGTTAAATCAGAGCTGCAGCTGCAGGCCTACACCACAGCCATAGCAACACTGGATCTAAGCCATATCTGCAACACCACATCTTCTGGAAATGCTGGCTCCCTTACCCACTGAATAAGGCCAGAGATTGAACATGAATCCTCATGGACAGTATGTCATGTTCTTAACTTGGTGAGCCACAACAGGAACTCCAAGTTTAAATCTTCCATCCGGCTTTTTCATTCCTTATTTAACTCATCTGTTCTTTGTCCCCACCACCCCATGCCTTCTTTTGGTATTTTATTTTATCTCTTTTGTTGGCTTATTACGTACAATTCTTTGTTTTTTTCTTCCAGAAGTTTCTTTGCTTATTATAATTTATACTTTCTAGTGATACCACACCACTTCATATTTTAGAATTTTATAATATACTTCCATTTTCTGGCCTGTATCTTATTGTATCTTATTTATCTTATTGCCACACATATTACTTACACATATGTTATAAACACCAAATACATTGCTACTATTTTGGTCTTAATAACTATTTTTAAATATATTGAAGAGATGATTTTATAAAATCATACGTATTTAATTCTTATAGTTGCCATCTCTAGTCTTCTTAATTACTTTCTTTCCTTCTGCTGTTATTTTTTTCTTATTCCTAAAGGACTGCCTTTAACATTTTTATGTGCTGGTCTTCTGGTGATAACTCTTAAACTTTTCTATATTTCAAACAGCCTTTATTTTGCCCTTCATTTTGAATGATATTTTCACTGGGTATAGAATTTTAGGTTGGGAGTTCCCTTTGTGGCTCAGCAGTTAACAAACCTGACTAGGATTCATGAGGATGCATGTTCGATCCTGGCTTCACTCAGTGGGTTAAGGATCCAACCTTGCCATGAGCTGTGGTGTAGGTCACAGATGTGGCTCAGATCCTGCAATGCTATGGCTCCAATTCAACCCCTAGCCTGGGGACTTCCATGTGCCATGAGTACAGCCCTAAAAAGCAAAACAAACAAAAAAAAGGAATATTTTTTTTGAATACTTTGAAAAAGATAACATTACTGTCTTCCTCTTTGCATTGTTCCCTGCAAGAAATTTTCTGTTATCCATCTTTAACTTTGTTCCACTGGGTTTAAATTATTTTTTGGTGTTATTGATTTTGAGCAATTCAATTATTGTGTGTCTGGATGTAGCTTTCTTCATATTCTTTTTTTTTCCTTTTTATGACTACCTCTGTGACACATGGAAGTTCCTGGTCTAGATGTTAAATCAGAGCTGCAGCTGCTGGCCTCACTACAGCCACAGCAATGCAGGATGTGAGCTGCATCTGCAAACTATGCTGTAGCTTGCAGCAATACCAGATCCTTAACCCAATAAGCAAGGCCAGGGATCAAACCTGAATCCTCATGGACATTATGCTGACTTCTTAACCCACTGAGCCACAATGGGAACTTCTTTCTTCATGATTCTATGTTTGATGCTTACTAGGCTTATAGAATCTATAAGTTTATAGTTTTCATTAAGTTTGGAAATTTGCTTCTTATTTCTGCAACTATGCTTTTTTGCCCTTCCTTTCCTCTTTTTCAGGGATTTGTGTTACATACAAGTAAGTTGTCATTCTCCTAATCTCCCTAATGTTGAATGTTTTTTCACTTTCATTTCATTTTCTCTCCTTATGCCTTCAATTCACTAATTTTTCCTTCTGCTTTATCTAATCTATCATTAAACTAGAGAATGTATTTTTCACCTCAGACATTGTTATTTTTATTTGTATAAGTTCAATTTAGGGCTTTTAAAAACATCTTCAATGTCTCTAATGAATATAACCAATATTCCCTATAGGTTTTTGAACATGTAAGTATAATTACGATGACTATTTTAATGTTGTATTTAATTATTTAAAATTCTGTGATAGTTCTGGATTTGTATGGCTGATGGATTTTTCTCTTTATTATATACCATTTTTCTTCTTTTTTTGACATGCTAGGCAATTGACATGCAAGACATTGTGAATTTTACATTATTAAATCCTTGTTATGAGTTGAATTACATCCCCCCCACCCCAAAGATATCTTAAAGTCTAAATCCCAGCACTTCAGATTATGACATTATTTGGAAAAAGAGTACTTACAAACTAAAAGATAAAGTGAGGTCATTAGGGTGGGCCTTAATGCAATATGACTAATATCCTTATAAAAAGAGGAAATTTGGACACAGTAACAGAAATGCACAGAGGGAAGACAATGTGAAGACACACAAGGAGAACATTATATGAAGACAGAGGATTGGAGTGATGCATCCACAAAATAAGGAACAACTGAGGTTACCAGAGGTGGAGAAAGAGGAATGGAATTGTTCTCTAGTACACTTTAGTTCAGAGGAAGCATGACCCTGAGGACACCTTGATTTCAGACTATGGCCTCCAGAACAGGGAGACTATGAATTTCTGTTGTTTTAAGCCACACAATTGTGGTACTTTGCATGGCAGCTACGGAATAAAGATAGTGCTGGATATTTTTGTGTTCTTATAAAGATTCTTGATCTTTGTTCTGGCATGATGATCTTTTTCTGCCTTTCTTTTAAGCTTTTCTAAGGTTGTGTAGACTGATGTTTATCCCACAAGCTAATTTTACCCTATACTGAGACAACACCCTTATTCTGAGCACTCTACTCAAATCCTCCATCAATTAAGATTTTTTTCTTGTCTGTTTGAGTAGGAAGATGCCGAGACCAGCTCAGCAGGATGGGGCTGAAGAACAGGTGCTGTGATACTTAAGGAAAAAAGTTAGCAAAATAAGACACAGAGACATTTATCTTAAGTAAAGCTGGGAACCGGGGAACTCAAGGTCTCAGGGACCAAGAGCACGGCCTCAAGAAACCACACTGCTTTTATTGTGCTCTTTAGGATTAAGTCAAGTGAGGAGGGGGCTATAGGTGGAGGATATAGGGGTTTTTTTTTATTATTTAAAAAAAAAACTGGGTTGCCGCAAATAGGCATGCAGTTTGCGGAAGCAAAGTGAGGATTCTCTGAAATGCTATGCATAGGTAGCTAATGCCAAGCTTCCTCAAATGCTAATGATTGTTAAATGCCTAAAGGTCAGAGTTAAAACTTAACCATCTACCAGCTATGTGACTTTTAAAATAATAAAAGAACTTATAAAATAATAAATATTGTAGAAACATCTCGTGGCAGGAAGAGGCGTTCTTCTTGGCCTTCTTTGAACTCCAAAGTGAACTCCAAAGTACTGTCATTGCTAATCCTTTCAGGTGGGTCTTTCCAGGGGCTCTAGGAGTTTTCTTGTAATTATTCCACACTCTGCTGAATACTTGAGGAAGGTTCTTTGCACATCTCCAGAGTTATCGCCACATATGGCTATAAGTTCTCTGGTACTTTACCATGTGAATATTAGTTGCTTATATCTTCCCACACTTTCAGCTTGGCCTCCTCAGTCACTGAGTCTGTGAGCTTCTCCCGTGTCACACAGCCTGGGAACCCTTTTAAGGTAGTAAGGTGGGGGCAATTGTAATGGTTATTTGCTTCTCAGTGATTTCTGTTCTTTGTTGCCTGATGTTTAGTGTGTTAAAAATCTTTGCTCCACATTTTTTTTGTTATTTTGTCCAGAATTTTTAGTTATTACAGGTGTGTGTAGGTAAAAGAGGAAAAGTAAATCCAGTCCCTATAACTTCACTGGCTAGAAGCAGAACTTAATCTTTGTTCTAGCATTATTTTCATCATTGAATTTTTAAACCTTTCTCTCACCTTTATTGTAGGGGAAAATGTCCTGACAAAAAGGTCAAAAGGAGACACCCTGGCCATGATGACTAAGCAAAATCTGGCCAAACTGCCCCTAAGCCAGCCAATTACCCCTAACCACCCCACCCCCACACGTCTGCTTCTGTAAAACTTGCTCCCACAACTATTGCTTTGCCAGTTCTCTCTCTGGTCTGCCAAACATGGACCTGGAAGAACTAGCTCATAAAAGCTTTCTGACACCTCTCTTCGGGGCTCAGACTCTGGAGATCGATCTCCTCTGAGCCCGCCGCCGGCGTAATAAACCTGAGTTCTCCAACTCTCGGAGTGCTTGCTTGGTTTCTCTTCGGGTAAAAGAGCTGATCCACTGCAGCCACAGAGCTGCTGGAGCTGGTGCACTACAGCCACAGGGCTGTCGCCAGAGCTGATATGCTGCAGTGCAGGGCTGCTGGGCAGCTGCCGTAACATTTCAACTCAATTGTATACATCATACACAATAACAATTCAAATGCTTTTGATGTTGCCTGACCTGCTGTATTGCCTTACGTAATTGTATGATCAAGTAATTAATCTATTACATATACTGACTAATTGATTAAAAAAGAGTAAGAAATTTGTGACTGGAACACTATTTTCTTCAGGCCGTTTCACTAGATCAAAGGCAGTTTTGCATGTTATTTCATCTGGAACCTCTAGACGTGTCAGGGCAAAGTGAAACAGATGTGCTAGGACACAATTCTATATGTTGGGATACATAAGACATTAATATCCACTCACAGATGTACTTGCTACTGTAGTACTGCTGCAGATTTATCCCCCTAAACATAGACATTATGACATATTCTGTTTTTCACAGTTTCTGACCATATTTTTAAAGAAGGTTGAGGCTTATAACTGCATATCCTGTGATATTAAGTATAGTTCCGCAAGGAAAGATTTCCTTTTGATTATGTTGATAAAAACTTAAATATCTCAGAGTTCCCGTTGTGGCACAGTTGTTAACGAATCTGACTAGGAACCATGAGGTGGCGGGTTCGGTCCCTGGCCTTGCTCAGTGGGTTAAGGATCCGGCATTGCCGAGAGCTTTGGTGTAGGTTTCAGATACAGCTCTGATCCCGCGCTGCTGTGGCTCTGGCAGAGGCCGGCAGCTACAGCTCTGATTCGGCCCCTAGCCTGGGAACCTCCATATGCCGCAGGAAGCAGCCCTAGAAGAGGCAAAAAGACCAAAAAAAAAAAAAACCAAAAACAAAAACTTAAATATCTCTTTATAGTTTACACATCTGACATCTGAAAGAACTCCTTCCTTCCTTCTCATTGTCTTCTGGATCAGTGAACTTCAAAACTTGTGCCTTCTATTATCCTATATTTCATTTATTAGGGGTTATAGGACCCATTTTTATCACAATACAACCTCTGGCCTTGGAGTTTCATGCCACACTGCCTAGATGGGTAGGCATAGGGGTTATAAGAGTACTCTGAAAAGTATTACTAATGGAATGTAAGCATTAGCCTACTTTTTAAAAACACTTTTAATTTGGAAATAACTTTAAATTGACAAGGAAGTTTCAAAAATAAAAATGGTAAAAGAACAACTATTTGAACAACCCTTTACCAGGATTCCCTCATTGCTAATATTTTGCTCCATTTACTTTATTTTTCCTGCTTTCTTTTTTTCCTCTGATTATTTGCTTACTAATTATTTGGACTCATGAATTCATACTTGTTCAATAGTTCATAATTAACTATGGTATCTAGTTATTTTGGCCATTATAGTGTCCCATATGAGATTACCAGGAGACTTTTCAAACTAGTTCCTGTGTCCCTTGTACTTTTTTGAGCACTTTTACTTTCTGGACTAATGGAAAGCTAGGAGGCTCACTTTGTCCTGCTCCAACATTGGTGCCATCCATAAATTCAGAAGTCCCTGTTCCTGTCAATGAATATAGTAATAGAGACCAAGATCTAAATGCTAGATGTGCTTGTTGCTACTGGTGTGTAGAACTTAAATACTTTAACTTAATCATACATAAATCCTTATCTGTCCCACTGAACTCAAACTAAATATGTCTCCAACTCAACTTCTCTGTGGCCACTCCAAGGCCACATTTCATGAATGGAAGTGCGACAGAAGGAAATTGGAGTGAAAAGAAAAGAAAACTTTGTAAACTTTATAGCAATGTGTAAGACCATAGCGTTTCAAGGCAAGGGTCAGACCTCATAAAGAGTCTATAGAAAGTTTACCTTCATTAGCTCCATGAAAAATCTGCTTTAGTCCACTGAAAAGTTGATTTCATCCCTTATTATGGGGTATGAGGCTGCTGATAAGAAGAAGCTCTTGGAAAACCAACAACACGAGGTTAATTAATTGGGATTTTGTGAAAAATTTTTTATTCCATGTTTGTGGATTTCGTTAAGCTCTTCAACAAATTTAACTGTCTACTACCTTGACTTTTCCCTGAGGGTCACTTTTCATTCCAGTGTTTTATTGGCTCTTGTGTGTTCAAAATTACTATTTTTTTTTGTAATACCAAGAGCATCTTCTTATGAATTAAAGGTTATGGGGTCAGAGCCTATCTCTGGTACCAAGAGTCTCTGTGATCTTGCGAAAGTCAGTTCTCCTCCAGAAGTCTCAAGGATGTTATATACAAAATGCACGAAGTAACTGTATTTGTGCAGAACCCCAGATTAGTGCCAATTCTTAAAATTGTTGTTTCTGGTCTGAGATGAGATTAATACAGATATTGAGAGCAAATATTCTAAAACATTGCACAGCATTCTGACAGAATCATATTATTTCATTTGGAAACCTGATAAAATATATAGCTTATATTTTGCTTATCTTTACTTCTAATAATTAATTTTAATTTTGTTTTTCTAATAATATCAATATTTGACAAATGGTCTGTGAAGTAAAACAACCAAACACCTGGCCCTTTCCACAGAAACACAAAGCCAAATGATCCCAAAGAGACTTTTTAGTTCTAATGAAATTTATCTCTGTGTGATTCTAAGAAGTTTCATTAGGAAAACAGCAATTATCTAACTTTCATGGTCCCTGTAAACTAAGCAATTTATAAGAGCACAGTGAAACACAGCTTTTGCCAAAGTTCTTGTCATTTGCCAACCAATTTTGATTATGAAAGGGAGACTGGGCTAGTCCCATAGTAGCTAATTTGGGCTTGTCCAGACAAAATCAGAAAAATAACTATGAGGCTGGCTTTGGTACAAGGCAATGAGTAGAACACGTGCTATGTTTTCAGTTGTTTTAGGAGAAAACTTTCTTTAACTACAATTCAGGAAGCAATGCCAAATTTCCAAAGGAATCTGCTTGTTAGTTTTTAATGTGCAAATAGTGGAAAGATATTCTTGACTAAATGGGAGACCAAGATGCTCACATGTGTTAGCATTCAAGAAACTACAAATAAATGTATAAATATTTATACATTTACGGTGTCTGCTTGGAAATCCATAAAATAATTATATGACTAGAAATAGCATGTAGACTTACTAATTGGCATAGGTATTATTCAACAAAAAAATCACCACACTGGGATTTGAAGACAAATTCTAGCTCCATTGCTGCCAATGATTCTTGATTACTTAACCTCCCCAGGAGAAAATTAAACTGATAAATCTAAAATGCCTCCATTTCTAATGGTCTGTGTTCTAAAACGATGTTATTGTCTGATTCTACAAGGCAGCATTGTATCCCCTTGTTTCTTAGGCATTAACAAGAGATTGACCTATAAGCTTTTAGAAAGGCAGAAACTGTAGTATAACAATAAAAAATAGTACAATTATTTTATTTTTAATTCTTTCTAAACTCTGAGGCTAGAAATAAAAATTGATAGATTTTTGTGAGTGATGATGATTTATTAACCATTGATCTCAAATAGCATGCTCTTTCTCATAATAGAAATGGGCTCAGGCTGATCCACTTATGGATCCAGTTATCCAGTTATCCTTACCTCTTTGCTTTTTGTTATCAACATTTTGGACTGACTCAAACAAGGGGTGAAAATGGAGCAAAACCACCTGAACTCACAAAGAGGATTTGCCCCTAACTTAGATCTATTAGGCAGGGTACTTGATTCCACTGGACAAAAACTCTGGACCTTGGCATAAAAGATGTTGGAGTGTGTTTGCCCTACCATTTTAATTAGCATTAATACTCTCTGAATGATGGCATTCTCTTTAGAGAATTCTGAAGAGGACCTGGATCACAATCCTCAAAAGCCGAAATTAAGAAAGCAATAATAATAACATTCATTTTACATAAGATTGCCCTTTTAAATGTTTATTATACTTTTACATGGTAATGAACTAAGAAGTCTTTTAATACATTTCCAAATTTGTCAAGGTGTGTGAACTGTCTGCATTAGAATTTTTGGTGAAAGTTTTTAGACTCCTTCTCTCTGCAATTTCCCTCCTTCATTTTCTAGATTCTTACTCAGTAGAACCAAGAACTGAGGTCTAGATATCTGTATTTTTAAAAAGCTGCCTATACTACCTCTTCTTTGATGAATGGATAAAAAAAATACAAAAAAAATTACTCAACCATAAAAAAGAATGAAATAATACCATTTTCAGCAGCATGATTGAACCTAGAGATTATCATACTATGTGAAGAAAGTCAGGCAGAAAAATACAAAGATCATATGATACCACATATGTGAAATCTAAAAAAAAAAAAAGATACAAATAAATTTATTTACAAAACTGAAATAGAGTCACAGACATAGAAATAAAACTTGTGGTTACCAAGGGGGAAGGGAGGGAGGGATAAATTGGGAATTTGGGATTAACAGATATACACTACTGTCTATTTTCACATATAACCTAAAAGGACCTACTGTATAGCACAGGGAACTATATTCAGTATCTTATAATAACTTATAATGTAAAAGAATCAGAAAAGAAATATATCTATATATCTAGAAATCTATAGATATGTATCTAAATAGATCTATATGTACCTATTTATTTAGATATATAGATATATTTAGATATCTATATCTATATAGATATAGATATATTACTTGACCGTACACCTGAAACATTGTAAATCAGCTATATTTTGATAAAATAAAAAGAAGGGGAAAAATCTACTTAAATTATGCTGAGATCACTTGTTTGTGGAAACTCTAATCTAATTCAACCTCTCACTCATCTGAAGATTGAATTTCTATGCCACCCATTTACCAATGCATGTTCAGTATGAAGTGGGCCTTTTACCTCTGCTTGAATACCATCACTGATAGAGAATGTTTTTCTAAATAGCACACATCTGTTAGAGAGAAGATACTCAGCCGAGGTGTGATAAATGACTGAATATACCTAGGAAGGATGGAAGGATTACCGAAACAAAATGAAACTATCTCAAACCAGACTCTGCTATATTTGGACTTGGACTGTTCTTTGTGTGTTAGGGGATTCTTTTTTTCTTCTTCATAATTGTCACCTGTTATTCCTACCCTATGCCATAAATATTTTAAAATAAATAATGTAAAAATTTGCTTTTATTATGGATTTATGTTCATTATTTTGCTAAAACATCATAAAGGAATGCTCACATTTTACAGAACATAGAATGGAGGCTGTTCCAAGAGATTAAAATACATTCCAAGCATCATACATAGTCAGTGAGTAGTAGGTAATCTCATACTCAGCACAGCAAAGGTCGGAAGACTTGTTCTCTCTCCATTAGTAATTAGAACTGATGTAGAAGTACTGTTTACTATATTCCAGACAGGTTTTTTTTTTTAATTACTTATATTAACTCTGCAAATCTTCCCAATAACCTGGTGAGATAGAGACACCATTATTATTTCTCCCTGTAAAGAGAGAAATAATTTTCTCTATGAGGAAACTAATACAAGTGAGCTTTACATTAATGTGGCACATATCACCTAGTTAATAATTGTCCAACCTTACGTTATTAACTTCTAAGCAGGTTATATTGTTTCCCAAAATGTGCATATATTTCCTAAGGTATACACATAAGGATGAGTTGAAAAGATAGCTAACTAAATAATGACTAGGAATAAAATCAAGTAATATATAAGCATTTGTTAATATATTTTTCTTAGCTGCTTTTAGCTTTCTTAAGTGGGTTTTGCCATTCTCCATCACATTGATATTCTGTCCAAGGACAAATAACACATAAAGATTGTTCTGTCAAGTTCTTGACTGCATGAAAAATTTGACGTTTATTCCTAGTTAATAAAGGTATAACTGCTACTTTTCTCTCTAGAAACCAGGAATATGTTGTATTAGTTATCTATTGCTGTATAACAAAGTACTCCCAAACCCAGTAGCTTAAAATCATAATGACATTATTTTTCATGATTCTGTAGATTGAGTGGATGCTCATTCTGTCCATCTCAGTTGGGCTCATTTACGTGGCTATATGCAGGTGGCATGATGGTTAGGGGATAGGCTTAGCTGTGATGGCTGCGATGCTTGGCTCTTCTCTCTCCACACGGCAATTCCTTGTGGACTCTTACAGCATATGGTAAAGCGCCATATGAGAAGTGAGCTCCAATGTGTGAGCCTTACCTAATCTCTGTCATATTTGCTGTTATCTCATTGTCCAAGAGAGGCACACAAAGCCCAGAGGATAACACAAGGGCACGGAAACCTGGAGGCAGTATCCATGGGAGCCTATTACTGTAATCATCCCTGTAAAAATTTCTGTCCCTCCCATAGGCAAATTAAACTCAACTGTACCAAGACCCCCATGTCATCCAATCATACTAGACGAGGGTGCTAAATCAGATGATCTGAATCGGTTCTAGATATGGACAAATCTTGTCAGTAGTGAAGAAAGCTCTATTCCAGGGAACTGTAAAAAAAAAAAAGCAGAAGAAGAAGGGGAAGAGGAAGAAGAAGCTATCCAACAATAAATTTACAAAGCAGAAAAATAGCTACAGACACTTATCAAAATGGTAATGGATAGGGAGTCGCATAGCAATCATTGGCTCTGAGCAGTTCTGATATACAGCTAACCTGTGATGTCAGAACCCCCAATCCTAGGAGCAGAGAATATTTTTAAATCTAATTCCTTAATCTGATGTTTCCAATCATATTAGAATTATTCTTTAATCCAATGTTTTTCTATTTCTCAATTTTTCCCCTAAGATATATATGCTTTTCATAAAAAATGGCCCATGTCTGTGGCTGGGAATTTTCCTCAGCCTACTGCCTGCCCAGAGAAATTTGGAGTCCAAAGGCATTTCTTTTCTTTTTGGATTTTCTTAGTGTCTTTTCTTCATAGTTGGGGGTGTTTTTCTCAAAAAAAATCCCTTAAACTTTATACATTTCCCAGGAAACTGGTTTGACATCCCTGTCTACCCAGAAAGCCATATCCGCAGGTTTTTTGGGGGTTTTTTTTTTGAGAAAAATCCTATTTTTTGTTTACATGTGAAGCTGCTATGGGACAATTCCCTTCATGAACTTAGATTATTTTTGTCTAACTGAGAAGGTATTGGAATCCAAAAGTAGAAGTATTTCAAAAGGAACAATAATTCTGGTAATGTTCTTTCCAAGTTAAACAATTTAAAGACAGAGAACAAAAGACGGAATTTGTTCATGAGGCTTGTTAGTGATCTTGATAATGAAGCAAAGGAATGGATTTCTGATTACAGTGTGTTTAAGACCAAATGGGAGGAAAGAGGTGAGGGCAGCTTGTACAGACAAATTTCTAAAGAGCAAAAAATGTAGGATCTATAAAGATTTGTTATTCTTTTAAGGTAAAATATATTACATCAGGTTTATGCCGGATAGGAATACTTTAGCAGAAAGTGTGAAATTTGGGATGTTGAGGAATGTCCTTGAGAAGTTAAGAGGGAACAGGGTTCAGTACACAAGGGAAAAGTCTGCCTTTGAGTAGGAACAGGGATAGTTCATCATTTTAACAGAAAGGATGGCACAAAATATGGATTGTACTGCATTTGCGCTTTAGTTTATTACTGGAGGATGCCAAAGCTCTATTCTGATAGCTTTTGTACTCAGGTAAATATGAAAAGCAAAAGTATCAGTGAGGGAATAAGGGAGGTGTGCAGATATGGAAAAAGGCGTAACCTAGGTGTGAAGGAGAAAGGAAGGGTATATTGACTCATGTGGTGTAATTGGATTTCTCAGTAGCCCTGAGGTCTCTTCTGAGGTTTGTGTTGTAAAGCTCAAGTGGCTCACTGCATGCTTATCTGTTTTTCCCCAGCTATGTCTGACTACTCAGGTGCCAATACAGAGTAAATGGAAGGTTGGCTTTTACCCGGAAAGATCAATGGGAAGAGAGGTATAAAGAAGTTTCAGAGAAAGGTGTTAATTTGTGAGGTGTGACCAGAGTCAACAGCGGTGGAGCCAGTTGAGAAGATCAGTAGATGAGAAAGTAAAATCACCATCCCATCTCCCCCTTCTGTCACACTCTCCTGGCTGTAACCTATTTATAACAACTTTTTTTGTTGTTTTTGTCTTTTTGCCTTTTCTAGGGCCGCTCCCTCGGCATATGGAGGTTCCCAGGCTAGGGGTCTAATTGGAGCTGTAGTGGCTGGCCAACCCCAGAGCCACAGCCACGTCGGATCCAAGTCTCATCTGCGACCTACACCACAGCTCATAGCAACGCCGGATCCTTAACCCACTGAGCAAGGCCAGGGACCAAACCCACAACCTCATGGTTTCTGGTCGGATTCGTTAACCACTGCACCACGAGAGGGACTCCAACAACATTATTTTTTATCTTAAAAATGAAAATGTAAAATGACCTACAAAAATGCAATTTTGAACTTTGAGGTTGCTACTAGAAAGCAACAGCACTTTTTTCCTTGGCTGGTTGTACTGAGTAGAATAGTAATCTCTGCTGAACACCTATTTTGCCCCAACAACTCTTAAGTAAATCTTCTCCTTACAAGTCCTTTGTAACAATTTTGATAAGTGGGTCGTGTGTTTCTGATTTTAATTATAAGTAAATTGATGATCCTGGAAGGTAAATAATTTGCTCAAAGTTTCACAGTTAGTAAAAAAACTTTAGCAAAACTTTTTCTACACTATACTCCATCTCCCAAGCCCAGTTCTGAAAGCCCTTGGCATGACTAAGACTATTGCTTGTGAAATGACCTTTAGGTTACCTGTCTCAAATTCCTTCTTTACAGGAAAAGTACAGACATTACTTAGCATTCACTAACAAAATTCTGAGGTGTAAGATGCGTAAGGACTTCAAGCTCCTCCTAAGAGAGAAACAGACTCACCGATTGGGCCAGATGTTAGAAACAGAAACAGCCATAAAATAGCCCAAGGTAGGGCCCAGCACATAGCTCATACCCAAAGGAGTTCTCTAGGAACCCTGAAAAGGCCAGAGAGTCCACCCACATACTGAAGGGGGAGTTACCTGGTGCCAAGATTTGAGATCCTTGGGATCGGCTGAATTACACCCATCTTCATCTCCTTGGGCCTTGAACTACTGCTCTGGGCCAAATCCTCTTATAGGTCAGGAAACGCATTTGAATCATCATTCCCCTCAAAGGCTAGAAGGCACACAGGAATGTTTTTGAGACACCTTGAAAACATTCCACTCCCTTCACTTTTATTAGTGGAAGAGATTTGAAGGACATTGAATGAGCAAGTTGAGCCAAGCTACTGAGTAATATGGTTATCATATTCCGGCCTCCCAGACCAAGAAGCAATTAGTTGAGAGGAAAAAAATTTACTTTCAGATGAGGGCCTTAGAGCCCAGAGAGATGAAGCAACTTTATAAATAACTTGGGAGATGAAAGGGCTTCACTAAGGCAAGCTCAAAGGCCTCTGACATGCAGAACTGTGTTCTTTCTACGGAGTAGGGAGAGTGAGGAGGGGCAAAGAAAAAATTCTGTCTCCGCCAAAATGTCACTCCAACAACCAGCACCAATATCACTCAAACAAGTGCTTTCAAGGACCTTGATGGTTTATTGCAAATCCTCAATTTTCCTGTGAAGGAGCCAATCTGCGTTACTACTCCAGCCAAGAGGACCCACCCTTTTGGCAGGTTCACCAGAATCTTAAGGGTGCAGTTACAAAGGGCTCCTGTTTACAGTAGAGCCATTCAAGAAGGTTGGTTTTGCTTTGCAAAACATAGTTATTTATTCTTTATAATGAGAAATAGTCAACACACAGCTTCCTCCACTAGGTGAAGAGTAACTTTCTGTTCTACTTTTCCGGTTATTTTGAGCTTCAACATTGATTTCTCTCTGGGGTTGCCAGGAGCAGACTGATCCTTTCAACTCTGCCCTTCAGCTCATCTCTGAAGTTGTGAGGCTCTATTTGTAGTGACTGATATGGTAGAGACTCTGTCTGAATATTGTCCATCATCCAGTAATGTATGATGGCTAGCTAATACTTGCATTCTTACAATCCTCCCTCCAAAGTAATATCAATTCAACCAGTTTCCCATATCATCAATGGCATTAGTTTACTGAAATGCACCCTCATACCCAAAACTTCTTAACATGTCATTCTATACTCTTTACCAACTAGCACGAATTTCTAGGTCAATTTTCTGCCATTTATTTCTATAATCCATATGATCCAATCACACGATATTAACTATTGTTATTAAAAATATCTTCATGTTCTACGAAAATAGCTCTATGCCTTTTTATTCATGCTGTTCCACCTTCTGAACACCATTTCTTCTTATGCCTGCTGTAAAAACTATTTTTCTAGTGGCCAACCTAAAATGTCTTATACACAGAGTTCCTTGGTAGCTCAGCAGGTTAAGAGCTGGCATTGTCACTTCTGTGGCACAGGTTCAATCCCTGGCCTAGGAACTTCCACATGATGAGAGCACAGCAAAAAGAAACCTCTTATAAACATTCCAGGTTTGTTTTTTAATACCTTCTTTATATGTAATTTATACTTAGCTTTATAATTGTACGTGTGCATATTTAGATACTGTGAGCATCTTGGGAGCATAGACTAAATCTTATTGTATTTAGTCCTATATGGTATTTGGTAAATTGAATTAATAAAATTCACCAAATATTGTAAAAAACATCTAGTGATTGAGCTGTTTGTTGTTTGTATATTTATTTATGGCTAGTTTAAGATCAGTTAAGTCAAAAAGAAAATATACACAACCCCCCTAAGCCTACCAAACTGACAATAATGATAATAATATGTCATGTATGCTTCAGGTTTTTAAAAACAAATAAATGATTATACAGCAAGTAGTGCTACCATTCCAAACCTCAACTCTTTCTCCAGAGGCAATTGTTCGTGTGGCTTTAGTGAATATGTAACCTATATTTTTATATTGTTCCTCAATATGTGCATATATCTATCAATGAAATATATTACACCTTTCTATGTTTTAAAATATATATATATAAATACTACCACACCGTATGTATTCTTTTCCAGCTTACTTTTTCATTTATTATCTATACATACAAATTCTTATAGTCAAAATTTTTAAATTTTAATTAGCATATGGTATTCTCTGATATTCATATATCATAATTAATTTAGTCATTCTTCCACCATTGGGACTATTTTTTTTTGGTCTTTTTTTTTAGGGTCGCACTCATGGCATGTGGAGGTTCCCAGACTAGGGGTTGAATTGCAGCTGTAGCCACCAGCCTACGCCACAGCAATGCTAGATCTGAGCTGCATCTGTGACCTACACCACAGCTCATGGCAACACCAGATCCTTAACCCACTGAGCGAGCCAGGGATTGAACCTGCATCCTCATGGATACTAGTCAAATTTGTTTCCATTGAGTCATGACAGGAACTCCTATTGGGATTATTTTTAACTTGGGGCTTTACAATCAACATTTTATGAGCATTCTTATAAAATATCTTCTTTTGTACATATGTAAGAATTTCTCTATGAGTTATACATAGAAGTGGCATTATTAGGTCATTTTCTGGGGCCAAGTCACTCTTCAGGGGGATTTTATAAACTAGTAGTCTATGGCATAATTGTGTTTCTATAATCTTGCCAAACTAATATTTACCTTATTATTCTTATTAATAGTCAATATTATGGTTGCTTCTCTTCCTTTCCAATTTTCCTGGTCCATAAGTAGTAGTTACTGCATGGATCTGATGCCATCAGATTCCTGCTTGAGAACAATGACTCCCTGAGGTATTCTTTATTCATTTGGCCTCAACAAGTGTTATTTTTGTTTTTTGGCTCAGTAGCAGTAGGAAAAATGCTGAAAAATTGTCCCTTCCCATTTCCTGCTACTAATGCTCTGCTACCTGCTAACTGTAGTTGATCAGCATGTATAATCCTTACAATGCTACCTTTGCCAAGAAGCCTGAGATCAAAATGCCACTAGCACGTATCCCTAGACCAGAGCCTTTTTCTTCTTTGCTAATATATGTCCAGATTCTTTGTGATATTCTCCTTAGTGCCTCGTCTCCAGTTCCTGCTTTGGTCAGCCTCCTCCACCATGTACCATGAGACACTAGTTTAAATCCCTGCCAACCCCCTCTCTGCCCTAACCTCTAGCCATTCTCCCACTTCTCCATTCCCCTAATGTTTCCCACAACCTTTCCCTGACCATAATCTGGCACTCCCACAATGATTGGCTGATTCATCATCTTTTTAGCATCTGTTCTTTGGAGCCTCTGGGCTATGGTCCAGGAACAAAACAAGATTCCCTGTGCTGCCTCCACCCACCTTTAGTCATCAACAGCAGCCATGGCACCTGGTATATCCAGCCTACACAAGCTCCTGACACACTCATGTTCTGGCATTTCAAAGCCCTATGACTTCCAAGGGTGTTGGTCTTTTAACACCTGGATAAAAAATGTGGGTGGGGTGCACATATCATAGTTCATCTCAGATCAAGTACTCCTTAGGGATGATAAATACTAGCAGACGAGTTTCTAGCTACCTGCCACAGCTACCCTCCCTAGAAGGAGAAGTCCTCTATTTCACACGTCCCAGCTTCTTCCTTCCCTTTTCCCTCACCACCATGGATGGATAGCTGATCAAACATGGCAAGACCACTGGGAGGCCAGGTATATATGACTTATGTGGACTGGCTTTAAAAGATGACCTAGGTCATTGGTTTATTACACACCTGAACATTAGAATCACCTGGGAATTTTTTTTTAATTTACCAACACCCAAGCTAAAGATGAGCATTTAAATGTCCCAATATGGATGATTTGTGTATGTATATATGTATATCTTAATACCTTCCTTCCTCCAAGATATTCCAATAACAGGCAGCTTTGAGAATTGGGAACAGAACACTATCTAAAACACATAGCTTACTGTCTAAATTATCATGACTTTGGGAAACTCTACCCTGGGAAGACAAAGTTCCAAGTGACTTCAGTGTTTCTTTCAGTAACTATCCCCAAATTCATTTATTAGAACAAATGACTGTGTGATTACTTTTACTCCTTCTTATGTCTGTAGGTTCATCAGAAGACTATTCAACACTTAGAAACATTTGATTCTCTGCATCTATCACCCCTAAACTGTTATGTTACAAACTTGTTCAATCTCAAACTGGCTCCAAAATTGAAAGACTTACTTTAAGCTAGACCCCCAAATCCTTATATATGTATTGCACCTTTGCCATCCCTCTCTTTTAAGATGCTATTAAGACAGTGAAATACTGGTCTTCCATATTGTGTTAAGCAATAAACTCTGCTTTCCTTTATCGAGAGGTTACTCTGGTGGTCAACAGGTTATCTTGCTGGTATTTTCAGGGAGTTGATACTAATCTACACTAATCTAATTGTTTCTCTGATCTAATCAACAGAGACACTCTTGCCAGCTAAAGGTAGGTGGCAGACCTAAGACATCATAATATAGAGTCAAGAATAATGGTTAGGAGTTCCCTTCATGGCTCAGTGGTTAATGAAAACTACTAGGATCCGTGAGGATGCGGGTTTGATCCCTGGCCTCACTTAGTGGGTTAAGGATCCAGCATTGCCATAAGCTGTGTTATAGGTCACAGACATGGCTCGGATCCCGTGTTGCTGTGGCTGTGGCACAGGCCAGTGGCTAGAGCTCTAATATGAGCTCTAGTTTGGGAAATTCCATATGCAGTGGGTGCAGCCCTAAAAAAAAAAGAAGAAGAATGGTCATACTGGATTCAAGGAAGGTGGATGTTAAAGAGGGAAATGGAGTGAAAATATGCAGAGAGAAAAAGCAGTAGGAAAAAAACGATGAGGCCTCTGAGAGTTACTTGGCATTCCGTTGCCTGCAACGCCTGAGTATGGTACTTAATTTCCTCACTTGAAAATCTGATTGAGTACCTGTGATATTGTGACAGGGCAGGGACTCCCTGCTTGCATTTTGGACTTTTATGTATGTATGTAACTTGCTGCTTTAGCAAGAAGCTCCAGTTTTTAGGTCTTAATGTATCAAGAAGGAAATGAATCACTCTTTGATTCTTACAGATGGCAAAGTGCAGCAGTTATGTTTCTAATGATTTGACCCCATGTATCCAATGAAGATATCAAGTGTATTTTGTGTTGATAAGTCATAGGGCTCCAACTGCTTGACCATGAAGCTCTTTCTGATTCATTGTTAGGCCCATGTAGGACAAGAAACTGAAGGAGAACTTCTGAAAGAGAAAGCCTAAAAAGGAGGGATCATGAAAGCAGAAAGGGGACTAGTATGACTTGTGGGCTCCATCCTTTAGAGTTGTCCATAGGTGGTCTGTGGCTTATAAATCAGCAGCGCCTAAGAACCTGGATAAGGACCATCTAAGAAGTCTGAGCTGTTTTCTATAGAACTGACTCCACTCTTGGGCCAACTGATGATCACTTAGGAAGGGCTGCCCAAGTACAAAGAGGAGCATCAGCCTGCCTGTACTCCTGATTTTACCATCCAGTCAAAAGTGTTAGTGTATTATATGCCTTTTCTGTGCTTTGAGTTTTCATACATCAAATACGTGTGCCTAAGCCTGCTGAGTCAAGGGGCGCGTGCCTCTGAGGTAGACTGAATAAATGAGTATATCTCAAGTTAAGAACAGAAGAAAGTGGACCCATCCCACTCTTACCATGAAGAGTATCACTCACCCATTCCTCCTTTATTTGAACTAGTTACTTTTTTCCAAATTATTTATTTGTTTGCTTGTTTGTTTTGTCTTTTTTTTTTTATGGTCACACCCATGGCATATGGAGGTTCCCAGGCTAGGGGTCAAATTTGAGCTCTAGCCAGTGGCCTATACCACAGCCACAGCAACGCAGGATCTAAGCCACATCTACAAACTATACCACAGCTCATGGCCATGCCGGATTCCTGACCACTGAGGGAAGCCAGGGATCAAACCTACATCCTCATGGATCCTAGTTGGGTTCGTTCCCCCTGCACCACAACGGGAACTCCTGTTCTTTTGTCTTAGTGGTGCTCACAGCATGTGGAAGTTCTGGGGTCAGGTATCAAACTCCCACCACAGCAGTGACAACACCAGATCCTTAACCCACTGAGCACCAGGAAGCTCCCTGAAATAGTTTCTGTTCCTTGGAATCAAAATGTATTACTTATAAAATTATAAGTATTATAAGCATTTTATTACTTATAAAATTATATTAAAATGTATAACCTTATTGTTATAAGGTATATAGGACTCTCTAAGGCACTGAATAAAGATTGATCCTAGGCTTTACCCAATAACCTGGGGAATACATATATTCATATCCAATTTGTCAATAATTAAGCAAAAGTCCTATTTTATAACTAGAGCTGACCTTGGGTAACTTGCCCAAAGTTCAAGAGCAAGGCAAAGGAGGAATGAGTCTAATTCATTCCCTATTTCCTATATTACTATTCAAACCTTTCCAGGGACTCACCAGGACTTTCTAGGACTGAAGTGGGCAGGATAACAGTTCCACAAGAGAACATATGCGAAGTTTCAGCATAGCTTCCAGAGTAGTTCTCCATGTTATGGAGAGGAATTTGTGGAGAATTATGAGGGTAATAGAACCCTATTTTTTTGTTCAAAACATTCCCAAGTTTCAGATCTGGTGGAACTAAATAAGTGGAACATTTTGGCTTAAAAAAAAAAAACCGATAAAAAAGCAAAGCTCTTCTTCACTATCATGTTCTCTTAATGACTGCTAATGTTTTTAGCAGCTGCCTTCCACCACTGCAGAAAGAATCCACTTGGAAAATTGAAACGTATTGAAAAATAATTAAATTGTTTTTGAATATCAAGGAAATCAGTTTTCTTTCTGTTTGGATGACTTTCAGTCCCAATAAACCTTATAATATTTTTAAAGAATTAATTTAATACCAAATTATTTATGAATCAAAAGTCAAATAATTTAATTGTCCTTTATTTAACACCCTATTTATTATAGTCTTTATCCATAGTCATTTATACCTACAAGGTATTTTTAATTAAATGTTATTTCTAACTTTATCCTACCTTTCAGTGTTAATACTCAATAGTTTCATCATCTATCTACTTTGATCAATTGTGGATTTCCATTTTCTCTTTTTGAGGTTCAGAGCATAATGATCAGCTAGCATTATTCAAAAGCAATGGGGAACAAAGGCTATCTCCATTTTTTTTAAGACTGATATTCTTTCAACAAATTACCGCATGGGATGATTATAAAATATTTGCTTTCCTTCTGAACACAACCTGGTATCATTAAACATTGAGTAGGATCCAAGGCTTTCTTAGTCTGTTTTTGTTACAAATTCTTATGGCTTTAATAGGAAAATATTGGCGCCGTGATGTGTAAACTGTGCATATTTCTGTGCTCTTTTAGAGCTTTTAGAGACGTTTTTGCTCTTCAGACTTTATTCATTCATTCAGCTACTTCAGCAAAGTTGATTATCTACTTACACTATGAAGCAAATTGATCTATTTGTTTTTGAATGTCCAGCTATTTTGTATGTGCTGTCCATTCGCTCATCCACCACACATGCTTGGGAAGCAAAAATAAACGGATTAAAATCCCTGGCTTAAACAGTTAGAGGAAAAAACACACATATAAGCATCTGTCTCTAGGAATGTGATACATGAGTCTGAAAACACAAAGAAGCAGAACTCAGTTAAAATTGTTCTGGAAACACTGAGGAAGGCATGTAACCCTGAGAGAATAAATTAAGAAGAGCTTATTAGGGAAATGCCAATTGAGTTGATTTTTTTGGTTTTTGTTTTGTTTTGTTTTTAATTTTTTGAGCTATAATTGACATATGACATCATATTAGTTTTAAGTATACAACATGGTCATTCAATATTTGTATATATTTTGCAATGGTCACTGCAATAGATCTAGTTAATATCCATCATATATAGTTACAAATTTTTTTTCTTGTGATGCAAACTTTTAAGATCTACACTTTTGAGAGTTCTCTGTCGTGCAATAGGTTAAGGATATGGTGTTGTCACTGCAGCAACTCAAGTTGCTTCTGTGGCAAGCGTTCAGATCCCTGGCCTGGAAACTCCCACATGCCACAGGTGTTTCAAAAAAAAAAAAAAAAAAGTGTGTATTAAAGAAAAAAATCTATGCTTTCAGCAACTTTCAAACATTCAATAGAGTATTTTTAACTATCATCACCATTCTGTGCATAACATTCCCATGCTTTATTTAGTTCACAACTGGACATTTGAAAGATAAATAATAGCAACTAGTGTTTACAGAGCTCTTAAGACAAGCCAGATATGTTTTAAGACTTTACAGGTTTTAACTTGTTTAATCATCACAACAACCCATGATTTAAGTACTATTATTATCCCATTACCTCATTTACTCTTCATTTTAAATGCTAATGGGTGGAACTTTGCAGAGTGGTTAAATAAGTAGCCCTGTGTCACTAGGTCAAGTAACACAGGAAGTTAGAATGAGATTTTCCCTCTTCATTTTGACTCAGGGGCCAATAAGCTATTGTTACCAAATGTAAAACAAACCTTTTCTTATCAATGTATATATATTTTTTTTACGTGAAATGATACTGGGGCTATGGAATCTCCCAGCAGATTAAGAATAAAAACAAAGACGGAAAGAGAAGGTGTGATCAGGGGATTTGCAGAGAATTTTCTTTGGAAACATGCTGTTATGACCTAAATCTTTATGTCACCCATTTGGGGGGAACAACACAGTTAATGTTTTACCCTCAAATGTAGGGATAGGTTTCAAGCCAATACCTGAAAAAGCAATGTGTTTTCAAAAATGGGGTGACACAAAGCACGCCACCTGCCTCTCTCCGGCTCCTAATAGTCAAACATGATTTGTGGAGGATTTAGAAAACCTAAGCGTGACTTCTTCAAAAGGTTGAAATAACCCATAATCCCACTTTCCCAAGTTAACAATTTCCAAGTATATTTTTCTGTAAAAATATATTATTTCATGCTTATATTAGTGTTTTGTTCTTACCTCAACCCTGGTAACTCCCATCCAATTTCCTTGAATGTATGCTTTTACTATGATCTTTCAGCATTGGTTGTTGGTACTGTTTATCTTACATTCTCCTCTTGATGAACATAGATGTTATTTTCAATTTCTTAATATTTGATATAACACTCTAATGAATATCCTTACTTATAAATATTTCTCTATGTTATGACTACTTTTCCTTAGAAAATTTCCTAAATATGTTATTATTAGGTCAAAGGTAGAACCTTTTTTTTTTTCCCCTAGGCCCGCATTGCGGCATATGGAAGTTCCCAGGCTAGAGGTCTAATTGGAACTGTAGCCACCGGCCTACAATACAGCCACAGCAATGCGGGATCTGAGCCGCGTCTGTGACCTAGACCACAGCTCACAGCAACACCAGATCCTTAACCCACTGAGCGAGGCCAGGGACTGAAACAGCAACCTTGTGGTTCCTAGTTGGATCTGTTAACAACTGAGCCAAGATGGGAACTCCTAGAACCTCTTTTAGATACTAGCCAACTTGTTGACAAATTTCTCTACTTCCCAAAATTAAAGTCCAGATAGACAATCCCCTCTCCTTAGAGTCAGATATGTTTGGGAATTTAGAAATATTCAGATTTTAGAAAGATAGTATGTTACATTTACCTTCTATTAGGTAATGTCCTTCTTTAGGTATAGAGAAACATTCAATCAAATGAATATTTCTTTTGTTTGTTTGTTTGTTTGTCTTTTTAGGGCCATACCCATGGCATATGGAGGTTCCCAGGGTATGGGTCCAATCAGAGCTGTAGCTGCCGGCCTATGCCAGAGCCACAACAATGTGGGGTCCTAGCCACGTCTGTGACCTTCACCACAGCTCATGGCAGCACCTGATCCTTAACCCACTGAGCAAGGCCAGGGATTGAACCCATGTCCTCATGGATGCTAATCAGGTTCATTAATGGCTGAGCCAAGATGGGAACTCCAGAAATGCATGATTATTTCTTTAGCAAAATGTGTTAATATTCTCACCAAGTAGAATAAGTAAACATTTTGAGTAGCTTCATATCAGTTCAAGTCTGGTTTTGCCACCAAATTAGCTATGAAAAGCCTTTGAATTTTGTAAGTGTGGTTAAGGGATTGCAGATCCAGACCAATTTATATTTCTTCCCAGAGCTGATGAGTAGACTAATTCATAGAATTATCAGCCTCTATTATTATGATGATGAATGAAATGGATTATTTCAAAACTTTTAACACTTTTGGTATGCTATTTATTTATATTCTCTTTCTTTGATATCTGTAGTATGTCTTTTGCTGTTTTACAGTTAAAACTTTCAGCTTGTTGATTTACAAAAACTCTTTATATTAAAGATAATAACGCTTTGTATATAATATGTGTTGAAATTTTTTCACAGTTGATACTTTATGTTTAATTTTAATATTTTAAAAATATGGATGTAGTTAAATCTATTAATCTCTTACTTTGTAACTTAGCTGTTTGTTTTTATGTTTAAGAAAGTCCTCCCTCACTTAGAGACCAAATATTGACTTTTATTTTTTCCTATTCCTCTGTGACTACAGATTTTATATTTAACTTTTATTCTGTTGGAATTTTATTTGATATGTTTAATAAAAGGGAGGGATTTTATTTTCCTGTTTTCTTTATTAAAAATTGAGCCATTTCAGAGGATCTTTGGAATTCAATCTTGGGCTGTTGGTGCATGTAAACCACAGTCTTCAGGTGCTTTGATTTTTGATCACTTTGCTTGAAAAGAGAATATATAATAACAAAACTTGAATACACAGATGTAAAATATTTGCAGATATAAAATTCTCATAACCAGGGTCCAAGGTCTCCCTACCTCATACTTATTTCTCATACTCTAGTCTAATGCAATTTCCATGTGCAAAAGACCATCAGTAGATGGTAATTCTCAATAAATAGAAGCTAAACCCAGGGAATCAATGGCCTCCAAAAGTTGCTGCCATCCTCCCTCTCCAGCCATATCTTTGTGCTTCTTAAAATATAGGCTCCAAGTAAACTGGGCTCCTTTCTCTTTCCAAAGACTGCTTCATTTTTTCTACACATGTGCATCTTTTCATACTTTTTTCTCTCACTGGAATGCTGTTTTATCGCCCTCATATCATTCTGTGGAAGTCTGACCTGTTCTACAAAGTCCAACTCAACTGCTACATCTTTCATGAAGTTCTCAGAAGCTAGAAGTAATAAAGTTTTTTGAAGTTCCTTTTCTTTTCCTTTCTTTTTTGGCTGCACCCAGGGCATCTTGAAATTCTCAGACCAGGGAAGGAATCTGAGCCTCAGCTATGACCTACACCACAGCTGCAGTAACACTGAATCTTTAACTGACTCTGCTGGGCCTATGATTGAATCTGTGCCCACAGCAGCAACATGTATTTTGAATTGTGTTTGTTTCTAAGTCCCCTAGATTGTCCTTTTTGAGGGCAGGTCTATTATCTCTTTTTGCATTCTCCATTAATTTAAGCAAGTCCATTGAACATAATAGATATTTAAGAGATACATATGCAATTACAATATATCTTACTAAGGATGAAAGAATTCAAAAGCAAATGTTGTTTTCAAATATCTGAGGAGATATCAAGTGAGTAAACTGTTGCCTCTTGTGCTCACGGAGGAATGATGAAAACAAATCGATGGAAGTTGCAGAGCCCATAGATTAAAGCACATTCAGTTTCCTTGGACATCTTGGCCTATAGCCTAGAAGTAAATAATATTTTTTTCCATGGAAGTCTGAGCACATCACAAAAGCAATGGAGGAGTTCCCATTGTGGTGCAGCAGAAACGAATCCAACTAGAATTCATGAGGATCCAGGTTTGATCCCTGGCCTCATTCAGCGCATTGGTGATCTGATGGTGTTGTGAGCTGTGGTATAGGTCAAAGATGCAGCTTGGATCCCATGATGCTGTGGCTGTGGTATAGGCTGGCAGCTGCAGCTCTGATTCCACCACTAGCCTTAGAACTTCCATATACCACAGTTGCAGCCCTAAAAAAAAAAAAAAGAGAGAGAGAGAGAGAGAAATTAAAAGCAAAATCAATGTATAAAGTCTCATGCAGTTGAACAAAACTGATGTTTTCAACTTTGGACCCTTGAGAAATTTTGCATAGGTTTTTTTAACCTCATGAAGATCTCCTCCCTATATCCTACCTGGACATTTATGAGAATGTGTTGGTTGGAAATGTGGCATATTTGAAATGTGGGTGTTTCAAAGTTTCAAAATCACATTATCTTTTTTTATTTTTCTTTTTTCTAATGTGTTATATACAAGTAAAATCCAAGAGCTCTGGCTGAAGTGGGATCAGGAGTTCCTAAAAGACTCAGAGACTCTATGCATCTCACAGATTGCAGTCTAATAACGATTTTAAGGAAATTAGCAAGGAAGAGTTCAAAACTCAATTCTGAAAAGATCTTTCTCCCAAGAAAATCTTTGTCTGCAAGAGTATATTTTCATGCTGGTTTAGCCACCCAATCGCTGTAGGCTTGTGTGCCAACTTTCCAGTCTAGTCCTAGAGGTCTTCACCACCTAGCCCTAGATGATCTTAAAAGCTTCTCTTATTCTGGAACATCCTATGAGTTTAATTATTCAAACATGCCTCTGTTGAGACTGATGCTTATGAAAACCTTGTCAACTTTTTCTTTGAATGGGAGGTTTGTGTGTGTTTGGTTGTAGGGGGTAGTGGAAGTTTTTTTTTTTTTTTGGACAAGCATGGCACAATGAGACCAGTGATTTGACTCACAATCATCAGAAAGCCAGTTATCATAGAACCTCATTCACTGGCTTCTTTCCAGACTCAGTGTGGGATTGAGGATGAGGTAAGTCTTCAGCTCTTGGTCTGTTTCATTATCAGGAAAATTTGAGATGCTTTGATTGATAGTCATGGAAAAAGAAGAGAGCTTATGAACAAATAAGTAATTTGGCCTCATTGTCCTGTTCTTAAAAATCAGATGAGAGATCCTCTTAAGAGAAATGTCACTGAGGAAAAAAAAATGAATAAATTTAAAAAAATTATCTCTGGCTTTTTAAAGCTGTTAAGTGTTAAATAAATACTATTACGCAAAAAGAAAAAAAAAACTTGATTACGTTTAGGAGCTAAGTTTTGCTTTATGCTTCACAGGATAATTACATTAGAGCTAAAGTTCACCGTAGCTTATATAATTTAGCCCCCCCCCAAAAAAAAAACTTTAAGCAATTATGGCATAATCTTCTTTTTTTTCTCATTTAAAAAAAATTTATTGACGTATAGTTGATTTATAAGGTTGTGATAATTTCTGCTGTACAACAAAGAGATTCAGTTATACATGTACATACATCCATTCCCTTTCACATTCTTTTCCCACATAGATTATCACAGAATATATATATTTTTTAACAGAGTAAAATACATATATTTAAACACAATTACATTCAGACAGATTATTATATCATGGATCTTAAGAAACAGATTGTATCCCTCTGGAGAAGCGGAATGGAAAATATGCTGAGACAAATAGGAAATTTATTATACGCTTTATCCCATTTTGCATGGCTTTCACATTTACCATTTAGTGTTATCTATTACATTTCAATTTTTCTTTAAAAATTAGCATTATATTAAAATTGTGTATGTTATGCAACTAAAATTTGTAAAGAAAGCCTTATATACCATTAAATATTTTATATAGCATAATAAAAAGAATAACTTAACTGGTAAGAATAACAAAAATAATACACCCTCTTAAAATAAGGAAAATATAAAATGCATAAATTGGTTAAAAAACAGTGTAACTATATAAATATGTCCTCACAATTTGTTACATCTCATTGATTCTTCAATAAAGGCATTACACCATTCTAGGTGATGTGATAAACAAGACATTATAGACCTTACACTGTACCATGGAGAGAAATGGTTATTAATAATACAATTGTAGAGCTGTATTATTTAATTGTACAGTTGCACTATTTAATTATAATTATCATAAATTCTTTGATGGAGAGGAAATCAGAATCAGATCTAAGAAGACTTCAGCATTCCAAGAATGATGTCAAATGACCCCCTTCATGGTGGATTATGCACTTATTTACTATGAGATATATTTCTTCTCCAGAGATTCCTTGTTTGTGTATCAATTGTAGATTTTTGGTTTGCAGTTACTCTGAAGTTTTGATATAAGAGTCTATACGTATATGAGATTGTTTTAAGTTATTGTTCTCTTAATTTCAAGTTCATCTCCAGTGTCCTGCATTTGTACCCACCTCTTCTCATGATTTCTGATTTTGATGGTATAATTGTGCATGGATGATTTTGTATATTTACTGTATATATACCTTTACTGGTGAGCCTTGTCATGTGTGGCATTTTTGTTTCCTGTTGCTCTCTTTTCTTTTCTGCCTAGAGAACTTCCTTTAGTATTTGTTGTAAGGCTGGTTTAGTATTGCTGAATTCTCTCAACTTTTGCTTATCTGTGAAGGTTTTGATTTCTTCTTCAAATCTGAATGAGAGCCTTGCTGGGTAAAGTAATCCTGGTTGGAGGTTTTTTCCTTTCATGACATTAAGTATATCATGCCACTCCCTTCTGGCCTGCAGAGTTTCTGCTGAGAAATCTGCTGATAACCTTATTGGGGTTCCCTTGTATGTTACTTGTTTCTTTTCCCCAGCTGCTTTCAAGATTTTCTCTTTGTCTTTAATTTTGGTCAGTTTGATTAATATGCGTCTTGGTGTATTCCTCCTTGGGTTTATTTTATATGGTACTCGTTGTGCTTCCTGGATTTGAGTGAGTGCTTCCTTTCCCATGTGAGGGAAGTTTTCGGCTATTATCTCTTGGAATATTTTTTCTGTCCCCTTCTCTCTCTCTTCTCCTTGTGGCACCCCTATAATACGGATGTTGGTGCATTTGACATTGTCCCAGAGATCTCTGAGACTATCTTCATTCATTTCCAATCTTTTTTCTCTTTTCTGTTCTGCATCTGTAATTTCCACTAATCTGTCCTCCACCTTGTTTATTCATTCTTCTGCCTCCTGTATTCTGCTGTTGGCTGCTTCTAGTGAATTTTTTATTTCAGTTATTGTATTTTGCTTCTCTTCCTGTCTAAGTTTTATATTTTGTATCTCTTTGGTCAGTGTTTCCTGTAAGCTATCCATCTTTGCTGCCAGTATATTTCCAATGTCTTGCATCATCTTCAGCATCAACAATCTAAAGTCTTTTTCCTGGAGGCTAAGAATCTCCTCATCGCTTAGCTGATTTTCTGGGGTTTTTCCTTTCTCTCTCATCTGAGTTATAGTTCTCTGTCTTTTCATTTTTATAGGTTTTTAGTGTGGTGATCTTTTTACAGATACTAGAATTGTAGCCTCTCTTACTTCTGGTGTCTGACCCCCTTGTGGCTGAATTCAGTATGGGGGCTTGCTGTAGGCTTCCTGATGGGAGGGGCTGATGCCTGCCCACTGGTAGGTGGAGCTGATTCTAATCCCTCTGGTGGGTGGGGCTTAGTCTCTGGATGGGATCAGAGGCAGCTGTGTGCCTGAGGGGTCTTTAGGTGACCTGTTTACTGAGGGGTGAGGCTGTGATCCCACCTGGTTTGTTGTTTGCCCTGGGACTTTTCAAGACTGATGGGTGGGGCCAGATTTTCCCAAAATGGCCACCTCCAGAGAAAGGCAACTGCTGAATATTCCTGAGAGCTTTGCTTTCAATGTCCTTCCCTCACAACAAGCCACGTTCACCTCTGTTTTCCCAGGATGTCCTCCAAGAACTGCAGTCTGGTTTGACCCAGATTCCTATGGAGACCACGCTCTGCCCTGGGATCCAGTGCACGTGAAAGTCTGTGTGTGCCTTTTAAGAATGGGGTCTCCATTTCCCCCAGTCCTGTGGAGCTCCTGTGCACAAGCCCCACTGGCTTTCAATGCCAGATGCTCCAGGGGCTCTTTCTCCCAGTGCCAGATCCCTGCATGTGAGGGTTTGATGTGGAGCTCAGAACTCTCACTCCTGTAGGTGAGTCTCTGTGAACCAGTTAGTTTTCAGTCTGTGGAGCTTCCCACTCAGGAGGTATGGGGTTGTTTATATCACAAAATTGTCCCTCTTACCTCTTGATGTGGCCTCCTCTTTTTTTTCTGGAGTAGGGTAGCTTTTTTAAGGTTTCTGGTCCATTCGGGTGGAGATTGCTCAGCTTTTAGTTGTGAATTTTGTTGTTTTTAGGAGAGAAATTGAGTTCCAGTCCTTCTATTCTGCCATCTTAATCCTCTCTCTCTTATGGCATAATCTTCTAAGGAAAAGGTTATAAATTTTTCCAGTTAAAAATGAGGCAGTGAGTATAATACTCAAGGATAAGATCTAATTTTCATCTGCTCTTTTCTGTTATCTGTCAATCATACGCAAGCAGATCCCTACAGAATTTCAAATTTTGTGTGATAGAATCTGAGGTCTAGCAGTCTTTCAGATGCAGAGCTTGCCTTTTTTCTTTTCTTTTTTTTTTGCCTTTTCTAGGGCTGCTCCCCTGGCATATGGAGATTCCCAGGCTAGGGGTCCAATCAGAGCTATAGCCACTGGCCTATGCCAGAGCCACAGCAATGCCAGATCTGAGCCACGTCTGTGAACTAGACCACAGCTCATGGCAATGCTGGATCCTTAACCCACTGAGCAAGGCCAGGGACTGAAACAGCAACCTCATGGTTCCTAGTCGGATTTGTTAACCACTGCGCCATGATGGGAACTCCTGATGCAGAGCTTGGAAGTCAGTATTATTTTCTTGTGGGTATATCAGGAATGAAGTGGGAAAAAGAGAGGAAAGGTACATTCTACAGTAAGTCATATAGCCTAAAATTTGAGAATTATTTTGGTTAATTTTATCTCTCAAATCACAAGAACACCTTCAGAAAGTGAAGTACATTGCTTTAATAAAATTGTTTCCCTCCTGGCTAAGGTCGTCAATGAGAGAGAGTGGCTGTGGTTGTGGGAAAAGATGGGGAATGGATTAGTTTGGATATGGGTGAGCAGATTGCCTTTGGTGTGTTAAAGGCAGTCTTAGCGGCTGAGTGAGATTTTGAATTTCCCTTGTTTTGCTATGTAACCCAAAGGCCTTGTATAGGGAAAGCTCAGGACACCAGACCAGATGGGGAGACAGAATCTATCATTTTACATACATAGAAGGGCTTTAAAATGATCAAGTACTACTAAAAGTAAATTGATGTCATTAAAAAAACTGTACCCTTAGTATACATGAAATAAGTACTCATGAATCAAAAGGAAAGCTTCTGACTCCTTAGAAGATTGGCTTCAGTCACTACAATATTTTTAATGAGAGTAATTCTTTATCTTTAGAAAGTACACTTGACTCCAGGAAACATATAAATGTCACTTGAAATTGATTCAGGAAAATAAGTTAAGGAAGACATTTTTGATGTAAAAATTGAATTTCAATTAAAAAATAATTGGCAAAGTTTCTCTATAAATCCTTCCCAAAACACTGGTATCATAAATGAAATCAGCATATGGCATTTCAGTGTGTCTACTTTGAAGGCAATCAACCATGCGATTTCTTCTATGTTTATTTTAACAAATAAACATATGGTTATAGTTTGTGTGGTAAAATCCAAGGTCTGGAAGTCTTTGAGATGCATAATATCAAATTATTGACCCTTGTTTCTTATGGATGTATTAGGATCGAAATTGGGAAAAATGGCGATTTTATTTATCCAATTTATATCACTGAAACTGAGGAGTCATCTAAAAACTTTTTAAATATAAATATTTATATGTTTAAAATATATATTTATATATATAAATAGTACCTTTACTATATATTACTGTATATATTTTACTATATATATACATATATATGTATATAAACAGTACCTTAAAATTATAATTAAAAATTTGAAAATTGTTTGGAGATAATAAGTTAAATTGTGAATAAAAATTGCCCTTTCCCCCAAAAGTAGATTGACCCAAATCAGGTGGTTTACTACTTATATTCTGACCACTTCCATGGGTAGAGTGATAAGGAGGTTAAATTCAATGGAAGAGAGGAGTTGAGATACTGGTTTGCATAATTATTTTATTAAGTATGTTCGTTTGTTTGCTTTTCAGTTGAGCCACTCCATCACTGCCTTTGGGTCTTAAACTTCTCCGTTTGTCAAGAGGGGTGGGAAAAATAGAGTAGCTGTACTTTTATTATTTTCCCTAAACCCCAGATTCTCTTCACAATTCTTCCCTGTGGTGGAGGCAAAGAGATGGAAGAAGATGTATGCTGGGCAGACTGAAGTTGGAGGTTCCCCAGGGAGTGGAGACATATGGATCAACTCTTCAGTGTCTGGAGTAGTTTCTCTCTGCTATGGGTCACTTCAAAACAATAATGCCAGTCTCCTGCTCCGCTGGCTAAGGCTGGCTGATGATTTGAGGCAAAACCAACATGTTTGGCATAAGATGAGACTTTGAACAACCCCGGAGGGAGCTTAGAAATTTGCTTGGGAATCAAAGTTTAGCTTTCTCCCAGAGATAATGTAGGAAGAGACGGAGTAAGTCTTTGGAAAACCCCTAGGAATGTGATAACATTACATTTTTAAAAGGAAAGAGTCAGAAATTACTTAGAGCCAGAAAGAATCTCAGAAGTCTAGTTCCACAGTTTCCTTTTCTGATTGGGGGCAAAGAAAGCTCCAGGTAAGAGGATCTCGCCTAGGGGCTCACAACTGGTCCATGATGGAGCTCGATTTCCTGTCTGGGATTATATTATGTGCCTGTCTCTTTTGAAAGACATTCATTTCATTCATTCATTCAAGTAGCATTTTCTAGAATACAGACAGTGTTTAGATCTAGCAAATATCTTTCTTCCCATGAAGTTAAAAGGATGATGATCATTTAGTATCTCTTTGAATAAGTTTCCACTTGGGTGATCCACATATGGTCAGACCCTACTAATGAAAGGTAATTTGGAGGAGAAACAGCAGGAGTGGAATGGTGTATGGGGGAGCAGGGTTAGAGAAACCACAGGCAGGCACCCAGCCAGCCTGGGAAGGAGGAACAGGTGGTCAGGTAATCAGGAAGCTGGAGTCTATTTTCAGGGAAGCCAAAACGAGTAGTGAAATCAGAATCTAAAGTATTCAGGTGCAATGAGTGACAGGTTCTCCAGCAGAGCAACATTGGTGAGTTTTATGGGTTCTTCCATTGCTTTTGTTGGAATGAATTTCTTAAAAGCATTGTGATAAGCGAAATCCTTTATTTGAAAAACATATTCTTGGTATTTTTGCTTTGATAATTTTATTTTGATTACTAAATTTTATTGAAATGTTTGAAAAAATCCTCAGAGAATACTTTTATTTATTCAAAAGGAAAACAAATTGTTTCTCTTTCTCTTTTGTTCCAAATCCCATATATATATAATCACATATATATCATATATATCACATATATACATCACATATATACATCACATATACATCACATATATACATCACATATGTACATCATATATACATCACATATATACATCACATATATACATCACATATACATCACATATGTACATCATATATACATCACATATATACATCATATATATACATCACATATGTACATCATATATACATCACATATATACATCACATATACACATCACATATATACATCACATATATACATCACATATACACATCACATATATACATCACATATACACATCACATATATACATCACATATATACATCACATATATACATCATATATACATATCACATATATACATCACATATATATATTGCCACTTTACCTAATTTATTTTTACACTATAGTTGGTAGTAAATCATATGAGTTGTTACTCTTTGTAGCCACAAATCAAATCAAATTTTGATGAGCGATGGAGCACTGATGTTTTACATATGTTTCAAATTTAAAAAAATATTACTGAATCACTTCAAAAGCAATTTATTCTAGTTGCTGTTAATCAGATGTCAAATTTTCTAGGGCTAGAGTGGGGGAAGGACTGTACCTCTCCTCTAGACTTGGAGAGACTTCGTTCCCCAGTGGTTTGGGAGGGCTGCTAGTACCCATCAGACACTAGAGAATAGAACAGAGGAGAAGGCTCAGCAGGCCTGGCAGAGGCACATCTAGGTGGTTTTCAGAGAAGTACCACAGCCTTCAGGGTACCACGGCCTGGACCTCTTGTGATGTGGACATTGCTGGAGATGGTTCAAAGAGAGGGAAACGGTGATAAGTGTGGCAAAGCAGACTAGAATAACGAGAGAGGCAGACACACAATTCTAAAAGTTTAAGGGGTCTTAGGAGTTGAGGATTTATTGTTGAACTCTTTTTGTTTATTGTTGGCTCTTTTTGTTTGTTTGTTTGTTTGTTTGTTTAAATTTCCCTGTGATCCCACCAGAAGCTGAGTGCAGAGGCTACCAGAAGAAGCCTGGAGAACAAACCTCTGTCAGCAGGTACTAAAAGAAATACCTGTCTAGACCCTAACAGAATAAGGAAGCCAGCTTCAGGAATGTGAGCTCCGGCGAGACTCATTCATGTCATGACTCCCTAGTTTATTTGATCTGTGAACTTTTAACTTTTTTTTTAAAGCTAAATTTCTTCATTTGTAAAGTTTGTGTAATCATAGATCCTTAATGTACTCCAAAGATCAAATAAAATCACAAAATGTTTCCAGCTCAAAATCTTCCATTAGCCTCAGCTGAACCTGAGCAAAGATGAAAGTTTAATTCTATGAGGGAATACAATGTAAATTCTCAACCAAGCAAGATACATCTTTCTATTTCTTCCTGTGTTTTCCACATTTAGCTCTTCATCTAGGTCCCCAACCAAAATGTGGAAACTGCAACGGCCTATAATTTTTCTGGAAATGGAGATGCTTCTTTCTTTCTTTCTTTTTTTTGTATGTGTGTGTCATTTTTAGGGCCACTCCCGTGGCATAGGGAGGTTCCCAGGCTAGGGGTCTAATAGGAGCTGTAGCCAACAGCCTATACCACAGCTCATGGCAACGCTGGATCCTTAACCCACTGAGCAAGGCCAGGGATCGAACCCGTAACCTCATGGTTCCTAGTCGGATTTATTAACCACTGAGCGATGATGGGAACTCCAAGATGTTTCAGCTGGAAGTGGTCTTCCCCATCCTTTCTCTGCAAAGCTGAGGCCAGAGAGGTGAGATTGCCTATGGCTCTGTGGTCACCTTGACAAGCCCCAGTGTCAGCTTGGGAGCCAGTCACAAGTGGGGTAGACCAGATACAGAAGCAACGTCTGACCAGAAACACTTTGGTGGGCCAGGCTTGGAAATACAGAATCAGCAAGCAATGGGTTGGAATTCAGCCAGGAGTCCAATAGCAAAGCCATCAGCATCAGGAATGGCTATAAGAGGACACAGCAGGTGTCTCAGGAGACAGATAAACTGACTCCTAAGGATTCTGTCAGCAAGAACTAGGTGCTGATCCATGCAGCTTACTGGCATTTGTCTTGTCCAAAAGCTGGAAGTAAGGGGTGGTTTATAAACAGTCTCATTTAGAGCAAGCAGGAACAAGTGGGGCACCATTTCAGAGGAACTGGGGTGATCATTATTCTATTTAGATAAGTAGAGTATTAGAGGGGAGCCCCTATTCTCCCTGTGTGTCTTGATGAGAAAATGTCTAGGTTAATACTTCAGAAGCTCCCAGTTTGGCTTGAGTGTAGGCAGATGAGTTTGATTCAAGAGTGTGGGTGGTGGAAAGAATAGAAAGACCATTTCTGCGTATTAAAACTCATGCTCTCCAAACCTGCTTTTCAGCACTAAAGGTAATATTGGGGAATATATTAATTCCATTTCTGAGTCTACTGAAATGGTTTCAAAATTGAAGTTGGGAAAAAGAAGTCATTATCAACCTTAATGTCTTCAAACAGGAGAAGACATGGGTTCATTTTCTAAACCAGATTTTTAAGGCAAGAGCAGGCCAGTGGAACAGTGGAGTTGACTTTGCCATGGGATAAAACCTCCTCCAATTACTGCAACAGGGCTGAGCCCGAAATGTGGGGTCTCATATGAAGAATTTAGGGATGGAGAAGGGGGTGTCAAGGATAGGCAGGGGATATGGGGGTAATATCTGAATGTTGGACCACTCATACCAACAGTCATCTCTCCTAGGATTTCTGATGGGTAAGATTTTTCTTTGCAGCCATGAGCAGCAATTTAACATCTCTAATGTAGGAATGAATTAAACCTATTTACCCTCATGGCCATGACTTTCTACCGGCATTATGTCACCTCTCAAGTTGAGTTCAATATCATATTCAGCCTCTGCCCACTACCTATGGTTTTACACACACACACACACACACACACACACACACACACACACACCCCTTATCCATATTTCTTCTGCAGAAAAATTTTATGAGTCTGTGACTCTAGCTGAATGAGGAGCATAAAACAAAGTTGGTAACTAAAGAAGAAATGTGGTCTGTACAAGTTTAACCAAAGCAGAAATTTGACAGGAGCTGGGAAGATATTTTAGGCCTAGAAAGAGGCAGTCTAGTGAAATGGGAGAAATGCTATTCAATAAGCTTCAGTTCTGGCCCCGTAACTTGCAAACTAACCTTTGACAAGTCACCCCTTTTTTATAAGCCTCAGCTTTCTCACTGGTAAAATCACAATACTAATGCCTTCCTCAGAGACCTTTCCAGTTAAATTACTACATGTTCATGAAAAGAGCTGGCGTGGTACCCAGCCCACTGAGTTAGGAGAGGCCTGCCTATTCTCTGGATTTCAATCTAAATTGTGTTTTTAGCTTAAATTATTTGCAGAATAATTATTATTCTTTATTTACTTTTTTTTCCTTGTTCAATTAAACTGTGAGCCTCCTGAGGAATGAAGCTGGAACGGCTCCATGACAAGAGTGTGGGGACAGAGTGTTTGCAAATGTTTTATTTGATTTGGAATTTTAAAAGCTCAATCACGAATTAAGGTAAGCACAGGGACAGAGCTATTAAGGAAATTGGAAAGGAACAGACAGTCCTGGAATGTGGCAGCTCCTGTTTGATTTTAAGTATAAGTTAAATATTAATTTTTCTAAAAAAAAAAAATCTCCCTTCCTCCAGGGAGACCTTTCTCTCTCTCTCTCTCTCATGCCGACAGATTGTTGGTGGCTTGCCTTTCACAGTAACTTATTTGGAGAAAAAAAATCTTCAGATGATCCTCCTTGAATAAGAAAAAAAAAAAATCTTCAACACAGCTCTCTTGTCGCCAGCATCAACATCAGCTGAACAGGCCTGGGTTGTTGCATAGTGAGAATTATTCCTTTCATTTCAAGGGAATCAAAGATGTTTGGAGCAAGCAAGAGCCCTGGTTACACAGGATCAAAATAAACTAATGTTAGACTTGCTTAGGGACAGTGTTGATGGAGTCTACTGCTGTAGTCTGAGCACCCTTTTTTTATTATTCCATAAGGATTTTGCAGAAGAAAGTCCGCTTTGAAAAACTAAACTGATTTGGGGAAAATAGAAGCATTTGAAGACCTTCCTTTTTCTGAATTCCTTCCTGCTGGAGGTTCCCTAAAGCATGGGGTATCATGATACTGTTGACTTGTACACAGATGTCAAAAAGAAACTCAAGCTTCTGTCAAGATTTCTTCCAAATACAATAAAAAAGCAAATGATTGAAGCTCTTTGAGAGCTTTTGGAAGAATTCGCCTGTGCATTGGCTGTTGTCTGAATCTGCAAGGAATGGGAAACAAAAGCGAAATTGCACGCTCCAAGTTCATACCCATCTTACCAGCAATTTCAACATCTGTTGCTTCCAATGTCTCCTTTTCTCAAATCATTTCTTTCTTTCTTTCTTACTTTTGTGAATTTTTATTTTTTTCTCTCTTGAAAAAATTTATGCAAAGCCACCGTCGCCAAATGCTCCATGACATTCGATGTACACATTTTATATTTTGGTATATGAAATTAGCTGTACTGCTCCTAAAACTGCCTATCTATGTGGTCTGTGGGCCAAGGTTTTCTCATTTGTAAAATAAGTGTAGTGAGTGAAACTCATGGTGCCCAAATTATGTTCTATCCCAGGGTTCCTCAACTTGGAAACTGTTGGTACTTTAGGCTGGATAATTCTTCTGTTGTGGGAGGCTGTCCTGTGCATCAAGTTACGATTAGCGCCTTCCCTGATCTCTACCTGTTAGATGCCAATAGTATAACCATTTTCTGTCTGCTGGTTATGGAAACTGAAAATGCCTCTCAATATTGTCAGCTGTCTCCTGGGGTGGAAAAGGTCACTAACTGAAGCTGTAGTTCTCAAGCTTTGGTGGTTAACAGAACCCCTGGGGAACTTGGGGAAAACATGCAGGCCCAGACTTGGTTTTATTACAAAGCTGAGGCCTCTGTGGTTTTTCTTAGTGGTTTGGTTTTTTTGTGTTTTTATTTTCTTTGTCTCTTTTTTTTGTCTTTTTAGGGCTGCACCCGCAGCATACGGAGGTTCCCAGGGTAGGGGTTGAATCGGAGCTGTAGTTGCCGGCCCACATCACAGCCACAACAACTCAGGATCCGAGCAGTGTCTGCAACCTACACCACAACTCAGGGCATCTCCAGATCCTTAACCCACTGAGCCAGGCCATAGATTGAACTTGCGTCCTAATGGATGCTTGTCAGATACGTTTTTGCTGAGCCATGACTTGAACTCTGGCTTTTATTAGTTTTTAAATACATAACAAAGTTTGAGTACCACAGTTCACAAGGAATTGTATTGATGAAGTGGTTCTCAAAGTATGATTCTTGTACCAAGGACCTCAGCATTACCAAAGAACTTGTTAGAAAGGCATATTTAAGGCTCCACCACAGAATAAATGAAACAGAAACTCTGAGATGGAAACCAATTGTCTAAGACATGGCCCAGGTAAAGAAAAAATGCAGTCTTGGCACACCCAGAAAGACATTCAGGAAGATGAGAGACCCAGGGAGGACTGTCTTTCTCAACACAGAATTGTTATCATCATGCAGAGAGCACTGCCTGGAATCTGCTTCTCTGTATGGCTCTTATCATCATCTGGTTGTTCAGAACCAGCCTTAAAAGGTAGATCAGTTTGTCCTTCTTGGAGATGGGAAGTCTGAGGGATGGCATGTCTCAGACTCATGGATCCTCCATGGCACCTGGAGCCCTGGCTCATAGACTTACTCTTTGGGCTAAGGCGTTGGTTGTGGACTAGTGGTTCTCAATCTCCTCTTCACAGTAGAATCTCTTAGGAAACATTAAAAAATCTCAATGCTCAGGCCATACACCAGACCAATTAAATTAGAAGCTGTTAGAGTAAGAACCAGCTATCAGTATTTTTGTCTTCTCAGACGATTCCAGTGTTCAAGCAAATTTGAGAAATCAATTGAACATTTTCCATAAAGTCAGGGTTGTGCAGAGAGAGAGATGAGGGAGTAGGACATGCAGAAAATTTGAAAGCACATGTCAGTTTGGGGATCAGCAGAAAGTTCGGTATGGCTGCCACCTGTAAGCTTTTGATTCTGTGCCAGTGCCAATTCTCCCCCTAAGATTTCTTAGATCCTTCAACTAGAAGCCAATTTTGCAGGCTCTGCATTTCTACAGCACTTTGAACCCAGTCTAACAGGTACCATTTCTCCCTTGTATTATGGTCCTAGTACTTGATGTTTATCTCCGACACAGCACTGTGAGCTCCCAGGGATAAGGATTCTGGCTACTTTGAGAGTAGGTGTCCAAAGATGTGAATTTAATTGATATATATTAAATGATAAGGAAATATCACAGAATTTAGATACTCCACAGCAAAGCATCTTGGCACTTTGCTCTCCGTCCCACTCCCACAGCAGGACTTCCTGGCTAGTGTGCTTCAAAACCCTCCACAAGTGGATTAATAACGATGGACCTCAAAGTCTTTATCTGAAAAGAGAAACAATCCTTAGAGCAAAAGTCTGGGCAGGAGACCCAAGGGCAAATTCTGGATTAGTGAACATTCAAAGTATTCAGTACATACCCAGCTCCAAAGTGGAGCTTTTCCATCAGTTAGGATAAGCCAAATGAGTGTGGTTTGCTGGAGAAAAGTTAATAAGAGCATGACTCTTTGGGGGTCCTTGAAGTTACAGCACCAAGGCTGTTTATGGTCCGTGTGGTCAAATCCAACACAGTTAATGAAGGAAGGAGCACAAAACTCTGGCAGTCTCCTGGGCATTGTGGTGATTCCACACAAAAGCCTTCTATGGAAGAACTCACATCAACTGCATGATAAGTGTTCTTTCCTGTTGCCCTTCCCACTTGCTCACCAGCCTGTTGGCCAGGGAGTCTTTGATAAAATTGCCACAAGCACTAGGAGCCCACAGGAATGCTTATAAGAGGAAGCCTGGAATCAAAGGTCCAGTGCATAAGCGCTCAGGAATCCTTGTGAGAGTGGGAAGCCAAGGAAGACGAAAGAAGGGAACACCTTGGCTCAGAAGGTATTTACGACAGAGGAGAAGCAGAGGAACAGGAAAGCCTGAGCTAGCCCTTTGGAGTTTGGCAGCCACTTCTGTCAGGGTTCCCATTCCTAGATTGATGCTCATTGCTTAAGTCCCGGGGGATATTGGATTTATTAAATTGCCTCTTTGTTTAACTCTTACAATGAGAATTTATATCTGAAAATATTTTGTCGTGTTGGGACATTGGTATACTGTAGGAGATGAGACTGAGGCTCCTTTGTGCGGGATCACAAGGCTGATAAACTGACAAGCAGGATGTTAAGTATAGCTGCTCCTTCCTGCAATAATTCTCTCGGTCCTCTGACATCCTCATCTGCACAGAAAGGTGGGCTATCCATTGTTCCCTTGGCCCTTCCCCTTTTCCCAAGGCACAGACACAACCAAAGTGGGATGAGAAGGCAAGGGAGGACTTTCCTTAAAGGAAGCGGCCCTAAACTTTGATTCCAGTGGCCCAAGATTGAGTCCTTCCTTTGTCTTTTCACTGTTCTATAAACTTGGACTAATCACTTTTCTCCACAAGCCACAAGTTTCCTCACAGCCTGAGATGGAGCTTCAATGCTTCACGTGAAGTCGAAAGGCTTTGCAAACGTCGGACAAATTGCGGAAAACGATGAGAGCCCTCATCTCACTAAGCTGCATTTTCTTCCTCCCTAAAAAGGGAGTAATCATATCCATTCTGAAAGGGACCCCACTTCAGGCTCTGCTTGCCCGCTGGATCCTCAGCGGCACTGGCTCCTTGGCTGGCACTGGGGTGTGCGGCCCCTGGCCTCCTGGCGGCTGCGAGCCACTCGCGAAGGCTCCGGCAGCAGGAGGAGCATGTGAGCTGTGGGCGTCCCTTTAAGAACGGCCGGCCGGGCCGGCCTCCGCCTCTCAGTTCGCCGAGCGCGGCCGGTCACCTGAGGCTCAAAGGGCAGCCGCTTGGCGGCGGGGCTGGCGGTTTCGCCCGCAAAGCCAAGAGACCGGACTAGGACACCAGCTGCCGGGAGCCGTCTGAGTGCGGGGCCGGCCGGCGCCTGTCCGCGGCAGAGGATGCGGGAGCGCATCTGGGCGCCGCTGCCGCTGCTGCTGCCCTGTCTACTGCTGCCGCCGCCGCTGTGGGGTGGCCCCCCGGACGGCCCGCACCCGAGGCGGGAGCCCGAGCCCGGGCCTCTTCAGCCCTTCGACCTGCTCTACGCCAGCGGCGTGGCCGCTTACTACAGTGGGGACTACGAGCTGGCCGTGCGCGACCTGGAAGCGGCGCTGCGCAGCCACCGGCGCCTGCTGGAGATCCGCGCGCGCTGCGCCCGCCACTGCACCGCGCGCCGCCCGCTCGCGCCCCCGGGCGCCGGCCCCGGGGCCGAGCTGCCCTTCTTCCGCTCGCTGCTCGAGCGGGCTCGCTGCTACCGCAGCTGCCAGAGCCAGCGCCTCGGGGGCCCCGCGTCTCGCCACCGTGCCAGCGAGGATGTGCGCAGCGACTTCCAGCGCAGAGTGCCCTACAACTACCTGCAGCGGGCCTACCTCAAGGTACCCAGAGCGCACACTTCAAGTCTTTCGCGGCGCCGGGATGCAATGGAGCCCTCCCCCAGGACTCCTGTCCTCTGGCCGTCACTCTACTCCTTAGCGGGTCAGACTGGGTCTCCTCTAATGGTTCTGTCTAATGTGTGGATCTAGCCATCTGGTGGCCCGTGTTGTGTAACCAACACTAGATGAACCTGGGCAAGCCATTAGCTCTCTCAGCATCCACTTCCATCTCAAAAAGGGGACTGTAGTGATAAGATGATGATTCCAGTGCTGTCTGTACGTTGGCAGAGCCGAGTCCACTATAAGGTCTCTGGGCTTCATTCCTTGATCTAGCGTCACCCTGGTTCTCTTCCATCTCCATTCATACATCCTTTCTATACTCGGGTGTGCACCTTTTCTTTGAAGTTTAAAAGAAAGCATTCTGTGAACGGCAGAGTTTAAAGTAGACTTGTTCTGAAACCAATTCCTCTGTCTTTTCCCTTGCACGTACAAAAAGAAAAAAAAAAAGGATCTAAGTTTAAAGAGAAGGTATGCGTGGAAGAGGCGAATCTGTGTGAGTCAGTCTCACCAAAAGTGTCTATCTGAAGTTCTGGCTCTTTCTCTTTTGATAGAGGGCTTCTAGTTTCTGGAGGTAAGCATTGGAGTGAATTATTAGAGGATATCAGAGGTCCTCTTCTGGTTTTATTTCTGTATATTCAGCTTGCCTGAGGTTAGTGTCAGGCAAATAGATGGGAAAGTAGACTGTATGTTTTGACATTTTCCCCACATTCACAATTTTGAAGATCTGTGCGGATGCTTTGGCAGAGAGCATTAAGCCTGTATGCCTCAATGCCCCACTCTCACTCATCCATATTGCTCTCAACTTACACCTTCTCTCCCTTCTGCCTTTCTATGTCAATATATCAGTGTCTCTTCTGCAGCTGTTGGAGAACTGCCAGCCAGTGGACCCGGCTGCATTTCAGGGGTGGTGGAAATACACACCATGTACAGATATTCAGATGCCTTTTGTAGCTCATGCGGCAAGGTTTCTGCCCTCACAGTTGACAGGGCTCTCTGGAGATTTGCAGTTGTTGGTGGAGTTCAGGAAATCGGAACTGTAACTAACACTTAACTCCCAGTGCTCTGGCGAAGGTGCTAGAATTGGTATCTTGGGTAAGAAATAGAGAGTCTGAAGTGGTCAGGATTGGTCTTCTACTTGCTTCTGCATCCTGATGGATATGCTGAGGCATGTGTTAAGAATAAATCTGCTTTCTTTTCAATGAGTGGCACAGTTTTTGGTCATCTTACAGAAGTCAGTCAGTAGTAGGTAGAGAGGACCCCAAGTTCCTGACAGCTGAAGATATACTAAGCTAGTTCCCAGAGCAGAACGTGGGTGGTTGAGCTTGGTTCCTGTAACACTGTCTTCCCAGGAATCTCAGATGTGAGGTAGGCAGTCCTGTTGATTGTTCTGTCACACATCTTGGGTACATTCTCCTTTCCCAGGTCTGGAAAAGGAATGCACATTTATTTTCCATCCTATCAAAGTAAGTAACTATGAGGTGACTCTCAAATATGGGTTTTCTTGGTTCTGTAATTAAGCTTTCTTCACTGCTAATGTTCCCATTCACCATTCTTCTGCTCCCATCTCCAAGTTGGAAGTCAAGGAAGATAAAACTATAGGTTTAACATGCCTCAGTGTTTTGCAATGAATTGATGACAGGAGTTAGTCACTTGTGAGTTCCTCTGTGGGTGAACTACTGGGTGTGGGCTGATGAACTGATGAAGCTTAAGAAGACCTTTCAAAACTATGTGAGTTCATGTGCTGATGTCTGTTTTACCACCTACATTTCTGAGAGCAAAACAAATCTTGCACCTTCTCCCTGTTCACCTCCACTCCAATAGGTACCATTTCTTGGATCTGTATAATTGATAAGGAAGACATCTTTTTACCCCTTTAGAAATTCATTTTTGATGGGCTGGAGTTTGCAGGAGCATCTTTATGAGCATCAGATAAGGTGTACAATGGTTCCTCCTTTCTTCCCTGCAAGAACTCCACAGTTTTAACCTTTGCTTGACTTCTTGGGAATTTCACTCATAAACAGATGCATACATACACAGACACACAAACACATACACACTCTTTGAGAGTAAAACAAAACTCTCAAATAATGGTATCTTTGGGCTCTGACAGATTTGGTGGCTAAAGTGTTCGTTCTCTAATGATTGAAATGTTCCCTGCATTTGCCTGCACATGATAATGGTACTTGGTGCTGTTGCATTCCTTTGGACATCAGTGATCCAGTTTGTACTTGAAAAAGATAATCCTGGGCCAGATGGAATTCAGTGATGACTGCAGCCAGGGTTAGAGAACTATGAATCCTGCAGTCCAGTCAGAACTAGCAGGCTTCCTAGAGATAAAGAAGTACATTTATTTCAGCGAGGGGTTTACAAACTATAGAAGCTCTTGGGAGATGCTGCTCCCCTGCTTCCCTCAAGTCCCAATTAGTGAGCCACTGATGGAAGCAGATTCTTTATGCTTGACTGTTGGAAGGGAAAGATTGAGAATTGTGAAATCCGAGGCCCCACGAGATCAATTTCTCATTTCACAGATGAGGAAAGAGAGATCCAGATAAGGAAAGGGGCTCACCCAGTGTCACATATGATTTGATTTGATGAAATGAAAATAGGACTTGGGAGTCAGGGGTCTGGGCCCTGCCAGTGATGGACCAGTCTTGTGTACACCCACTGCCCCATGGGGTCACCTCAGGCCCTAGGAATGCTGAGGCCCCACGACTATCCTGTGCCAGATTTGGACAGCTCCGAGGATGAGTCAGGCTTTGTCTTGTGAGGTAACAGATATGCATTGAATTTATCTTAAGGGCTGTTCTATAGAATCTTCCTTAAGGCCTGGCACATTAGGAGTTCGTCTCCAACAGCTATAAGGTGGTAGTTCCACTTAGCTCCCAGCCACACTTTTTTGGTTTAAAGGCAGGATGAGACTCTTCAAACATTGAAATTTTAGCATATCAGTTTGTAAGATATAACTCATGATTCAAAGCCTGAAATCTAAGGTAATGCTTTTAGCAGAATTGTCTCTGCTTGGAAATCTTCACTGGTTCCCCCTTGCTACTGTATTAGCCCATGGTGTCCAATGCAGCACCCCCAGCCTGGCTGCCCCTGAACTTTATAGCCCAATGTCCTCCCACTCTGCCATCCTTTAGCTGGAGGGGACAATGTCTACTTGATCATATGTGCCTGACACTTTTGCACATCTAGGCTTCATTTATTCTTCTTTGGGAGGCACATATGCTCTGGAATGCGATTGATCTGGGATCGAACTTTAGCTCTTCAATCTCTAGCTCTATGACTGTGAGCAAGTCACATGAACATTCTAAGCTTTAATTCCTCCATCTGCAAAGCGGAGAAATAATAGAACCTACCTAATGGGTTTAGGTTTAAGAGAGGATTTATGTACAGCACCCAGGACGGGACCTGTTTCTTCCTTCCTTCCTTCCTTCCCTCCTTCCTTCCCTCCTTCCTTTCTTTCCCTCCTTTTCTTCCTCCTTTTTTCCTTTTCTTTCTTTCTTTCTTTCTTTCTTTCTTTCTTTCTTTCTTTCTTTCTTTCTTTCTTTCTTTCTTTCTTTCTTTCTTTCTTTCTTTCTTTTTTTGCTTTCTTGCTTCTTTTTACTGCTGCACCTGCCTCACATGGAAGTTTCCAGACTAGGGGTCAAACTGGAGTTGCAGCCTGCTCCATAGCCATGGCAATACCACATCCGAGCTGCATTTGTGACCTGTGCTGCAGCTTACAGAAACGCTGGATCCTTAACCCACTGAGTGAGGCCAGCGATTGAACCTGCATCCTGAAGGTCATATGGGAGGTTTTAACCTGCTGACCCACAATGGGAACTCCAGGACAGGGCTTATTTCTGTTTTCAGAAACACTAGAAACGGGAATTCTTATTAGCTGTAATAGTAGATTTTTCCCAACTCCTTCTCTGTGCGCTCAAAGGGTAACTATTTTACCACATATGTACCTATTTCTGTGAGGCCCTCTTTCACTGCTTCTGTAATCCCCAACAGTCCATTATTTCTCATGCTTCTGAATATCCACAGTAAAGAATATGTTCCTCTTCTGTCTTGTGTCACTTTTAATCTTGTTCTGGAGAGATTCATCTATTTGTTCGTCACTTATGTGAGCTCCTTGAGATCAAGAATGGTGATAGTCTGGAGTTCCTGTCTTGGCTCAGTGTTCAACGAACCTGACTGGTATCCATGAGGATGCGGGTTTTATCCCTGGCCTTGCTCAGTGGGTTGGGGATCCAGCATTGCCATGAGCTGTAGTGTAGGTTGCAGATGCGGCTCGGATCACTATTTGCTGTGGCTGTGGTGTAGGCCAGCAGCTACAGCTCCAATTTGTCCCCTAGCCTGGGAACCTCCATATGCTGCAGGTGTGGCCCTAAAAAGGCAAAAAAAAAAAAAAAGAATGGTTATAGTCATTGTTGCACCTCCTAAAGTAGGCATTCCCAGATCTGCAAGACTGCTTGATGGATGATCATCTGGGCATTAACACTATGATTTAACATTAGAAATTTAGATTCAGCAGGTCTGAGTTGAGTTTCAGCATTGATAGTTCCCCCCAAATACCTGAGACAGGGGGCAGTAGCAGTAAATGCTCAGTATATGCTCATTGAATGAATAGCTTGGTGCCTTGTATATGAAATATTGTTGAGAAAGATTTCTGTGTGGTGGCAGGAAGTTTTCTCACATTAGTTATTTGGTTTCTTGGCTGGTCATTTGGGGGAGAAAGTTAAGAAGGACTGTAGATTGCTTGGCTTTTCACTCTTTTCTGCTTGCAAGTTCTGGTAAATGTTGCAAACCTCCTCTCCCCACCCCCACCCTGCATCTTTTTTCCTAATTTAATCCTTATTTCCTAAAACTCTGCTTTGGAAAATTCTTGACACACTGTGCCTGTTTTATGTACATTTGTGGAATTTAAACAAATGCAAGAGAGCTTTTTCTTTTTTCTTATCTGTGTACTTTAGAATCAGGCATACTTTGACAATATCTGTTTTTCTTTCAGTGTTCCCAGACATTTAGTAAAAGGAAACAATTAAAAAAAAGACAACCAGTGCTGTTTATTTACTGTTTTACTTAAAACAAGCTTGCCCCTCCATGTTTTTTTTGTTTCTCAGATGGTGCTTTGTGACATTTGACCTTTGTTTTTCTTCTTAAGATTAGAGGGAGGTAAAAAAGGAAATGCAATTAAGTTAAGGAATTCTATCTCCCTCCTGGAGTCATCTCCCTAAACTTTTTCTCGACCATAATTTATTTTATTAGTGGTTTCTAGAAAAGAAAAAAGGAAGCACAAGGATTTTCTTCACTCTTACTCGGCTTTATCAGCTTCTTTCTCTTTCTAGATGATTGCCTCAAAAAAAAAAAAAAAGTTTGAAACCTAGGCCACATGGTATGTGCATGATATATATTCTGTTAGTTCAGAATTAAAAAAATAACCTTTCCCAAATCCCATATTTAAATCTCTTTTTACTTGTATGTAGACTATGTACATTTTGTCCTCAAATTATTTCAAGTAGGAAGTTGTTTTTATGTTTTCTTGCTTGTTCTGAAATTTTCTAGTGGTTATTTCCTCAAGGGATGAGGCTTTTTTTTCCCTTCTTATAATTGGTCATCTTGTGTTTGTGTCTGTGTGTGTGTCTGTGCTTCAATCATCCAAATCCACTCGTCATCATCTTTCCGTCCCACTCCTAAGAACAAAAGCAAAAAGAAAGGAAACTTGGGAGAGCCTTTAGGTAGCCACCTTTTAGGTCCCTTAGGTCTAATGCTAAGGAATTAGAATTTCAATTGTTTCTTCCTATGATGTTGACCATTTAAAGGCTCCGCCTGCTCTTTGTCAATCATCCATTCTGACTACAAAGAGGAAGTGCCACAGCAGCTTAAAACTCAATTAGATGAGGGGAGCAGTTGCTTACAAGTTTTTTCCTATCTTAGTCTGGTGAATCAGCGATTCCTTTACAGGTTTTAATAAAAGAAAGTAATAACTACTTGTCCCTCTTCACAGATCCCATCTCTGACAATCAAATGCATTCTGTTACTAACATCATTTGCTCAATGAGAAACTACAAAGGGATAGCTGTGTGGAATTCTTTTTAGGAATGTTAGATAAAAATGTCAGCTTGCTTCATGGATGGAGCTTGATAAATTCTGACAGGTTTGATCTAAAATGAAAACTCAATGCATTTGTTATAATAATGATTCTTTAGTCTTGCTTAGGAACTGAGTAAACTGGGATGTCTTAGAATCCCAAATTTGAGAGAGCTAGAAGGGCCTCCAAGAGAGCCTCTTGTTCAACTCTCTCTTCATGATTAAAAAGCTGGTTTGGGCCAGTGAAGTAGGGGTGAGAGAGGGAGGGTTAAGTATTTTGCTTAAGAGATGTGGTCTTGCAGGGGTGAAGCGTGATGATTATTAATACTGCAAAAATACTCCAGCTTGGACTTCCCGTTTTGGCTGAGCATGTTGTGAAGCCACCTAGTATCCGTGAGGACATGGGTTTGATCCCTGGCCTCATTCAGTGAGTTAAAGATCCAGTGTTGCCATGAGCTGCATCGTAGGTCATGGATGTGGCTCAGATGTGGCATTCTTGTGGCTGTGGTGTGGGCCAGCGGCTGCAGCTCTGATTGGACCCGTAGCCTGGGAACTTCCATATCCAGCAAGTGTGGACCAGAAAAGCAAAAAAAAAAAAAAGCTGCAGCTTGAAGGACTTTTAGAAATCACGACATCTATCTCTGTAACTTAATAGCAGATGACACTGGCTTCAGCGGTTCCATGACAAATCAAAGAGGGTCAGTAAGTAAGTAAGCTGGGTCCAGCATGTAGAGATTTTAATTTATAGCCCAGGGCTCTTTCCAGACTCCGTATAATGGGCATGGCTACCTCCTGAGGGGCAGGCTGTGAATCAGCAGTGCCATTGAGACCTGCAGTGGACCTGTTGCCTTCAGAGACAGAGCAGACACAGGGCCCAGCTTCCTGGACCACCCCTCCCACCCTGTATTTTCATTCACATGATATGTGGGTCACTTAGCCAAGAGTCACAGTTGTCTGGTGGAAAATTTTGCATTTCTCATTAGGAAAAATACTTTCTCTTGTCTTTTTTTCCATTCAGCTTTTCTCCTATAATTCTTGTTCTGTCCTTTTATTCATCCTTTCTTTCCTGGTGTCTGACTCCCTGGCTATGTAATTTCCATTAGAGCTGGCCCAAACACATCTTAAAAAAAAAAAAAAAAAACTGACTAGGAGTCAGCCTTGTGTGTGCTCTGCTTTAATGCTGTGTGTATGATTTTCAGGTTTTAGTTCTGAAGAGGCCTGCAGGCTATAGTTAGGAGAAGCTGATTTCACTTGACCACTCCCCTCTCTGGCTGACTTTGTTTTCTGGTCTTATTTCTCGCTTCTCTCTCTCCTTTCCCATTCCTTGCCCTGTTGGTGTTCCACCCAGTGAAGTTACTTACATCCACAAAGGAGAGGTTGAGGGGATCAGTTCGAGGGAAGAGAAAGCAGGTTGTGGTAGAGGTACTGGTGTTCATAAAATGAAGCCATTAGAGCCTCTTATGTAATTTAATTTCATGCACAAACACAGGCATCTACTTCTACGAAACTCTTTTTATGTCCCTTTCTCCCATATGACTTGTGCAAGAGTTGGGCATATATTGGGATAATTATTCATTTCCCTCTCCTCTCAGCTCCCCATCGCTCTGCAACTGCTCCCTGCCACATTCATAGAACATCTGTGTTACCATCCTCCCATTTTAGAGGTGGGAAAATAAAGTCTGAGAAAAGAATCATCCAAATGTATCCAGCAATTTAATGGAAGAGCTGGCGTTAGAATCCAAGCACCCTGAGTCCCACCTCTGTGACAATGCTGATGACCACTATTTGTAAATGCACACTGAAACCACACTCAACAAAAATGAATATGAAACATATAGCATGCCTCTTACATTATTTGCCAAATGGGATAGACCCTGAAAATAAGAGCTACCTTATGTGGGTGTTATTCCTTGCCCCACTTATTCTGCCCACCTCTGGGAAAAACGCAGAAACCGGAACCTGGATTCATGATGTTCCTTCCCCAAGAAGCCTAATGAAAATGAATGAGGCAAAGAATCTCCTTTGGAAGGGAAACAAAAGTGTAAAAGCTGGAAAGAGGGAGATCCAAGAGGTCAGATTTTCCAGAAGTTCATGTCTATCAGAATGATCCTGCTGGAATTCATTATCTGCATGTCAGGGATTCAGTTTTTGTGCAAGTAAAGGGACACTGCTGAAGACTGAAGTGTGATTATCCAGGCACTCTTGGAGAGGGGTGGAGAAAAGCCAAAGAGATAATAAAATAAATAGAACTGAAACAAAACAGAGAAACTGTTAACAAACCCTGAATCACAGGAAAGTTAATTGAGCCAATTTTGATTTATTCTTCCTACTCGAATGCTAAATTTTTAGTTTTTACTCTGCCAAACTCAACAGGTTTGCATGAAGAAATCAACACATCGTTAGGACACCAGACACAGTGAATTACCTTAAAATCAGATTTGGTTCTTTTCAAAAATGATCTCAAATTATAGTATCAAAGACTCATCCAGAAGACTATACAAATTATTTCCCCACTGAAGTTGGAACTATTTTTGAATAATATTTTTTTCAGATTGAATCCAGGATCAACACCCAGCATTTGATTGTAGCACATGGCATTTAGAAATGCCGACTGGGGAGTTCCCGTCGTGGCGCAGTGGTTAACGCATCCGACTAGGAACCATGAGGTTGCGGGTTCGGTCCCTGCCCTTGCCGTGAGCTGTGGTGTAGGTTGCAGACGCGGCTCGGATCCCGTGTTGCTGTGGCTCTGGCATAGGCCGGTGGCTACAGCTCCGATTCAACCCCTAGCCTGGGAACCTCCATATGCCGCGGGAGCGGCCCAAGAAATAGCAACAACAAAGACAAAAAGACAAAAAAAAAAAAAAAAAGGAAATGCCGACTGGGACAGAAACTTTCACAGCCAATCATTGTTTCTATAGGATGACCAAGGGCTCAGTTAGACAGTGGAGTCTGCAGGTTTTCGAGGCATTTGAGCTGGAGTCTCCACCTTGACTTATTGATATTTGGGATGAATAACTCTTCGTTGTGATGGGCTGTCCTATGCATTTTAGCATGATCTTTACCTACCAGACAGAAGTGGCGATACACCTCACCTGGCTTCTAAGCTGTGACAACCAAAAACATCTCCATATACTGTCTCTTGGGGTCAGAATTAGTCCAAATGGAGGACCGCTGCTTTAAATCTGTAGCCATACTTAAGATAACCAGATGTTAAGATTAGACAAGTACAAAACAAGTTTTTGACAACATATGCTAGGTGGCAATGTGCCCACTAATGAAGCATGATATTTATGAAAACATTTGGTGATAGCGTGATACCTTTTATAAGGGGAATTCTGTTGGAAATAGAGAATCTTTCTCCAAGATGCAAATCCCTGAGCTCATATCCCTTAACTGGTCCTCCCTTGTGGCTGTGCTAATTCAGCTTATAGGAAAGACCAGAGGGTCTGGCTTCTCTCTACTCATCATCTGAACATGACAGGACAGGTTGCTTTAGCAGTACAAACTAACACCTGTTTGTTGTGAACTCCATACTCCAGAATTATTATGTTTCTTATTCAACTTGGAAAGTACCCAAACTCAATCATTTAAAAATAATCCACTGCAACTCTTAGTTTCTTGGAGTTATCTCTTTATCACATATCCTCTCAGAAAGTAGCTTGATTCAAACATAAACTGCCATCTTATAGAAGGCTGGAAAGTACGGAAAATGAGAGGAACCCAGAGGAAAGAGGAAATAATTGAAAGAGAGAGCATAAACCACAAATATTTATTTGCTTTTTTTTTTTAGGGCTGCACCTGTGGCATATGGATCCAGGCTAGGGGTCGAATTACAGTTGTGGCTGTGGCTAGGTAGGCAGGATCTGAGCTGTGTCTGTGACCTACACCACAGCTCACGGCAATGCAGGATCCTTATTAACCCACTGAGCGAGTCCAGGGATCGAACCTGGGTCCTCATGGATGCTGGCCAGATTCATTAACCGCTGAGCCATGACGGGAACTCCAGACAACAAATATTTAATTCTTAGAGTTCTGGAGGCTGAGAGGCCAAGATCACAGTGCCCATAGATTCAGTGTCTTTGAGGTAACCTAACACGGCAGAAGGGGCCAGGGAGCTTTCTGGGGCTTCTTTTTTAAAGGCATGAATTCCATTCATGAAGGCTCTGCTTCCATGACTTAACCAGCTCCCAGTGCTTGCCCTCTAGTACCCTGAGGACTAGGTGTCAACCTGTGAATGTTGGGGGGACACAAACATTCATACCATAGCAGAGAGATGCAGAAATAGAGGGAGAAAGATGGAGAGATGTTGGAAAAAATTAAGTAAGGGAAGGCAAGAATTCTAAATCAGAGTCCAAGCAGGGACCCGCACATGAAAGGAGTTGACGGGAATCAAACACGGACGTTGCACCCTCTGAAATCCATGTCTCTGTAATAAAACAGAAGCAGATGATGGTCCTTCTTCATTCCTGTAATTCCATTGGCCCCATACTTGGCTGAGATGTTTCTGCCTTGATAAAGCCCACAGTAGCAGAGTCACTCAGCTTCCTGTGTGAAACAGAGAGGGAGGGAATGAATCGCTTTGGGGGAGATTTCACATGCAGCTCACTGAATATTTACCAAATGTTAAGGGAAAATGGAAATACTATTTTGCCATTTCATGTCTCTCTGATATCTCAGGTATAGCAAAATGTTCTCCTTTTCTTCATTTTGCAGTAGGGACCCTGAAGCTTGGAAGGTTAAATGGTATGTATGAGATCATACAGCTACTGAATAATCTGAATCTGAATCCGAATCCAGGTTTTTCTGATGACAGAGCTGAAGCTCTCCTTGACTTCTCATAGCTTGGGTTTTGACATGAAACAGACCTATATTCAAAAGAGTCCTACCTTTTATTAGTTGTATGACACTGGGAATGTGCACATATATGAACTTGAGTTTCTTATCTGGAAAATGGGGATAATCATACCTGCTTCACTAGGTTCTTTTTACAAGTTAACAAAAGAGGCAATAGGCTCACCTAGGTCAGCGCTGACACAGAGGTACAGTTAACCCTTGAACAAGATGGGTTTGAACCACGGGGGTCCACTTATATGTGAGTTCTTTTCAATAGTAAATACTATAGCATTTTATTATCTCCAAGTGTTGAATCTGCAGATGTTGAATGGTGGATAAAGAGGACCAAACTGTAAACTATATGTGGATTTTTGACTATGCAGAGGTTGGTCCCTTAACCTCCCATGTTGTTTAAGTGACAACAGTACTGATTCCTTGCCTCATAGTTGCTATGCAGACAGCAAATTTGCAGGGGACTAGGAAAGGCAAAAAGCATAGTTAGGTAAATATGTCTTGATAAACTAAGATGCTAATTATATGCACAGTAGGTAGAGAAAACTTTGGGACTCACAAAACAAGAACTTGAGGAGTTCCCATTGTGGCTCAGCAGGTTAAGAACCCAATTAGTGTCCCTGAGGATGCAGATACAATCCTTGGCCTCGATCTCTGGGTTAAGGATCTGGCGTTGGTGCAAGCTGTGGTGTAGGTCGCAGATACAGCTCAGATCCAGTGTTGCTGTGGTTGTGGTGTAGGCCGGCAGCTGTAGCTCCAGTTGGACCCCTAGCCTGGTGGCCCTAAAAAGAAACAAACAAACAATAACAACAAAAAACAAACAAGACCTTGGCCTGCTTAGCTACCGATTTTAAGTGGAATTCTCTATACATTGGAATGTAGGCTTACCAGTCTTCTTTTACCATCAAACTGAAACAGAAGTCATCTTCTTAATGAGAACTTGGGACTGTTTTTTTGCTGCTTTGAGAAAAGCCCTTTTGCTTTCTCTCCATTACATTCTCCAACCCTCTGATTTCATAATTTCCATGAGATTGTAGCCTTTTCTTTGTGTTTTTCAAGAAGTGGACTCTGTTCAAACACATTCCAAACCTTCGCTGTTTCCTATTAACAGATAAAATCTCTTCCCACAGACCGACACATCTTGGGAATTTTAAACCCCTTTAAGCCTCTTTACCACCCTGATCTCAAGTACTCCTGGGAGATGACCTAGGGTTGGAAATCCACAAATGTCTCTTCATCACAGGCACCAAAAATAAGACTGCTTCTTGTATAACAGTCAAGTAAATGGGAGAGTAGCTGAAATAAAAGTTAGGAGTCCAGGAATCAAGCAATTTAGGCCCTGCCCCCAGTTCTGTCACTAATGCCTTGAGGTCTCCATTTGGACAAGGGCAGAATTGGACCAGATGGTGTATAAGAACTCTTCTACCTCTACCAGCCTGAGATGCTAAAATACTTCAGTGAACTGGTACAGTGAGCCAGCAGTTACACAATGAAAGGAGAAATGATAAGATAATGTAATGGAATACAGAGTGATAGAAAGGGGACAAAGTTGTTTAAAAGGACAAAGGGGTCATTCCCATTGTGGCACAGTGGAAACAAATCCGACTAGGAACCATGAGGTTGTGGGTTCGATCCCTGGCCTCACTCAGTGGGTCAAGGATCCGGTGTTGCCATGAGCTGTGGTGTGGGTCAAAGACACGGCTTGGATCCTGAGTTGCTGTAGCTGTGGCTGTGGCATAGGCCGGCAGCTACAGCTCCAATTCCACTCCTAGCCTGGGAACTTCCATATGCTGCGGGTACAGCCCTAAAAGCAAAATAAATAAATAAATAAAAATTTAAAAAACAGATAAAAGGACAAAGGATAAGAGCTACTTTCAGTATGTCTGATGCTAGTCTTCATCCTTGGGCAGTCAAGCATTTTAAAGTAAACCTTGAAGAAAATAGTGTTTAATGTGGAGGTACTTTAAGAGGAACCAGATAAACTAAGACATGTTCAGGAGGGACAAAAAGATATTGATAAAAGGCTCAAAACCATGTTTTATGAGAAACAATTGAAATAGACTATACCCACAAGCAAAAAAAGTGGCTTTTGAAAAGATCTAAGACAATTGTTCTTCACCTCTATGGCACCTAGAAATTGAAGTCGGACCAAATGGCAGAAGTTACCAAGATCAAGATCTTGGCTCAAATATGGAAGACTTTCCTGACACGAACAGCTGTTCAAATATAATAAATAGCCTAAGAAGGTGCTTGAACATGAGGCAGACAAATTCTTAAATAGAGGGGTTGCATTTAAGGTTCAAGCATTAAAGCAATGTTGAAATAGAAAGATTTAACGCATTTTCCAATACAGAGTCAATGACTCCACCATCTATGGAATGAAAATTTGTCTTATACTCATAGACAGTGTATCTGCAAAGACATTTTCATGGGCAAAACTTTATAGCTTTCTCTCTTTCCTGCTTCTTAATTCTTGCTAATGTAATCTTAGACCAGGGTCACCAGCATACTCCCTATAAATAGCTTACATAGGGCAAAAAAAAGGAAAGAAAAAAAGAAAAAAAACAGTGCCAAGGTCCTAAAACTCACATGGAAATGCATACTCAAAGAATATTTAAACAAACAAACAAAGAGTTCCCGTTGTGGCACAGTGGAAAAGAATCCGGCTGGGAACCATGAGGTTGCAGGTTCGATCCCTGGCCTCGCTCAGTGGGTTAAGGATCCGACATTGCCATGAGCTGTGTTGTAGTTGCAGACGGCGGCTTGGATCTGGTATTGCTGTGGCTCTGGTATAGGCCAGCAACAACAGCTCTGATTAGACCCCTAGCCTGGGAACCTCCAATATGCCACGAGTGCAGCCCTAAAAAGCCAAAAGCTGAAAAAGAGAGAATATTTAGCAATAACAATACCATATGTATGATCTGCATCAGGCCTCTGATTTCTGGCTCAAGTGTGCCCAAGATAACATCTGAAAATGATTTAGTTGCACTTGCATCATACCAAAAAGAGTTTTTAATTAAATGGATAATGCCTGATTAGAACATCCATGAGCCTCTCTTAGCAAGTACAGCATGATATACTCTGAGAACCAAATTTCACTTACAGAGCCTTGGTGGTGCTATTCTAATTTGCTTCCTTTGTAGGCTATCCAGAGGCTGACCTGAAAACCTGGCTGTATTCCATACCATAGTTCGGTTATCAAACCTTTTGCCAATGCCATTTCTGTTCGGTTTCACATATAAGTTGCTAGGGGGTCTGCCCAGAACATCATATTTAAGAATAGTTAAAGGATAGTAAATATTCCTAAAGAATGTTTAAGCAATATCTTCACCTGGTTCCCTCCCCTGTGCCATTATTTTCTTACTTTCTAATTGGAGGGAGAGGAGTGCTAGCTACACTTGGGGAGGAGCAGGGTGGAAGTCCAGGCTCCCTGCCCTAAGAGCTGATCAAGGGCAAGGGGGCAGCAAAGGTTTTGCTGCTGGTGTTCAGCTGGGGTTGGGTGGATATTATCACAAACATTTCTTTGCTTTTTAGGGCCGCACCCACTGCATAAGGAGGTTCCCATACTAGGGGTCTAATTGGAACTATAGCTGCTGGCCTACACCACGGCTCATGGCAATGCCAGATCCTTAACCCACTGAGAGAGACCAGGGATTGAACCCACAACTTCATGGTTACTAGTCAGATTCGTTTCTGCTGCGCCATGATGGGAACTCCATGAACATTTCTGTTCAGTTATGGCTAACTTTTCTGGTCCTTTTAACTAAAGAATACATGCTTTGGGGGAAGGGGGCTTTCTTTTTTTTGTCTATTCCTATTGGCATGTCCAGGTTCAGGCTTTCCAGAGTCCAATCCGGAATATAAGGGAGACAGAAAGAAAACCCAGGAAATTCATGGCTGTGCTCAAGGATCAGGTCCTTAGCCTGGCCACCTCCTCATGCCATCTTTCAAAGTTTTCCTGTGTTTGTCCAGAGTTTTTAAGTGTGATTAAAAAGGAGGTCTAGGTAGAAATGAGTTTATTCCATCTTGTTCAGAAACAAGTTTGGGTTTGTTTTTTTTTTTTTTTTTTTTTTTTTTTTTTGGTCTTTTAGGGCCACACCTGTGGCATATGGAAGTTCCCAGGCTAGAGGTTGAATCGGAGTTGTAGCTGCCAGCCTACACCACAGCCACAGCAATGCAAGATCCGAGCTGTGTCTATGACCAACACCACAGCTCATGGCAACACTGGATCCTTAACCCGCCGAGCGAGGCCAGGGATAGAACCTGCCTCTTTTGGATACTAGTCAGATTCGTTTCCACTGAGCCACTACAGGAATTCCCAGAAGCAGAAGTCTTCATGCAGACTCTAAATAGTTTTTAAATTGTAATGATGATGATTATTACAATTTGAGTGGACTTGATTTCAAAACTCTGGGCAAGTTTTGTTACTAATGCTTTAACTTCAAAAACCTACAGAAAGCCTTTCTGTCTCTAATAAAAATCTCTGGTCAAACCTCATCACCGCTAAATCTAACCTAAGTAGATCAACAGGACCATGCTATGGTTCATGTAAAGTTGTTAAGTCTTTCCTACTCTGGCTTTTGAGGTATAAAAAATAGCAGCCTTTCAACTGAGTTGCCATCCACCTGCCCCTTCACATATTCTCGAGGGAACCTCTCGAGAATGCTGTGGTTTAACCCTTCATAAATGAATAAATAAGTATTTGATCATCCTGGCTCATTTTCCCAACAAGATATTTAATAAAGATTTACCTACTGTATTATATATGGGGAACCAATTTATTTAGGGTTTAGAATAAGATAAACATGTTCCTGGAGTTCCTGTCATGGCTCAGTGGCTACAGAATCTGACTAGCATCCATGAGGTTGCAGGTTCCATCCCTGGCCTTGCTCAGTGGGTCAAGGACCTGGCCTTGTCGTGAGCTGTGGTGTAGGTTGCAGATGTGGCTCGGATCCTGCATTGCTGTGGCTGTGGGGTAGACCGGTAGCTACAGCTCTGATTTGACCCCTAGCCTGGGAACCTCCATCTTCCTCGGGTATGGCCCTAAAATGCAAAAAAAAAGAAAAAAAAAGAAAAAGAAAACAAAGAAAGAAAAACATGCTCCTAAGTAATGATTTTCTTTTCTCCTTCTCATTGTCCCAGAATCACTATGACATTGCCATTATCAATACCTACTATGTTGCAGATTGTTTTGTGTAAGGCTTTGAGCTCAACATTCACACATGGTTAACATTACTGTTTTAGTTTTTTGTGTTTGGTGAGAACTCAATACTTTGTTGAATGTGAACTGTCAATGTTCCTAGGCGCTGAATTTGTCCCTATATTAGTCCTCATAATTAGGTATTTAATAATGCTATTATGTGCACTTGATCATAATTTATTTATTTTGTTTTTTTATTTTTTATTTTTTGTCTTTTCTAGGGCCGCACCTTCGGCATACGGAGGTTCCCAGGCTAGGGGTCTAATTGGAGCTATAGCCGCCGGCCTATGCCAGAGCCACAGCAACTCGGGATCCGAGCCGCATCTTCAACCTACACCACAGCTCACGGCAATGCTAGATCCTTAACCCACTGAGCAAGACCAGGGAGTGAACCTGCAACCTCATGGTTCCTAGTCGGATTCGTTACCCACTGAGCCACAACGGGAACTCCCATCATAATTTTTAAAGAGAGCTTCTTCATGGGGGTGCCAGCTTTAGAAGTCAATTTACAATTATTAGCCTGAAGTTGGGTGAATACATTGGTAGCAGTGTTAGAGTGAGGAGTTAGGAAACCATGGCTCTAATTATAACTATGCCACTAACTATGATGATAAGATGATGAATTTCCCTTTTCTCAACCTTCATTTCTTCATCTATAAAATGCAGTGATTGGAATATATAATCTTGAATGTCTCTACTAGCTTTAATATATTCTAGTGTTTGGTGAAGTATTTCCTCTGATAAAGCAAAGTCATTAAATATTAGTAAACTGTGAAACTCTCAGCAATTAAATTGTTTGCTCTTTAACATGGTCTTAATAAGTCCAAGGATTGTACTCTCAACATTAAGAATTTTGATATTTAGGTGTTCCTGCTGTGGTGCAACAGGATTGGAGGCATCTCTCGAGCGCTGGAACACAGGTTTGATTCCTGGCCAGGCACAGTGGGCAAGGATCTGGTTTTGCCATAGCTATGGTGTAGGTTGCAACCATGACTCTGATCTGATCCCTGGCCAGAGAACTCCATGTGCCACAGGGCAGCCAAAAAGGGACTTTTTATATTTAGACACCAAAAAGGTAAACTTTGGCAAGATAAAATCCTGAATATATTGAAGAGGAAAGCCAAATTGACAAGGTTTTTGCAATTATAGAAATAGTCTTTTCGGGAGTTACCATGTGCTTACCAGGTTATGAACCCGACTAGTATCCATGAGGATGTGGGTTGGATCCCTGGTCTTGCTCAGTGGGTTAAGGATCCTGCATTGCCATGAGCTTTGGTGTAGGTCACAGACACGGCTCAGATCTGGCATTGCTATGGCTGTGGCTGGCAGCTGCAGCTCCAATTTGACCCCCAGCCTGGGAACTTCCATATGTAGCAGTATCAATGTCCTGAAGAAATATTTTGATTTCATCGCTCAATTTAAAAACGGTATATCTCTTCTGTAACGTCAGTGTTAGAAAAAATACTGTATTTACTACACAGTTCTGTAGACTCCCTTCTGAAAATCTGTGTGCTGATAGTTAAGATTCAATTTATTCAAAATTTTCATTGCTTCCTATAATAATGAGGATATGGACAGTGACAATGTCCAGAGCAGGATATAAAATGTTAATATCAGCTGTTCCCTATGAATAATAGTTTATGTATTGGCATTCAGGTGAGACCTCTTATTTGAAATGCACTATTTTTTTTGCTGCATATAAAAATCAGTGCTCTGTCATCCATTTTAAGTTCAATACATTTTGTTCCAACACACTCATGTTCTGATTCATATGATTTTGAGAATTAAACCAGAACCTTGGAGTCTTTTCTGTGGTGCATGGGCTTTTAGTGAAAAATAAACAAGTTGTTTTGGGCTTTTCCTTTGCATATGTTTCAGTTGTCCAGATATGATTCTACTCTCATGGGTATTACCGAACTATACAGCAAAATATAGTTATATCAAAAGATATAATGGTACTTGTCCCTCATCAGTGTGTGTATTCTATTATGTGACACCCTGCAGTCATTTGAAAATTGAATTTTTCCAGAAGCTCATTGCTTTTTCTTTTTGGTCATTATATGTGTTATTAATTTTAAACTCTTTTAGACTCTCTTTTATAAGCTTTGAGGCAGTAGTAGTGTAATGACTTTTATTACATAGACTGTAACTTGGCAAAAATGTATTTTTTTAATCAGATTTTTTTTTATCTCAGTGTTTGTTAGTGCTTTTATCTCTACTACCAGGCTTTAGTGACTCACTAAAGAAACATGTATCTTTCAAACATTTTTTTTTTTTTTTGTAAAATGGTGCTATATCAAAACACAGCAATGGTAATACAAAATTGCAAATTTAATAGTAACAAACAACATGTAAATGTTATAAAATAAGCAATATTAAATGCACTTTTTTTTTTCCACCATGGCATGTGGAAGTTCTTAGGCCAGGAGCTGAACCTGTGCTACAGCATCAACCTGAGTGGCTACAGTGACAATGCTGGATTCTTAACCTGCTGCACCACAAGGGAACTCTTAAATATACCTTGCTAACTGAGTGGTAGCTGATAGGGAACACCCAGAGCTTGTATGACCTTTAAATGTCATGATTATTAATATGTGATAGGATTTCTGTTAACATAGTAATTAAATCTACATTTTCAGTTAGTGAAATATACCTTAATGAAAGCACTTTTAAGTCTGAAATTGTTGGTGGTCCATGTAATAAGCCTTGGACAATGGATATATTTTAAGAAACACTGATCTAGAAAGTAAATAAGATAATGTTTTATAACCTTCTGCCAGTAACTTAAAGTCTGTCTTTAAAACAGGGTTAACTGATAGGGGTGTTGTGAAGATTTCTTGAGTGAATACTTGTCAGGCACCTAGTATAGAACCTGGCTTTTAGTATAAGCGCTCAGAAGATAGAATTGTCGCTGATGTTATGCTATAATCATAATCATGTTTCTAACGGGCTATCATCTATTCTTTCATCTCACATCTTGCTCATGTGACCTTAAAAGAATTGTGACATTTGTTATTTTCAGACCTCACCTCTTAATTTTTAATTTAGTAGCATGAGATTAACTCTACCCTAGTGTTGTTTAAATCCTAAATGGTACACAGCCTGATTACAGAACAATAGGCCGATTCCACAGATCCCTGAAAAAGTCTTTAACATCTTTAAAACTGTTCCTTTTTTTATGAAATGGAGGATACTCCTAATATTTACTCTATCTATGGAAACAGGTTTACAATAAGGATCTAGGAAGGAATTTTGAAAATGTTCTAGTTCTGTACAAATGTAATGTAAAAGCAAGTAATATCTAATTCATATAAGAATATGTGTACTGTATAGAATTGTTTCACCTCATAAAATTCCTATTACTATAGTAATAAAAATTTCTCTTATTTTTTTTTACCACATAAAGCTGCTCATTTTTTCTTGAACAATGGCAACATCCATACTAGCCATAAAGTTCAATAATATGACTGAAAAGTATTTTTCCAAATGCTTTTGAGCTTACATAAATCACATATGGGCCGTGCAGACATAAGAGAGCCTATGTAGAGGTTTCTTTTTGTCCTTGCAATTTTTAAGATCTCTAACTACCTTTAATACATTCCAGACCCAAGCATGCCTTTATTCCTGGGAGTGGGGAGGCAGGAGGGAGTAGAAGCTCTGGCTTAAAACAACACTTGGAGCAGGAATTGTTTGATAAGGCCAGTGGTTATGATATTTGCACCCTCTTGTTTTGAATTCCTATGATAACATCAGCTCTCAAAGATGATCTGGCAGTTTGTGGGAAGTCTAGGAGCAATTAAGTTCGGGCCTTTGAATAGAATTCCTAGATGTGATACATGAGGTGGAAAGAAATGAAGAAAGGTGAACATGGGAGGAAAGTCTGAGTCGACCCCATAGAGGGGGTCTTATTACTTTTCAGGTCACAACTGGCATGACCATAGGGCTGTAATCAAGTCAATGCTGTGCCTTGTTAGGGTTTAAATTCACAACTGAAATTATTTTTTCTTAAATCAATAGCCTGTTTGTTTTACGAGTCAGTCTCTTAATTAACTTTTTTACTAAACTGTAGATGAGAAGCCAGCATTGTTATTTCTGATATCCAGATGCATGGGAAGAATCAGCATTGGAAAAATCAGAGCAATTCCTTCCTTTAAGTCCTGCAGCATCTCAGTGACAGAGTCAGAACTTGCATAATATGTCCCAGCTCTCAGCTTCCTGAACTGGGTTCTCTTTGTTTCTGAGTGGTAAACATTACCATGGAAATGAAGATAATCACCTCCCAGACTTGCATCATGCTAGGAAATCTGTGAAGGACCTTCCGCCATGGCGTCCTCACTTCCTCATCAGAGCCCTGGGAGAAGGAAAGCAGGGGTTCACTGGTTTGTCCAGTCAGACACTGAGAGAATGGCAGAGCTGTGACTCAGTGGTGCTTTTCTGGCCCTAAGGCCAGTGTTCTTGCCAACATGTCACAGCTGCACTCTTTTCAAATTTCTTTGTAAACACAAAGCTATGAATTCTAATGTTTCCATTCCAAGGGCCTCCTGATGCTACTCTTCCGTGTCTTTATTGTCTCTGATATGTGGTGTTTCCAAGCTAAAGAGATTACAATTCATTCATTTGCTCCTGTCTTTAATCTGTGGGAGCTTTTGGCCCTATTGTGTGTCTGTGCTCACTGATTGCTGACAGCATGGTGGGAGGGGCTGGGTGTTAGAGTACTGTTTCCAGCCAACAGCTAGCACACTGTCACAGCTGAACGTGGGATCAACCAAAAGCTCTCCCCATCTGAGGTGGAATCCACAGCCCTCTCTTTCTTCCTTGAGCCATCTGGATAATGGCCCCAACTGTCCACTTCACATAAAAGAAATGACCGTTGTATGGGCCTTGATTATATTTGTCCAGTTCTTGCTGTATGTTTGGGTTTGGTTTGTAAACATTCTACTTAGGCTCAGTGTAAACACTGGTACACAGTGTAGATTTCATTCTCTGATCAGCTAAAGGACTGCGTGATTTCCAGAATCTAAGATAAGATATTGAAGGAGATTTATAGTTTTATAATGACATGTGGTTTGGTTTGGTTTTTGATTATGCTTTTCATGAATCCTCACATCTTTCCCTTGAGTTGTAGCAAGTTAGAATTACCATTTGTTTCTGCTTTTGAGCTTACCCCTAAGTCGACATATCTTCATGGACTTAGCCCTCTCCTGTTCTTACTCACTATGTGGCCCAAGAGAAATTTCCCCTTAAATCCTTGCTCTTTAAAGTCTTGGATGGGATTTGTTGTTCTTTCCTATTGGGAATTATAAACAAAATGTTGAACACCATATTGTTCTGAGGAATATTTCTTTATATTTTATAGACTTTTTTTTTTTTTTGGTCTTTTTGCCTTTTCTAGGCCTGTTCCCTCGGCACATGGAGATTCCCAGGCTAGGGGTCTAATCGGAGCTATAGCCACTGGCCTACACCACAGCCACAACAACATGGGATCTGATCCACATCTGCTACCTACACCACAGCTCACGGCAATGCTGGATCCTTAACCCACTGAGCGAGGCCAGGGGTCGAACCCTCAACCTCATTGCTCCTAGTCAAATTTGTTAACCACTGAGACACAATGGGAACTCCATACACTTTGGATTTAAGATACAAATTAGCTTCAAGCTCCTGTATATGTATAAAGCTTTGTAACTTTGGGCAAGTGATTTGATGTCTCTAAGAATCACTTTCATCATCAGGAAGATGAACAGAAGTCTCGGTTTTCCACTCTATAAGATGAACAACTCTTAGAGGTACTATAACAATTAAATGAGCTAATTTATGTAAAGTACTTAGATATGCCTGACAAGTCATTAGCATGAAACACAAGTTAACTTTTCCATTAAAACAAATGGATCACACTTTGGAAAATACCGATTCTTTTTTTTGGGGGGGGGGGTTGCACCTGCAGTGTGTAGAAGTTCTGAGGCTGGGGATCGAACCTGAGCCACAGTGGTGGCCTGAGTCACTGCAACAACAATACCAGATCCTTAACCCACTGAGCCACAAGGGAACTCTATGATTCTATTGTTTTTTAGTAAATTTTCACATTTGTGATATTGATTAGGTTTGTCTTGGCTATGGCAAAATTGTTTTGATATAACCAAACAATTGTGGATTCCATTTTGGAAATCTGGATAATTGTCCTGGTCCCTTTCTAGCTGCGTGACTTGGGACAAATAATTTTACACCTTTAATCTGAGATTTCTCTTATGATAAAGAGAGGTGGTATACATATACTTGGTCTCCTTGCTTTGTAGGATTATTGGGGAGATATTTCTTTGTCTTCGCTGTATAAGTACTCTGTATATTGTGAAGTACTGTGTAAGGTGGTTTTTTATTATCCTAGCTTTATCAGTTCATATTTTGAGCTGGGCAGAATGTCAAAGGAACCTAGTACTCTTTTGTTGTTGGTATATTGGTATTTAAGCACAACCCAACTGTTACATCAGGACTGTTGACCTTGAGTCAGCCTTTCCAAGGCCACCATTGTCCCAATGTTTATGGCACTGTGCCTGGGTTCCATGGAAATTGTAGGGAAAATGTGCATCAGTAGGCTAAATTTGGTTCACTGTTTCATAAATTAGGACAGATCTATCTAGAATGGTTCTCGTTGTTACCAGCAACCAGGGTCATAGAATTGAAGGACATCAGATATACAAGAGAAATGGAAAATAACTTCCCAAAGCAATGCCTCTTGTAAGAATCCCAAGGCTAGGACTGCAGTGCTGAAGAAAGCTAAATAGGAAATGTAGCTTGAGGCTTGGGGATTTCCTGTTTGTAACTCAAAACGGATATGGATGTGGATGTTAGGTTGTGGCGTAAAGATTTTGCTTTCCTGGGTGGAAGGAATATTATCAGCATTAGATTGCTGTTTAGTGTTTTTTTCAATGTATGTAGACCCACAGTTATAAGCAATAGAATAGAGATTAATTTGCCAGATCAGCACATTCTCAACTCTGGTTAAAAAGTGTATCAGATCATTAGCCGTTGCTCTGTACCAATGTTTGTGAAATTCTCAGATTTAATCTAAGCTACTTTGATTTATGCTACCCAACACCATTTTTCTTCTTGGAAGCAGAGGTGTTAATGGGAGAAGGGTGTGTGTATTTTTCATCATGTGAAAGGAAACCTACATAACTTCAATGGAATCTGTCAGTGAACAATATAAATGGCTAGCAATTAATCTTCCATTTTCACAGAATTTTTATTAAACATTCATGTGGTGAGCTTTACAAAACTTTTTTTAAAAAGCCACCAACTCTTCAAATATTTCTAATGTGTTTACTGTTCATCCTGGTGACAATAATATTAAAACAAAGCAAAGGAAACCAACACTCCCTGTACAGTCACTTATTTGAATTCCCACATCCTGTTACATTCTCACCAGCTACTAATCCCCCTCCTGCCCCTCTGTATCTTTCTTGATGACTTCAGTGTCTGGTTTTTGATTTCATCACTGTCCTTGGTTTTGTCAACTACGAACCTCTGTGAATTCAGCCATCATGAAGGCATTGGTTTGACAGTGTTCCTTTAATCTTCTCAAATTTCTTTACTTGGTTCTGCCCTGACTAGCTATCTAGAATTTCAGAACTTCCCTTAATGTACTTCCCTCCTCTTTTCTCTTTTTTTAAGAATATAGTTGATTTACATTGTTGTGTCAATTTCTGCTGTACAGTATCGTGACCCCAGTCATAGATATATATGCATTCTTTTCCTCATACCATCTTCCAAACAAACTTTCATTCAAAAACATACATGCACCCATACGTTCATCTCAGCACTATTCGCAATAGCTGAGACATAGAAACAACCTAAATGTCCATTGGCAGATGAATGGATTAAGAAGATGCACATATCTACAATGGACTACTGCTCAATCATAAAAAGGGTCAAAATAATGCCATTTGCAGCAACATGGATGCAACTAGAGATTCTCATACTGATTGAAGTAAGTCAAAAAGGGAAAGACAAATACCATATGCTCTCACTTATATGTGGGATCTAAAACACGATGGCATGATCCTTCTGTCTTCTCTTTATTTACCTTTCTGTCCAAAACAACCCCATAGACGCCTTCTTTAACTATTCACTTGTATAGGATTCCAGGGGCATTTGCTGTGCTATAAAGATTGCAGTTACTCTCCTCGGTAACTTTCTATCTTGTCAAGCTTTGCAGCACTCAATGCCTGTTTGCTGAACACTGCAGACTCATGTCACACAGCCATGCCTTTGAGGGCTACTACTTAACTGTCACTGTGTGCTCACAGCTAGGGTTTTAGAGTTTTTAGCAGTTTTCTGCTGTTGTTACCCAATATTTTTTCACAGGCATTGATGTCCAGAATCATTTAACGTCCCCAAATCTGTAATCCATCACTCTCTGTGTAACTTTATCTCCCAAATTATGAAGACAAGCTCTGATGAGAGACAGAATGTAGAGGAGTGTGTTGGGAAAGGTGAAAAGAAGGCACCTGTATGAGACATTAAGAAATTGAAATTAACAGGCATTTGTGTTGGTTTTGGAAATAGGAAGGGAGAGATGAAAGAGGGAGATTGGAATTGACCCAGAGATTTGGAGCCTGGGAAACTGATGGGTTGTGATTCCATGAGCAAACCCAAAAAATTATAGGAAAGAAAACAGGATAGGGAGAGAGGATGTGACTTTCCCTTGTCAGTCTGTTCCTCTTTGTCCTTTTTAAAAGTCTAATTATTTGTGCTTAATTACCTTAAATAAAATAGAACAACTTATTGCTTCAAATAAATGAGCTTCCAAAATAAAAGGGCACATACCAGAAAGACTGAAAAGAGTTCAGGTTCTGGCTTCCGGAAAGAATAATCCTCTTAATAAATCAAGTTTAAGCTCTGTAATGTCACATAACTAGAAAAACATTCTGTCTTTGGAAAAATGCCCTAAGTCCTTTGACCTTCCTCTTAATTTTAAAAATAGCCATGCAAGTAAGATGCAGCTCTTAATGGGAATATCTTCTAGATTTTTATGTCTTTCTTAAGCACTAGCTCTTTTGCTGAGCCAACTCTCTCCGCAGAGGGTTTCACTTTTCAGCAAGTCAAAGATTGACAGAGGCTGTGCCAAGGGCCACATGGCAGGGGGGCTGTTTTAGTAGCAGCTTGTTCTGAATATCTATCTCCTTGGCCCTTGTATACTGTTTCAACCGACACATTTCCTCCTTGATAAAAACATAGTCTGGCTTCAACCTACTTGGAAATATGGCTGCACATCCTTGATGATACATAGAGCTCAGGTCAGCTTCTCTCTTTCTTTTTCACAGTGTTTTCTGTAATATTCCAGCCTCTTAGTAGCCCACGTCCCCACTTCACAGAGAATGTCAAATCACAGGCAGCAGATAGAGTTTCCAAGCATATTTTTGCCCTCAGGCCTTGCTGGCCTAGGTATTCTTAAAACAAACAAACAAGCAAACAGACAAAACTTCATTTGGTATCTTTTTTTTTTCCCTACAATTATCCAAGTTGTTTATTTATTAGGGGCCTGGCTTCTGCCACATTTCCTTTCAAACTTTTATAGATTGATATTAAAAAAAATGATTTAACAAGTATAAATAATAGTGCCAGATATCCATTTACAGACATTAAGATGCATCTTTTTCTAATCTAAATTATTAGAGGTGTTTGTCCTAATAACACTCTTTTTTTCTCTTCATTTGGGAAACTTCCTGGGACAGCCTATAATGTTATGTCTCAACTGTGTATTAGAAACATGTGATTGAGAGTATGTATTCAGTTGGTTAAGTTACTCTTAAGGTAATGAATGTGTTACCTCTGTGTTTCCACTTGGCAAACGTGACTCTTAAAACCATTTCCATCAGTCTGGATGCTTTACCTCAGACCAGAAGGCATTCAGTAAATTTAAGCTGAATATTGTCCCTTGGCAAATGTTACCTGGAAGGTGACTTTGTCTCTTCCAATCAGAATTAATAAGAAAGCCAACACACACCATTTTTGGATTGCCAGTGTTTTGACTTATCTGTGACTGATATTTCCTCTTCATTTGTAATAGTAAAAAAAACTAGCTTCACTGTTTAATCCATTTATAGAACACACATTGTATACTAAACATAACAGAATGCCTGTTTCAGACAGAATTTGTCTTGGAGGTTAATAGCTCTGGGAGGGGTACACAGACACGTATCTCAGTATTAAAAATAGTGTATGAGAAGGACTGTGAAAGTATTCATCAGAGAGTGAATAACTCTGGGTGAGTCAAGGAAGACTTTTCTGGGAAGTTGACATTGATGTTATGCCTTTCAAATGAGTGAGAGGTCCTTAGATGGAGAAGACAGGGTCAGGTCCTCCAAATATGAGGGGTATCCTGTATAAAGACTTGGAGGCATTTAAGTGCTCCCTGAGGAATTCTCCTGGGAGTCCAGTCCATTTCCTAAGTTAATTGTTGTTAAAGATTTTCTTTAGTCTACTAGTGAAAACTGCACAATGAGACCTTTAAGATGTTTATCAAATGAATATTTTGTTTTTGGTAAGCATTTAACTCAACATCCTTAGTGCCTGTGATCTGGAAGGCCCCAGAAAGAAAAGGAAAGGAAAAGGAAATAAATGCTATCCTCTACAGAAATGACTCACCGCTTGGGTAAGAAACCGGTGTGACCTGCTGCATAATGGAAAATGAAAAGATGCTGGTGGGGCACAAAGGAGGGAGCAGTGCTGAAGACTGACCCCAGGCCCTCGATGAGCTACCTACAGAGAGAGTCATTGACTTCACATTCTTTCCACTTTATGGCGCAGACACCAGACCACAAGTCCTTTACCTCACCAGCCACTGAGACTGTGCCAGGCCCAGAAAGCTTTCCCCACAAAGGCCCCCATTCATCATTTCTTCACTCTGTGACTGAAATGTGATGTGGGAGCAGGCAATACTAGAGCTAAATACGGGACTGACAAACCCAAATGGCACTAGGGTGGTAGCTTTGTGGTTTCCAAGTCTTTTTTAACAGACCTCACAAATTGGACACCCATCTTGCCCTGCCCAGGTTATTATGACTCTGTGGGGCTGGGAAGTCCCAGCATGACAACCAAGCGCTTGTCTCCCAGTTTCTGACGTGTTTCCTTTCACATGTCTCAAAGGCCTCCGTGGCTTATTCCTATAAAAGCTAGTTGCTCACACTGACAAGATACAGAAAGAGGGGAGGTAGAGGATGGAACATAACTTTAAGCGTTTGTGACCCCTCTTTAGAGTCAGGCGAGACCATTCACCATTAGGAAGGTAGGGTGAGAAGGTCACCAGAGATTAAGTGGTGCTTAATGATCTGGCCTCAGGACATGGCAGCCCATCCTGTGTTGCTCCTGTTTCAAAGGAGCTACTTGGGAATTTTTAATTAACTGCACCCCCCCACCCCCCAGTTCACTCCTCGGGAAGCTTCCTTGGTCATTGTGTGTGAATGGTGGTGGCTAGGGGTCCTAGGAGATAAAGGGCTAGAGCATGCCACGTGATGTAGTTGTGGAACCCCCAGCATCTGCCCCAGGATACAAGGCGTCACTGGGAAGACTTGTAGCAAAGCTGTGTCCAGTTCTTGTTCCCTCTGGCACTCTTGAACTCAGAGTGCCCAGGATGGTGTGTGTGTAGGGGAGTTGGGGGGTGGTACAGGTGAGGCAATTATTGCACCTTCCATGGGTGGAAGGAGGTTCATTTCTGAACATCTCCGAGTATTACAGGGATGGTTTCCTTGGTAGTCATACATGTAAAAATGCTATGAACCTCGTTAATAAAAAATTAGCTTCTGATTTGTTTAACAGTGAGAAGATGTCAAAGTAAAACTGACAGCATTAACGGGCTGAACCTAGCCATATCACAGCAGGTGCCCAGCAGCTCTGTAGCCACAGTGTTATCAGCTCTGGCGACAGCCCTGTGGCTGTAGTGCACCAGCTCCAGCAGCTCTGTGGCTGTAGTGGATCAGCTCTTTTACCCGAAGAGAAACCAAGCGAGCACTCGGAGAGTTGGAGAACTCAGGTTTATTACGCCCACGGGCTCAGAGGAGATCACTCTCTGGAGTCTGAGCCCCGAAGAGGGGTGTCACAAGATTTTTATGGCTAGCTCTTCAGAGTCCGTGCTTGGCAGACTGGAGTGAGGTCAGGCAAGGTAGTAGATGTGGAGGCAAGTTTACAGAAGCAGATGCGTGGGGGAAGGGTGGTTAGGGGCAGTTGGCTGGACTTTGCTTAGTCATCATGGTCAGGGGCTCTCCTTTCTACCTTTTTATCGGGACATTTTCTCCTACAGCCAGAACCTAGATTGGGACTTGAACCCACATGCCGGGACTCAAACCCAGCCTAAATCCAGATTGGGACTTGAACCCAAGGTTTTAAATTAGAATCACTCGCCCTGTGTCTGGACTCACTGAGGTTCAGGTTCTTCATTTCCCTACACAGAAGGAATTCAGTGAGAGATGGAAGTGATAGGCAAGAAATAGATTTATTAAGATAGGGTGTTTGTGAGAGATGCAAGGGGACAGGCAAGGAAACTCTGTCCCAAGGATCCATTGGGCTACAGTTTTGTCATCCAAGGAGAGTGGGGGTTGGAAAAGCCTGCTTCTTCTTTTCTGGGAGTAGTAGCTCTTCCTTAGTATCTGGTAAGGTGTATATTCAAATCTGCAGAAGGCTGATCCTCAAACTCTTGCCCTTGGTCTGAATATGAATGCAGGCCTCATCCCATCTCCCACCCAAAGACCTGAGGCAATTCTCAAGGCTTCACTAATGAAGCAAGCCTGCCTTGTGCTGATGGTTTTCTTGAGCAATTTATTAACTTACTCATGTCAGTGATCTCCCAATGTCCCTTAAGTTTCCCTCTTTAAATATTGTCCTTTATTGGGACTTCTACCACTATCTGTGTCTACTCCATCCCTATCAAAAACACAGGGCATCTTTTTTTTCCACTTATATGTGGAATTAAAAAAATTTATTATAGTTGATTTAAATTGTTTCCTTTCAATTTCTGCTGTTCAGCAAAATTCTACATGTATACACACTCTCTTTCTCCTATTATCCTCCATCAGAAGTGAGTGGACATGGTTCCCTGTGCTCTACAGCAGGACCTCATTGCCTATCCATTCTTAATGTAACCGTTTGCATCTATTAACCCCAAACTCCCAGTTCATTCCACTCCCTTCTTCTCCTCCTCCTCCTTGGCTACGACAAGTCTGCTGTCCATATCTCTGAGTCTGTTTCTGTTCTGTATATAGGCTCATCTGTGTTGGATATATATCCAGACAAAAATTTCATTAAAAAAGATAACATGCACCTTTCTTTAGATCAGTCCTTGACATTCTAACAAGTCTGTAGGTGATACTCAGAGGAGAAAAAAATAGTTTTCCCTTTACCCTTCTTCTGTTCTTGTCTCACATCTTGTGTTAATTTTCACCCCAGTATTACAGTTATCAAATATAAGCCAAGAGAAGGGTATAACATTAGACACAAGTTTTATCCTCCTTTCCCCAACTCTGACTCATTTTGTTGACAGTTCAGCCACAAGAGAGACCCACATGTTTTCTTTACCCATCAACAGTGTAGAAAGAAGCACAGATTGAGTTCACACTTTGCACTTTTCAGATCAAAAAAGAAGCAAAGAAGTATGGAACTTTTGAGCTTAATGAATAATCTGCCTTCTCTCCTTTCCACCCAAGACATCTGAGAAGTTTCTCATGTGGTCCAGTACAGTTATGTCTCTCAGTAATGCCAAGGGATTTTATCCCACAGCATGGTTATCCAGATGCAATGTTAGGTGTATCAATATGCTGAGGAAATACATTTTTGTGATTCCAAAAATGTTTAAAAGGGTTACTCATTTTAAGGACCTAAGGAAGAACTCCTTTTAAAAAAGCCTTTAACTTTTTGTCTCATCAGCAACTGAGACTTTAGATCTATTGAAGTAATGATTATTTCCATGTGTTCCATATGCAATTTTATGCTTGATCTCTGTTAAACTTACCTTGAATAAAGTCAGATTGAAAACCTAACACATAAATTTTGATAAGAAAAACTTTCACAATGTAATTCATGTGTTGAGCAATCAGAAGACAGTCACTTAAAGAATTTGTTAAAAACTTGGACCAATGCCTTTGTTTCTGATATTTATTTGTTAATGAAATATTATGAGACATCTTTCAGATCAGTTATCTATGACACTATGGAGTAGTCAAGTCTCCCTTTAATTTATAGTAATCCAGATAATTTTTGTCTTTTTATTTTTTCTTCTACTTCCCTGCCCTTTCTTCCCATTCATTTTCTACCCAAGAATAATCATCAAAAACAAAACTAACAAAATCCCACAAGATTTGGGAGAATTATGGAATTTTATAGATATGAATTTAGAATTATTAATCTATTCTTCATTAAGTACTGAGTTCCCACAGTGAACTAAGTTCTTTAATTTAAATTACAGAGCAGTGCAGATTGACAAGACATTGACCTTTCCCTGAAAGATCTTATATTAAAGCAGGTGATAACAGATGTTTAAGGAGTATTTATAGAATTTTAAAAAATTTTTTGTAGAGGTACATGTAGAGTATTGAAAGATATGCAGAGAAAGGAAATTGTTTTACCTGGTGGCATTTGTAAGGCTACCTTATCAAAGGAGATGACCTTAAGTGGATCTAGGTAGATGGGTAAGAGTTCAAATGAGAGTCAGTAGCGTGGATTATAGTAGCAGTTGCAAATTTACTTACTACTCATATTTTCCAATAAGTTAAAACTTATGTTCCATAGCAAATCTAACCTTCCTCTTAAGCTTCTGTCCTACTGAGTAGTGGGCCAGGGGCTGGGCTATGGAGAGGGATTTTAACTGGCCAGTTAATCACCTCTCATCCCCTTCTGGTCTTGTCTGTATTAAATAACTCAATTTTGGGGGGGGGGATACTCAGTCTTTCAGATTTTATCTTTCTTCTCCATGCTCCTTTCAAACATAATAGAAATTATTTCTGGGTACTCAAAAGGGTTTACGTGACTTAGTAGCTGGGGGGAGAAGATTTGTCCAGATCCTCATGGAATCCTTGGACAAATCTGGTTTGAAACAAATCTGAATCTGGACAGATATTAGTTCTGACCCCTAAACTGGCATTCACTGAAATACAGATGGTCCCACTTGACCTTTTAGGGAGAAGAGTTCATATTTATGATTCCCTTAGTCCTAAGCATTTATGATGCAGAAATCTTTATACACTACAGTCTCATTAGTTGAACTCAGGCCTCTGCACAACTAGTAGTGCATCAACTCTGAAGTTTCTCCCATGCAAGCTGCATTACTGGATCCCCATCAGGCTGTATGGAGCCTGAGGAAACCAGCAGGGCTGCTGTGGGTTGGGAGGCAGAAGGAAGACCTGGGCATCTGGAGGCCAGCAGTGCCCCCAGGCAACATTGAGGGAAGCTGACACCTCATACGGTGGTGCTTATGTTCTTTCAAAGATCTCTGTTCTTTCTCCAGAGGTTCCTCTTTAAGCTGACCATCCAGGGAGAGACTATCTAGTGACACCAATTAGAAGATTCAAGGTGAGGATAAGAGGAGATAGTGGGATCAAGAATACATTAGAAAGGTTAGAGTCAAACAGATGTAGTTTGAATGTGGGAGATGAGACTTGAAGATGACATCCACATGTGTGACTTGGGTAATGATATAGTTAGTGATGCCTTTGGTCAAAATAAACAGTATGATAAATATGGAAATAACTTTAATGAAGTTAGTTTTGATAATTGTCTTAGTCCTCTTGGGCTACTATAACAGCAGACTGGGTGGCTTAGAAACAATAGAATTTTATTTCTCACAGTTCTGGAGGCTGGAGAGTTCAATATCAATGGCCCTGGCGGATTCTGACTCTTGTGAGAACCTGCTTCCTGGCTCTTAGAGGGCTGTGTTCTTGCTGTGTCCTCACATGGCAGAAGGAGCCAGGGAACTCTATGGGGTCTCTCTTAAAAGGGTACTAATCCCATTCGTGAAGACTCTACCTTCACGACCTAATCACCTCCCAAAGGCTCCACCTCAAATACTGTCATATTAGGAATGGAGTTTCAACATGTGAATTTTGGGGGAGGACAGAACCATTCAGTCTTTAGCAATAAGGAAAAATGACTTTTTTTTTTTTTTTGAAGAATGACTTTTTATTTAAATCTTTTTAATAGTCTTTGCTCTACTCAATAGACTATTCTCATCTCTCTTCACCTGTCCAGGGAAAAGTATTACCCTAGAAATTTAAGAATCAGACCATGACATGTTATTAATTTTGTAAAATGACTGGAAACCTATAAAAGTTTGGATTTTAAATTAGAGATCTGAGTAAGATAAGGAGGACATTTTCAACAAAATTAAAATACTACACATTTTTATAATCCATGTTAAAAAATGTAGGGGAACATTTCCAAACCTATTAAATGTTTTTTCATTAAATATGTAAATGATTCAAAAGTCAGCTTGGGGAGTTCCCACTGTGGCTCAGTAGTAATGAACCTGACTAGTATCCATGAGGACGTGGGTTTGGTCCCTGGCCTTACTCAGTGGGTTAAGGATCTGGCCATGAGCTGTTGTGTAGGTCATAGATGTTGCTCAGATCTTGTGTTGCTATGGCTGTGGTATAGGCCAGCAGCTGCACCTCCAATTCTATCCCTAGCCTGGAAACTTCCATATGCCTCAGGTGGGGCCCTAAAACAACAAACAAACAAACAAAGTCAGTTTTGTAAATAAGCATTAATATTTTCTCCCTCTAGGTTTTCTAATCTGTTTCAAACAAAGTTAAAAGTAATTGCTATTGGAGTTCCTGTTGTGGCACAGTGGTTAACGAATCCGACTAGGAACCAATGAGGTTGCGGTTTCGATCCCTGGCCTTGATCAGTGGGTTAAGGATCCGGTGTTGCAGTGAGCTGTGGTGTAGGTCGCAGACGCGACTCGGATTCCCACGTTGCTGTGTCTGTGGCGTTAGACTGGTGGCTACAGCTCTGATTGGACCCCTAGCCTGGGAACCTCCATATGCCGTGGGAGCAGCCCTAGAAATGGCAAAAAGACAAAAAAAAAAAAAAAGAAAAAAAGAAAAAAAAAGTAATTGCTATTGAACAATGCATAGGGAAATATGTAGTCAGCTCAAGTAAGAGTAACAATTTTAAAGAGTCATTCATTACAAGAGGCATGTTTAATCTAGTACACTGTGTAGAGCTGGGCATGATTTGATCATTGTGGAGACACTTATCTAGCACTTGGGAAATCATTCATTTTCCCTCCATGGCAACACTTTTGCTCTCCATTTAAAAGCATATAAATATTTATATGCTTTTATATAACTTCATATATCCAGGGATTTGTCTCATCTCAGGAGGTTGGCTATCTTTAAGTATGTCTGCATTGACAGATATATGTATGTCATCATTTTGGCCCTTTTGGTTACACTAAAACCTGCATTAAAAATAACAGACATCACAAATAGCTATATAATTGGACAGTGCTGTTCAGCAGAGAGAGAGCTAATTCTTACTCCTTCCCCTCCCCTGATTTATTGTGACCTTGTTTATCTTCTGAGCCTCAGTTGTTATATCCATGAAATGAGAGGGTTTCAACAGGAACAACATAAGAATGATTCATAGCTAAGTTCTTTAAGCCCTAAACAAAGTTCCTTAAGCCAAACCTGCATATAGTTTCTAATTCAACATTTGAGATGAACATAATCCTAAATTTTTCCCCCCAAAAAATGTTTAGTTTTTTTTTTTTTAATCTGAATAAAAAGCAGTGAGATAGATGTTAAGTCTATTCTAGGATCGCAGAGACTGTGGCTCAAAAAGTTTAATTGAGAAAAGTTTGGGGATGGAGTTTATCTGACTCCAAAGCTTGTGTGTTTAGCATTGTTTCATATTGTCTCATGAAAAAAGATTATAAAGAAATGGAATAAGCGCATTTCATAGAGCTGGCATATTTTTATGTATTAATGGTTTTTAGCATTTAATAAGATTTTAAAACTGTAAGACCATTGGTCAGAATAACAGTTTTACCTTAAGCATCCATCATTATTCATTTATTCAATTGGTGTTTGGCTTTTACAGAGTCTTCATAGTGGAGTTTCTCTCTCTTTCCAAAATGCTTTTAGGAATTGTAAGCAAATAATGTGACATAAGACTAAAGGCATGTATTCTAGTCAAGAGGTGGAGAAAATGAAAACTTTCTGAAAAAATTTAGATACAAAACAGTGCTCTTTGTATTTTAGATGACGTGCAATGCTGCTTAAATTCTGTTTTAAACATGGCAAAAGTTGGTTAAGGAAAAAAATCATTAGTTTGATGGCTATCCACATTCCCTTTGTAGAGATCAATTATTTATGAAATCTTCTCATTCTGAGGCCTGTTAGTTGCAAACACATTGAGGAGGTTTTGCTGCAGGATAAAGGAAGTGAATCGTGAGAAATTGTTCAGGAATTCCAGCGTATACACAGTGTATGCAGTCAGCTCATTTGAGTTAAGTCACCGAGGGATCACACTACTCTTCAGATCATCTCACTAACAACTCAAGCTGCTCTGACAAATATCTCTTGAATTTGAAATATTTTTTTCAAAATAATGAACATGGAGCACATTAAGAGGTTTTTAACCTATTCATAGTTCCTATAATGAAAACATCAAAATTCCCATGTTAAAATTCCAAAAAAGTTTATGATTGTTGTTTATTTGTTCATTTTTAAACAAGCTAATTATTTTGCCTGAACCCAAATCCAAGCCCAGTGGGAACCACAGGCTGGATTCTCTTGGGTGCAATTGGCTAATGTTAATCTGAAATGTTTCTGAAAGTCTGCACATGAATTGAGCATGGATTAGGTCTGTATGAGTGCCCAGGGGATTTTTATATGCAGTTGATTTTAGAAAGAACTTTCATTTAGAGTGACTTTTATGCCTGTGTTGGGGCAGGCCATACCACAATTACACATCTGTAGAAGGGAGGATCTTTTGATGACAGATATAATTTCTACCCCTTCATTTTTCCCCAGCTGAAAGATTAACATTTAAAAACCCTTTGAAAATGGCTCGGTCCTTTTCGCACATGTAGATTTTCTTGAGTCTTGCGGAAATTTAAGCAGGCTGCAAGGTTCAGTGGAAAAGAACGCACTAGGGATTTGATTTCTTTTCTTCATCTAAAATAGAAAGGGTGTGGCTTTCTTCCTTTGATGTGGATGCATGAAACACACCTCCTCCCTAACACTTCTGATGATTCTGGTGTTTCCTGCTGTTCAGATTTCCATGCAAGCATCCCATGCCTTCTCCTTGTCTTTGCCTTAAAATACAAAAGATGTTTTACATTCCTAAGGCCAAATGTGACCACATATGAATTATTTTAAAGAAGGAAGACTGAAAATTATTTTCATACTTAGGTTTTCAAGACTTCAGAAAATCAACTTTATCATAAGAGAAAGCCCTGGACACTCTTATTAGCTGCTCATTTTTTTTTTTTTTTTTTGTCTTTTTAGGGCCACACCCGCAGCATACGAAGGTTCTCAGGCTAGGGGTCTAATTGGAGCTACAGCTGCTGGCCTACACCAGAGCTACAGCAACGCTGGATCCAAACCGTGTCTGTGACCTACACCACAGCTCATGGTAACGCCGGATCATTAACCCACTGAGCGAGGCCAGGAATCGAACCTGCAACCTCATGGTTCCTAGTCAGATTCGTTTCTACTGTGCCACTATGGGAACTCCGCAGCTGCTCAATTTTGATGATTTTAGATAAATGCAGGTAAGTTCCATGAGTCTCTACATTATAGGATGTTGGTTATATATATGTATTCACTCACTTAAACTTGAAGTAGTGTGTTAAAATATGATTACAGTGAGATTTCAGCTTTCATTCAACATGTGTGTGTGTGTGTATAGTCTTTTTTTGAGAGTAATTCTCCAATTTCCCTTATTACGCACACTAGTAGTGGCAATTAACCCTTTTGGGTGTTTGTTCTGTGCAGAGCACTCTGCTAAGCACATCCATCCCTTTCATAAACTCATCCATTTTTCATAAGACTCTTGAGGAGGACATTCTTCTTTTTATAAATGAGGAAACCAAGAATACTTTCTTCCCATTCAAAAATTAAGGAGAAGGCAAATTCAGGACCTGCATCTAAGGTTCACCTCACAACAAAGCCATTGTTTTAGCCATTCATTGGTATGGCCTCTTCAACTGAGCACCTTGAACCTCATGTCTCAGAACACCATAGCCATTCAGAACATTTTTTTTTAACTCTATGAATTGTAACTTTTGTTAGATTGAGTGGTTGGTTATTTTCACATTCTTCCAACCATCCCAGTCCTATCACTGAATCATTGAATCTCTGTATTTCATATTAGAGTTTAGCTTATGTTCTAAGGTGGAGTTGGTTTAACGGAAATATGTCATTTTAAGATTTCGAAGAAAATAATGCACAGCAAAATTAGAATACATAGGGCAGATGTAGAAACTGAGAACAGGTATATTACTATGCATCTCCTCCAGACTAGAATGATGGATTTAGAAAGCATTTTTCCTTCTTAGGCCTGAAGAGAAAATGGTTAAACTGGATGGTAGGAAAAAAAAAAAAAAACTAAAAACTGGATGGTAGGAATCAAACTCATTTCCCTGAAAAAAATTTGAAGGCTCTTTCCCCTTTTCAAATCACTTTCTTTCCTTCCATTTATATTCATTTCACTTTTGTAAACATATAATATACGATTCAGTGTAGGAAGCCTTTCTATTATAGTGACTTTGGGGTCAGAGGTAACATGAAGCTGTATTTTTAGATATTAATTATATATTAAAGTAAGAAAAATAAATCAGGTAAGAAGAATCTTTAAAAGTTTTATTTAAATGTATTGTACTTACTATAATCCCACCTTTGGTAATTTCTATAACTGTACGCAAAAGATAGGAATATAAGAGCTTTTCCTGTTAGGTAGGAAACTCAGAAACTGAGGCACAGAAGTGCCATTTGTTTGCTAGGTGTTGCTATAAGCATTAGATAGTCTAACTGGGTGTGAATATCAACCATGGCTGTTCATAGTAGATGGTAATCTAAACCCCGAACTTCTTTTGAAGTAAATAATAATTACAATAGCCTGTGTTGGAATGAAGCATCGGAATATTTCTTTTTCCAGAGTTCCCGCGGTGGCTCAGCAGATTACGAACCCGACTAGTATCCATGAGGATGCAGGTTCGATCCCTAGCCCAACTCAGTGGGTTAAGGATCTGGCATTGCCCGTGAGTTGTGGTGTAGGTCACAGATGTAGCTCAGATCTGGCGTTGCTGTGGCTGTGGTGTAGGTCAGCACCTGCAGCTCCGATTCAACCCCCAGTTTGAGAACTTCAGTATGCCACAGGTGTGGCCCTAAAAAAAAAAAAAAAAAAAAAAAGGGATGAAAAAAGGGAGAAGAATATTTTTCTTTTACTAACTAATTCTGGAAGGTGTCTGTGAATCCAGCAGATGGGAAGATCATTATTTTAATTTGGTTATCCCTTATTTATCCATCACAAGTATTGACAGGATTAGTGTTTGCTTTTTTTTTTTCCCCTCAAGTTTTACAGAGACCACCTATAGTTGGGGGGGATAGTTAAAAATTGCTCAAATTTCATTCTTGTCTTGGTTTGTCTTCAGGATCCTCTGGAGACAATGAGATAAAGACTAAAACTTTTGTCACGACGCTCAAGGTCCTTCCCACAATGTGGTCTTGCTTTCTTGCAGCCTCACTGCCCACTATATATGCCTGCGTTTTCTTCTTTGAATCCATCATGCTCCTTTATGTATCTGTTGTTTTATCCATACTCTTCTTTTTGCCTGTCAGGCCTTAATATTACCCTCTGAACTGATTTTCAAGACTGTATACCCAATTACCTAACTTGTCCATGCTTGTGAATTCTCTATTTGTTTTATCTGCCTTTACTATGAGTGTAATATATGACCTGTCTTTCTGTACTGTATTGTAATAATAATTAAGTTATTTATTGAGTAGTTTTATAATCTAAGCACTATCCTAATCACTTTTCATTCAAATGACTAACATAACTATCTGACATTTCTATTAACACCCTCCCTCCCTGCTATAAATGAGAAAACTGGGCACATGATTAGTAAATGACAGACAGTATTTTAAATTCCGATATATCTGCTTTAAAGCCAAGATTTGACCATTAAGTCTATGAATTAAGAAAGAGGAAGTTCAAGTCTTATTCATTTCTGTTTACCAGTTCCTAGCCCTGTGTATGGTGCTGGTGGATAGTCAGTTAAGAAGGTGGAAAGGGAAGTACAGATTGGGCAGTGTCTTCCTATGTTTTTGGAACATTAGTGGACTCTCAACCCCAGGAAGACCAGTTGTTAAGGAAATAGAGTGATATTAACTGTGGGTATGTATCTAAAGGAATGCTACCAAATCATATCCTAATACAAATAAAACAAATTTATTTATTGTTCATCTATGTTTACATGTATTCATTTAATTCTCATGATAATCCTTTATGGTAGGTGCTATTATGTCCCCACTTTACAAAGTGGGTTATTGATGCACAGATAGGTTAGGTTGATGTCCACAGTCACATAGCTTACAAGTGACAGAGTTCGGACTGGCGTATGGTGGGCATTTGGCTCCAGAGCCCACACCTCCAACTCCTGTGCATATGGCCCATGCAAACAGTCCTCTCTCCCTCCTGCACCTTCTTGTGGAGGGTCCAAGAGAGCTGTCTAACCATTCTTGCTTCCTTGACTAGGAATATTCAAGCAAGGACACCATTTTCTTTGCTGCGTCCCTGAAAGTGCAAAGTCTTAGTTTGCAAGAAGTAAATGAGGATCTTAAAATGAATGACGAACTAATGAAAAATCTGAATGTACAGTCAGAGCTGAGAGAACTAAGTGTATTTTTTTCCTTCTCTATGAAATTAAGAGTGCAAATCAGATACTTGAAATTGCTAGCTGTAGTCCTTTCCAGTCTGTGGACAGATATGCCAGTTGGTTTTATTGTATGCTTACCTGCTTCATAGGGCTGTTACTGCTTGCTAGTCTCCTTGCTAAATTATAAAGCTCCTTCTACATAATTTTCTCTAATGACTTGCCTGTAGCAGATGGTAATGAATGATGGTTGAATTAGATAGTAGTAGAAGATGAAAAAAGACAGCTCCCATGTATTGAGAGCCTATTAAGTGCCAGGCAATTGATACATATATTTTCTTATTAAATAGCAGTACTCATATTAGTTTTAATCAAATTCAGTCATGAATTTGATGGGACCATATGTAAGAAAAACTACTAAAATGGGCAGGTTCATAGCCCTGACTACTGAATGCTTCCATCTTCAAACAAATGTTTATCAAAAGGTTACCAAATATTAGACCCATTTCTAAGCAATGAAGAGACAATGATACTTTTAAAATGAAACGAACAAAACCCCCTTGATCTCTTGATTTATGATGTGTAGAGTCCAGGGATTTGCAGGCTGACCAAATTCCTCTCCCCCATAGGCATTTCTCCACCCTGCCTACCAGCAAACTCCAGTTTTACTCTGTTGTCTCTTGAGGAAGGGGATTAGTTTTTAGAGGGCTTAGGGAAGCTACCCATCAGTACTTTCATGATATCGTGAGCTATGTTAGAAGCAATTGGAAGGGCCCTCCAGTGATTTGCCTTAAGCCAACAGGAGCAGTTGAGACCCACCTGAAAAATTGCTATATTTAATACATTTTCCTTTTCCTTGTCTCATGTTCCCATCAGTTGCTATCAGTATTCTCTTGGAGGCTCTGATTAAACTTGAAATTTGGATGATGAAGAGAGGATGAATTCTGGTAATGTCATGATAGGAACTTTGATCTTAAATGAATAATGACTAGTTTTCACAGCTTTGTTTCTTTGTTTCTCTCTCTAAATATATATATAAAGGACATTTCATGTGTTTATTGTTAAATTAATTCAGTTAGTGTGATAACTGATGTCTGTGCTACCTTTGTTATTTCATTGCAATTTTTTATTCATTATGTCCTTTGATTCTCATAAAAACTCTCTGAAGTGGATATTTTTCTTCTCCCTTTTACATGGTGAGGTAATTAAAGTAGCGAAGAGGCATTCTGAAGTTTACTTACAGTTTAAAAGAATTCTGTGATCTTTTCTATTAGACAATATTCCCATTTCTCAGAATAGATACCAAAAACATTCTGTTTGCTGATGTGTGTATATGTATGTGTGTATTTGAGTGAGAGACAGAAAAGAGGATAGAGAAAAAGGGAGAAGGAGACCTAGGTTGGGAGAGAAAACAATTCAATTTCAACTGATTTTCCAGATCTGAATCCAGACCTCAGACCCCTTTGATGACATAGAAGTTTTTCGGTTTGTCTGGACAGAGAATGAGAGAAGGTGACCCATTAAAACGAGCCAATTGCTACAGATGACTAAGCAGAGAAAATGTTCAGTGTTGCTAGGAGACCAGTTCTGCTGTCAGACTCAGGAATGAGATCTCGTCGGATGGAGGGCACTGGGCTGGAATTCATGTTTGACATAAACCATTGAATCACGCATGCCAGTGGGGCTGAGTCAGAAGCAACCAGAGCTAAAAACAGTCAGGAAAGTTTTCCTACTGTTTTTGTTTTTTCTCTTTTTTTATTTTAAGGTTTTTTTTTTTTTTTCAGGTAGAAACACCTAATTAAAAATTCAGTGGTGAATATGGGATGCTTAGACATTTTTCATACCACCCTGAAGCAGAGGGCTTTAAACTGTTTTTTTAAGCCACCATTGAAAATGAGAAACCTTTCCTCCAAAAATAGTAAGCTCAAGGGGGCTTTTAATTTGCTTTTCTTCGGAGTTCCTTTGAGGTAGTTGGAATTATTGATCAATTGAATCATCATTATTGAGTTAAAGTCAAGATTCTTTGTATTGGTTATAGGAGAAGACAGCATGGTATGTCTTTACCTGTACTCAGAAAACCTTGTTACTCATCTCAGAGACCTTGTGTTCATCTAAGCAGCCAGTGCAGCCTTAGACATGCCTTTGTCTCTCCGTGGTCTTCCTTTTTCTTGGATCAATGAGGCCAGAATCATGGATTACAATACCTTCTGAAAGGTTCAGTTTTATTTGATTCCAGGACCATACACAGGCATCACTGGTCTGGTCAACTTACATTCATCCTCCTTGGTTCCCAAAGTAAACATGGACAGGGAGATGTGGACCAGTAAGCAGCTCCTGTCATTCTTCTGGAGCCATAACAATAGTTGCCTCATCTCTGCATGATTAAGTTCATCCTTCACGTATATAAGAAATACCCAGCATTTCCTTTCCTAGAGCCAAGAAAGAACTTCAGGGAATATTCTGGCTTTTGACAGTTTATGGTGAAGCACATTCTCTTTCTTGTAAAGATTCCAGGAAGCGGGGAGCTCTTGGCTCTCGAAAATCCAGAGTGTATTCCTGCCAAAGCACATAAGTATCTCAAAATTAAGGACACTTGTCCTTAACTGCTTCATTTTTTAACATATATGTAATCTCACATCCTAAAATGGCTGGAAACCACCACTGCTGACAGTGAATGTTGAGCCTAGGGAGAAACAAACCCAAAAGTTGTCAAAGAAATATGGACTGAATAGATGAAATAAAATCTACTCAATTGCCATTGAATACTTTGAGGAACAACAGTTTATATTATCATGAGCAGTACAAGATAAAGCTATGCTTAAATTTCCCTGGAATATTTTCTCTGAAAGGTAGCTGATACATCTTCAGAAGAAATACTTTAGTTTGGAGAAGTTTAACTATGAATCATTCCAAAGTACAGATGCAGTCATATTGCTTCTCTAGTATAAAATCCGTAGTGATTCCAATGGCCTGTAGAGAGTCTGTTGGCCTCAGCTTGGAATTCAAGTCTTTTAGGGTCCAAGCTATCTTATCTTTCAATCCGATCTTCCAGTCTTCTATTTCAATTACTCTGAGTCCCAACCCAAACTCTTTTCTACTTGTCTTCTTGCTATCACTCCCTTTCATCTCCACGTGTCCAGATCCTACCCTTTTTTCAAGCCCTTTGTCCTGTGCCATATCTTTCAGGAAGCTTTTTCTGACCCATGCCATTTGAGAGAATGTCCTCCCTTCTCAGAAATCCCATAAGGTTTTATATGTGCCCCTCTGCGTGCATTTATTCTTTTTTATTTTTAAACTATTGTTAATTGTTTTTTTGTTTTTAATTCTTATTTTTTAATAAAGTATAGTTGATTTACAGTGTTGAGTCAGTTTCTGCTGTACAGCTTAGTGAGCTATTCTTTTTCTCATCCTATTTTCCATCGTGTTCTATAGATAAAGTTTCCTGTGCTGTACAGTAGAATCTCATTGCTTATCCATTCTAAGTGTTATAGTTTGCATTTATTCTTTCTGCCTTGAGGAACTGTTACTTGTTTTATGTTTTCTCTTCATTACTAGGCTCTGAGCTCCTTAAGAACAGAGTTTCTCTCTCTCTCTTTCTGTTACCCTGTGTTGGTCCAACCATTGCTGGAGTTCCATTCTAATAAGTGATGGAGTCAATGAGTGAGATTTGGAGGAAGTGCTGTTTCTTCGGTGTCCTCATTCAGGGTGAGAGGAGAGAAGTAGTGTGCCATGTTGGAGGGCAAATCCACTCTAGCCAAGAGGAGAGGTTTCACAAGAAAGTGACATAAGTCAGAGCTGTTCTAGTTGTCCGAGTGTTTGACTCTCTGTGTCTGTTGCTCTCTCTACTGTACTTTCAGATCTTTTCTTTCTTAATTCTGGTTTTATAGTGTATTAAAGGGAACTAAGAGGATGTGTGAGGAAGTAAGAGGAAAAGACAAAACTGTTAACAGTCAAAAGAGTTATTGGGTAGAGAGGCAATGGGCTTGTTTTTACTTGTTTGCACGACCTCTCGCTCTTTTTAATCTTTCCTCCTGTGGCTGTAATGAGATGGGTTCTATAATATTCATCAAAAGTACAGCTTTTGTCAATTTGGGAATTGTGGTTTAAAAAATTAAAAAATAGTTTTCCGTTTAACAGAGAAAACTTTGCTGTGAGATTATAAATTTAGAATTGTCGTGTTTTAGATTTAGATGCAGATTCATTGGGATATCTTAAGTGGTTCAACGACATTTTACTAATGAATAAGGTGAAAATGTACAAAATCAAGTCATTTAGTTAATGAAGGCCTAAGAGTCAAGACCAAGTGTCCTGACTTTAGGTTAAATATCCTTGTTTTTATAGGTATGGAATATATTTTAATCTAATAACAAATCATTCACTGTATGATCTGCTTCAATAGCAGATCCTTTTGCAAAAAAGTGAACTGCCCTCAAAAGCATTCTCTGTAAGTCCTCTTTATCATTTTAAAAAGTCAGGCAAAGTCCATATAGCTGCAGACATGATTCACCAAACAGTCTTATTTGTAGATTATTTGAGGTATGGCCTTAGTTCAAAAGGAGCAAAAGGCTTTGGCTACACTTGAACTGTGTTTCCGTTATCACAAGCATCTCTTCCTTCAGCACACAACTGTGGGGCATTCATACCCAACTCCCCCACTGGCTTTGAAAAAAGAAATTCAGTTTGCCATCAGCCAAGCCTTAGAAATTCTGGCCCTGATGTTTGCACTTATCCTATTTTTGTTGACCACACTGTAGTTTCTGGCCACACGGCTGTCATCAGCTTTCAGTCATGCCCACCAGAACTGCAGTGGCAGTTCCCAGTTCCCTGGCCACATGACAGGATGCATTCTAGTCCATTAGTGGTTTGATGATCTTACTGTCTATATCCAAGCATGCTTGTAGCTGATTAGTTCAGTCTTGCCTGGTAGTTGAAAGGAGCCAGATGGTTTGTGGTTCATTACAAGGAATAAGGTTTTATCAGGGCTGTCCCACAGTGGAATGACACTCAAGCACCCCAGTATTTCTTATCTGTAGTACCGAGTAAGTGGGATGAGAGGTCAGTGACCTCTCAGGTTTCCTTCTGGCTATGTTGTAAGTCTCTATGAGCAAACCAGGGGTCAATGGCTGGCTTCACTTATCTTTTTCATTGAAACATGACATGCACACAGAATATTGCATAGCTAGTTAAGTCACAAACTGTACATCTGTTTAACAAAGACTAACATCTGCAATCCATTCAAAACTCCAAACTGGGGAGTTCCCTCATGGCTCAGTGGGTGGAGGATCTGGTGTCCTGGCTGTGGCTTGGGTCCCTGCTGTGGCATGGGTTTGATCCCTAGTCCAGACATTTTGCATGCTATAGATGCAGCCTGGAAAAAACCAAACCAAACCCCAAACCTCCAAATTATATGTGTCTGTTTCATTAGTGTCAAATTCTGATAATCAGTGTTTTTACAGGGTTGATTACATGTTACCATTTATATTATCTCTTTATATATCATGTGATTTTGTGTGTGCTATTTGTGGCAATATAAATGTAGTTTAAGAATAGTACAGTAAGATTGTATCTGACATGAGGCTATTACAGTAGTGGCTTCTTAGAATAATATTTATTAAGTGTTTTAAGAATAATATTTTTCTAGAATAATATATGTTCATTGTAGATAATTTGCAAAATACGAAGAAGTAAAATACGAATAAGAAATCTAAGTAATCAGTACTCATTCAACGTCATCACCTAAGCCTAACCATTCACAATGCTGTAATGTATACCATTTCAGATACACACATACCACCTGCACATATATATTTAAACAAAATTTAAATCATATTGTGCATGTTATTCTGTAACTTTTACTAACTAAAAACATAAAATGAAACCTCTAAAATTTTTAAATGGCTGTAATGTAACTATTACATGAATATATTATAATCTGTTTAAGAAATACCTGCCTAGGTATTTGAGCTGTGTATAGTTTTGCACTTTCATAAATATTGCTTGATGTTCATTCATTTATGTAAATATTCATTTCTTATCATTTTCTTTCTTTTTCTTTCTTTTTTTTTTTTTTTTTGGTCTTTTTAGTGCCGCACCTTGGCATATGGAGGTTTCCAGGCTAGGGGTCGAATTGGAGCTGGAGCTGCCAGCCTACACCACAGCTCACAGCAATGCTGTATCCTTAAGCCACTGAGCGAGGCCAGGGATCGAACCTGCGTCTTCATGGGTGCTAGTCAGTTTCGTTTCTGCTGAACCACGATGGGAACTCCCTCATCATTTTTCTTAAAATACATTCCTAAGAGTAAACTTGCTGGATCAAAAGTAAGCATGATTTAAGAAGTTTGATGTATATTGCCAAATCGTCCTTAAGAAAGTTGGTACCACTTAATACTTTAAATATTAGTGGCTGAGTATCTATTTCCTAGAACTACCGCCAACTTTCTAAATTACACTTAAAATAAAGGAAACTATGACAATCTGATGTATAAAAAATTCATTTTGTCTTTTTTTTTTTAGGGCCTTACCCGAAGCATATGGAGGTTCCCAGGCCAGGGGTTGAATTGGACCTTTAGCTGCTGGACTTGCCACTGCCACAGCACTACAGTACTGTGACCTACACCACAGCTCATGGCAATGCTGGATCCCTAACCCACTGAGAGAGGCCAGGGATCGAACCCGAGTCCTCATGGATGCTAGTCAGATTCACCAACTGCTGAGCCACAATGGGAACTCCCATTTTGTCTTTAATGCATTTTTTGGTCATCAATACAAAACACCTTTAAAATATGTTTTTCAATAATTGTTTATGCCTTTTGTCTACTTTATTGAGGTATTGATTATTTTTCTTGTCGCTACATAGGATTTAATTTATGGCTAAGGATAGTAATCCTGCACATATTTTTCTTAGTTCGTCATGTTCTTTGAATTGTTTGTCACTCAAACTAAGACCTGAGAGCAGAAGATTTTCACAGAACTAATTTGAAATAGATCCTAAATACTAGAAAAATAAATTCCCTTTTTACTCATTTTTAGAAGACTCTTTCATACTTGTAACTTTTTAATTTCAACATGCGTGTGCCTAGAAAGATCCATGAGTGGTGCAAGAAGATAGTGACTGTGATCTTTTCTGGAATGGAAAGTAGTGAAATAGTCCAATAGTGCTTTTAAAATTCTCACTGGAATAATTTTGAAATACATGTAACTATCTTATTTTTAACTTTTCTAATAAAAATTCATAGTGACTATCAACCACTATTTGCTCATTGCTTCATGCAAGGTGGGGTTAGTTAGGAATTATAGAAGTAGACTGGATTTACATGTCCTTGCAACAGCAAGCAGATTGAACTGATTTGCCAGGAAAAAGTTATTGAATATTTTAAGTATAATTCAGTGTTTCTTCTAGGTGACAGATTTCTTTTAGGAACTGGTACTAAAAAGCCTGTTTACTGTGGTTTGTAATAGGAGATTTCAAAATATTTGGTTACTGTCTAAAACAAATCATGACAGTTAAAGCCAAGGTCATGGAACTTTGCTTTAGTTCATCAATTTCAGTGCAAAGATGTTATCCAGGAACATATTGGTATTTATTGAGGAAATTGGGTACTTAGATTGGATGTATCTCTTGGAAGCTAGTGGAAAAAAACTGTTCTAGAATCCAGAAACAGAGCCAAGATTATCTTACTTTCCAAAATGTCTCTAATAATTTTCCTTGATTTAATTTATTCTGCTTTTAAATCATTTTAAAAAACCTTGTGCAGTCTACATGCAATATGATCATGATGTTCTGCTCTGGCTCTCCCAAGTTGAAAGATGAACATTTTGGACTCAATTAAGAGAAGTTAATGAAGTGAGGGCAACACATAAGCATGAAACATGAAGCTGTAGCAAGAGGCTGGAATTTGAGGGAGGTTTGAAGTAATGGAATTTCCTACTTCAGGCAGACAATGTGTTTTTATTAAAGATAAGGTTTTAGAGTTCCCGTCCTGGCTCAGTGGTTAACGAATCAGACTAGGAGCCATGAGGTTGCAGGTTCGATCCCTGGCCTCGCTCAGTGGGTTGAGGATGCAGTGTTGCTGTGAGCTGTGGTGTAGGTCACAGATGCGGCTCAGATCCTGCGTTGCTGTGGCTCTGGCGTAGGCCGGCAGCAACAGCTCCGATTTGACCCCTAGCCTGGGAACCTCCATATGCTACGGGAGCAGCCCCAGAAAAGGCAAAAAGATAAAAAAAAAAAAAAGATAAGTTTTTGAGGAGCCTGGCTGTGAACCTGGCTTGTTAGAAATAAGAGTGTCTAGGAAGTTCCTATTGTGGTTCAGTAGTAACAAGCCCAAATAGTATCCATGAGGATGTGGGTTCATTCCCTGGCCTTGATCAGTGGATTAAGGGTCGGGGATCCAGCATTGCCATGAGCTGATGTTTGGTTGCAGATGTGGCTTGGGTCCTTCGTTGCTATGACTGTGGCGGAGGTCAGCAGTTGTAGCTCTGATTTGATCAAACTTCCATATCAGCAGGTGCAGCCCTAAGGAAAAAAAAAAAAAAAAAAAAAAAAAAAAGAAAGGAAAAAAAGAAAAAAGAGAGAAATAAGAGTGTCTAATGTAGGAAGGAGAAATGGTTGCGTAGATAGTCAGGATTTATTGTCCTATCACCTCCAGCCTCCTTGCATCCCTCCTTAGATGGGGTGCTCTTGACCACAGCTCCTGATTATGCTGGAGAAGAAAAGGAGAGGCAACATGATTAAGAGGATTCCCCGGAGACTCTTTCAGAGGACGCATTGGTTTTCATAACCGTAGAAAATCCCTGGACATCCCTAGAACTCATTTTCCCCAGATGCAAGACAAGAAAGTTGAACCAGGTTCTTTTTAGAACCCCTTCTACATCTGCTAATGTACTAGGACTTCTAAGAGAATGAAATAGAGGTCCTCAGATGAGAACAGTCTCATGTTGGGACCATCAGTTCCACTAACCCTTTAGCTTCTCTGGGCAGATAGTCCCTCCTTTGTCAGTACTAATGGTAATGACAATAATATGAAATAAAATTAAATAGATGCCCATTTAAAATCAATATGAGATCAAGATTTTTGGCTAGTAATCTGGATCTAGCCTGTTTGCTCTAGCCTTCCAAAGAATTTCATGCTTGCAATTATCCTTTTTTCCTCTCCTATATCATGGATTTTTCTATAGCCACTGGATAATTGCCACTAGCTCACAAACCTATCTTAACACACACATCTTAAAACAAATACACCAACTTTCCTGCATTATCACAACTTCAAAAACATGTCTAGACTTTCTGTCTCTACCTCCTCTCACTCACTTTCTTCATTACACATGCTAATTAGATTTCCATCTATATTGCTGCACTGAAATGGCACTCATAAATGTTCCCAGTGGTCTAGACCTTGCTAGAGCCAATGGTAAGTTATCTGCCTTCAACTTTATTGACTTCCCAGAGGTATTTCTCTCTTATGACGTTGTGTTTTTAAACCCTTCCTTCTCTGGGCTTCCTTCCATTCACTCTTAGTAGATTTCCTTCTAGTTAACTAGCTGTTTTCTGTCTCCTTTGCTGGCTCTTCTTCTTTTTTCTTTTCATTTTTTTACCCCTTTTTTCATTTTTGGCTGCACCTGTGCCATGTGGAAGCTCCCAGGCCAGGGACTGAACCTGCGCCACAGCAGCAACCCAAGCCATAACAGTGATAATGCCAGATCCTTCACCCTCTGAGCCACTGGGGAACTCCTGCTAGCTCTTCTTTTTCCTGGACCTCCGAATGTAGAAGTGCTTGGACATTTCAGTCATTGAAGAGATAGGTGGAATTTTAAGACATGAGATGAAAGCTGTGAGGAGGACTGGGAAATGAGGAAAAGGGAACATGCTATAAATTTTATAGAAAACTTCTCTTTGTCTAGAATTTTGGATAGGTGAAGAAGAGATTTATTATTTATAGAAGGAGTTTAAAATATCCCATCAAATATATAGTATCTTCTTTGAGACTAGGAAAAGATTTCTAGAGACACTGAACCCTCATTTTTTTCTAGCCCTGAAATCAGTGAAAAGTCAAAGGATGCTAACCCAGTGAGGTTGGTGAGCTAATTAGGGCCCATATTGAAGGTAGCAATTTCCTTTTATTGGAAACCAAAGTCTTAGCAATGTTCCAAAAGAGAAACCAAAAGTGTGTCACCATAGACTTTCTCATTTTTCTCGGTCTTCTCTCTCCAAAGGGTGCTACTCTAGGGCCTGGGGCCAAACCACATGGAGGCCAACATTCACTCCTCAATTCCCAAAATATTTATTGAGCTTCTACTATGTGGAAGGCATGGATGGGTGGGGCTGTCTTGGAAAAATATACCAAAGAATAATAGAATTTTTGTTGGAACTAAAATGTCACCTATGAAAATACTGACCTCACTAATATGAAGCATTTTTTTTCCATGGTTTCTCAGGATACCATGGGGCATGGAATGATATATATAACAAGAGTTTAGAGAGTCGTAATAGGGAGTTAAGTTTGGTCTTTAAAAAAGAGACTGCAACTTTAAAAAAATAGAAGTCTTTGAAATTATAATTGAATTTAATTTTTTTTCTTGGCAGTAAAGGAATCAATATCTAGGAGAACAGTAGAAAATTATCCCTTATGTAGATTAACAAAGAGTAGTCTTTCCACTGAGCAAAACAGGTGACTATTTTGAGTGATAAGCCTTCTCACTAAGGAAATTGAAACTTTGGCATCTAGAAAACTTCTCCTACTGCTCCTGCTTCCTCCTCCAGAAATATTGCATTGGTAAATTGAGAAGCGGTAGCTTCCCAAAGAAAAGTAATCTATAAAGTATTATTCTATGTGTCTTTGCCAGGATCTAAGAAATGGTTTAAAAAAAAAAAAGGAACTGTTTAGTTTTTATATCGGTTAGGGTTTAGAGTGAGCCCAGTTTACCAAATCTGGCATTTTTAATACCCAGAAACTTTTGTGAGAGAAAAAGAGAGGGGGAGTAACTCCCCACCGATATCTATATATGTCTAGGATGCTGAGCATCCCCTCATGTGGCTAGACCATGAGGGGACCGACAATGACCATTGGGGCTGAGGTATCTGGAGTCTTATAACATCAGAGGATGGGAGAAGGTGAACTTGCCAACTTTCTTTCTAGTTCTTGTGATTTAGCTGTCACTTTTAGTTTTACTCATTTGTGGAAATTCAACAGGTTACGTTCCTTCTTAAGGTCCTTTCAAAATAATTGCTAGCAATATATTCTCTTTAAAGTTTGGAGAAAGGATTTTTTAAGTGATGTCTAAACTTTATCTTGAAAAGCTTTTGTAAATACTTAAAAAAATTTTATTTATCATGTATGAGTGGGAAGAATCATAAGTAAATACTAAGTGCAGGTAAAGGTGTTGGTACCATGTGTAAATTAGTATTGAAGTCCAGAGGATAACATGGAACCACTATACATCCAAAGAAAAACTCTATAGAGAAATTGAGCTGACATGGAATGGAGTAAAGGGCACTGAAGATGTGGCCTGGGAGTTTTGGGTCACTAATTATTTGTTTGTTTGTTTTTTTGTTTGTGAGGGAAAGAATGATTAAAAGGGATATGAGACTCACACAAGGATTTGTCTCTGCTTCTGTGGACAAAACATGGAGCTCAAGTCTCTAGACTTGTTGAAAAGGACCTTGCAGTTATTCATATTCCTCCTTCCTCCTTCTCTTCCTTTCTTTCTCTTCATCTACGATTTATTCAATAACTATTTCTTGAACTAGATACAAAGATCGGTCAAATTAAAATCATGTCTACAAAGAGCTAAGAATCTGATAGTGGAGACATCTCCCCCCAAAACACAATTATATCTAAATGCAAAGATGAACTCCTTGTGAACACGGTGGAGAGAATTACTGTCCAGCTAGTGACTTTCAGAGAAAGCTTAACCCAGGAATTGACACATGAACTGCATCTTGAAAGGTAGAGGGGAAGGCATTCCTCCTAGGTGGTAGGAACAACATGAGCAAAAGCACAGAAGGGGTGCTCTCTAACATTTTTTAGGGCGCTCTGAATAGACAAGCCTGGGGTTGTAGGTTGGAGCCAGAATGAACATGAGTTTGATTGGCCCACTAAGAAATTTGTAATGTAGATGATGATTCCTAAGTGGTTTTAAGTAGAGGAACTTCACTATCAGATTTATTTCATAAAATTATACAGACAATTGATTATAAGAAAACAGACTGATGGAAGAGTCAATAAGAGGCTATTGCAGTAGCCCAGAAAGGCTTTCTTATATCATAGCGACCAAGTCAGATATGATGGCCAAATATTTCTTGGGTGTTTTATGTCAAATGAGGGAAATGGCCAAATAAACCAAACAATATTTCTTTTTGGATACTATGCTCGCCAAGGATTTGGCTGGAGAAAGAGCCTGCAGTTAGAATTCCATAGAAGCAGGTATCAAGAAAAAAATTCTCTGTCTTTATTAATATAATTCTGGCTGTTGTAAAAGATAAACTCCTGTCTCAAAACTTAAAACAAAATTTTGGGAGTTCCTGTCATGGTTCAGCGGTTAATGGGGTTAAAGGACCCGACTAGCATCCATGAGGACATGGGTTCAATCCCTGGCCTTGCTCAGTGAGTTACGGATCCGGCATTACTGTGAGCTGTGGTGTGGGTCACAGAGGTGGCTCAGATTACGTGTTGCTGTAGCTGTGGCCAGCAGCTACAGCTCCAATTCGACCCCCAGCCTGGAAACTCACATATGACACAGGTGCAGCCCTAAAAAGCAAAAAAAAAAAAAAAAAAAAAAGAAAGAAAGAAAGAAAAGCAGGCTTGACTTTGAAGTTGAAATTAGCTGAACAGTCTCCTGTTTGTGCCTATATGCCTGCATTCCATTTTGAATTTGTTCCGTATCTGGAGGCTTTATTCAAGACCTGAAGCTTGCCTGGCACAAAACAGGAAGTCTTACCTTATGTCCTCTGCCAGGAATATGCTCAAGATACCACTTTAATTTAGTGGGGATTTACAAAATTATACAGAATGACTCAAAACCTATTCCTGGTGCCTATTAGAGTGTTGCATACCATGACTCAATAAAAAGAGGTTCAATCAATAAATATGCATGTGAACAAACAAGGACAGGAAATGTATATGATGTAATTACGTCAGGTAACAAGATGTGCCCCTGCCTGAACCTCTCAGCTCCAGCCTCTGAATATTAACATCCTGAGGCAGTTCTCATGTCCATTCAGCATGGCCCTGTCTCCTGACTCACTCCTCAGAGAGGATCAGAAACAAAACAACCCAACTGTGTCCTAGGATTTTGTTACTGAGAATGGTTATGCTACAATTATTTTGTTCTACTTTTTATTTAGGGTTGATTTAAATTTACCTGTTTAAATAAATATGTAGTTAACCATAAACAGTCGCACATATAACTCGCCACAAAAAAAGAGAATGGAGGTGCCTCAATTTCTTTCCTTGCAGAAACTAGTTAAGAAGTTAGCTACTCTTTTTAAGGCCTCTGACCTCTTCCCAATCCTTCCCCTGCAGATCTTGGGTGACAGCTTAAGTTGCAGAGGCAGCTCAAGGAGTCTCTGCTGGCCACCACAGGCTTCTCTCACTCCAAGAATAATATTCACTACAATCACAATGACCACAGCGGTGAAGAGGAGGAGACTCAGATGCATTTACATGTCACTGAACATCAAGGGTGGTGACTTCTTCATTGAAGCACTATCATCTGAATCTCTGAAAAAGCACATACCTGATATTTAATAGAACATAAAAAATTCAGAGTCTTTCAAACCAAAGAATGCAAAACCAAAGTCTGGAAGCAACTGCAGATGTTCCTTTTAAAAATAACTTTTATTATTTTTAACAAGTGTCTGGTACAGTTAGTTGTCTCATTTATAAAGAACCATTAGTCCTGCAGTCTGTCTCTAATGTAATAGCCAAATGCCTTGACCAGAGTGAGAATTTAGCAAAATATCTTTGTCTTAAGAACATTTCCTTTTGCCTTTGGCATCCTGGGAAGTGGCATTCTGTGCTTAGGCATGAAAATGATTAATTCTGAGTCTCCCATGGCAGAATTACTGTTTACATTTTACTAACTCACAGCTCATGCTATCTGCAGACTATTCATCACTGATGAGCTAGAAGCAACCTGCCTTTTACCAGTAGCTGCATTCCACTCATGGCACATTTTTCATAGATTATAGAGCAATTTGTAAAGATAGAACTTTTTAGTTTGAAGTAACACACCTCAGAAGCCATTTATTGGAGAATTTGATTTGGACCCAAAACACTGACTTAATAGAAAAATAGCTTGACATAACTTCTTTAAATGAATAAATGTATTAGTAATAGAAGCTTAGAATTAAACATAATAATAAAATCATCCAATAGAATTTGTATGTGGCTCCCGACCACTGCCTATCTCCACACTCTTATTCTTGCTCCCAGTTCTGTTGTTATTCCACTCTAGTATTCTCTTCTCACTAGTGCATTACCTCAAGGACTTGCTCCCTGCTGAGTCCTTGGTGATGGTTGGTATAGGGAGTGGGTCTTGAAGATATAAGAGATATTTATATTTATGGGGGGGGAAATCACTCACATTGAAGCAAGCTATTATTAGCCCCATTTTACAGATGATAAATCCACATCATAGGGCAAAGAGAGCTCGAGTCTCTTACCCAAGCTAGGAAGTAGGAGAACTTGAATTTCCACATAGGCAGTGTGGCTTTTCTTTTAAATGCCATGCTCACACATGCTAATAGTGCCAGGGTTATTATTAATCAGTATAATAATATCAATAATATCAATTATTGCTTATTATCAGTTATTATTCACTAGATACCTATTAAACATATGATACACAAATACAGTTTTTCAACATTTGGTGAGAGAACAATGGGTAATTTATGGCCCCTGGAGTTTCAGGTATGACAGTTGGTTCTTGAGAATAAGAAATTATTTTCTGCATTTATTCAATTTGAATTTTTCAAATGGGGATATTCCATGCAAGGCATTCTGGGAGTGGAGAGTTAAATAAAATGATGTTTGCATCAAAGTTTATTGTAGGAGGGGGGTATAGTATGTCATCTGTTTATGGTCCAGGCACAGGATTAGGAAGTGCCAAAAGACAGGTAAGCATAAAGAGCTATGAGATACACAGGAAAATATGAGGAATGAAGGGAGTAGGATGTAATTGAGAACAAAGAGGGGTATTCCAGCTGAATTTTGAGGGATGGGTAGCATTTGAACATAATTAATGTAAAGTGTCTGTGATGAAGGACATTCCTGGAAGCTGGGAGAGAATTTGGGGTGGTGGGGAGAGAATATCGTTCCCTTTGACTGTTGCACATTGAGGAGCAGAGGTATGCTGAGACCGAGGAACAGGTAAGTTGGTACATTGTAGAGAACCTTGACAAGAAAGTTCATCTGTCATGTATTAAGTACCTAATATATGCCAGGCATTTTACATACTTTTTCTCATGTAATTCTCACAACTGCAGATAATTGTTTTCTCTGTTCTACCAAGGAGAAAACTGAAGCCTAGAAGGCCTAAGCAACTTACCTAAGGTCAACTGGAAATATACTAGGATTGGAATCCAGGCTTGCATGGATCCTAACGTGCATTTTTTTTCATTCCATCATAACCTGTTTCTTCTGAAGACCACAAGGGACCCTTGAAGATTTCTTCGGGGAAAAGTACATGAGTACATTTACTCCTTAGGCATCAGTTTGCTTAATGAATAGGAAGGAGGCAAGACTAAGAAGTTCAAGTGGCCTCAAGCAGGGTATTGTTAGAGGACTTAAGAATAAGAAATGGTCTGTAGGACACTGTGGAATTGAAATCTGTAAGGCCTCCTTTTTTTTAGATATAGTAGGAGGGGTTGGTAAACACAAACTCGGTGACCTGTTTCTGTCTCTGAATTTTGTGGTTAAACTCACCTTCCTGTCATCCTGCTGCTGATCTTAGTAACACCTGATCTTTCCTGGAGCCTTTGTTCTCACTTCTACCACATCACCAGAGGTTTTCACTAAAACCTTGAAACATCTAGCAGTCAATAAAGTCTACCCATGATCTCTGGACCTCAGCCTTTCAGTGGAATGTATGGTCCTTTGGGATATCAGTTCTCCCTCAGTTGAGATTAGTACACAGTAAATCCCCAAATATAGTGTACTTTGTGAATGCTGTCCTGAAGCCCAGGGAAAATAAACTGGAGGAGAGCCTCTCAGGCAACTGTCAGAGAAGGAAGAAGAAAGGAAAGCAGGGAAAGAAGATGTCTTGGTTTTGTTTTTGCTTCCAGCTCAGTGTCACTTTTCACAAGCTCCATGGTCAGAAACGACACCATTGGCTGCACTAAGAGCTCCACCGCCAGGAATGAAGCAGGTTCTTAGTAAATTACCAAGGGGAATTACGATAAAGGAGACCACGTAGTCATTCCTGCCATCCCTTTTCCCCCTTCCCTCCATTTCTAGTGTGTTAATAGGTGATTTTGGTTTACAATCCCCTCTTATTTCTCTCAAGTATCTATAGTCAGATTCACCCATTCAGGAGATAGTGGAACAAAATAGCACCAAATTATACTCTGATGTGCAATCTTTGCTTTGTTTTTCAGGGATGTACTTCATCTCAGGAAGCAGAGATAATTGTCTAAATTAGGCTGTTGTGACCAAGATACAGTATATTGTTCAGTTACTTAAAACCAGAGAAATGATGACTTGACCAAAAGCACGAACAACTACTAAAAAAAAAAAAAAAGAGTTGGAATTAGAGCAAGTAAGAGGGAAATACTTCCATGAGTCACTGGCTGTTTAAAATATCCAGGAGTTTTTCATATTTGGCACTGATGGTCCCTCTAATTCCCACAAAATTAATATGTGAGCTTGAATAGATTTCCTGTTCACTAGTAACTTTCAGAAAGTTGGCAGTTTGGGCTGTTGAATGCGTTACAACTCAGATATGAATTTTCTTACAAATCTTAAGCCTAATTTAAAAATAGATGCCTAGATTAGGATGTAGTCATATATGTTATTAGGTAGTCGCAGATATTGTATTTTTCTAATGGTTACCTCTCTCCCTTAACCTCCATCCATTTTAGGAACTTCCATAGCAGTGAATTTCAGTAAATTTTTGTGCCTCTCTCCAAAGGCTGCTTGAAGACAAACATTTCCAACTGTTTGTTGCAAAACTTAGGTATTTCTCAGGCATTGGATTAGATTTAAGCAAAATGTTCTCATCAGAATGTTCAAAAGTTTATATTAAGTGTCATAGAAACCTTTAAAAAATTTTTGATTTTGGCCAAAACCTTAATACCTCAGCAGTCCATGATTATTCCTTCGAATTCTTCATTGAAGAAACTCATGGACTTGGAGAACAGAATTGTGGTTGCCAAGGAGAGGGGGAGGGAGTGTGATGGACTGGGAATCTGGGGTTAATAGATGCAAAGTATTGCCTTTGGAATGGATAAGCAGTGAGATCCTGCTGTATAGCACTGGGAACTATATGCAGTCAATTGTGATGGAGCATGATGGAGGATAATGGGAGAAAAAGAATGTATATATGTATGTGTGATTGGGTCACTTTTCTGTACAGTAGAAAATTGACAGAACACTGTAAACCAACTGTAATGGAAAAAATAAAAATCACTTAAAAACCTTAAAAATTATCAATTGGTGAAACTCTCTCATTTTTTCTCTCAAAAATGGAACCATAACTCAGGGTGAAGTATGGTTTCCCATAGTTAGGGTTTCCCAGCGTAACTTACCTAGAATCATCATGGTGCTTTATAGCCTTCCAAAATCTCAGATCATGAGCAGAAACACTTGCTTCTACAGAGTGAAGTCAGGCTTATGAATGAATGTGTGCTATGAGAGTATGGTTAGGCTTCTTGTAGGACACAAACGAAAGTTCAGGAATATATTTGTCCTGATCTATTAGTTGACATTCAGGTTTTTTGTTTTGTTTTGTTTTGTCTCTCACATCCTAAAGAGCTCCTAGAACAAGGAAACTTATATTAGTGGAAGGTGCCCAATGTTGTTGGAGGGTGTGGGCAGCAGATACAGTGGAGATGAATGGTGCTGGGGGTGGAGCAGAGCTGTGAAATGAGGATGTGACGGTGAATAGGAAAATGTCACTTTTTCCTGTGCTGACGATTCACAGCTTTCTCCTTCCCTTAGTCTTTGCTTCTTTCAAGATGCCGCTATGGCTGGAGAAGCAGGGGAGGAAAGGGGTTGGTAACGTTTCTCATTTTCCATTCCCCAGTGTTGTATGGCAGTGATGTGCTTTTGATGCTGCCTGATGCAGCTGTTCTGAGAAACATATGCAGCTGCGCTCAGGGTCCCTTACTCATGGAGACGGTCTTTCTTTAATACGTTTGCCATCCTGAGCACCTACTATGTACACCAGTTTTATAAAAGTGGAGAGTACACAGACCTGCTGCTCAAGGAACATGCAGTCACTGGGAAAGAGAGATGTGAAGACAGGTCATGATGTTATTGTGGCACAGGTTGGGGGATAATAGAGGCATGGTTGCAGGAAGCACAGGGGAGGAAGTCAACTGCCACCCCAGCCAGCTACTATGAAGCAGGTGCTGCCTGTCTGGGCCTGCTTCCCCTGTGGTCTGGCCTTGTTTGAGGGAAGTCCTATGTGCCAGGAAGCAATCCAGGAAGGTGGTTATCATGGTGAACTTCCACAACTGGATGTGCCTTATTGGTAGGTAATGAGAATGTTCTTCCTCCATCCATTAAACTAGTAGGACAGCAAGGGAAGAAGGAAGCCACCGTGTGTTACTACAAAGACTCACTAGGAGAAGCCAGTTGACTTCTCCCTGAAGGAGATCTGGCCTTTGGTGAGTTTCCATTTTTTGTGTGTCTTCTCTGTCTCCTCCCAACATCCTTTTATTATCTGGGATGGAACACTGTGACCCTTTGCAACAGGGTTAAAATAACAGCAGAGGCTCAAATAAAGGTTGAATTTTGCTGACCTTTTATGTTCTCCCAATAACTTGCAGTCTGTATCAGCAAAGCAGGGGGCCCTTTCTCCCAGTTCCCAGCATGCCATTGAATCTGTCAAGGCAATTAAGTTTCTTTTGCTCTTTTAATTTGACATAAACATGTCATCCTTTCCATTCCAGGTCATTCCCCTTCTTGTCCTCACTCCCACTCTTTGACCAAGTTGCTTTCAGCCCTCCTGGGATCATTTACTCCCCATTCCATCTCGCAACTTTGACCCGTGGTTGAAACAGCAAGACTTTGTCTCTTGTAGTTCCTGTGGATCGCAGCATATTGTGCCTTGGTTCAGGCAAACTTATCTCCCAGAGGGTCATAAGGACCCATTATCTTCACTGTGAAATTAAAAAATTGATTCACAAGAAATTTGTTAAGTGTTGCTTACCTGTACCCAGCATAGTGAATGACCATTTTATGGAAAAAGATTATGTCTTTAGCAAAGCAATGCACAGACATGGGTTAACAAGGCATCTTGCTGGCTCCCTAAGGGTATATATAAGGAGAATATGGACTTTCCTAAATTATATGCAGTCAGAAACTGCTGAGGTGATCGTGGGAATTTCCATGCTCTCCTTTTTTTTTTTTTTTTTGGTGGTGAAGAGGTTACTGAAAGGATAGCCTCTGATTCCATTTTTGATCTGCCCCAGCTGCTTCTCTGTCTCTCCCACCCCCATCTTCCACAGCCAGATCTCAAAATGTTATCTTATTTCTGACTGTTGAATGCCTTAGTGCTGGGAGTGACTGAGAAAGAGAAGAGGGGAGAGAAGCCTCTAATGGTGACCCCCCCCATCTGTCTTACGCTCTGAGAGTAGGTTTGTTCCTTTCCTTTCATCTTTCTCTGCACTCCGATGTTTTTATGGAAAGATGTTCGTGATAGCCAAAGTTGTTTTTTTCTGAGATATAAATGAATTCAAAATTCTGCCTAAAAGAAATACCTCACCTCACACTATCTCTCCGAGCCCCACCCTTGAGCAACTTCATTTAAATTGTTTCTCCTCTAGGAGCCTCCTGTGAGGTAAAGTACGGCTGCTTCTTTCTGCCTTCTCAGCATCTCATCATAGCAGATAGACACACACAGGAAACCCCCAGAGGACCAAGAGCTTGCTTCAGATGGAGGAGTGATGCAGATTCTGTTCTTAGGACCCAAGAGAAAGCGTAACCTCAATGGAGGGAGGCCTTGGGAGAGAGCTGCAGGGAGTAAAGAGTTCATCCTGGGTCTGACTAGTGTCCAGAACTAATTCTGACTAGGGTTCAGAACTAGAGTTCAGCTTCACATATTTCCCTGGGGATGTAGCCTCCTCTAACTCTTACGCCAAACCTTGAAAACCAGTGCTTCTCAAAGGTTCACGGGCATACAAATCACTTGGGCGATTTTGTTAAAACGTGGTTTTAATTCACAGATCTGGGATGAAGCCTGAGATTAGCATTTGCAACAAGTTCTCAGGTGACACCTTGGCTTCTGGTCTGGGGATCACATCCTGAGTTGGTAGACTCTCAGCTACCCCTCACCATGTAAAAGACAGCAGGATAAGAAGATATTTAAAGTCAGACCTTCCAACTGTTTCTAATTTGATTTCTAAGTAGTTCTGAGTTCCATCGCTTTCTGCTGTACATCTTTCTCTTGCCTTCTCCCCCTCCTCGGTTGTCTGGAGGTTGGCAGCAGCTTCATCTGTTCTCTTTGCTATAAGTGAACCCAAGTTACCCTGGGATGAGGTCACATTTTCCAAAGACGTGTTTCTGGCCTGTGGTGAAGGGGGAGGGGCTGTCTGAGCTGTTGAGGCCTGGGAAATGTAGCTTGTGTGTAAGATGGAGCAGAGTCTGGGCAGCGCCTGGAATTGAGGACATTCCCCAGGCAGAGGAAGTGGGGAGGCCTGAGCAGCTGCCCGAGCTTTCCTAATCTAGTCTCCTGGACTCCTGGAAATAGACTGTGCCCTGTGTAAGGTATCCTGTGGCCTGCAGCTGGGAAGAAGTCTCTGTCCTGTCTGTTAGTGCCTTGAAGCTTAATTACAGTTTAAGATTCTTAAAGAGAATGTAACTTAAATTATCATGCACACCCGCATGAAATAATGTTTCCTAAGATACGGCCTTTCAGAGTGTGATATTATGATTTATAAGAAGTATATATTTGGTTATTCAGATGACCAGGCTGTATTTCTCATATCATGTTGGTGTTCTGCTGCTCCTGGTGCCAATTCCAAAAGCCCTTGGAATTTCTCTTGATAAGACTGATAAATGTGTCTTTTGTTATATTAATGTAGAGACTCTAGGAAAGCTCCTGTATAATCTAAGGGTAGGAGCTGGTTGCCTGGAGAACCAACCAGTTGATTAGAAGATTGGATCCTTCAGTCCCAGCTCTTACCCCTCCTCCAGGGTGGGGAGATGGGCTGGAGATTGAGTTCAGTTGCCAAGGGCTAATGATTTAGTCCACCAAGTTTCTGTACTGAAGCCTCGAAAGGACAGGGCCAAGAGCTTCTGGGTTGGTGAACACATGGAGATGCAGAGAGTGGCTTGACTGGCAAAGAGCTCTTTGCCTCTTCCCACATACTTTGTCTAGAACCTCTCTTCCAGCTGGCTGTTCCTAAGTTGTATTCTTTTATACTAAATTGGTAATGTAGTGAGTAAATGGGTTTCCTGAGTTCTGTGAGCTGCTCTAGCAAATTAATCAAATCAGAGGAGGGTGTTGTGAGAAGTGATTTATAGCCAGATCCACAGGACACCAATCCTATGGATCAGGGCCCACCCTAATGACCTCATTCAGCCTTAATTACTTTCTTAAAGACCCCATCTTCCTCGCCAAATACAGACACACTGGGATCAGGGCTTCAGCCTGTGAATTTGGGGGGAGGGGTACGCAAACATTCCATCTACAACACAACTAAACACACAGATAATACCTAATTACAGAGTATGGTGCATGCCAAGAAGGAGAAGGATACAGGCTCTTTTTAGAGGTGTATGACATGGAATTACTGTATAAAGATCACTTTTATTATCCACCAAAAATGTTAATCAGTAAAGCCAGAAGGATAAAATTGAGAATACTGTATCCTCTATTCCCTTTTTGGAAACCAGAATCTATTCTATTCATACTTGCTTCAATGCCCACATAATCATCCTTCACTTCCTTTAAGAGAATGTGATAGTTTTGTGAAATATAGCTATGACCATTGCCTGACTCTGGAAATGTAATTAGCAGATGCCTTACATATCTGGGTACTGGGCCTTTTGGTATTTGGTAAAACTAGAGAAAGAGAAAAACAAGAGTTTGTGTCTGGCAAGAGTTCCTATCCCAGAGTTTTGCTTACATTTTGTTTATCATCTAAAGGTCCTTATTACATGAATTCAAAAAATTTCATGGTTGTCATCTAAGTAAAAGTAGTGTAATTAAAAACATGTTCATTTGAATTTTAATTTTTCAAACTTAGTTTTACAAAAAGTAAGCATAATGTCGCTCTTTGGCAGGAGAAAAATCAACTTGAAAAATATTTAGTTTTTATCCAAACTGAAACAAACTTAGATAAGTAAGAAGACTACTGAACATGAGACCATGTATTATGTGCATCTTGTTATTATTCCTAACTCTGAAATACTCTATCATAGTTTGTTTACAGGCACAGAGGTCAGTGTTTATTCTCCTTACCATGTGTGATGCCTGTGTAGAAGAATTGTGTTCAGTTTGGGGCTAACCATCTATGAAAGGTATTGTAAACTGAGAGCTACTCAAGATGGAGAAAAAGATGTTAGGGGGCATGCAACTCTGTAGTGTGAAGAATGGGGGATGTTAAGATGAGTTCCCTTAGTTTCTGCCCATTAACACTGGGTGGGGTGGGGAGATGAGGGCAGTACCTGAAGGTAGAATCCATGTGCGGTTACAACACTTGGATTCATAGGTGAAAGTTTTAGGAGCATAGAAATTGCACAGTGTGGGAAAGAGGACTGTCCATAGATGAATGGGATGCTATGGGTAGGGGAAGGAGAGATGTTGGCCTCTCTCTAGGAGTCCAGTCAAAGTTTGATAACTGAGTAAAGGTATCAGACATGATAAGAATGACCCTAGCATCAAATGGCAAGCCCAGCAGTATCACTCTCAGTTCTGATATTCCATGATGTCCCCTTTACCACCACCTCCCCTCTTTCCCCAAAGATAAGGCTGGATATCCCTGTGATATGAGCTTTCAGGTCACTTTGAGTAGCAGGTGATGACTACACCAGATCCACAGAGACAAGGCCAGTCTACCTACAGATTATTCAAAATACAGGTTCCTCACACTATGATCTTCCTTTTGAACACCATAATTATACAAGCCAGATGCTATCATTGCCTAACTTGCTTCATTGATGGTAAATTAGGCATTTAGAAACTAAAGTATTGGGTAGATGGTGGAGGGGCTCTTATTAGGCCTTATTTCAGTGACCTCACTGTTTCACTAATGGCTTCAGAGTGGTGTGTAGTTATGAGCATAAAGTAGTAGGGTATAATTATAAGCCTCTACATATAAGGTCAGTTGTTTTTTGACCAAGGTACCATGCTAATTAATGGAGAAGGAATAGTTTCTTCAGCAAAGGGGGATAGAAAAATTGGATAGCTATGTGACAAAAATGAACCTCAATCCTTATCTCACACCATATACAAAAATTAACTCCAATGAATCACAAACCTAAGTATAAGAATTACAAATATAAAACTTCTATAAGAAAACATAGGAGAAAAATCTTGAATTTTGAATTTGATGATTATTTCTTTTTTTTCTTTTTTTGTCTTTTTTTTTTGTCTTTTTAGGGTCTCACCAATGGCATGTGGAGGTTCCCAGGCTAGAGGTCTAATCAGAGCTGTAAGCTACTGGCCTACACCACAGCCACAGCAATGCCAGATCCAAGCCATGTCTGTGACCTATACCACAGCTCACGGCAATGCCAGATCCTTGACCTGCTGAGTGAGGCCAGGGATGGAACCCGCAGCAGCCTCACAGTTCCTAGTTGGATTCATTTCCGCTGCGCCATGACTGGAACTCCTGATGATTAAATGCACAAAAAAGGAAAAATAAATGAATAAATTGGACCATATTGAAATTTATAAGGACTGCTTTTCAAAAGATACTGTAATAAAAATGAAAAGACAGCCATAGCCTGGTGGAAATTATTTGCAAAACATATATCTTACAAGGGACATGTATCTGGAATATATAAATAACCCTTACAAGTCAATAAGAAGATAATCCAATTTTTAAAAAGGAAAGAAACAGGAAAATGTTTGAACAAATACTTCACCAAAGATGACATATAGATGACAAATGGGTACTTGAAAAGATGCTCAACATCATTGGATAAATTGGAAACCTGTACCCAACTGTTTTTAGCAGATTTATTTGTTTTTGTTTGTTTTTTGTTTGCTTGTTTTTTGCTTTTTAGGGCCGCACCTGCAGCATATGGAGGTTCCCAGACTAGAAATCCAGTCAGAGCTACAGCTGCCAGCCTACACCACAGCCACAGCAACACCAGATCTGAGCCGTGTCTGTGACCTACACCACAGCTCACGGCAACACCGGATCCTTAACCCACTGAGTGAGGCCAGGGATCGAACCTGCATCCTAGTCGGATTCACTCCTGCTATGCCACGATGGGAACTCCTATAAAATTCTTTAAAAATTAATTTCTGTAGAAATTCTTTCTATAGGTTAGAAAGCAGGGTGTACCTCATGAGTACAAAGGGAAAGAGATGGATTACAAAGGGGTGCAGAGAAACTTTTAGGGATGATGGATCTATTCCTTATTTGATTATGATATTCTTTCATGAGTGAATACATATGTTAAAATTCATCAAGTTATGTGCAATATATTGGTCACCAATTATACCTCAGTAAAGATTATATATATGCGTGTACATGTATACATACCCACATATATACATACTCATGTATGTACACTTCCATGCACATAGCCACATGTTCTTAGTCAAATTAATAACCTCTCTGCCTTGAGTTTATATTTGTGTAAAGTGGTAATATAATACTATTTTCCTCAAGGAGGACAACAGTGCTGAGCCCAGAGCACGATCTCAATAAATATTAGCGGAAAATATTACCCTGCGCAAGAGTTCACTTTGTTTTATACCTTGCTGATTTCTTTATTTTGCCTGATTGTTTTTCCTTTATGTTTGAGGGTGTTTGTTCACAGGAACAAAATTGTGTTCCCTCAGGACCTCTTTTCTAGAGGCTTTGTTTGTTGTTTGTTATTGTCCTGTTTTGTGTTTGCAAGATCTGACTCTTGGGGCAGCGTGAGTAGAACAAATGGCGAAGAAGTCTTGCAAGATGGCATTCCCAGGCCTGCAAGGGGAAACCTTGTGCTCAGAAACATTCCATCCTCCTCCACAGCTAAAATGCCTTTCTTGGCTGAAGTGCCTCCCTCAGCATTTCTGTTTTGAACGCCCCTTCTTGGAGGATCCTAACCCAGCTGCAAGAATTCACTGTGGGCTGAAATCTGGCAGATTAAATCCCAGGGAGAAAAAGTGATATGAAAGTAATATTTGTTCTTAAAATGACAAACACTTATTGCAGATATTTACAATTTTCTATGTTTCAATTTAATCATTGGGGATTTTGCAGATGAGCAAAAGAAGGCACTGGAATTTGCCAAACGGCACTTTTCCTTTGCTTCTTTTAATTTTCTTTTTAAAAGTAGACTCCACTACAACTTTTCAAAATCAGCTCTCCTTTAGGTAAAAACTTACTATTGCAATTACTAATACACAGGATTTGTATCTATTTCTTTATATTTTTGTTAAACTGAGTAGTCTAGTTTTAAGAAAAGGTTGAGCAACATATTTACCCCTTTTCATATTAAAGAGCAAAGAGTGAAATGGCACTGTTTATTTCAATGCTATAAAATTCTATGTCATCTCTTTTCCCATTTCCATTTTTTTTTTAATAGAGAAAAAACAAAAGGGAAAACTAAAGCCTTTGTGTACTGGTTGCCTATCATCTTGACTATGGTGATTTTTTTTTCTTCATTTGCCTAGCACTCTCCTGTCATTCAAAGTGCCCTGTCAGCTGTTGACCTCCTACCTCCTTCAGATCTTAACCTTCACCTACATCAACTGCAATTGACATTGTCCTATTCCCACAACTTTCATAATGTACCAAATTACATGCCAGTACTTTTACCGATGTCATAGATGGTGAATTAATAAGAACTGCATTATTTACAGCTATGAGACTGACTATGTGGGTTTGCAGAGGAAATTGCCACAGATTAATATCTTAATTTCAGAAAGCATTTGACAGTGTCTTTTATTATATTCTAATATGCATGACTAGCTGAAGAAATGTTTTCTAATTGGTTTTACATAATTTTGTAATGGCTTGGAAGGATTTCTGTGGTATCTAATCATGAAATAATATTATAGAAAGAGGATTCTAGTGCCAAGGTACTACACCCCATTCTCTTAAAATGACAAAATGTTGGAGTTCCCATCATGGCTCAGCGGTAACGAACTCAACTAGTGTACATGAGGACGTGGGTTCCATCCCTGGCCCTGCCCAGTAGGTTAAGGATCCAGCATTGCCATGAGCTGTGGTGTAGGTTGCAGTCTCACCTTGGATCCTGTGTTGCTATGGCTGTGACTATGGTCGGCAACTGAAGCTCCGATTTGACCCCTAACCTCGGAACTTCCATATGTTACAGGTGCAGCCCTAAAAACCAAAAAATAAATAAATAAAATAAAATGTTCATGAGACTAAGTAAGATAACTGAGAAAAGAGAACCAATTTATTGTACAGAAGAGTCTCTGTGATTGAGGGCAAATGAAGTGTAGCAGACTTGTATTCTCCCAAGAAATTCCTCAGAAGACTCATACATACATAGCACATTGCCATGAAATTTATGAGGACTCAAATGCAACAAATGGGAATCAAAAACTAATGAGATCTAAGACTTCATCTATGGAAGCATATCTGACTTTGTGTTCATGTTTAGATTCCTTCTCAAAAAAACATTCCAATAGAGAGGACTAGCACATGTAATTTGACACATTCATTTAAGTCTTCTGCATAATAGAAGACTGCGAGGAGATTTAATTGTTGCCTTCAACTACCTGAAGAGCCATCACAGGAAAAAGGGATTACATTACTCCTGTTTTTCTTCTTCCAATATACAAAACCAGGAGCAGGGGTAGAAATTGTGGGGAAGTAGACCATTGTTCAATGTTAGAGAAATTATATTTGACTGAGATTTTCTGTAGGACAGAAAGGGCTTTTTTGGAAAGTAGTGATTTTTCTTCACTCAGGAAAAATTCAACTAGAAACTGGACAGATATCTTGGGTTAATTTAGTTTAGCCTTTCTCCCAGCATGCCCTGCAGATCACTACCTTCACAGGATAGTCCACATGACTGAGTCAAGTCGCTGTGAGAGAGAACATGTAGGGATGTTGCTGCCTTGAATATTCACATGGTAGAGGCTCTGAAAGTCCTGCTCTAAAGAAACCTGTTTAACTTTGTGTAATCCACCATCTCTCAAATGTATTTAAATCCTAAAAATGTTTCACCTTTTGTGGGACAAGGATGCTTCAGAACACATGTTGAGAAATGCATTACAGGGAGTAGACCTAATGACTTTGATTCCATGAAGCCATTCTCTCCATATTTACTTGTACACTCATGTGTTGACTGACACATGTATTTGTGTGCATGTGTTTCTTGTGCTTGTGTATCAGAGAGTGAGAAGTTTTTCTATAATTTGTTATACTTCGATTTATTCTTTTTTATCAAAGTATAGTTGCCATGCAATATTCTGTTACAGGTGTACAATACAGTGATTCACAGTTTCTAACTGTTGTACTCCATTTATAGTTATAAAATATTGTCTATATTTCCCAGGTTGTACAATATATCCTTGTAGCTTATTTTATTTTATTTTTTGTCTTTTTAGGGCCGCACCTGTGGCATATGGAGGTTCCCAGGCTAGGGGTCTAATCGGAGCTACAGCTGCCGGCCTACGCCACAGCCACAGCAATGCCAGATCTAAGCTGCGTCTGCGACCTACACCACAGCTCCTGGCAGTGCTGGATCCTTGACCCACTAAGTGAGGCCAGGGATCGAACCAGCAACCTCATGCTTCCTAGTCAGATTTCTTTCTGCTGCACCACGATGGGAACTCCCTTGTAGCTTATTTTATACCTAATGGTTTGTACCTGTTAATCCCCTACTCCTGTATCGCCCCTACCCCCTTCCCTCTCCCCACGGTAACCACTAGTTCATTCTCTATATCTGTCAGTCTGCTTCTTTTTTTGTTATATTCACTAGTTTGTTGTATTTTTTTAGATTCCACATATAGGTGATAACATACAGTATTTGTCCTCTATCTGGCTTATTTTATTTGGCATAATACCCTCAGAAACAGAGTTTTAAGATACGCTTCTATATAACTGACAAAATTGAAATATAGTTGTTTTGATGGATGATAAATTAATGGTGTGACAAACAAATAATCCTTTTAGGAGCCCAACTGCCTCAAGAAAACTACAATTCGCCACTTTCCCTCAGAGAGGTCATGCAAACCAGTGTAATCACGACACATCATCAACTGCTCATCAAGAGAAAAGTAAGCCTGCAACCCCAGAACTAAGTTTTTAGTTCTCTCTTTCCCTCCCTTGCTGTTTAGGCAAAAAGCCAATTTCTTGAGCGTAGTAAGGGAAGGCAGGAGTAGATAGGAGAGAATAAGGGGTTGAACCACATCTTAAACATCTGGTTTTATTTATGTGCAAGCACCATGCACAGAGCTTAATTAATGTGACTGAAAATAACTGTGTGTCTGTAGAAACATTAGCTAGGCCTTATGTATGTATACTTCTCTTTCCTAAACACTGAGCCTACGCTCCTTATGGCACTGCCAAGATTTAGTTATAAGCATGAGTTATGAACGTGCTTAGTGGTTTCTTTTCCTCTTCTCTTTTCTGACTTTCTGGGTTTCTTTTTTTTTTCCCCTTGTAGTTTTCTTTCTAGAAAACTTCTACTTTGGCAGAAGTTGTGGACTGAGTCATGGATGTGCCCTTACTCACGTATTCTGTAATTTGAAGCCAAAATCTGAAGCAAATCCCAACACTGCTGTGACAGGCAACTGTTTAGTTCTTGAAATGCTATCCACACACATATGCACCCACCTGCAAGGCTGTTTTGTTTTGTTTTGTTTTTTTAAGTTTTTTTTTTTTTTCCTCTGATGCTTCTAGGACAGGAAGGACATGCAGAGAGGAAAGAGCAAGGAGAATCTCTTTCCTATCTCTTATAGGACTTTTTTTTAAAAAAAACTTTTGGATGATATGGCACCGATCAAGAAGGAAGAGTGCTTCCAAAGTATGTTGCAGCTGATCTCCAGCTGTCGTCGCTACAGTTCTATCAGACATGAAGACTTGATAAGCGGCTTCAGGAGGATATTTGTGTGAATACTTTATGTAAATATTCCATACCTCAATACAGTTAGCCAAAGATACAGAAAATAATAACTTTAAAATAAAATAAGCCAAAGATATAATATCAAACTTAAGTGTTTCTTTCTCTGTCTCTCACTCTTTCTCTCTCTTTTTAATTTACTTAGGTATTAATATGAGTCCATCAGTAACCCGCCAGGTAAAAAGGATCTCCTATAAAATGAAGCAAAAACTGAAGACATTGTTTTCAATCCCCCCCCTTTTTTTTAATTAGCAGAAGACAGTTTTTGAACGAAAACTCTTGAATGATAGTGATTTAGCCAAAAAGAAAAATGTAACAAGAAATGAAGAGAGTTATATTGATGAAACTGTGCCTCTGCTGTCTTCTGCTGGAGGTGACTCCAGGGACTTGGTGGGATGACCACTGCTCTAGAATTTTGAAATCAGAAGACCTATAAGCATCAGGAAGGATGAAATAAACTCTCTGTAATGAATTTCAGGCAAAACTATGTCAAGAACCAAAAAAAAAAAAAAATTAAAAAAAATTACCTTTTTTTTTTTTTTTTGCAAATAACATGGCCTAAGCTTATACTTTGTTTTTCTTAGTATCATTGCATCCCAAACCAGGAAACGTAAAGACTCATTCTTAGATCAGATATCTCAAGCAGCACAATGCCTCAGGATCTTGAACCTTTAAAAACACACGTTTGGGGCTCACTGCCCCTTAAGGTCTGAATTGGTAGATCTTACTTTGGGCTTCGGCATCTGCATCCCCAAAATTTAAAATAAATAAATTAATAAAACCTACCAAGATGAATTATCTGTGCCCTCAGGTTTAGGAGATGCTACTCTAGGTTCCTTTTTATTCTTCACCCCCAAAAGATAGACTCTTTTATTCATTGGATTTTCAACCCCACACAGTCAGTACTTTTGATTACCAGCATGATGCTGATATTAGAGATCAAAGCCAGAAAGTCTAATCTCTTTTATTCCTGATGTCTATGATTTTTTTTCTTTCACGTTCTAGATCATTTCAATTCTGTCCACTACTTTTTGGAGTGTCTACTATAAGACAAATACTTATGAGAGTTAAAAAATGAATAAGATTAAGTTATAATCTAAAGAGGAAGATGGATTCAACTATGTAAAATAAAAAGCAGGTTATCTTAAGTACCAGACTGGAGTGAAAACTAATTCTATGAGAACTTAATGGAACCAGCTGTGATTAGAAACATTCGAGGGATATGGAATAAGTGATAAGTGAGTTGCTCCTGAGAATATGAATAGGCTTATGTGCCCTGTCAAAGAGGATGGGTAATTCTATTTTTAGTTTTCTGAAGAACCTCCATACTGTTTTCCATAATGGTTGTACCAGTTTACATCCCCACCAACAATGTAGGATGGTTCCATTTTCTCCACACCCTCTCCAGAATTTCTTATTTGTAGACTTATTAGTGATGGCCATTCTGACTGATGTGAGCTATCTCATTATAGTTTTGATTTGCATTTCTCTAATAATTAGCAATGTTGAACATCTTTTCATGTGACTTTAGACCATCTGTATATCTTCTTTGGAGAAAGGTCTATTTGGATTTTCTGCTAATTTTTCAATTTGATTGTTTTGTTGTTGTTGTTGAGTTATATGAGTTTTGTTTGTATATTTTGGAGATGAAGCCCTTGTCTGTTGCAGCATTTCCAACTATTCTCTCCAGTTCCATAGGTTATCTTTTCATTTTTTTTAATGTACAGCAGGAATTGGCACAATATTGTAAATCAACTATACTTTAATTTTAAAAAGGAGGAGGGAATGGGTATAGAAAAGGACTTTAAGCAGAGAAAACCTAAAGAGTATGGATGGAAGTTCATAGCGTACTAGGAGCTGATGAGTAGACTGATGTAGTTTCTTGTCAGAGAAGAGCCAAGAAGACCCTGAAGTGTCTGAGGTCATGTTTGGGTTCTTTTGGAAGGTCCTAGGAACATTATGGAGGTGGTGAACATTTGGGGGTGTATACTGATACTTCAGGAACATGAATGGAGTGAGACCATGTTAGACATGGTGAAAAAAGGTTTGTATTCATTTTGAAGGAGTCTGGGGACTTGAAGAATAGATGCAGTTGGGATGAGGATACTCAATGGACATTGAGCTGGTGAAACTGGCAAATTGGGAAGACCAAAGATACTGTGGGTATGAGAAAGTGTATGGTAGGCACAGGTTTAGCCAGATGGTTTTGATGGGTCAGAACATGGCTGGGTGATGTGATAGGGACATAAATACTTACTCTTAGCCACTGTAATTTTTAACTTCACACAATGCATATTTGTTTTTCAACGAAGGATGTTTCTTGACTATTCAGGTCTTAAACTAACTTGAATAGTTTTTACTCTTCTAATGATATGTGTTCACTGCCAGGGATGAAATAGAAGATAGAGATGAATAAAGAGAAAAAATGAAAATTATTGGATAATCTCAATGCCCAAGGATAGTCATTGATAATATGATGAGCTATCTTTCCAAGCCTTTTTTTCTTTTCCTATGCTTATGAGAATTTATTTCAAAACTGCTATCACCTTGCTAATACTGTTTGTAACCTATATTTTCTACCCCCCCATGTTTCATAAAGGTTTTCAGTATTCTTAAATTTTCCTCTGCAACACTAATCAGAATGGCTTATTAGTGTTTAATGATAGAAATTATCAAACATGTCTTTAATTCACACTAATGCTGGGCATTTGATTAGTTTAATCCTTTTTTTATTTAATTGCACATTTTATTGGGGAAAGTCCATTTATATCAATTTTTGTATTCATACCTTATTGTTTCTCATCTATAAATGAGATTTACAGTAAATTCTGAATTCACTTCTCATCTGTGAGGTTTTTGTGTTGAAAAATGTATTCTTGATTATTTTCCATTACTGGTCACTGTAATAAGCTACTCTAGCAAATGCATCAGGGACTAGAGTGGCCCTCACACCCACAGTGGATGAGAGCCTGGTCTTATTTTCATCAGCATCTACCATGAGTTCACTTGTTCAGAACAATGGAATTTGGCCACGTTATACAAGTTGACTGTTACTCTTTTCTTTATCTTACACATATTTAAGTCCATACTATATGGTCATAGAAGTGAAGGAATTGTCTTTACACCTTTTAGTGTTTGGCATGGATTATCTTTAAGACATTACTTCTGAAAAAGTGTGACAGAGTATCAGTTAGGTTCAACCAGAAGAATAGAACCAGATGTACCAGAAGGCATTTAATGCAAGGAAATGTCTTCCATGACTGACGGGATGTCTAAGTAAGTGTGAAGTCTCTAGAATAGGCCATCAGGAAGAGTAGACTTGAACTTTTGGTCATGAGCTGAAGCTGCTATCTATAGAAGAAAGTGATTTTTCCTTGGGGAAGAATACATTCTCTTTCTAAAGCCTATCAACTCCCATTTGGCATCAGGTCCACTCATAAAATCTTGAATAATCTCCTTTACTTAGTAAACTGCTTATGGGCATTAACCACATTTAAAATACCTTCACAGCAACAACTAGGTTAATGTTTGTTAATGTTTGACCTAGCTAAATTGACACATAAAACTTATCATCACACTTGTATAGTTAGTTTTCATACTCTCTGTGTCTCTGTCTCTCTTTCTCTCTTCAGAAAGCATTCAGGGGCACAGAGGTGGGAAAGAATAAGATCTAGTAAACAGGAAGGCAAGTTAATGGAAAAAATAATATTTTTGTTGATTTTTTTTTCAGATGCCTTTTTTACAATGACAGCCCTATTTTCCTTGCTGAAGGAAAAATAAGTATAAAGATCTGAGCTGTCAGGAAGCTCAGATCTAGGTATAAATCCCACTTGCACTAATTTTCCCATCATTTAGAAATTCAAGCTCCTTATCTTGGCCTACACTGCCTTAGATGATCTGGGTCTTGCTTGCTTATCCAGCAAGTATACCACATATTATCACCATGGTAACAATATACCATAATATATTATCATATATTATTAGGTTCCAGACAAACAAGCAGATATATGGGTGTTTTTTTTTCCCTCAAAGATGCCAAAGGGTTCTTCCAAGAGCCTTTGCACTTTTCTCTTTGCCTTGAAGACCTTCCTCCAAGCCTTTTCTCTTCTGGCCTCACTATTGGGGTCTCATCTCATATATTACTTCTCTAGAGAGGACTTCTTGGACACCCTAGCTAGAGTCCTCTCATCGCCAGATTACTTTATCTCACTGTCAAATTTTAATTTTTATAGTGAAAAATTATATCTACAATAATCTTAGTGATTTAACAGTTTTTTTGGGGGGAGGGATCTGTGGTGTGCCATGACCTGACTTGGGATCTCAGTTCCCAGACCAGGGTGGCAGTGCTAGACCATAAGGGAACTCCTGAACAGTTTTCTTAGTTATTATATATCTCTAACTTATCTGCCTGCTTTTGAGAACTGAGACTCTTTTTGTTTTCCACTAAATCACAGCGACAAGAACCTTACCTGACATTTAGTAGAGCTCTACTCCATACTAACGACATAAATAGATGATTCCCAGTTTACTTTCCAGGTGAAATTCATCACTCCTTCCTGTTTATTTATTAATTTTTTTGGTCCTTCCTTCTAACACTGTATTTTCCTTTTAAGCTACCTTACAATAAATATTGTTTTTGGAAGTTGTCTGTATACGCTCTGTTGAGAAATGTGTGCTTTTGCAGGGTTAATCAGGTGTTCCTGCTCTAGTCCTCTCAGTATTCTTCCTGGGCCCATGGAGAGGCAGATGTCAGAACTGTACGCTATGTGTGATGCATTCTAGGAAGCAGTGTGGCAGCTGTAAGGGAATTGAGAGCTGAGGGAATGTGCCTTGGCTGAATTTTTCTGTATCATTCCACCACGCTGACTCCTCTGTACTGTACAATTTCTCCCATTTGGCATCTGGTGCAGCCGAAACTAATATGTCATATGTTGGGATTATGAAGTGTGGTGAGAGAGTGGTGAGTATCCGGGGAATAACTTCTAACTAGGACTGGAGAAGGGTTGGCTGATAATTTTCAAAGTATCTCAGGAATGAAATTGGACATCTAGTCATTTGCTTGTCTGTGCTTTTGCTTTTATTTTAAAGATACTGGCTTGACCCTGCATATATTTTAACAGATGTGCAATGCACTAACTAAAAATAAAATAAAATGTAAACAAGTTTCTTTTTGGTTTTAGACTTACCTGGGGGAGGGCGGTAAAACAAAATATTTCTGTTGTTTTGATTTGATTTCTCCCTGGAATTCATCCAGATAACATCCCCAAACTCCTGCTTTAGTAACAAAGACCTGATTTTAAGGCAGATTTACTAGAAAAAAAAATGTAATGTATATTTTTTACTCTGCTCTGTGCATATTCAAAAATAGCATCATTTAATGGGAAGATTATAATTTCAAAGTTTTCATATAATAGGGGATATTTTATGAAATAGGTTTTACTTTACTTCCTCTGTTGTCTATGTTGTTCTCATAGGAGGAACATGAACTTATATAGATTACTCGGCTATCATTAGGAAAGTTTTTGGTAATGGATTAATGATTTTGCCACTCTAAGAATTTCTGAATTGGAAATGTGCTGCATAGAATTTCAACAACTCCTACTCTGAGAGTCAAAAAGGGTTTACAATAGGACAGGCAGTAGATACCAAGGAAAATAAACCCCAAAGGTAAAACTTTGTTTTTTATGACTATCAAAAATAATATTTGTGATTTATGATTGCTCTTCTGCACATGTGAGTGTTCTAGTTTCAGAAGGAGAAGTTTTCCCCAAATGTCTTTTGTTTTATGAAGTCACTCTTGTAAGAAAGCAATATTCTGCTTGTATCTCAGTGCACTCAGACCACCTACATTGTCAGTATTATTAGAATTATGAAATAACTCAATTGACTGGATTTTTTTTTCTTCCCAGAAAATTTCACCAGCATAAGTAAAGGCAGGTGACTCATATTTACATATGTTTACTATTTAAGTGACCCATAATCAGTAGCTTCACTAATGTTCATAAATTACAAAAGGAAGGTCTTATCCAGCTGAAGTTAGTAATTGTAAACCTAAATAAATAAATGATAAATAGGAATGGGGTAAATGGATGTCCAACTAGCAGCATGTTATTTATACAAATTTTTGGCTCCCCTTTGGGCAGAAGGAAAAATTGTCATCCAATGACTACCCTCCAGGTGTCCTCACCTAGTGGCAAGAAGGGATCTTGCATCGGCTTTGGGTCATCAGGAGCATGACCTGTCTGGCGCTGTACACAAAACAGAAGTCGTAGTAGTTGCCAATTAAAAAAAAAAAAAAAAAGACAGGACATCCATTTAGCTCTAAGACAAGGGGAAATTTAACTCGGAGGAAAGATAATATAGGGACTTGAGGGTTGTGTTCAAGTTTTGGAATGAGTCAGAGGAAGAAAAAAGGTGAGAATTCTCAGGAATGTCTGGAGAAATCAGAACTGGTACAGTTAGAAGGAGGATTTTATAGCTGTACGGTGCAGCAGAGGCAGACCTAATCCACTGAGTGCCTCATCCTTGGAAGAGTTCACCTAGCGCCAGCGGCAGTGTAGAGGCAAACACACAAGAGGAAATTGATTGGAGTATTTCTAAAGCCCCAGATTTGTTTTAAGGCACCCCTGAGGCACTGCCACTTACTGAGTATTTACTGAATGTAAAATATTGTCCTAGAAACTAGGAAAAGAATATAAACATATATTCTATCCTGGTTAAACAAGCAAGTGAGGGTCACAGAGGCTTAGTCCTTTGCCCAGTAGTTGATAAAACAGATCCAAAGCTAGTCTTTCTTGGCCTCAAAGTTTACTTTGTTTTATTTTATTTTTTTCTTCTTCTATCAAAAATGAATTTGCTGACTTAGCAGTTAAATTAGTGAGATTTCCTTATCTCCTTCCTCTTCCTGTAGTTACTAGAAGACTAAGAGGGAGACAGTGAGTATAGTGGAAAGAATATTTCACTGAGGGTCAGAAAACCTAAATTTTAGGTCTGATTCTAATCTTGACCATCAGGACCCTTGAACAAACCTTCCACCCTCACCCACTTTATCCTTGAGCTGCATTGTCCCTGTGACAAAAATCAGAGGGGGTGGCCTCTGTGCTTCTTTTCAGTCCAGACACTTTCAATCTATGACGTCAGCCTCCTCCACCCAATTTTGGTAGACATTGCTGAGGACTTGTGCAACTGGTTGGCTGGGGGCTGATTATCATTTTCCTCATTATCATTTCTAATCGTGAGATATAAACACATGGTTGATATCAAGATCACAATAAGGGCTTGATAGAGGTATAATATTTTCCCAGTAAGGATCATTTCCTACATGGTGAAATCATGCTAAGCTCTCATGGGCTACCTGCCTTCTGCCATTCTCCCTTCCACCAGCATAAAGTTCAAGGAGAATGAAAAGTTGCCGAAAGCTGAATTACCCACAGTGAATCAGCACTCTTTCCAGTCATCACTTTGGGCCTCATCATCGCCATCTGTCTGCGATCTACATGGCCTTCTGGATGTTAGATACCAGTTCCTTAATTTTGGTTCTTAGAGAGTGAAAACTGCCTGCATTTCCATGAAGGCATATGATAAAGCCTCATGTGAGATCTTACTGTAGTTAACCAGAAATGTGATCACATACTTGCACACACAAACACAAACACACACATTTCTATTCTTTTATAGAAGTGATATTGTAAAAGTGATTTTGGAATTGTTTCATTCCATGTATTTCTGAGCATTTCCTTATATTTACCCTCTTGCAATAATAGGCCTTATATCTGGCTCTGTTCTATTACTGAAGGTGGTTTTAGGGAGAAAAATATAATGACCATCTCTAATGGTTACGTTTCAAATAGAAATCTCTATCTGCCTTCATTTTCAGCATTAGAATCTATCAACCTTCTTTCCTACTTGAGCTTTCTAACCAAAGTGTTCTTTTAGTTCTGTGAAAAGCAAACATAAGTGTTCACCAGTTTTCTCCAGAATGTGGAGCTCTGGGGACAAATTTGCAGTCCCTCTTGTTACTAAGAACAGTCAGCATGCTGGAATCCCTCTTACCCTTAAAAGGTAACAGTAACTATGCCAATGTAAAATGGGAACCATTCCTTTGAATCCCAGCCAAAAGTTTTAGTGTAGGGACGGGAAATGACGGGAAGTAGAAAATGTGGTATTTTTATTTGTAGGTTGTTCTGAAGGAAAATGCTATATTAATTTTTAAAATCATTCCTTACTGGAGCTCCGACATGGCTCAGCAGTTAACGAACCCAACTAGCATCCATGAGGATGCAAGTTTGATCCCTGGCCTTGCTCAGTGGGTAAGGATCTGGCGTTGCTGTGAGCTGTGGTGTAGGTCACAGACATAGCTCAGATCCTGCGTGGCTATGACTATGGCATAGGCTGGAGGCTATAGCTCCGATTAGACTCCTAGCCTGGGAACCTCCATATGCTGCAGGTGCGGCCCTAAAAAGAAAAAAAAAAATCATTCCTTACCAATATAATGATCTCTTATATTGTTCTATAGCTTTAGAGTTTGTAATCTATTTTATATACTTTGATATATCCCATAATGCTCCTGTGAGATAGATGGCCAAGATATGTATATTTTATAAAATAATGACATTGGCAGGATGTCCTGATATCCTGACAAGGACACAGAGTAAACTAGTAAAAAAAAGTTTTGGAACCACCTCAACTGATTCCTAACACTGTACTCCTGCTGCTGTCTACACTGCAATTTCATGGACACTTGCAATAAACCTTATGGACTGGCTCAGTTTTTTAAAAAAGCATCAACTATCCAGTGATCCCCAGCCCCCAACATAGTGCAGCATCAAAGGTTCCTGTTCATGTCTACTAGGTCAGTTTCACATCAGGGGCTTCTACTCCAGATAGGTCTTCAACAAAATAAATAACTTTCTTCCTTCCCCTCTTTCCACCACTCCACCATTGCATTCAGTTTAGGGAAAGTAAAGCAGCTAATTGCTAGAGGATATTGAGGCAATTAGAGACTTTAATCATTAATGTGTTCCCCTTTGAGGAATGGTTTGTGTGTGTGTCTATGTGTGTGATTCTAAACTGTAAAAATCTAGGTAAGAAAAATGAAGTAATTATTTTCTTATATGTTGAGAAATTTCAAAAGTTGAACTTCGCATGACCATGGGTTTTCATGTTCTGTTTACAGTATTGCTTTCCACTTAACAATTCAAAGTTGTCCCTATGGCCAATAAAGGCAGATTGTCTCTCTCTATGCTTGGGGACATATAAAGTCATATAAAAACAATTGGGAGAAATTGCTTAATTTAAGTTTTAAAACGTTAAGGGAGGGTAAACAGTGACCAGACCAGATGCTGAGATATTTACCTAGGTCTTTGGGGTCTTTCAGGTTGCCGAATAGCTATTACTTCCTTTAAGCATTTGCAAGTCAGGCGTGGAAACTTTTAAGCAGGCTCCAACAAAAGTACTGCTTTTCATTTCTTTAATTGCACTAAGTAGAAGCCAACTGTGAGCCTCTTAGGACCCTTTATTGGACTGAGATTTTAAACATTTTGCTGAGTAGGCAGTAACATTTTCTCCTCTTTATTCCCACCCTCTTGCTGAAAATGCATTCTTAATAAGCTTAAAGGAAACAGGATATGAAAATACGTGGGAGTTCCCGTCGTGGCCCAGCAGAAATGAGTCCGACTAGTATCCATGAGGATGTGGGTTCAGTCCCTGGCCTTGCTCAGTGGGTTAAGGATCCAGTGTTGCTGTGACCTGTAGTTTAGGTCGAAGACGTGGCTCAGATCCTGCATTGGTGTGGCTATGGTGTAGGCCAACAGCTGTAGTTCCATTCAACTTGTAGCCTGGGAACTCCCATGTGCTATAGGTGTGGCCCTAAAAAGCAAAAAAAAAAGACAAAAACAAAAAAAAGAACAAAAAAAAATTTGCATGCAATCTATTTGCATGGCCAGTTGCTTTCCAGACAGGAATTCTGTTTGTTCTGAGTCAAAGCCACATTATATGAGGCCAACAAACTAAAAGATGTGCATGACTGAGGTCAAAATCATCACCACTCCTCCATAAATATCACTTTGCATGTTCATGGTCATGAAGATGAAAGCTTACCTTCATAGGGAATGGATATGACTTTTTTAGTCCATTTATCAGTTGTCTTTAGATGACCGTTTGGATCAGATTCATGTCCTACGAAAAGATGATCTAGTTGTAGATCTTGGCTCTGAAGAAACAGGTTGATTTTCCAGTTATTCTGCAAGTGACAGATTCAGTAACCATTAGTTGCCTTCTCTTTTCTAAGCCTGAAGTAACCCAGGCTAGCGGTAGAAGCAGAGCTGCGACTGCCGGCCTACAACCACAGCCACAGCAACGTGGGATCTGAGCCACGTCTGTGACCTACACCACAGCTCCTGGTAATGCCGGATCCTTAATGCATTGAGCAGAGCCAGGGATCAAACCCGTATCCTCATGGATACCAGTCGGGTTTGTTACGGCTGAGCCACAAAGGGCGCTCCCTGAAGTAACCCTTTTTTGAAAACAGGTTTGTAGATTAAATGAGTTACAGAATCATTTGCAGAACCAATCATGCTGTGGACCCAAGAAAAACTATTTAAATATTCTGTCAGTGCTTTGCAAACATCTCCCTCCCAGATCATTCAAATCTCCCTTGAATCTATGCTGCCAAATGTGCAGGTGTCCTGTCACTGGTGTCTCTGGCATGCCTTATGGTAAAGTGTAAGACAAATTTCCATGGTGCCAGTTCCTATGGACATTGTGACACAAATGCTGAATCATTACACTGAATACACCTTTAAGAACCATCTAATGCAACCGTAGTTACTGTTCTCATTTCTCCATAGTCCAGTGAGTTTTGGTTCTTTTTCTTAACCCTAGAGTATATAGTAATCATTTTAGCTGTATCATTTAAAAGATATACAGGGAACAGACAACTTAACACGTTCATTTTATTTATTCCATCCACCTAACACCTACAGGATGTTCTAAACTCAGTGGGGAAATAAGAATGAAGAAGTCCTATTTTTTACCCTTAACGAATTCACTATCAGTAGAAAATCAACTCACATAATCTCTCTCATATTGATCCCTCCCTCCTGTGAGTCCCTATGTTATTGTTCTCAGGTGGCTGTGGGGTGAGAGTGCTGAACCCAAATCATTAGACCACAAGGGCCAGCAGGCTTGAGGTAGATCCCTAATTCTTGTCCTTTGGAGAAAAAAAATTGACAAAGAGACTGAGAGTGGTGAGGCAAATAAAGTGTCTATTAAGAGAGAAGATACATGCAAAGAAAGCACAGCTGAGCTCCAGGGGGTGAAGGCAGAGAGAGACAGAAACAGAGACAGACACAGATAGATAGAGAAAGAAAGAGAACACACATGTTTTGGAGGTGATTTAAGTCACTTGTACGAGGGCAGTTCTTCTGGGCTTCCTCTGGCCAATCATCTTGCTCCATCTGTCCTTGAGTCCATATTTGGCCTGACTCAGGGCCTTCCCCTGTGTGCGTACTCATCTTTTAGCCAAGATAGATTCTAGTGCAAGGGTCTCTAGGAAGTTGACAGGATGTACTATGGTCTGGTGCCCTTCCCTTCTCTGACCTCTGAGAAACCTTTCTGTGCATGTGTAGTTTGGGGGTCTCCTTGACCTCAAGAATGAAAAATATATCTTTTACCCAAGCAGGATGCAGCTCCTTGTTGCTCCTGCCATAATCCAAGTATCTGTCCACAGGGAACAGATTCCAGTTGCTTAGCCTGGGGGCCATCTATCTCCTGCCTCGCTATTTTGGAAGCCTTCTTAGGGATTTACTATAATTATCTTTAGAATCTTGTGGGGCTTTTTTTTTTTGTCTTTTTGCCATTTCTAGCGCTGCTTCTGCGGCATATGGAGGTTCCCACGCTAGGGGTCTAATCAGAGCTGTAGCCACCAGCCTATACCAGAACCACAGCAACTTGGGTTCTGAGCCGCGTCTGCAGCCTACACCATAGCTCACAGCAATGCTGGATCCTTAACCCACTGAGCAAGGCCAGGGAGCAAATCCGCAACCTCATGGTTCCTAGTTGGATTTGCTAACCACTGAGCCATGATGGGACCTCCCCTCTTGTGTGCTTCTTGGTGGACTTGGGACACTTGGAAGGCAGACTGTGTCTTCCCTTTCTTTGTTTCCCTGGTTCCCACTATTGTTCTTAGTGTGTATATACTATGAACTTAACACATTTTAAAAATGAATGAATGATCCGACGATTTTGCCACTAACAATCTGTAAGACTTTTAACTGGTAATCTAGTGTCTCTGGGATCTGTTTCCTCATCCCTAAGTGAGGAAGTGAAGTTAATACATACTACATCTTATAAAATTACAATATCAAAATTGAGGAATTAAATTTTACAAACTGAAGCATTATACCAATGCACAGAATCACTCATTAATATGGAATATGTGCTTTCACTTAGCTACGAGTTAACATTTAACTGAGACTGGCAATGATGTTTCAAGGATTTCAGGGGCCTTACTATTAGTGGAAAACACAACCATCATATGTCCCATAAAATTTTCCTTCCTTATAATGCTGAATTGTTAAAAAAAAATTAAGTAGGTTCTAATGAAATATACTAAGTCTAGTTTATTCTTCAAACTTTTAACCTCTGCCTTGTCTATAAAATGTGAATTATTGTGGCATGTGGTTCTTTTCAGTATTTGATAAATATGTATGTACTTAGGGAAAGAAGCTATAAGGTATGTTTCTCGCTTATCTTGAGGGAGAAATAAATGACCCATACAATCATTTCCATCTCTGGTTTCAGTGATTAATGCATCCTAGAGGAACAACTTTCTTTAGGCTACAATGCCAGTTTTTATCCTTATTTCGTTACTAGAATTTAGATGGAATGTAAACTGAAGAATATTTTAGATTCTAAAACAATAACCCAGTATATTAATATTAATATTAAGAACCACTAATGCGGGAGTTCCCGTTGTGGTTCAGCGGTAACCAATCCAACTAGTATCCCTGAGGATGCAGGTTTGATCCCTGGCCCTGCTTAGTGGTTTAAGGATCCGGCATTGCCTTGAGCCACAATGTAGGTCACAGATATGGCTCAGATTCAGCATTGCTGTGGCTGTGGTGTAGGCCGGCAGCTGTAGCTCCAATTCATCCCCTAGCCTGGAAACTTCCATATGCCATGGATGAGTCCCTAAAAAAACAGTAGAAAAAAAAAGAATCACTGATGCATATTTGACTTATAATTTGGGAAAGAAGGTATGTTTAGTGGAAGGATACTATTAGAATTGGAATGGAAAGACAATTTATAGTCTTTGATTCTTTCCTTTCTACCTGTGTGACTTCAGAGAAATTACTCAACCACTGTAACTTTTTCTTTCAAATGAGCAGATACTCCTTTTCCTCCTGAGAGTTAAATAAGATGGGTTATGCAACTGGCCAGAATAAACAGTAAAAGGCGTATTAGTTGAAAATTTTATTTCATTACCAAGTAAAATATATCTTTACTATCTTGCCAATGTTGTCAATTTAGTTTTTCAAAGAGTGATTATCCAGTTCATAGACTTTTCTATGTTTTTAGAGGCCTGTGTTTTTAAGTGAATCAATGTAAGTATCTAATACACCATGACTACTGCCTGGACTATATCAGAGTGGGTCTAACCAGGCAGACCACTGTGCTGGGGCAGAGCCAGGGATTTCCCTGGCCTGTGTCAAATTCTGCAAAGGAAACTTGGAAGACCTAACTTCTTTTGTTTTCTTTGAATAAAGGTCAATGGTAGGTTCAGTAAATGAGGTTGAGGAAGAATACAAAGAATGGAAATCAATGTATTTAGACATCAGATTATGAGTTGAATTTTCTGCCTTGTCTTCATGCAAACAGTGAGTTCTCATATTCTTTCAGAGACTCAATGTTACTATTTTACAAATGGAGATAAAAAGAATGATCTCATAAGATTATAGTAAGCATGACATAATTATATCTGTAGGTTGTACCTTATTAACTATAAAGCAAAGTACTACTTTATATGTTATTAGTTATTAAGGAATAATCATTTCAAACAATTCCAAAGTGCACAATGACTGTATCATTCCCTTGGAGATTTTTCTGATGGTATTTCACTAGTATTTTATTTATTCAAATATGTATGTATTTGTGTGTACATATATATGTATGTATATTAAGGTATACATACACACACATGCTGTATATTGAAGTATACATATATGTGTCGTCTGTGTGTATTCATTATTTACTCTTTGTTTGGTGACACATAAGGTAAGTAGGATGCATCATTACTTGAGAGCCAACTTCTCAGATGAAATCAGAGGTGAACCAGAAAGCAAGAAAGAATTTGAAGAAAAAAGAGGGTCACACGGTAAAAAAGACAGAGAGTGCCACTTCATATTAGAGAAGAGCAGAAGTAGGAAGGAGATAGTGGTAGTAGATAGGACCTTCAGAAGTAAATTTTATTCTGAATGTGAAAAAATAGGAAGCAAAATAATACAGAAGTAGAACAGTAAAGACAGAGATTGTAATAGTATAAAATTCTTAGTAGGAAACACTCATCCAACTGGTAGAGAGTTTCTGGGGACTCTTCACTGCAGTTCACTGTGTATGACTTACTAAACTAACTTCCCAATCGAGTACATATTATGCTTATACCACTTGTTCCCTGACCCGGACTCCAAACTCACTGCTAATTAACTACACATGTTAAGGGGAAAAAAGCCCAAGAAGACATTCCTACATGAGATCTGGGTTTGCTTCAAATCCTCCAAAACCCCTCCTGCTCAACAGTGGTTCTTTGTCATTTGCTTTTGCTTAAATGGAAATAGCTTTGACCTGTCAATAGTGCAGCACTCCCACCCTGCTGCCTTTTTGTGTAAATTAAGACTATGTGTCCTTGATGGGTGGCAGAGAATTGATATATAGATCATAGCTGGTGGATCAAGAAAGAACGACAAAGAGGATGTCTTCAAAAAAGGAGTCAAGAATTCAAAACAGAAAATAAATTATTTAAGGATTTAAGACTCTAATCTTCAGTGAGTTAAAACTTTTTATGTCTCTTTAGTAAACTCTGCATTCATATAAAATGTGATAATGCTAATAGAATGTTATATAGCTTAAGTTCCCGAACAAAATATGTTGGGTGGGGGTGTCAATTCTCCTCATACTCGTGTGCTATACAATGGACCAGAGAGGCTAAAATATTCTCCTAAGGTCACACAACAGATAACATGATGTCAAATCTCAAATGCTAGTCTTTTTTTTTTTTTTTTTTTTCCTTTTCTTTTTAGGGCCTCACTCTTGGCGTACGGAAGTTCCCAGGCTAGGGGCTGAATGGGAGCTGCAGCTGCTGGCCTATGCCACAGCCACAGCAATGCTAGATCTGAGCTGCGTCTGTGACCTACACCACAGCTCATGGCAACGCTGGACCCTTAACCCACTGAGCAAGGCCAGGGATCAAACCCGCATCCTTATGGATCCTAGTTAGGTTCGTTAACTGCTGAGCCACCAAGGGAACTCCCTCAAATGCTAGTCTTTTGAGGCCCAGTCCTTTGTTTTACCAACTATTCCTAATGGCTAAAGAATCAAATTAGAAATGAAGAAAAAGAGGGAGGAGGAAGAGGAGGGGGAGGAAAAATGGAAGGAGGAGGAGGAAATATCATTCAGCCATATGTTTTCAAATATTTTAAGTGAATTTTTAATTTTCATACAGTAAAATCCACTCTCCGTGTACAGTTCTGTTACTTTTGACAAATGCATAGAGTCAAGTAGCCACTACCATCGAAATTAAGATACACAGCAGTTCCAACCCCCCCCCCACAATTTCCTCATGCTTCCCTTTAATATTCAGATCATATTGCTGTGGCTGTGGTGTAGGCTGGTGGCTGCGGCTCTGAATGGACCCCTAGCCTGGGAACTTCCACGTGCCGTGGGAGCGGCCCTTTTAGAAAAGGCAAAAAGATAAAAGAAAAAAGAAAAGAAGTCTATGTAAACTCTTTACATGCTTTACATTGTGCAGAGTTATGTTTTCTCTTGATAGGGAACAGTATTAAATCTTTTTAGAATTTTGTTTTCAGTTTGAATATTGCTTTAAAAAATATTTCATGACATGAGCTTGGAATTGTAGAGAACTACATTAGGGAATTAAAAATATATCCAAAAGCAGAAAATATGAGCTTTCCTGGTTGCCAAGGAAATTGTATGCAAATTTTTATTTATTGAATGTTTCATTTAAAAAAAAAAACTGTAGAAAGGGGGAAAACCTTTCTATCTTGAGTGATAGGGTATGAATATTATTTCATCCTGCTTGGGAAAATAAACATAAACATGGAATCTCGGGCTACATGGGCTTCTGCAGTATTTTCTAATTTGCTTAAACCATAGGGTGTGTTAATTCGCATTTGTAATTCTTTGATTCACAGTAATTGAGATAGTTTTGCCCAATAAAAACTTTGCAGTTTATTTTAATTGATAACATACAACAATTTTTACCATTTTTTTCTTCCTGTTATCACATGATGATTGAATTTTTTAACTTTTTATTTTGAAATAAAATGTTAAACTTATAGAAAGCTGCTAAAAACAGGGCAGAAATTTTGTTTTTTAAAAAATGTCCTTTACCCAGTTTTTCTTATCTTACCAACTTATATAACCATGGCACATTCAGTGGTCAAAACCAGGAAATTAGCATGTGATGCCATACTATTACCTAAACTACAGAATGTATTCCAATTTCATTTCAAGCCTAAATATTTAATTTTATAGATTTATACACCCCAATATATACATTGTCACTGAGCTCCTGATGGGGACCTTTCATTTCACTGATTGAAAAGCCAAACCGAGATATTAGAACAACTAGTATCTATTTGCTACGTTTTCAGTTCACGAAGTTTTCCTCACTTCAGTTTAATTTTTACAATAATACTATGAGGAAGGCATTATAAAGATTCTCAAGAATCTCATTTCTAAGCACATAGGCTAACAGAAAGGAAGTCAATAAATGGATGGATGGATGAAGGATGGGTGGATGGATGGATGGATGGATGGCCTGGCTGATGGGTATATAGGTATATATACAGGCATATATATATGCCTATATACTTGTATATATCTGCCTATATATATGCCTATATACCTGTATATATCTGCCTATATATATGCCTATACAGGTATACAGGCATCTGTCAGTATGAATGTTACAAATTTGTACAATTTAAGCTTTAAATATGGACTGTATTTGTAAAAACTGAATAAGAAAGTGTTTACATAATTTAGAAATAAAATATTTGCAGAGAAGAGAAGGCTACTTTTTTTAAAAAAAAAGAAAATTATGAAAGAAAAGAATGTGTTTATTTTGGATTTATGCATTATAACAGTGTTGAAAATCCCAGAAAATCAAAAAAAGAAAGACTTTAAAAACAAAGTGAAATAGGCCAATTGAATTAAACTTTTCCAGGCTCAAGAATGCCAAAAAAAAAAAAAAAAACAGAGACAGAGGCAAATTATTATTATTTTAATGAGCTACAATGATACATAGGAAAGGGAACCCCTTTTATACTTTCTGAGGTGTTTACTTCTTTACCAGATTAAAACATTTTCATAAATGCTCTGAAATCATTCAAATGCTTTTTTGTTATATCAATTTTTCAATCCAAATTTCTGATTATTTGGAAACATTTCATGTTGGGTGTCCTGTAGGCATAGGTTTCCAGATGTCTGGAGTTTGGCATTATTTAGACTAAACATCTGGAAGACTACTGTGGTATAAGGCGAAGATGGTTAGTTAGGGCCTTGGGAATGGAGTTTTCCCAAGTGAGTTTGGGAAAATCACTTCTGCTTTCTGGGCCTCAGTTTCCTCTTTCATAAAGTTGAGAGATTTGGACTGCAGTATGCCTAAACCGAACTCCATAACCAGCAGGTTTTCACTCCAGCATTTTGACTAGGATTTTGTAGCCATTGCTTTCTGTTGTTTTGCATTTGTGAATGAGTTCTCTCCTCCTTGGAAAGTGACTCCTGGGGAAACCTTTCTGAAAGGCCAGTTGGGCTTCAGGCACTTCAGCGGGTTTAAAATAATCAACATGTTTCTGTGGCAGCTGCCCAGTCAGACCATGCGCAGGAAAAATCACCCCACCCCTGGATAGGCTCCACACTCGAGACCCACATTTAACTGTGACCCTATTTAACTTTGCCCTGTAGCTGAGGCTGCTCAGACATAGGAGGCTTTCATGAAAGGGGAAAGGTTTGACTTTTAAGATGAGACCTGGAGATAGGTCTTTTCCAGCCAGAAAAAAACGATGCTTATGAGGGAAAGTCCTTGAAGGACTCATCGTGGCTCCTTTGCAATTACAGCGGATGCTGTGTTTGGGAATCCAGTAAACCAGTTAGATAAAAAAGAAGGGGGAAAAAGATTGGATTAAGATGGAAAAGAAGATGCAAACTTGGCTCTTCTTTGGAAGAAATACTTGGAAAGTTCTCCTGGTGTTTTCCCCAAAAGAATATTTCAATCGATTTTACTTTTTCCTAAATCCCTTTGACTTTCACATTATCCAGATGATCCATTTGTGTGCTGATTTCATGTCCAGTGCTGTCGAGACCTCTGATACAGGTTTCTTGAATCTTAACTGCCTTTGTTGGCACCAGAAATGTGATGTTGAAGCCTTAGCCTTTCTGGAGGTTGTGGTCACCACAGCTCATGGAAGAAACTTTGAACTATTTTGATAGTTTCCGACTTTATTACAGAGGTAGACCAACTGTGAACCTTCCTAATCCAAATGCTCAGGCTTGTGCCACCTCCTGCTGCCAGTGATCATGACTGCTGGCAGAATTGTGTCCACCAGGCCAGGCATGTTAAATTTCATTCTTGTCATTATCATTAACATCCACTGAATGGTTACCCTTCCTAAACATTAATGAGAAAATATGACCCCTTCTTGGTATCACAATAGAGAGAGGATATACCTAAATAGAAATAATTACAGCAACATCTATTGTGGGTTTGTAGATGTATGTATTTGTGTGTGTGTTTTAGGTAGTGTCACCTAGATTTTTCCGTTTATTCCTTAAGTAACCTCTTGAGATAGACCACAGGAATCATCATTGCTATTTCATTAATGAGGTTATTGAGACTAGGAGGGGAGTGTGGTGACTTGGCTAAGGTTCTGCAAATGGAAAACAGACCCAGCTCATCCCTCCGCTTCTTATTACAAAGTGTGGAATTAACAATACAATTGACCTAGAATAACATCTTTTGAACTGAACTGGTCCACTTATAAGCACATCATTTTCAAGAGTAAATAATACAGTTTCAAAAGATCTGGAGTTGGTTGGGTCCCAGGATGCAGAACTGCATGGAGGGCTGGCTATAAGTTATGGATTTTCAACTGCCTGGAGGATGGATGCCACAACCCTTGTGTTGTTCAAAGGTCAACTGTACTGAAAATGACCATGAGCAGCCTTCCATCCCTAGATAGAAGAATAGAGGGACGTTCTCTTATAAGACTAAATCAATAAATCACTGAGCCAATACCAGTGAGTATTTTGACAATTCCTCAGTCCTGAAAAACTAAGCTTAACCTCTCTAGGCATTCTGAATATGAAACTCTCACATTGAACTTCTGGATTGGAAAGAAATACCTGGTATTTTGGCATAAAAATAGGTCTCTATTCTAGGGGAAAAAGTAGTTAAAAGTAACATGAATATCATTAATCTCCGTTGCCTGAGAGGACTCTGTGTTCACAGACACTGGGGTGGGGGCAGTTCCCCTTGAGGTTTTTTTCTGCTGTTTGTCTAAATAGGCTCGCCTTAAATGACAGGTCAAAGAGGTGACTGTATTGAATCCTCCCAGTTATTGAATGAATGGCAATTTTCTTGGCTTTCTCAAGGGAGGTCTTGGTCAAACTGTGTTCCATGTCTCCGATGTGTGCTTTGGATGGGGATGAATAGTATAGAATCCAGGGGTTTCTTCTGACATTAGTCACAGTGGAATTAAGGTCTCTGAATCTATTTCCATAATAGCCTGGCCCATTACCACATAAGGAGTTTGCAGATGTCTGTATTAGAGTGAAAGATAGACATGCTTATTCTGTCCTAAAATAATTAACAATTTAAAGAGTGTAACAATCCAAGTGATCACATGTGGAAATATGTCCACAATCACTTACAGTTCATCCTCTCCTTATGTTCATAGTATAAAAATAAATGTACAGCATGTAATAGAGTTAAAAAGACCTGAAATATTTAACTTTTTAAGCCTTGTTTTTCTCATCTGTAAAATGAGATTATTACCACCCACCTTTTAGGGATGTTAAGATGACTAAATATCATAATATATTCAAAGTGCATAGCAGAGTGGTACAATGCATGATAACTATTACTATTATTATTATTACTATTATCTTTACGACTTTGCAAAAATGTGCATCGATGAGCAAATGAGATTGAACTGGTGAGAAAGTGTGAATAATTAGTTTAGCAAAACGGACCACAACGGCTAAGAAAATAACTTAAAGTAGATGTCCTCTTATTATAAACTATCTTTTCTGGAATTCCCACCATGGTACAGCAGTTAAGGATCTGGCCTTATCTCTGAGGTGGCATGGGTTTAATCCCTGGCCTGGCGCAGTGGGTTAAGAATCCTGTACTGCCACAGCTGTGGTGTAGGTCGCAGCTGTGGCTTGGATTTGATCCCTGGCCCAAGAACTTCCATATGCCACAGGTGCTGCAGCAAAAGAAAAAAAAAAAAAATCTTAGCTGAGTATAATAACACTTCCTTATGAAGTTTCACATAAATCTTGAGCAGCTGCATGTAAAAGCTTTCAAAACAAGAGGATAACTTCATAAAGGACTATAGAATTGACCACTGTGTCTTTACTTACCTGACAACTCGTGGAACAGTAAACTAAAGGCATTCACTTTCACTGACTTGTTCAAATCAGTTATACTTAGGTTAATAGGTATGTATCTGTATGCGGGTATATGTGCCTATGGCATTAGAGAGTTTTCTCTGGCATTAAACCAATTTTCACCATTCCAATGTGCCAAATAATTTGCCTTTAATCACAGAGACAAGTTCATTGAAGTCCCAAAGAGAAAAAGCTTTCGGGAAATAGACTGTGGAGAGTTATAATGTTCATCTGTTTGCTTGTGAATCCACAAACAAAGCTAGCCTCCTGCTTCAGGACCAACAGAGGCCGTAGCATCAATGGCACTCATTATCTCTCACTAGGAAAACAATGCATTGTGGTTTAGGGTTGTGGCTCCAGGGCAGACACACAACTGCTGGCAGTCAATGTGCTAAGGAGAAATCCAGAGGAGAATTTCTTTTAAAATCCATTTCCCACTAACCAAGCTGTCTTTGGGACTTGTTTTGGTTATTGTCAGGAGTCAGATATATTTACCATGTTGTTGCTGGCTCCATAGAATCAACAAATCTTTCACATCCCATGTGTATGCTATTTAGCCTCTGGAAATAATATCTCCTTTTGAAATAGTTTTTGGGATGAGTCCCAAATTTTTGTAACTGGAGAACCAATGGTAAAATAGTTTTTTTTTTTTTTTCCTTTCTTTCTTGAAAGAGCAGCTGAGGTGGCTTAAATTTATACTAGTAAGTAGAATTTCACTGCACTGCTCAAGTCATGGCTGCCTGATTTATGAAGAAAAAATAAATGACATTGCCATATGATAGACTGCTTCCTTGAATAAAATTCTTTAGGGTAGAAGAGACTACTTCTGATTGAGAGGACAGCTGCAAAGGGACTAGAGAACAGATGCCGGGGAACCCAGAGAGAGAAGATGGGGAAGGTTCCATGATAGAGAGTGTTTTGACCTATCAGTTTCAGATCTAAGGTATTGGTAGCCCCCGATAAAAATATTCTTAAAGAAACAACATTTCCTACTGAAGGACTCTTTGATTCAGTGTATATACATTTGAAGGGCTACCTTAGACCTATTTGGAATGACTGTGACTGGTGGATAGAAGACCAGTTGGTGGAAATTTTAAGACAGATTCCAGTCAGCATAGGAAAGGACATTGGAATGTCTAGAGCTGTCCAAAGCTGGAATAGACTGCTTTGGAAGATTGTGAATTTCCTGCCACTGAGGGTGTTCAAGAAGAAGTCACATAACCATTAACAGAACTCTGCAGGGGAGTTAAGCACCAGAAGAAAGGGTGGAGTTTTGGCCAAGTGACTCTTAAGGTCTTTTTGATCTCAAAGGAAAAAGCAGTGGGAATATAGTAAATTTATGTTAGATTTGTAACTTACAAACTTGTCATTTTCCCTCACATTTTGAATTACAAAATAAGATAAACCGAATAAAAATTAAGCACTCCGATTCTTCCTATTAAACACACGAGGCAATTAAACTAAGACAAATTAGGATTTATCACATACCAAAACCAGCAGAAGAACAGGAAATCCCACCAGTGATCTGTTGTGGATTTCTCCTCCCTTAGGATAAATGAGCCATAGCTAGAGTGGCTGATGATTGAGACAGAGGATTGAGAGACAGGGCAGCAAACTAAAGAGCAAGTACATGTAACAGAGGTTTACCATCATGCCTGAGCTCCAAGGGAAAATACTCATTCAAGAAGAAGAATGCAAATACCCTTCCTTCCCCCACCACACACATCTACAAAAATGTTTCTATCCAAAATTTTCTAACTGCTTACTTCCAGTGGATGTTTTATCTCCAGCCCTATCCTTGGGACTGAACTTAAGGCCAGGCAAGAATATAGCCATTATGATTTGTCCAAAGTGGTTTTCTAAAGGTAGTGGCTGAAACCTAGCTTATTCCAGGAATACTCCAAAGACTGAAGCAGTGGGGACCCCAATCTGCCCTCTGTAGGTAGGATGAGCCCAAGGTGATTGCAGTGATGCTGAACTAAACCAGATCCTAACAATGCCAGTTGGGAAAAGATTAGAAATGCTGGACCCACTCTCAAGTAGATCTGTCTTGAGGAGTAGTTCACGGTTGCTCAAAAGGGGACAAGATAGACAAGGAAAATTCATGGCAGACTCCTAGCTAAATGCTATTTTGAATATAGAACATGGTCTCTTATCGGCATAAAGGGAAGATGCTGGAATGGGGATAAATTCTTCAGTGAGTGAAGGGAGGTAGGGCAAGCAAAAGGATAAAGTTTGTTTTATACTGAAAAGCTCTTAAAATTTTTTTCACAATTAAGTTTCTAAAAAGGATTATAGTATTATACTGATTATACTATAGTATTATACATGATTATGCTATTCATGCCTTTCATTCTTGGAATTAATGTAGTCAAACTATGTAAACATAGCAAGTTAGAAGTCACCTTAAAGATCATCTGGCTGAAGCTAAAGTGGCAGACTCAGAGATACTGATTGCCTTGCTTAAGGTTACTCAGGAAGTTGCTAGCAAAGCAAGAACTGGAATCCATGACTTCTGCATCCTGATCTCACACTTTCTTCACTACCTGACCATCTCCTTTCTCACAAGTCTGGTAAAGAATTTTCTGCAGTTCTGAAGACATTAGCTTGAAAGCATGATGCTGGCTATTGGCAAGAGTGATATAAATCAGAATGGTAGATAAAGAAGGCTTCCATGCTAAGACGAGGGCAATGGAGAAGCTATAGGACCCCCATGGATGGCTTTGGAGACAATAAGTGCCTCATTTTGACCCAAGCCACAGAGGATGCTGTGGGCTCAGGGTTGGTGTCTACATTTATTTGAATCCATTCACATTGAAAAATCTTCTCTCCAGCCTAATTTCCCACTCTCTCCTTCAACAACCTTAGCTGCAGACAATTGGAACTTCTTGGTCAATACATCACATACTTTTTTTAGTTATGGTGACTTCATCTAGAATACATTTTTCCATCCATTTTCAGCTGTCAAGCCCTATCCATCTGTCAAGGTTGATCTCAAGTGTCTGTTCCTTCATGTAGTCTTATTTCTCTTTCCCTAATTATAGGCTTTCTCACATAGCTGTACTTCTTGGTCCCCTGATTAATTTTCTCTCAGAAAGAATAAAAATTATTTGGCTACAACTGGACAATATAATTTCTATGACGAAGAAATTCAAGAAATTCTCCAACTTCATGTAGACCTGAAGTATTTATTCATTCATCCATTCATTCATTCTTTTATTTGCACTAACCGTGCTCAGCACTCACTCCTCATATCCAAATCACATATTTTTCTCCAAGACCAGCATGTCTTATATAGTGTTTATATATCACTCCCTAATCCCTCACCTGTAAGTAATAAATGCTCCTCATAAATCAGCTATTTATTGTCTGTATTTTACCACCCAAAGTTTTTTTCTCCCTGACAGACAGTAAATTCCAAAAGAAGTACAAATACAAAGGATAAATACAAAGAAAAGATAAATAACATTTTCTACTTTAGAAAAAGAGATCAAATCAGATTTACTGATATTCTACTCACATCAAATTCTTGGTCTCAGTGCAAAATTTCATACACAAAAATGATGAAGTGATGATTTAATTGACTCTTAATTTTTTTTTTCTCAGAGCAAATTTTGAAGCCATCAGCATTTGGTACCCAGCACCAGTCCATTTACCTTCCAGTTCTGGAAAAGATATTTGAAAACCCAGCAGCATGAAAGCCAGAGTTGTTAAAATCATCATTTCCCTAAAGGATGTTAGAAGACCTAAGGGGAAATATTTACAAGGAAAATCTGTTTTCTCTTTGAAATTTATAGGTTTTATTTGTATATTTTTCTCTTCTTACATGTCTCACCCTTGCCCCATCCCACGTGGCAAGAAGACAGACCTGTTTGTCTTTCCACCCATGAATCCATCATCAGGGAGCTGGCTGAAGTCTATGCCTATTTAAATAAATGACTTTCAGTTAACCGCTTTGCTAACAGATCTTCATCATTATCATCAGTTTATTTTTACTCTCAAAAGTTGCTTAAGAATGACTTACTAGTTTGAGTTTAACTGATTTTTTTTTTCGGAAAACAGCTTTCAGGAGGGTGCTATAATTTTTAATCATCTATCATCACTTGAAAAAACTTGGTGATGCAGTAAATGCCACCTGTTTTGAGTTAAGCGTTCTTTCTCTGTTCCCACATAACTCTTTTTTGCACTTGGGTCACTATCTGATTATTGTCTGTTTTTTGTACTTCTCATAGCCTCCACAATGCTGTCATTCTTACTATACTGATCTTGGTATATACAGAGAGATACATTCCTGCCCTTTGTGCCTGTCATGTGTAATTGGTGACTAGCCCACAGTAACACATTGTGCAAGAGCTCCTCAGTGTTTCATGAATGGACAACTACATGAACAGCTTTTCATCCAGGTACTGAAAACCTAAGATGCACCAAGAAGGGTTCATCACCAGCAGTGTAACAGCCAGTCAGAGCCACATAGAGACACAGCTTTGTGTGAGTTGAATGTCCTTCCAATTAAAAGAGAAAATGCTGTTCCATTTTGTTTTTCTACAAATGAGTGCATTTTTTTCATTTTTAAAAGTCTTATTGAAGTGTAATTGATTTACAATGTTGTGATCATTTCTGCTGAACCGCAAAGTGATTCAGTGATATGTGTACACATGGTTTAACTCGCAAAATCTCTTAATCTTCTTCAGTGGACTGGTAAACATCTTCAGAAAGCTGCCCCCCAGAGAAGCAGTGGAAACCTCAGGCATCTCATGGGGTGATTGTCATACCCTGAGGGAGGCGCTGTGGGGGAAGTTCAGGGATCTGTCCAGGTTTGTGAGAGCTGGTTACTCAAGGCAGACACAGCGGAGGAAATGATGTCGAAGCAGTGCACTAAAGAAATAATCAGGCAAAGATTTAGAAGGAGAATTTTTTTAAAAAGAGGAATATAGAAACTCAGAGGGGAGAGAGTAAATGGAACTGAGACAAAATTCAAAGGACCGTAGCTGAGAAAGAGCAGAGAATAGTGAGAAGCAAGTCTGGCAGGTAAACCAGAACTAGAGAGGCAGGAGCTTGTGAGTCACTTAAGGCATATGAATATCTCCTCAGACCAGGAGGAGGCCTTTGCAAGTTTAAATCAGGTAGGGATAAGATCAGACTTGCATTTTAGAAAGATTATTCTGGCTTCTGTGTGGTAAACCGATTAAGGGGAACGGGAGTTCACAGGAAAGTTCCCACAGCTGTTTTCCTTTGTGCATTTAAATATGGTGTCTTACACACACACACACACACACACACACACACACACACAGTTTCTTAGAATGTCACTTGTTCTATTTAAATTATAAAAGTCAAATTCACTGATGGCATTAAAAGACCTTTTTTCAAGATTAAGTCCCTCCTTGCCTTGTGTATTTCTTTATTCCAGAAATCATGACAAACCTTTGCTTATTTCTCATTCTACTTCTGTTTCTTCATAATGCACCTATGTCAAATGTTTGTTTTTGAAAATTAGAAAACAAGATAAAATATAGTGATGAATTATTAAGTCCTAAGTCCCCTGCCTCCTCTTGAACACAGCTACCATGCACATTTGGTGTATCAAGTTTTTCTTAAGAATTTATATCACATAAACAGATTCATACTATACATATTCATATCCAGTCTGCTTTTTTCTTTCAAGTATATCATGAACAGCTTTTCATGGCTCATTAGTCTCAGTGGGCCTATAATATTCTACCAAATAATTGTGCTGTGATTTAGTCCATCCTTATTGTTAAAAACTTCACTTTGTATTTGATTAGATCAGAGTTAGTATGGAGTCTGAGAAATTCTGCTTTACAAAATCAAGATGACATTTCTCAGGCAGCCTTCTTTGTCTGGTTACCTGGTACTATGGATTTTCAGCATTTTTCAGGAACTTTACCTGCTAATTAAAATAATACCAGGAAAGCATCTCCCCTTTGGGAGCTTTCTGCATTAGGAAAACCTTTTACCTACAATAAAGTGAAAGGTGATGCTTAGAGGAAGAGTTTGATTGGGCTCCTTTTCAGAATAAACCCAAATGGGAGGTTTAAGTACCATAAATAAAAAGAGATGTACCACTCCAGAATGCCTAGAAAAGGAGATTCATTTGTCTTGAACTTTTTCTGAGAACTCTTATTATGAGAAATAATAGAGGAAACCAGTATTGTAATTTTCATTTGGAACTCCATTTTTTCCTTAACTTTGTTTCCCATCCTCTTTCAATGTCAAAACAGGCCTACCAAGGAAGTTCCCATGGTGGCTCAGCAGTAACGAGCCTGGCTAGTATCCGTGAGGACGCGGGGTTCGATCCCTGGCCTTGCTCAGTGGGTTAAGGATCTGGCATTGCTGTGAGCTGTGGTGTAGGTCACAGATGCAGCTTGGATCTGGCGTTTCTGTGGCCAAAGCGTAGGCCTGCTGCTACAGCTCTGATTCACCCTTTAGCCAGCAAACTTCTATACGGTGCAGGTGCGGCCCTTAAAAGCAAAACAAAACAAAACAAAAACAAAAACAGGCATACCAAGATAAGTTCATGATACTTTGGTTGAAAGAACACTGAGTTGAAGTTACAATGCCCTAACTCACTCTCAAGCATTGTCACTGATCAGCTTATCACTTGGAAAAATACAGTGGAGCCTGAGTTCTGATGTAAGACGTCTTTGGCTTTAAAGTCAGATTCAATGACTCATGAATTCTTAGTTTTCTCAATTGTAAGTGAAGTTACTGATTCTTTCCTCACTGTGTCTTTCATTTTTAAAATGTGGTATATTACTTTGCTAAGCTTGTGGCCATAGAATACCACAGACTGGATACCTTAAAGAGCAGGCATTTTTTTTCTCATGGTTCTAAAAGCTCAAGGTTCAAGATCAAGATGGCTACAGGGTTGATTTCTAGGCCTCTTTCCTTGGCTTGCAGGTGGTCACCTCCCTTTGTCCCCAAAACAGTTTTCTCCTCTGTTCGTCAGTGCCCCTAATCTTTCTCTCTGTGTTCTAATCTTTTTTTTTTTTCCTTATAAAGACACCAGTCAGATTTGATTAGGGCCCATTCCAAAGGCCTTATTTTAACTTAATTACCTCTCTAAAGGCCCTATCTCCAAATACAGTCACATCCTTAGGTCCTGGGGTTAGGGTTCAGCTAAATTCACAGATGAGTTTTAGGGGATATGATACAGTCCATAAACATGTGGTAATATGCATAAGACATTGATTTCATGTCTCTGGCATATTATATGCTCAATAATACTAACAATTATTATTTATTCTCTCTGAGCTTCATTTTTCTCATTGTAAAATTGGGAAATTAATATCTGCCTGGCCTACTATAATAATGACTTAAGATAATTTATGTCAGAAGCTCCCTAGTGGCCTAGCAAGTTAAGGATATAGCATTGTCATTGCTGTGGCTCGGGTTGCTGCTGTGGTGCAGGTTCAAACCCTGGCCCATGAACTTCAGCATGCTATGGGCATGGCCAAAAAACAAAAAAAAAATTATGTTCAATTTCTTCGTAAAATAAGTGGTGGGAGACTGTCTTTTATCTTGGGTATATACTTGCATACTTAACTTGCTTCCCTTTAAGAATATGCACAGTAGGAGTTCCCATCATTGCTCAGTGGTTAATGAACCTGACTAGTATCCTTGAGGACATGGGTTTGATCCCTGGCCTTGCTCAGTGGGTTAAGGATCTGGCATTGCCGTGAGCTGTGGTGTAGGTTGCAGATGAGGCTCAGATCCCACATTGCTGTGGCTGTGGTGTAGGCCAGGGGCTACAGCTCCGACTGGATCCCTGGGAACCTCCATATGCTGAGGATGCATCCCTAAAAAGACAAAACACACACACACACACACACACACACACACACACACACACGGATATGTGCATTACATCCAGGCATTTGCTCTGAGCTTTTCCCTTAGAGCTGAGAGGAAGAAGAGTAAGATTCGGGCTCCCATTCATCTCTCTTTTACTCTAATAGGGCTCAGCATCCCGACTTCCTGAACAGGAAAGCCCAAGGTTCAAAACTGAAATTCTTATAGCCTTTCGCATAGAAACTGCCTCAGCTCACATGGGGGATGAGGCAAAGATTAGTGAAAGTGTAGCAGAATCTTTCTGCCTCACTGTCTCCATGTAGAGGCAAGCAAGAATTCCTCTAGTGCCTCATGGGAATGTTTTCAAATGAAAAAAATCAGCTCTGCTTATATTATCTTGTAGTAGGACCATATGTTCTTTGGAGTAGAAAGAATAGAGGTGGCAACTCCCACCTGGAAGACTATGTTCATTTTAATACCTTGGCTGGGATTTCTTTCTGGTCGAAGATTGGACATAAGATAGAGTCTTTAAAAAGCTTTAAATCTTGTAAAACCTTAAAAAGACTTTAGATGAACGGAAGGTGAGTCTTACGGAAATGGGAAATATGGCAGTTTAGCACATTATTGGCATGTCCAACCAACTGCACTTTCAGAGTGTGATTATGTGACCTGGTTCCATACTGCTCTCAGGAAGAGAGGCCTGACTGGACAGAGTGGGGTGTAATGGCACCTGGAGCTCGGGGGATTGATCTAAGCTGCCTGTCTTGCTAGGACCACCCTAAATTACTAGTATAACTAGTAACCTAGACTTACTCCTTTCCAATGAATTGGAGATATTTCTGGAAGCAAGTTTCAAAAGATTCAAGTTACCCCATTTGCTCTGAAAGTTTTAAGCGTTCTCCCCAAATATGACACCATATGTGCTTAGCTTTAAATCCATACCACTTTGGCCCCAGCCTACTTTTTAATGTACTCTCATGTTCTCTGAACCCCACTCTCAACACTGGTACTCCCAACAAACTAGTACTTACACAGGGCTAATAGTTTTTAGTGGTGTCTTACCAATGGTGAAAAGCCTCCTGTTTGTTGAAATTCCATCCATCTTTCAGGTTCCATTACAAATGCCATGTTCAAAATAAGATCTTCATAAAGACTTTTTAGAACTCAATCCATCTAATTAGAAGTTTTTTTTTTTTTTTCCCTAGTTTGAATCCTTACAGGATTTGTTTCTACTTCTCTTATGGTACCATAGCCCTGGATTATAGGTATTTGTCTGATTTCCCACCCCATCCTCCAGATCAGTTACCAAAAAGCAGAAGTTATCCCATTTTTCTCCCTATCATCCCTGCCCACCCAATACCCAGCATTAGACCCTCATTATATGTTGGTCAGGTTGAACTGAAAGACAACGTAGAGTAGCCTGACCCTCAATTTCCCTAGAAGTAAAAAGCTTATATTCTTCAATGCAGACAAAGTGGGAGCATTGAACTTCATATGTGGGAGATCATAATGGTAGGCTTTTCTTAGTATAAACCAAACATGCAGCTGCTAAACTCTGCTACAACATAACATTTTAAGGGGAAGGAAGCCAGTGTAAACCCATGGTATGTACAAAATCAAATTCAGAAACCCTGAGGGTTTTTTAACCACCGAATATAATTTTTTAGTCTATTTGATATGATTTCTCTAGACTGTAGTTTAATTCAAACCAGTCTCTTCATTTGAAGCCAATCCTATAGTTGTCTTCTGTACTCATTAGCAACTACTTGGTAACTTACTTTGGCTTACTCTGGGTGGCATGGAGAAAAGTATTCTTTTACGTCTTTTGGAAGGATATATTTTGGGCATAACTTTTTCACATGTGCTTGTCCAAAATGGTACAGCCTTCATTTACTTGCCGAATAAGGAAGGTTGGTCACTTAGTCTTAGATGCAATGAAGTTTACTAGAAACACCATTAACTTTGGAATTAGAAGACCAGGGTGTGAGGTCTTGCACTTCTATTAGGATTCATAGGACCCTGAGGACAAAATTTTTCACTCTATATTTTGGTTATATAAATATAGTAGGGGAGGGAGTCTTACATCAAATAACATTAAGGGCCATTTCAATATTTGCATTTGGGGATTCTGGGATCACTTAAGTGATGATTTTACAATTAAAGACATTCATCAGAGTCAACAAAGTTTACCCAAAGTGCTGGTTGCTATATATATACCAACAAAGTAGTCTCACAAAACTCATCAGTAGCCCCTGGAGTCATTCTGAAGCAGGAAGGGTGGTCAAAAAAGTTTGAAAAATGTGAAAAAATTGCATTTATAGAAATTAACTACAACAGTAGCATATTAAAGATTCTAAAAGTCTTACCCTTTATAAGTATTTTAACCTTTAATACAGTTTATCTTACACTTAATTGACCGTAAAAACCTAAAAAAAAAAAAAGTAAGTCTCATGACAATCCAGGAGAATACACTTCTTAGCAAGTAAGGTTTAACTACAAACCCAAAGGCATTTTCCATGCACTTCAGGGTTGCTCTAAGTTATTTAAAATAATTGATCACACCCTACTTCTGGAAGGTCTTCTTTTACTTTCTCTGGTGCAGAATCCCTAAGTGTGTCTCAAACGAAGACCTTACCCATTGCTCAACTGATCAGTCCTCAAGATTCTTCACTGCTAAGATGATATATTCTTTTGCATGCCTCCCATTATACCAGACACAACCTAGTTCAAAAGGAAATAACTATTTTCTACACTCCACAATAAAATTTTGGAGTCACCAAAAAAAGTACTGATGTCCATTGCCAATATTCCATAATTGACTGCCTTAGAAATTTTAAGAATATTCTTATTTATTTATTTTTTTAATATATTTTTTTTATTTTCCCACTGTACAGCAAGGGGGTCAGGTTATCCTTACATGTATACATTACAATTACATTGTTCCCCCACCCTTTCTTCTGTTGCAACATGAGTATCTAGACAAAGTTCTCAATGCTATTCAGCAGGATCTCCTTGTAAATCTATTCTAAGTTGTGTCTGATAAGCCCAAGCTCCCGATCCCTCCCACTCCTTCCCCCTCCCATCAGGCAGCCACAAGTCTCTTCTCCAAGTCCATGATTTTCTTTTCTGAGGAGATGTTCATTTGTGCTGGATATTAGATTCCAGTTATAAGTGATATCATATGGTATTTGTCTTTGTCTTTCTGGCTCATTTCACTCAGGATGAGGTTCTCTAGCTCCATCCATGTTGCTGCAAATGGCATTATGTCATTCTTTTTTATGGCTGAGTAGTATTCCATTGTGTATATATACCACATCTTTCGAATCCAATCATCTGTTGATGGACATTTGGGTTGTTTCCATGTCTTGGCTATTGTGAATAGTGCTTCAATGAACATGCGGGTGCACGTGTCTCTTTTAAGTAGAGTTTTGTCCGGATAGATGCCCAAGAGTGGGATTGTGGGGTCATATGGAAGTTCTATGTATAGATTTCTAAGGTATCTCCAAACTGTTCTCCAAGAATATTCTTATTTTTTACATTTCTTTTGCAGTAGATAGAATGTGTCCCCCCCAAATTAATATGTTGACTCTTTAACTACTGATATGATGGCATTTGGAGATGAGGCTTTGGGAGGTAATTAGGTATAGATGAAGTCATGAGAGCACTCATGGTAGGATTAGTGCCCTCATAAGAAAAGACATAAGAGAGCTTGCTTCACTGCTATGTGAGGGTAGAAGGAGAAAGTGGGCATCTGCAAACCAGGAGGAGAGTTTTCACCAGAACCTGGCCTTGCTGATGCCCTGACCTCAGATATATAGCCCCCAGAGCTGTGAGAATATAAATATCTATTCTTTAAGCCACCTATTCTGTTATTTCATTATGTCAGCCCAAGTTGACCAAGACAATCAACTTGCTTCTTTATGTAAGAAAACAGTTACAATGTCTTACAGGAATTTTGCCTCTTCTCCCATCTCCCTTTACTCTTATTTATCCTACAATAACCAGGCTAACCTTTCCACAAGAGGAATTGGCATTATAGCCCCATTCTCATACCCTTCTCCCTGCTGAGAAAGGAAAAGTATTTCAGACTTCTGGTTTCTGGTTCTGCATATAAGGAGCTTGGGTGTTGCCATTACATCCTAGCAACAACTAAAACGCTAAACAGAGTAAAAAATCAACTTTATTCTAAGATCCATAAAAGAGGTTGAGAACACAGGCCAAACCATTGCTCCCAAGATGGGAGAGCTAGACCGATGAATACACATTGTCTTGGCTCACAGAGCAGAGACTCCTGAGTAGAAACTACTGAGGGAATCAAAACAGGGGTAGGAAAACCTGAACTGTAATTGACAAATTGCTTTAGGTTCAGTGTGGGTAATTCTGAGAGTTAAATACTCTAGGGGACTCAACTATAGACATACACACTCAATATTGAGAGATTTACCTCTAGTAACTTGACAAAGTTCTTACAGTAAATATTAGAGAAAAATATCCTCTCATGCTTCCTGCAAGGCGAGGGGAAAAAGAACCATTTTGGAGTACACTAGAGAAACTTTGGTCTTCTAAACAAGATTTACCCTCAGAGAAATCTAGCTAACCAGAGCCTAATGTGCTGTAGTATTATCAGAGACTAACTGACCTGGGGAAAGGGACTTGCAGCTTTAATGTATCCATTTACTAGTTGTTTATTTGCTTTGCTTTTAGGGCTGCACCTGTAGCATATGCAAGTTCCCATGCTAGGGGTCGAATGAGAGCTGCAGCGGCTGGCCTGCACCACAGACCCAGAAACACAGGATCTGTGCCATGTCTGTGACCTACACCACAGCTCACAGCAATGCCAGATGCTTAAGCCACTGAGTGAGGCCAGGGATCGAACCTGCATCCTTGTGGATACTACCAAGGTTCATTACCGCTAAGCCGCAATTGGAACTCCTGGCATTTTCTATGTAGCGTTATGTTATCTGCAGATAGTGACAGTTTTACTTCTTCCTTTACAATTAGGATGCCTTTTATTTCTTTTTATTTCTAGTTCCTGTAGCGAGGACTTCCAATACTGTGTTGAATGAAAATAGCAAGAGTGGGGGCATCCTTGTCTTGTTTCTGATCTTAGAGGAAATGTTTTCAGTTTTCAGGGTTGAGTATGATGTTAGCTGTGTTAGCTATGAGTTTTTCATAAATAGCCTTTATTATGTTGAGGTATGTTCCCTCTCTGAATGCTTGGTTGAGAATGTTTATCATGAATGGATGTTGCATTTTGTCAAATTCTTTTTATGCATCTATTGAGATAATCATATGATTTTTATTCTTCATTTTGTCAATGTGGTGTATCGTATTGATTGATTTATGGGTGTTAAACCTTCCATATATCCCTGGAATAAATTTCACTTGATCCATGGGGTATAATTCTTTCAATATATTGTTCAGTGTATAATTCTTTCAATGCGTTGTTGAATCTGGTTTACTAATATTTTGATGAGGAATTTTGCATCAGATGAGGAATTTTGCGTCAAATGAGGAATTTTGCATCAGAGAGATATTGGCCTATAACTTTCTTTTTTGTTGTGTTTTTGTCTGGTTTTTATATTAGGGTAATGCTGGCCTCATAAAATGAGTTTGGAAATGTTTTTTCTTCAATTTTTTTGGAATCATTTGAGAAGGATAAGTATTAACTAACTCCTCTTTAAATGTTTGGGAGAATTCACCTGTGAAGCCATCTGGACTGGACTTTAGTTTGGGGAGATTTTTATAATTACTGAGTCACTTTCATTGCTAGCAATAGTCTTTTTAGATTTTTTAAATTTATTTCTAATTCATTCTTGGAAGATTGTTTGTTTCTACATACAAAGGAATTTAGGTATTTCTCCTAGCCTGCATAATTTTTTGACATATAATTGTTTGCAGTATACTCTTATGATCCTTTGTATTTCTGTGGCATTCATTGTCATTTCTTCTCTTTTATTTTTGATTTTTATTTCTTTGGGTTCTTTCTCTTTTTTTTTCTTTATGAGTCTGGCTACAGTTCTTCAGTTTTATTTATCTTTTCAAAGAACCAAATCTTAGTTTCATTGATCTTTTCTATTATTTTTTTTTTTTTAGTTCCTATACTATCCATCCTTCTACTAAATTTGAGTTTTTCCTCATTCTTATTTTTCTAGTTCCTTTACATGTACATTTATATTGTTATCTGAGATTGTTTCTTGAGGGAGTCCTGTATCACTACAAACTTCCCTCTTTGAACTGCTTTTGCTGCATCCCATAGATTTTGGACATTTGTGTTTCCATTTTCACTTGTCTCAAAGTATATTTTGAGTTCTTCATTGACCTATTTGTTGTTTCATAGCATGTCATTTAGTTTCCATGTTTGTGTGTGTGTGTCTGTGTGTGTTTTTCAGTTTCATTCTCATTGTTTATTTCTGGCTTCATACAATCCCTATCAAAATATCAAGGACAGTTTTTACAGAAATAGAAAAAATCCTCCTACAACTTATATAAAGTCATAAAAGATCTCTAAAAGCCAAAGCAATATTGTGAAAGGTAGCAAAATAACAAAACAAAAAAATCAGAAGAAACCAAAGGTGCAGGTATCATACTCCCAAACTTGAAACTGTTTACAAAGATATAGTACCCCAAACAGTATAGCACTGGCACAAAAACAAACCTGTAGATCAAGGAAACAGAAAACAGAGCCCAGAAATAGATCCATATAAATATAGTTCACTGATCTTTGACAAAGTAGCGAAGGCAATTCAATGGAGCAAAGATAGTCTTTTCAACTAATGATGCTGAAACAACTGGATAGCCCTGTGCAAAACAAAACAAAAACTGCATACTAAGAGTATGCCCCTCATCAAAATTAACTCAAAATTGATTATAAATCTAAATACAAAATGCACAAGTAGAAAACTTCTAGTAGATGACATAGATGATTTTAGATATGGCAATAATTTTTTGGATGCAATACCAAAGATACCATCCATGAAAGGACTCACTAAGCTGAGCTTCATCCAAATTAAAAACCTCTGATCTGCAAAAGACAGTGTGAAGAGAATTAGAAGACAAGCAACAGACCAGAAAAAAAATTTTTTTTGCAAAAGACTCATTTGAGATAAAGAATGGTTATTTGATATATGCAAAAAATTCTTAAAACTCAAAAATGAGAAAGCAAACAACCCAATTTAAAAATGAGTAAAGACCTTATCGGACAGCTTATTTGTGAAGATAATACAAATGGTAAATAAGCATATGAAAAAATCCTCTATATAATATTTCATCAAAGAAATGTAAATTAAAACAATGAAATACTACTATACACCTATTAGACTGAAATCTGGAACACTGCCAACAGATGCTGGAAAGGGTGTAGCAGTAAGAATTCTCATTCATTGATGATGGGAATACAAAATGGTGAGGCCTCTGTAGAAGGTAGTCTGCCAATTTCTCACCAAGCTAAACTGCTCTTACCATACCATCCAGCAATCTCATTTTTTGGTATTTCTCCAAAGTAGTTGAAAACTTATGTTCACACAGTAACACGAACATGGACATTTATAGCAGCATCATTTGTAAATTGCAAAACTAGGAAGCAACCATGGCATGCTTCGGTAGGTGAATGAATAAATAAACTTGTGATTATCTAGACAATGAGGTACTATTCAATGCTAAAAAGAAATGAGCTATCAAGCTATGAAAAGATCAGAGAAACCTTAAGTGCATATTAATAAGTGAAAGAAGCCAGTCTGAAAAGTCACAATATGGTGTACACAGCTATATGACATCCTGGAAAAGGCAAAACAGAAGAGACAGTAAAAAGATTAATGGTTGCCTGGGGTTGGGGTGGAGAAGGATGACTAGATGAACAGAAGGTTTCTAGGGCATGGAAATGCTCTGTATGATACTGTAATGATATATATATGTATCATTACACATTTCTCCAAACCCACAGAATGTACACTATCAAGGATGATTCCTATGGTCTTTGGGTGATTATGATGTGTTGATGTAGGATCTTAAGTTGTAACTAACGTACCACTCTGGTTTGGGATGTTGAGGTTGAAAATGTTGATAATGCAGCTATGCCTAGTTGGCTGCATGGGCGATCTTGGAAATCTGTGTTTTTTTCCTCTCCATCTTGCTGTGAACCTAAAATTGCTCCCCCAAAAATAAATTCTTAAGAAAAATATTTTCATAGCTACATCAAATATTGTAGTTTTTTCATTTTTCAAATTCTTTTCGAAATGAGGCTGGGAAGATTTTCATGACTACACTCACACACGCACACATGTAAATACATCTGGGTTTCTTTTTCCAAGAATAAAAATAAAAACACCTCAGTTTAATGTTCAAAGATCCCCAAATTCCAGCTCCATTCAATCTTGTTTTCCATTACTCTGCAATCTAGACCTGCCACAGGAGCTGGTTCAGCCAAATTACTATTCTATAAAAACATCTGAGTCATTCCTGTTTCTTCCTGCTCACCCTATTTTGCATCTGGGACATCCACATGTTTTCTATTCTTCAAGAACCAGTCTCAGTCCCACTTTTTCAATGGGGTCTTCCCTGTACTTTCCAGGTTACTGTGGTTTCAAATTTCTGTCGATTTCTATAGTACTGTGTTGACTGTAACCCACTCACTCTGTCCTCTAATCCTGAGCAACCTTAGTTCTTGATATTAATAGTCTGTATATGTCTCCTCACCCTGTTGATTTTAATTTATTTAATAAAAAGTCAAGGGCCATATTGCAAATATGTCCTCAGAGAACATCTATCATAGTCCTTTCTGTGGCAGAGGTGATCAGCAAGCACTTATTACATATGGACCAGATATGTATGAACCTATTCTACTTTAAAGGATTAAAATCCCAAATATGTATTTGTGAATGTTTTTAAATAAAAGATGTAGTCTTGCTACTAATTTTCTATGCAAATGTTTTATCAGCCAGTAAAATGAAGCAGTGGTATTATATGGTTTAAAGGGCCTTTCTAGCCCTGGTTATCTATGGTTAATGGAAGTTAGTATTCATAAAATCAATGCAAGTGCCACAGAAGTAACAGAAAAGTGGTTGTTACCTGATATATTCAGTAAGTAAGCAGATTTTTCTCCAGGCTTTAACCTCTGCAGAAGTTCAGATGGACTGAGACTCTTTCCAGTGCAGTCTCTTGATTAAAGTACGGAAAAAGTTTGGGTTTATATTTAGTCTTTGTATATGGCAGAGATATTTAATTTACAATAGCCTGAAGGTTATCGCTGTGGCCAAATGTTTCAAAAAGTGCAGGTGATGCCAGAAGAGCTTATAAAACATTGAAAGAACTTTATCATCAAAACCACCTCCATAGTAAGAGCTTTTGGCCTGTCAGGTTAGGAGAACCCATTGGTCAACTTGATGGGTTAAATACCTGAAGAGACATTAGACTCTCTTGAAATCCCCTCCAAGTGGGGGTCTTTGAAGTGAAACTCCCTTTGGCCTACAGCCATGGTGCTTTCTTTCACATGGGCTGAAGTGAAGGTTTTGAAATACATTTTGCAGTAAATCTCTCCACTCTTATAAGAACAAGAGAAAGTTTGTATTTCATAGAGGAACACGGCATATTGATTCAAAACAGTGCAAGTGTGAAAGTGTTTGATTTACTTGTTTGCTTTTCTTATATTTCTCACAGTGAAGTGGTTTGGGTGGAATGTTAAATTGTGTTTTCATAAACACAAAATGGAAGGGAAACCAAAATGAAAAGGGGGCATTAGAAGTTGTAATGATAGCCTTTTCCTGTGTGCTCACTAAGCCCTAAAGCCCCTCCCCAAATCATCAATTTTGCAAGCTGTCCCCAATGTTATCCTAACACTGTTAGAATTTTTAACAAGGCAAAGCCCAATGTATTACTTCTTCTTCCTGGACACACATTTCTCTATCTGTCATTCACTCCGGAAATGTGGGTGCTTATGACAAAAACAGGAATTAAACCCAAACTTCAATTCTTTGTCCTCAAACCTCTCACTCCTCTTCACCTATGACAAACATCTTATACTCATCACTTTGTGATTTCACACATGTTGTAGATACACAAAAAAGTTTTGAAAAATTTTTTGGTTTTTTGTTTTTATATTCTCAAGAGCAGAAAAATCAGTGCCAGATCTATATTAAGCTATTTCTTTGCTGATTTTTAAAGGATATCTTAGAAGCAGGAAGCCCTGATCCGCAGTTTATTTGTCATTCTATGATCAGATTTGACAAATAAATTCAAGTGATTGCACCTTTGAATGGTTTGCAGTAAAAAATGTGATCTGGCTGCTGATGGCCACGGAGACATAACACTGGTAGTGAGCAATTATGCTGTTGGCTCTAGCGAAGTGATAGCCAGCTAGAACTTTTCTAATGGGTCACTAGGGACAGAGAGCATTCATCTCTATCATAATGAAAACCAGACAGAAGCTAAGCATGCATGAACAGTTAGAACAACAAACTTTGTTTTTAGACTGTCAAGTTCGTGAAGGGCAACTCAGTCTGTGCCAGCACCAGCTTCCACATGGTGCTCTAGCTCATTGTTTGGAGTGTAAAGTGCTGTTGTAAATAATGATCAGTTACTTTTGCACCTGGCGCAAAGTGAGGTAGGGGTTCATCTTCCAGCTTTTTGAAGAATTTCACAATAAGAACTGAGTATACACTCAATACAGGACTATTTTTATTATTTAAATTTGTATTAGTAATATTGTAAAGGGCTGTGCAAACTAACAGCAAACAAGGGTAAATTCTTATTAACAAGCTCATGAACACAGTTATGCTCTCATGATATGGGGGTCATGAGGGTATAGTTCCAAGGTCCCAAAGTGGGACCTCATATTTCGATCTATTTACTTTTAAAAATCAGACCCGCATAAGATTCTTTACAAGTTAAAGTGATGACTACTACAAGAGTCATGCGACACTGGCAAAACCAGAATATGAAGTGAGTGGCAGCCATCCTCCAAAGAAATTTTTTAAGAGGATTAAAACTATGTTTCCAAAAACAGTAGCAGGAAACAAGGGTCAGAGAGATCTTGGCCCAAACTTTCTTTTCGGTAACCATTAGTCATCCTCTGACACCTCAAGGGAGCCTTCTGGACAACACCAAGGAGGTTAAGATGCCTTCCCCCGTCTGACCCGGTCCCAACACTTAAAACCAAAGTAACAGTAACATACCAGTAAACCACACGCTAATTTCCTTTGCTGCATGGCAGATACCACTTGCCCACGTTCCATCATAGAGATAGCTCTCTCTTCCGCCCCACCAGGCATCCAAGCCTTGGCTGTTGTCTTGTTAGGAAGTTAGACAATACACAGACAGCTTGAGGGATTTTGTCCAATTAAGTGCACGTGTATTTTTTGGCTAATATTTTGAGTTCTGTGGGGTGTAGTCATTGTGGAGGGGTTTTTTTGTTTTGTTTTGTTTTGTTTTTCTGAAAAACTCTAGGACTTTTTGTTTTCAACAGTCTGTAATCTGAAATAGCATGTTTAAAAGCCTTGCTTCTGCACTTTAGTGTTTTCCTTACTCTGAATAATGGTTTTTATTTAGAAATCTTCTAGCAGAGTTCCCATTATGGTACAGAGGAAACAAATCTGAGTAGCATCCATGAGGACGCAGGTTCGATCCCTGGCTTCGCTCAGTGGTTAAGGGTCTGGCATTGCTGTGAGCTGTGGTGTAGGTCACAGACGGGGATCAGATCTGTAGTTGCTGTGGTGTAGGCCGGCAGCTGCAGCTCAGATTTGACCCCTAGCCTGGGAACTTCCATGTCCCATAGGTTTAACCCTAAAAAGCAAAAAAAAAAAAAAAAAAAAAAGAAAGGAAGAAAAAAATCTAGCAAACTTAACTGATAGACTTTGTTGTTCCACTGAGCTCCTACGGGAACCTTCTTTGACAGAGGCTATTCACCCTCTGTTTAACATTAAGTTGTAAACATCAGATTAAGTCTTCACTAGATTGTTTGGAAAAAAAAAAAAAGCAGGAGACTCAATCAGGCTCCAGATAATAAGTTATGGAAGGGAAGGGTGTAAGCAGTTTAGCAAAATAAAGTGCTTTAAAAAGATGTGTTATTCCTTTCCAATTTACTCCAGAGAAAATGTTACACTTTAAATATGTCATTTCTCATCTAATCCTTATCCAATAGCATTTTGAAAGCTTTAAATATTTACTTATAACCATGACTACACTTTAGACTAACATTCCATCAATGCAAAGATGAGTTTATTTGCTACATCAGCAAGTACACCTAATTCACGAATTACTGGGTTTTCTATAAACCTTAAAATTTCTAAATTTTCTACATTGATATGTAGGAAAGAATTTAATTACTAGAAATTTCCTTACTCTGGGGGTTTAATCTTTCAAGTAAATTGTAACTTTTCTGTATCCAAAATAACTTAGAGTTACCTTGCTAAAGCAATTATTTGCATAATTAGACTTTTGAAATGGCAGCAAAAACCACAGGAAAAAAAAATCAAAGAAAAAATGAAAATGTACTAGCTTTAGTTTAAGAGACTAGGAACCCAGTATAACAGAGGTACTGTAAGTGATCATAAAATTTAGGTCTAAGTTTCCTGGGAGTCAAGACAAAAACGACAACACAGTATATCATGTAGTTTCCCCCGACTGATCAAATTAACTTTATAAATACAGTCCAGAAAATCAAGCAATTACTTACGGTAACTGAATTATGAAAACAATGCAATATATGGGGCTTTTTACAAGTTATATTAACAACATAAAGGACAGTAACATCACCAGAAATTGTGGAATAAGAATGAAAATTTGTTTTTCATATGGCTATTTTTGGATTCTCTAAAAATCTGACACCATTATATGGAAATGTTTAGAAACCTCCTAAGATTGAATTCTCCTTAAAAACCTGGTCTTTACATTTGGAACACTATAACTTGTAGAATTTACTTTAATTCAGTTGTCAAACAAACTGCCTCCAAATTTTGTTTCAAAATTTGGTGGGTCTTTATTTTAACAGTATTTTCTGAATGTGTTGTTCAGCGATTCAGAGTTTACTTATTTATTTACTTATGCGGTTCTGAGAAGGAAAATTAACTTTGGGTTGACAAAAATTTGAGGTAAATTTGGAGGCATTGGCAAGAGCCAAAATATCTATAAAAATAGATATTTATTTTTGGGTGTCACCATTATTAAAAAAAAATAAAACTTCCTGCTTCATAAAAAGAAGAAATTTTTAGCCCATGAATTTTTAGTGTTTAGCATGGTACACATGCTGTAATCTGGTGGCTTCTTGTCTCTGAAGCTGGTGTGATTATGATGCTAACTAACTTCAGAATTCTGCCTTGACTTAGAAACAGGATGTCTTCACTGTCTAATTACGTACTTGGAAGTTGGTAAGAAACCTCATTTGGGATTAAAAATTCTCTAAAGTTGCTACATTGTGAAATTTAAGTAAAGAGCCAAGGCAAAAATAAAGCATTGCATCGAGCTGTAATGCATGATATTGGATGAATTCCCAAAGTTAGGGTGGGGAAAGTAGAAAAAGAATTCCCTTCTTTATTGAAAGTGTTGTTTGAATACAAGAATGGAAATTACTTATTTCAGGCTCGACGTTTTACCCTGATTGTATAAAAAGGCTTCTGAAGATAGAATATGATCTTAAATATTCTATTTCAAAATAAGCAGTGTTCTTTACGTATTTTAATGTGCTTTAGAATTAGTCCCTTTCCTTTTCCTGCACATGTCTCACAAGCTGTTCTAAACTCTTATTCCAAATATATGAACTTCATATTTCTGCTAATTCAGATGAGAGGGAACTTGTGTATCTTCCCTAAAATAAGTTTGGAAATTTTAAGAATTGTTTCCTTTTGGGGTGTGTGTCAGCCTTCTGAATTGAGAAACATTACTATAGCAAGAGTGGGCAAAATGGAAAGAAACAGAAAGGAATGAAAGAGAGAGGGGAAGAAAGAAAGGGGCAGTCCTGTTTTTATTTTGCATCCAGGGATGTAAGGACAGTTTGACATCCCTACATCAATCAGTGTGATACACTATATTCATAAAACAAAGAGTGAAACCATTATCTCTGACCTGGATTGCTGCAGTGTTCTACGTGAGACCAAAGATCTGTTCTCCACGTGGGAGTCTGAATGATCACTTGAAAATATATGTCAAATATTATTTAAAATTCTTTAATGGTTCCTCTCACGCTTAGAATCACATTCAAATTCTTTGCCTTAACCTGCAGGTGACTTCCCAGATCTTTCCCCTTTGTCTCTACTCTGCTTGTAAAACATGTCAAGACTCTTTCCATTTCAATACCCTTTCATTTGACTTTCTTTTTTTCTTCTCTTTTCTTTTCTTTCTTTTTTTTTTTGTCTTTTGTCTTTTGTCTTTTTGAGGGCCGCACCTGTGGCATTTGACTTTCTTTTGCCCAGAACACTCTTCCTCCTCTTCTGCGGATGACTGGTTTCTCGACATTTAAGTTTCAAATCTCCCATTGCGGAGACTTTCTTTGACTAATTTATCTGAAGGAGTCCTGCTTTCATCCAAGCCAGCCAGCTCTTACTGTACTGTTTGTTCATTTATTTCTTCATAGCACTTAGTGCAATCTAAACTTCATTTCATTACTGATTTATTTACTTGAGACTTGTCTGCTTGGATCAGACTGTAAGCACTTGGAAACAAGGTCTTTGTTTTGCCCCTGCAGCTGTTCTCAAGGACTATCACAGTGCCTGGAAGAGATTTAGTGCGAAGTAAATATTCGTTGAATAAGAGAATGAATGAAATAAAGAATTTGGTGTGGGAGTTCCCACTGTGGCACAACAGGCTAAGGATCCAACGTTGTATCTGCAGTGGCTTAGGCTGCTGCTGAGGCACGGGCATGATCCCTGGCCCAGCACAGTGGGTTAAGGATCCAGTGTAGTCACAGCAGTGGCGTAGGTCACAGCTGTGGGGCTCAGTTTCAACCTCTAGGCCAGGAATTTACATATGCCTTGTTGCACAAATTAAAAAAAAAAAAATGGGTATAGATGGAGTATTGGACCTATGTGTGTTTTCTAGAATGGGGAATGGTAAATGATAAAACTTCTTGAGGTTTTTCTAGAACTTTTCTGGGAAAAGTTTACATACTTGTAAATAGGAGGAAATTATGCCAGGAAGAAAGAGCTGGGACCACATCCTTCAGTTTCTTAAATATCATGATACAGTTTCTAGAGTCACATCTGTTGTCAATAGATCACTATTGAAGGTTTTTAAGTAGTCAGTGCATCCTTTTGAAATGCTCCTTTATTATTCATTATAGAAAACCATTTATGTGTCAGTGGAGTCTCGTTCAGTCACCAGTGGACAGAGAAGCTTCCAAACATCAGCAAGGTGTTGACTTAATCAGTCTTTTTCCATGCAGCATGGCTGCCACATACTGCCTCTGGGCTGGCACGTGAAAACGTTTGCCTTAGTTCCTCACAGCCTGAGATGAAACAACCAGTGCTTCCCAAGGGCGTTTCTAACCAATATGTCTCTTACCTCAGTGAAGCAGCAGATGCCTGCCTCCAAAAGTATGGTACCTACCATCCTGTTGAATCAGTCTCCTTTTCTCAGTTGCGCTTTATTTTGCAATTTACATTTCTAACGCATAAAGCTACACTCCCTTTAGGGTTACCCTTTCCCTTGGGATGTTTTATTTTGGTCTTAACGGAAGTCCAGGAGTTCCTGCATGACTCAATGGATTGAGGATCTGGCATTGTCACTGCTGTGACCTGGGTCACAGCTGTGGCACTAGTTTGATTCCTGGCTTGGCAACTTCCACATGCTGTGGGCGTGGGCAAAAAAAAAAAAAAGCCCAGTTTGAAGGCTTTAAATGCAGTTGGCTGCTTCTTTGTTTCAGTGGAGTAGTAGGTAGGCCCTTCCTTAGCTGAAACTAGTACCTGAAATGTCTTATAATAATCTCCTTCCAGTAATACAGCATTATACGTAACATACATATGTTCATCTGGACTCTTCTTACCCCTTCAGATGTGTGTATATAATTTCAAAAATGGAATACAAAGGTATCAAGCTTCTAGTTAAAATCATGGCCTATTTTATAGTCTCTGACAGCCAAATCTACTTTCCTGAACTGGTTCACAATAATGTAAAAGCCAGCTCATGAATAAATTTTATGGTTTAACCTTAAGTCATGGAATCCTCTTTATATTTATATTGGGGAATACATTTAACTCCAAGATGTTGTTAGTAAACTTACATCCTTTTAGTCTTACAGTTTGCAAAACACATCTATACGTAATAATTCTTTTGATGTGTGTGTGAATATTTGCTTCTTAGACTTGTCCCGTTCCTTTCTTAGACATGTCATAGACATCATTTATATGTAAATTAGATAGAAAACAAAAAGGTAAAGAAGTCGTGTGGCCCCTAGCTTCAGGGAGCTCTACTAAGAGAAACAAATACGCTCAGGAAGATGCCATGCATGGAAGAGTATGATAAGTGTACAGAGGAACAGGGGTAAGATGATATTGCAGGGCTTGACTTTATTTAGCTTTAGGGTTGAGAGAAAAGCTCTTAGAGAAGATAGGATTTAGGTTTAGTCTTTAGGATATACTAGATTTTAACAAGAAAAGACCAAAGGACAAAGGATCTCTAGGTCAGTGGCACAGTCTGAGCAAAACATGAAGGTAGGAAAGTGAGAAATACTTAAAAATGTATCTTTGTTCCTTCAATGCTTAATGACTGGTGTTATGAAACTAGAGTGTGTTCAGTGTTGACCTTTTTCGTTCATAACTTATGGTTTGATTCTTAACCAGAGGCAGTTTCCACCAACCTGTACTATATCCTCATAAACAATGTGTTTATGGAAGTTTTAGACTATACATACCCATCATTAATGAGAGTATATTCACATCTTTGAACTGGATAGATCATATATAAATTGTATCCAGTTTATTTTTTAAGGTTTTAGTGAAGCACATTTATATTACACAATTAAATCCTTCCAAAATCTTATGTAGTAGGTGGTGGTGTGAGGGTTTCAAGAACATTTTTTCTTAATGAAACACATGTTTAAATGACTTTTTTTAGGTTCTTTTGGTCAATGAATGTAGACACATACCTGATTTAGAACCTCTTCTTTTTCCTCTCTATCTATGTATTTATCACTATGTAGAAGTCCATACAATTCATATTTATCTGTGTTGGTGTATGACAATTTGAGGAAATTTAAATTAACAAAAAAATCTGGTCCAAAATTAGTGATTTTTGACAGCCAAAATAATTCTGGAACCACAGAATTGAGAACGAAGCAGCTGATTTAGGCAAGATATAATGGAAGGAAGGTCAGCAGCTGAGAATATGCAAATAGAAAGAAAAAAGGGAAGGTTTTAACTATTATTAGACAGAGTGAAGTGTGTCAGATCTTAAAATAGGGCAGTTGAATCTTACATGCTTTGCATAATTTTATATTTACTTGTTCAATAACAAAGAATTTCATTTCTTGATACATCAAAGTAGACCAAACATAATTTAGATTTCACCATGAAAATGACTAGTACTAGTGTGAATATTCACTTTTTTTTTTCTCTTTAGGGCCACACCCCAGGCACATCGGAGGTTCCCAGACTAGGGGTCGAATTGAAGCTGTAGCTGCCTGCCTTTGCCACAGCCACAGAAACGCCATATCCAAGCCACGTCTGCAACCTACACCACAGCTCATGGCAACACCAGATCCTTAACCCACTGAGTGAGGCCAGGGATTGAGCCTGCGTCCTCATGGATGCTAGTCAGATTCATTTCCACTGAGCCATGATGGGAACTCCAATATTCACTTTTCTGAAATGAGACAGAAAGATCTGTCTAATGACATTCTCTGGGACTAAAGCATAGGACAAAATGTCATAAGTAATTCAATTCCATTTCCTTAAAAAATGCATCATTGCATGTTAAACATGGAAAGCAGTATATTATAGTGTCTATGTAGGTTATTAAAATTTCTGCCTTGGGTGTCAAAATCAAACTTATAAGTTTAGATCAATACCTCAATCAAAGGAATGTGGTAGAGCATTTTATGGGTTGTATTTTGCATCTCTTATGAATTGGAATACTCTATTCCTTTTAACTTTTTGTTCTTCACATACTGAAGCTAGATAACAAATTTGGCAGAGAGGGAGGTATTCCCAATCTCCTCCTTCATAAAGTGACTGTTTATACTTCCATTGTCAGGATTCAAGGAGAAAGGAGCCAAAAGAAAACAGAAAATAAAAAACATAAATGTTGAAAACGTGAATTAGAAGTGGCATGACATTAGCAGCTTTCTGTTTTGATTCATCATACAAGAAACAGAAGCTAGCAGATTCAATTTCGCAGAAAACAGATGGCTTAGAAAAGAGAGAAAGAGAACAAGCATGGAACAAAGCACATTTATCCATTTTTGCCAAAGCCAAAATACCCACCTGTTTTAGAAGCACTGTTTATTTACCTCCTGCGCCTTAGCATGGAGACTGAGGATAGTGAATGTGAACTAGAATCCAGTCCTGACATTTGTAGTCTGTGAGACTTTGGACTGGTACTGAACCTGGTTTAGAAATAATTGTCTTCATTTGGTCTTTTTTTTTTTTTTTTTTTGCTTTTAAAAAATTTTTTTATCTTTATAGCTTAACCAGCTGGAAAAGGCAGTGGAAGCAGCCCACACATTTTTCATGGCCAACCCGGAGCACATGGAAATGCAGCAGAACATTGAGAATTACAGAACGATGGCGGGTGTTGAAGCCGTCCAGCTGGTGGATCGAGAAGCAAGACCACACTTGGTGAGCTCTGGGGACCCAGCTCTAACCATAAGGAGCTGAGTGCTCTTGAGTTTCACTGGACTTAAGGCAGATTCTTATGAATGGATATCTCAGATTGATTCCCAATTTCCAATACAATATCATCTTTATACTTTCTGAGTTCCCAGATGAAATGTTGTAATTTGGCATTGAAAAAATTGAGAGAAAATGAAAATTAACTTAGAACATCAGTAGGATGTGGTAAAAAGTAGGAAATGATAAAAAAAATAAAATAAAATCTGTAACCCTCTCTGAGCTTCAGCCCCCATCTCCAGCACTTTAATTTTATCTTCTGGGGTTGGAGCCCACGTGAATTTCTCACGGTCACATTATGGTTTCCCAGCAACCAGTGCAGTGGCTTTTCCAGGGTACATGTACTTTTCATATTCTGATTTTTTTAAGCTATGTAATTATTCCTTGAAATGAAATCTTACTTGAAATTCACAGTATGTTGAAAAGGTTTTTTTCCATTGGAGAAGTCACCATTCTCAATGCATGGCCTCCAAAAGGATTGAGAAAAAGGATAGGAGAAGAAGATTTTCAATAGAAGTGCTATTGCTTCTCGGCTTTTTGGCTAAGATCAAGTGTAGATGGAAGTCTTTTTTTCCTTTATTTTTTCATGATTGAGTCAGGCCTGTGAAAGTGTGTCATGTCCACCGATATCAGCCTCCCTGCACTTTGTTGCAATATCCCTACCCACATTCAAGGAGTTAGAAAATACAGTTTTTTGGTGTTGTCTTTTGAGGGCTGCACCTGTGGCATATGGAGGGTCCCAGGCTAGGGGTCCAGTCAGAACTGTAGCTGCTGGCCTACACCACAGCTACAGCAACTCAGGATCTGAGCCACATTTGCGACCTACACCACAGCTCACAGCTCATGGCAGTGCCAGATCCTTAACCTGCTGAGCAAGGCCAGGGATCAAACCTGCATCCTCATGGATGCTAGTCAGATTCGTTTCCACTGAGCCATGATTGGGAACTCCAGAAAATACATTCTTGAGGGAGTTCAAGAAGAGAATGAAATTGATTGATACCACAGCAGTCAGTCCCTTCCCACTGACAATGAATGGAAGCTCGGGAAGTTACACCTTATCTCCAGTGCCACCCTTCTTTATCTTCTTTAGCTCAAGAGTCCCATATCCCACCTACCTCAGTAATCCAGAATCTGCCTGAATCCTGAAATTTAAGTGCTCCCGTGGGTGCTCTTTGAAAAAATAACTTATTTTTATTTCTTTATAGGAAAGTTATGGTGCAGCAGTTAAACATTATGAGACCGATGACTTTGAACTAGCTATCAAGTACTTTGAACAAGCTTTAAGAGAGTATTTCAATGAAGATATGGAGTGCAGAGCCCTGTGTGAGGGGCCTCAGAGATTTGAGGAGTATGAGTACTTAGGGTATAAAGCTGGGCTCTACGAAGCCATTGCAGGTAAAGTTTATTTTTTCCCTTGATTTCCTGATTGTAGAAATACTACATTCCATTTGTAAAACCATTCCAACAATATAGAAATATGTATTATAAAAAGTATGAATTGTAAAATGATTGTCATATACATATCCTGTCCTGTCTTTCGTAGATTACCAAGTTTAAATTTTGGTGACTGTGCTACCAAACTTTTTCATATGCTTATGTAAATATTTTTGTGTTTATTTATAATTATTATTTCATTTTTAAAAAATAAGACAATACTGTAATACTGATTTTCAGCATATGTTTTGTTTTCATTTTATTTTATGCTTTACAATATATTGTGGACTTCTTGTCATGTGAGTACCTGTATATCTACCTTATTGTATTTAATGACTGTGTAATGATCCATTATATGGGGAAAGTATAGTTTATTTGACCAGTCCTTTTCTGATGAATATTAAGGAAATTGCGATTTTTCGTTATGATTAACAATGAAGTAGTGGATACCTTTGTTCAGTCTTCTTCAGTTGCTTTAATGAATATTTTATTACATATGGGAACTTAATCTATCACAAAGTGGCATTTAAAATAGCAGGTAAGGAGGATTCCCATCATAGCGCAGTGGAAACAAATCTGAGGAGGAACCATGAGGTTGTGGGTTCAATCCCTGGCCTTGCTCAGGAGGTTAATGATCTGGCGTTGCCTTGAGCTGTGGTGTAGGTTGCAGGCGCATCTTGGATCTGGCGTTGCTGTGGCTGTGGTGTAGGCTGGCAGCTGTAGCTCTGATTAGACCCCTAGCTTAGGAACTTCCATATGCTGTGGATGCGGCCCTAAAAAAAAAACACCAAGAAAAAAGAAAAAATAGGACAGCCCTTTTTAACCTTACAAAAGACAAGATGTTTGAAGAAAAAGACTTTACATAAGATTTATATATATAAAATATACTATGTATCAAGTTGATTTATAATGGCAAGTGGAAAAAGTAAAATGTTTATAGGAAAACAGTTAATATCCTGAATATTTAAACAAAGCCTGTGAATTATTATTAGTGGTAATTTACTTATTTATTGGTATTCATAATAGTAATAAGCAAAATTTATTTTGCAGTTACAATATACAGAGTTACGTCTTTTCTACCCCTCTAAGGAGCTTCTTGTTGGTATTGTTATTCACCCTCTTCTCCCTTTTTAGATGAGGAATTTATACCTCAGAAAGATTAAGTAATGGGATTAAGGTGAAGCTGGGAATCACACCAAAGGTTTTCTCACTCTAGAGTCCTATTTTGAAGGTCTACACAATTGAAAAATAGGCAAAGGTTATTTATTCAATAAAACATGTTTAACACATCTGTTGAGTGCATATTGTGTTCCAAGTAATAAAAACATGAAAAACAATGTTCGGCTTCGCACATTCTCATAGAAATGCAAATTAATGAAGTCAGTGTGCTTTCCTCAACTTCCAATGTTTTCTGTCTTCCTAAAAAGTACCACTCACCAAGTACCTGAAGCCAAATCCCTAGAAGTTATCTTTCAGTCCAACCTGTTCTTCAATTCCTGTCCCCCTGTGATTTGTTATCAAACTTCGATAAATGCGACCTCCTAACAGCATTTAACATTTCCCTGGTTCTCTCTATTCCTTTTCCTACCACTTTGATTCAGATCAATGGTGTATTTTAACTAAGCTGTTGTGAAAGCCTTTCTCCTGATCCTCATGTTCTGATTAGGTTTTTAAAAAACCTAAAGTCTGCTCAAAGGCATGCTGGATCACCTCCACTCACCCCCAGTGGCTTCATTGCACTTGAAATAGAACCAAAAACTTTAACAAAGACCTTCATGACTGCACACTGGTGTACGTATTCATCCTCTCTTTTTCTTTCCCTTTAATCCATTCCTACTGCACTTCTTTTAATTCCTAGGCTATGCCATGCTCGTTTCCACTTACAGACCTTGAAAATGTTGTTTTCCTATGTCGCTTGGCCAGTGTCTTATCTTGTTAAGTGCTTAATCCTCGGTACCTACTTAAAGTGACAGGCAAATAGCAGGTGTTAGGGAATATTTGTTAAATGAATGGGTGTAAGGAAGGAAAGGGGAGATAACATATCCATCAGTCACATTGCAGAGATTAAAAAGGTTAAAAATACTCCATGTTTGTGAAAATAAAGGTCTTAAATTGTTGAGATCTTTTAGAGGGATGATTAGAAAATATCTATCAAGATTTAGACTAGGAAATAAAATAAAAATCGATTTACCTTTTAACATTCATCCAATTCCTTCCCCCCACCCCCAGCTTCCACCTCTGCTAACCATAAGTCTGACTTCTTTTTCTTTTTTCTTTGTCTTTACATCCTTACCTGCAGCATATGGAAGTTCCTGAGCTAGGGGCCTCAGCTGCAGGCCTAGGCCACAGCCAGAGCAACGCCAGATCTGAGCAGCATCTGTGACCTGTGCTGTACCTTGCAGCCATGCCAGATCCTTAACCCACTGAGAGAAGCCAGGGATCAAATTCTCATCCTCACAAACAGAGGGTCGGGTACTTAACCCACAGAGCCGCAACGGGAACTCCTGATCCCTTTTTCTCTGAATTTCTTTGCTTGTTTTTGAAGTAAAGTAGACCTTCTACACTATGTTAGTTCTTGTTATAATATGTCACCATACAAAGATATCACATAGTTATTGACTGTATTTCCCACACTCTACATTTTATACCCATAACTCATTTATTGTGCAACTATGGGAATCTGTCAGTCAATTTTCTTAAGCTCCCTCATCTATTTTTTTTTTTCCTTCCCTACCCTCTACCCCTCTGGCAATCACCTGTTTGTTCTCTGCATCTATAACTCTGTTTCTGTTTCTGTTTTGTTATGTTTGTTCATTTGCTTTGTTTTGTTTTTAGATTCCACATATAAGTGAAACCATATTGTGTTGGTCTTTTTTTTTTTTTTTTTTTTTTTTTAAGGGCTGCACCTGCAGCATAAGGAAGTTCCCAGGCTAGGAGTCGAATTGGAGCTGTAGCCGCCTGCTGGCCTATACCACAGCCACAGCAATGTGGGATCCTAGCTGCGTCTGTGACCTACACCACAGCTCATGGCAATACCAGATCCTTAACCCACTGAGCGAGGCCAGGGATCGAACCCACATCCTCACAGATCCTAGTCAGATTCATTACTCATGATTCACAATGGGAACTCCAGTATTTGTCTTTTTTTGGTCTGACTTATTGGCATAATAACTTCTAGGTCCATCTTTTTGTTTGTCACAAGTAGCAAGATTTCAATCTTTTTTATGATTGAGTTCTATTGTGCGTGTGTGTATATATGTGTGGATGTGTATGTATATGTATAAATGACATCTTCTTTATTCATTTATCTATTGATGGGCACTTAGATTGCTTCCATATTTTGGCTGTTGTAAATATATCTACATGTCAAATAACTTAATTGCTTCCCATTCAATTACCCAGAATCAACTCAATTCACCTAAAATCAATGAAAATATCTGAATTATTGGAGTTTTTTTCCTGAAAGTTTTGTTTTGTTGGGCCTCTGCCAGCACCATCTATCTGCATTTTTTGTGATCATTACTGATTTTAATGTCAGTTTTATGTGTGCTTCATATTGCAGTTGCTGAATGTTTCTTTAACTTAATCTTTATTTGGGAATGGGCAGGCTTTTCTTTTATCATAGTTACTATTTTGTGGTTTTTCAAGGACAGGAGCCCTGCTTCTATGCCCACATTCATCTCTGCACTCGCCTCTACCAGTGACCACTGAACAGCTTTGGCACTGTCCTTGATCTGGTTTAAGAAGGTTAACTTACAGATTCCCACAGATTAACATTTAGTGATTTTCTGAGGTCACCACAGCATGTTGGTTGGTGGAAAAGAACAGAAGTACCCTAATTCAGGCTCTTAATACCTTACTCGAACGCCATCATCATCACCATCACTTGCAATAAAGAAAAGTGATAGAAAAGCCATATTTCCCTCAAGTTCTAACAGATATTGTACATTACAGAAATATGGTAACCCTTCTTGGGAATTTAAAGCATATCCTATTTATGATGAGAAGGAAATCTTTAAAATTATTCCCATACAAGTGTCTTGGATCTCAAACATATTGAAATATATTAATTGCACAATAACATTTGGTATATAAAGGAGGCTTGAATACAACTAATGGAAAAGTATATCACAACTCTTTATAAATTCCTATCTGGGTTAAAACTATCCTAAATTAGGATTAAAACTCACTCTTAAAATACAGAATATATTTAGAATTTTTTTTAAATTTTAGAGTTAGGAGAACATTAAACATCGGACAAAAGTACAAATGGCTTTTGAATGCAGTTATTTGTTACTAGCCATGCTTGTTGGTGCCCTAAAAGGTATCATTTTGTCACTCTTAGTTTGTTGCTATTTATACCTTGCTTTGAAGAAAATACTTTCAGTCAGATTGTGAGTTCTTGGTGGATGTGTTTCCTAGCTTTTCCTTTTGCTTATCATTTGGAATTAAGAGTACATATTAAATGGTTAAGAGAAAAGCCAATGGCCAAGTAAACTAGGAGAAAGCATTTGAGTGTTGTTTATTGTTGTTTTATTAAGAAATAAAATAGCTAGCTCTTTATTTCTAACATGGTAATCAAATAAACAGAACTCATTTTTCCTCTCACATCCTCCACTGAAATTAAGAATCATTAGGAGTTTCTTGGTGGCCTAGCAGTTAAGGATCTGGTATTCTCACTGCTGTGGTACATGTTCAATCCCTGGCCCAGGAACTTCTGCATCTGTGGGCTCAAAAAGGAAAGAAAGAAGGCATTCCTGTTTTGGCTCAGCAGGTTAAGGATCTGGCATTGTTTCCCTGAAGATGTAGGTTCTATCGCTGGCCTTGCTCAGTACATTGAGGATTCAGCATTGCCAAAAGCTGAGGTGTAGGTCGCAGATGTGGCTAAGATCTGGTATTGCTGTGGCTGTGGCATAGAGTGCAGCTGCTGCTCTAACTGGACCCCTAGCCCAGGAACTTCCACATGCCCCAGGTGCAGCCCTTAAAAAAAAAAAAAAAAAAAAAGAAAGAATCAGTAGATGATAGTGATTCTATTAGCTATGCTGTATTGGATTGAGTTAGCCAGGTTTTAAGAGAACTGGCATATTTTCCTACACCCAGAAAACATATATTTCCTTTCTGTTGTGTTTTGAGGTCCTACTTCCAGGTCATCCAGATACAAGCCAAACTCTGTGTAACAGAGAGCCTTTTGAAAGGAGGCAGTTGTTGTGGCTTAGACTGTACAGTCATCAAGTTGGGTGGCTTCATCATTATTCTCAAAAGACCTTGCTCTGCACAAGCATGAATGGACTATTCTGTTAATGGAAAAGACTGCCTCCATCTTCACTGTAAAAATCGGAGTGGGGGCAAAATGTAAGAAGGGTTTTCTTTCTGGGCCATTAGCCACTGTGTTTCCTTAGCTCATTCTTAGAGGAGATAAACCCCAGATTTCAAAGGAGCATGAAACCCCCTAAACTTCAGGATCCTCATCTGTTTGCAGATGAGAAGAAGGGGAACAAAGAAAGGGAAACAAGGAAAAAGAGGCAAGATGCTTCTTCAGACCCTTTAGCTTTCATCTTTTTCCTATTTGAAACCCTAATACTATACCAGTCTCTCAGTATTAGGATTTGCAATGTCCAGGTGATGAACTAATTTGTAACCAGATAGAATAGGTTCCTGATCAATAGATGTAAAGGAATGTTGTTGTTATTTGCTCTATAGGAAAAGTTGCTTGAAAATGTTAAAAGGAAAAAGAGCCTTGTGGCTTCCATTCTCTACATAAGCTCCTTGTGTCCATGGCAGTTCCCTTCTCTTGACTGGTCCTTAACGTAACCAGGATCTGAATGTCCCATCCTGATTCTAGGACACTTCGGGGCATCCAAAGTCCAAAGAGAGACCCAAAAGTGACTTTAAATAATAAAGTCACTTACTCAGCTGGGCCTGGGTGGGGTGAGATGGCATATGTCACTTTCAAGAGATGTAGAAAAGGATACACACAAGGGAAGAGTCCTGTGTGGAGGAGGAGAGACCGAGAGCCAGAAGATTTGGAATCGACTAGTAATTACTCTAGTGATCGCTGGTTAGGAGGCCTTGACCAGTCACTTACTTTCTTTGTGAAAAGGATTGATAGTCATGAAGTGAGATAATAATAATACCGCTCTCAGAGAGTGTGGTGGGATAAGGAATATCCTGTGTGACTGTGGCTCTGACTTTGAGTCTGGACATTAAATAGACTGGAGGAACCCACGTCTTGGCTCTTGTTTTCCAGATCACTACATGCAGGTGCTGGTCTGTCAGCATGAATGCGTGAGGGAACTTGCCACCCGCCCCGGCCGCCTCTCCCCTATTGAGAACTTTCTTCCCCTGCATTATGACTACCTACAGTTTGCCTACTATCGAGGTAAAGCGTGGATTATCTGTGAAGACCCTTGGGGGAAGGGGTGTGGTTCATCATAACAGACATCCACGTTTTTGTGAGTTGGTCCTCTGCCTTCCTCAGTTTATAGCCAAGTGATGAGGATGCTCTCTCTCTCACCCCACATCACTGCACTCGGAACAAGAGAAGGTGAAACCACCCATGAGCAAATGCTGTGACAATGTCCTGAAAGTTAGACGAGACTGATATTTTGTATGAGTTTTACATTTAATTTTTCAACTTCATTTTAAAAGATAATATACTCACAGGTTCAAAGACCAAATACCATAAAACCCTCTTTTCCTCACAAACCAATTTCATGCCCCACAACCCACAGTTTCTTATTTACCTTTCGAAAATTTTACATGGAAACAACACACACACACACTTCCCCCCCTTATACATAGAAGACAGCACATTATTTACACTGTTACCTACACATTAGATTTTTTTAGCAGGTTTGCCTATTAAATTACTTTTTGCTTGGTCAAAAGTGGTCAAATCTTGGCAATTTTATATGGCTCAACCTGATTGTTTCATTACATAGAGATCTTCCTCACTATGTTTTTTAAATTTGCATATCATTGTACTGTAATTTATTTCATGTGTCTCCTTACTGGTGGTGTTTGTAATATTTTACTATTACACTCAATCAAGTGAATCATATTTTATGTATGAAATTTACACTTGCACATAAATATCTATAGGGTAAATTTCTAGAAGTACAATTGCTACATCAAGTAGTTTATTTGTTTGTAATTTTGACAGATGTTACCAATTTTTTCCTCCATATGGTGTACATTTTTCTTTGGGTAACAACAAACGATATTATCAAATTTTTAGATATTCCCCAATCATTACGCGAAGATTGATATCTCAATAGAGTTTCAATTTCCATTTATCTTATTGAAGAAGAGCGAGAGAGAGAGGGAGAGACCTTTTCTTATATTTAAAATCAATTAATAGAATTGAGAATGATGAAATTGGTCTTTAATATCATGTTTTTAAATTCAGGACAAAAATCAGAATTAACCCCAACAATTCTGCCCTGTATTAAATAATTTAAATTGCCAGTAAAGATCTTCAGGTGTAAGCTTTTGATAATTTGTTGAAGATAACTAGCTGCATAGTAAACCAAAGCTAGTTCCTTTGAAAACCTAAAACCCCACCTTTCCTTTTATCTGCAACTATTTCTGAGTACTCTATTCAGCATCGCAGCATCTTCACTCTTAGTGAATGCTGATGCTGATCTCTCATAGGCATGTATCTCCTGAAATTTTTGTAGACAGGCCTAGGCTGACGCTAATGCTGCAACTCCTGGGTTTTTCAGTTGGCGAATATGTGAAAGCTTTGGAGTGTGCCAAGGCCTATCTTCTAATCCATCCAGATGATGAGGATGTTCTAGACAATGTGGATTACTATGAGAGTCTTTTGGACGACAGCATTGACCCAGGATCTATCGAGGCCAGAGAGGTGAGACCAGTCCTGAGAAGAAACTATTCTGCCAGGTGCTCTGGGCACTTGGCTTCTGGAAGTTGGTAAAAATATATAACTTCTCTTAAAGGTATCTAGCAATTTAGTAAGGGCTCTAGGACCCAGTGCTTTTGAACTTTAATTCTTATTGCCAGGAGCATATTTTTCACATGTGTGCTAGCTTGTGGAAATCTATGGAGACAGACATTTTTTGCAACTGTGAATATTTTTTAGCTCATTTGATACTGTCCAAATAAAAGTATTTCCACTTGAACATTTATAGTATCTCTTAACTGTTATTTACATGTACATTTTCTTTATTGTTTGTAGGATTTGATGATGTTTGTGAAGCGTCATAAACTGGAGTCAGAATTAATAAAATCAGCGGCAGAGGGTCTGGGATTTTCATACACTGAGCCGGTAAGAGTGAAGAAGAGAGGAAAAGTTCTTTAAAAGAACTACTCAGTGGACTTCTTATTTATGATTTTATTCCTCAACCCCGTTTGTTGAAGAAATTCTAATCCCCTGCCTTATATTAACAAAAACTGGGGTAAAGGAGGTGTTTACTCTGTATAGGGATGAACTTTAAAAGACTGATAGATTTCCATGTCACTGAGGTCCAAAGTCAAAGCAAATATATTTGGATAAGAAATAAGTATTGTGTACAAGCTACATTTGCCTCAGGATTGTTTTATCTCCTAACCTCTGCATGCTACATTTTGTATTTTCTCTTAAACATTTTAAACATTAAAAAGACTTCAAGGAGTTCCCATCGTGGCGCAGTGGTTAACGAATCCAACTAGGAACCATGAGGTTGCGGGTTCAGTCCCTGCCCTTGCTCAGTGGGTTAATGATCCGGCGTTGCCGTGAGCTGTGGTGTGGGTTGCAGACACGGCTCGGATCCCGCGTTGCTGTGGCTGTGGCATAGGTCAGCGGCGACAGCTCCGATTCGACCCCTAGCCTGGGAACCTCCATATGCCGTGGGAGCGGCCCAAGAAATAGCTAAAAAAAAAAAAAAAAAAAAAGAGAGAGAGAGAGAGAGAGAGCAAAATCAGCCACAATTGTATTGCCGTCATGTTGTCTTTGGTTCATGCCTCCATGTTCTTTTAAACACTATGCATATGAAGACATACCTTTTGTAAAACTATTACCACAGTATAGATAGATTTCTGTTCTGATTTTTATTTAAGGTAGTATAAATAATTTATGTTATTCAGCTTTTAAAATTATTTTTAGCTACATCTGTATTTGAGTACAATAAGTTAATTCTCCTGCTGCTAAACATTTGGTTTATTTGGGCTTTTTCCTGCCAAAAATTAATGCGTTAAACATTCTTCTTTCTGTTGAACTATATCCATAGAATAAATTCCTAGAAATGAGATTACTCTGCCATCAATGGTTATGAAAAGTTTCACAGTCTTTGAAATTTTTTTTCTAAAACCAAGTTTTCTGGTCCCTTCACTATTCCTAGAAATGCTTAAATCTACAGTTTACCACAAACATTTCAGCAATTAGAAATAGCATTTCAAAATCACTCATATTGGCAGTATATCATGTACAAAATGGTACATCATTGTTTTATTTTATTTTAATTTTTTTGTCTTTCCTGTCTTTTCTAGGGCTTCCCGCGGCATACGGAGATTCCCAGGCTAGGAGTCTAATCGGAGCTGTAGCCGCCGGACCTACACCACAGCCACAGCAACTACACCACAGCCACAGCAATGCCAGATCTTTAACCTACTGAGCGAGGCCAGGGATTGAACCCACAACCTCATGGTTCCTAGTTGGATTTGTTAACCACTGAGCCAGGATGGGAACTCCTCATTGTTGTTTTAACTTGTATTACTTTGATGATCAGCAAAAATAAACTTTTCACAAATTATTATTAATTATTTTCCTCTTTTGAATTATGTATTTTTTCTATTTGCTGTTTGCTATATGTTATTTATATACAGTACATGATAATGTTTATAAAAACATTGTAATAAACCTGATTTGTAAAATATTTTTCATCTTTCTTAGTTATGTTTTCATTGGCATGTTCTAAAGTTAATTTTAATATGCATTTCTAGTAATAACATGTCTAATATGTTTAGTCCACTCTTACTGTTTTTTTAAAGTTATGTTATCCCAAAAGACTCTAGAAAAAAATCACTTACTTTATGTTCCTGTAATGATCATTAACCAAACTGGACTTTTTCTTTTATTTGTTTTATTTATAAAAGATAAAGGAGTTGTACTTAATGATTTTCTGTCTTCCTGTCACAAAATTCTAAATCACTATCTTGGACAAAAGGATGGATGCACAGGCTAATTCCATGCTATTTTTATTATTTTATTTTTTTTGTCTTTTTAGGCCCCCACCCGAGGCATATGAAAGTTCCCAGGCTACGGGTCATATCAGAGCTGTAGCTGCTGGCATAGCAATGCAGGATCTGAGCCGTGTGTGCAACCTAGCTCACATAGCTCATAGCAACACTGGATCCTTAACACCCTGAGTGAGACCAGGGATCAAACCTGAATCCTCATGGTATCTAACCTAGTTGGGTTTGTTACCGCTGAGTCGTGACAGGAACTCCCCATGCTATTTTTAAAAATCCATTTGTGACATCTTTTACATTTGCCAAAATTACATCAACCTTAGCCTTATTTTTTTATTAAAAATTAAAAATATATATTATATTGTAGCTTTATATAGTATGCAAGTTTACTAATATTTTAGATCTTTTGAGTGTTATAAATATATTTTGTTTTATCTTATTTCTGCACATGGCATTTCAGTAGCAAAACTGCTGATTTTTTTTTTTAATTTAAAACAGAATTATTGGATTCGATATGGAGGACGACAGGATGAGAATCGGTAAGTTCTCCATTCAGAATATGGAGGGTTTTTGGTTCCTTTTTTGACTGCCCCAGGGCATATGAAGTGTCCAGGCCAGGGATGGGGTTGAGCAGCAGTTGTGACTTACACTGCAGCTGCAGCAACGCTTTATCCTTAACCCACCTGTGCCAGGCTGGGAACAAACCTGTGTCCCAGCGCTCCAGAGATGCTGCTGATCCCATTGCACCACAGAGGAAACTGCAGAATGTTTATTTTTAATAAGAAATACTTAAGAGTCATATTTATTATAAAGAACTTAGCTCTATGAAATAGGCAGAAGGATATAATTAAAAGAGCTCTGATTTGGGAATCAGGAGCTCTGTGTTCTGGTCCCAGCTCTTCCTGTTACTTCTGAGGGACCTTAAATAATTTATCCTTCTCTCTGGTTCTCATGTTTTTCCTCACATGAAGGGATTAAATCAGGTGATCTCTGAGGACTAAACGTTCTGTGACTCTAAATCAGAGAAAGTTAGATGCTCATTTTGATTTATTAATCAAAGAATAATAAGAAAAAACTATGAAATTATCTTTTTAATGATGAATCGTCTTACTGCATTTGCTTGAAAGCATCTATCTTGGCAAGCTTTACTGCAAGCTAAAATATGAAGTGTCATGAACACAATCAGAAAAGAAGAAAAACTCATTTCTTTTTTTAAATGAGAGAGGTCAAGTGTCAATTCACATGTTCCCAGCAGCTCAAGGAGCCACATAAAGTTGGAGTTATGTGTTCGAGATCATGAAGTCCTGGTATTAATTATCAAATTCAGAAACTGAGGCCCCGAAAAGGCAAATGACTTGGTATCTCTCCCACAAAGGACTGGCAGCTCCAGATCTTCTTATTCAGTGTCTTGTAGTCTTTCACTAAGCTTCAAGGGCTCACCCCAGGTAGCCTCAAATTATTGCAAGAGATGCAAGAATGCATATGCACATTTGGATTTGTTCAGTTTGTGTATATGTATACTGATAGGACATCATGCTACCACATATATGTTTGCAATGTTTGACACAAGCCCTGTCTCCTTTCTTGAGATAGAGACCCACTAGACTAAGGCATGATTTATTTCAATTCAGCCTCATTCAGTGACACACTCTATGCTCAAGACATATAATTTGACACTCTGAGCATTATAAACTGGCACATGATTATTTTTTCCTGCCCTGTTGGGACTCAATGTCTAATCTTAAGGGGGTTACATTATGGATACAATTAACTGTATTAAGGTTGCTAAGAAGATTTAGAGATGTGAAATAGAGCACACTGGATGAGGAAATAAAGAGCTGCATGGAGGTAATGACATCTAATTTCATTGAAAGATAAGTGGACTTGTTATATCCAACAAAAATATCTAATATGAAGTCTTAGACAGCCTGGGTAAGATATCCTTTCCCTTTGAACATCTTTATTCAATGAAGTATTTCTATTTCAACTTTTTTTGAATGGGCAGGGTCCCTTCAGGAGTGAACGTGGAGGGAGCAGAAGTTCATGGATTATCAATGGGGAAAAAGTCATCACCCAAGTTAGACCGAGATCTAAGAGAAGGTGAGTATCATTGCATTTTTATGCTTAGAAGGAGGGGACAGAGAGGCTGGGACATGGCCAGCCCTTACCCATATCAGAGCCCATTTTCTCTGAGAAATAAGTAGGACTAAGCTACTCCAGTTCAGAAGACTCTCAAAGCAAGGCTTAAAACCAAAAATGTCTCAGTACACACAGCACTATTTTTGGTTTTCAACAAAAGTGCGTCCAAGTTCACTCACAGGTGGGGACTGTCTGATCATCACCGTCCTCAGCTGAGTACCTGAAGCTTGGAGAGGTTTCCTGGCTTATTTCTCGCACATCCTGGGTGAGTGCTACAGAGTGTGGAATAGATTGTGTATCAGAGGAACTTGAAGAGACAGGACACAGGAGACATTAGAGTAGTTAACTTGTGGTCCTTGAGGCGTATATATCTGATCAGGGCTTTGAGAAATAAGCAGAATTTGATTGCATTGACAGAAGTTCAGAGGGCAGGCTGTTCAAGTGGATAAAACAATTTCCACGAAGGCACAGAGATGGCTCAAAATTGGGACATTAGATAACCTCAGAATGCATGGAGACCTAAGTGAGGTGTTGCTAAAAGTCGTTTCTAAATAGTTTTATTTTATTTATTTTTAATTATACATTTATATGCATCTATGTATGTGTGTATATATATATATATATATATAGTGTGTGTGTGTGTGTATAGTCTTTTTAGGGCCACATACACCACACCCATAGCATGTGGAAGTTCCCAGGCTAGGGGTTGAATCAATCAGAGCTGTAGCTACAGCCACAGCAACGTGGGGTCCAAGCCGCATCTGTGATCTACACCACAGCTCACAGCAATGCTGGGTCCTTAACCCACTGATTGAAGCCAGGGATTGAACTCAAATCCCCATGGATATTAGTCGGGTTTGTTACCATTGAGCCATAATGGGAACTCCTAAATAGTTTTAACTTCTTCTAATAATCCATTATTAGCAAGTATAATACTAACAGCAGTAGTAATACTTAACAATCATGATTATCTCTATGTATTTTCAAATTTTACAAGCAGATTTATACACACTGCATTTTAAAACTGGCAGCATCTCCTGTGAGACAAGTGTCCCCCCTTCATAGGCAAGAAAACTGAGACGTATGGAGATTAAGTGACTTGAACAAAGTCTCAGAGCTCGTAATAGGTTGAGCAGGCTTTTGAATCCAAATCCCATTTTCTTTTCTTCATCTGATGACAGAACACAGAAGTGTCTAGATATCCGAAATGCATCCCCTATTGATTAAATAACTGCAATGTAAGAAGAGGTTTTTAAAAACTTGCTTTGAGAAGTACAGTCCTCCTTTCCCCAACAAGAGAGCTGTCAGCACATTCCTCTGCCTAATTTGAAAACTTCTGGCCCTCTACGGCTCTCACATTTCCCAGCCCTTTCCTTCCTCAGCTTCCAACTCAGTTTGAGGCAGTAAACAGGATAATATGCTCATCTAATCTGACCTGGACCTCGTTTGTGGCCACAAAGCCCAAGCTGTTTTACAAGTGCCAGAGAACCTCATGGTCAGCCAGAGTTCATGTTGCTTTTTAAGCTGAGAAATCACCCAGGAAATACATGCCAGTAAGCTACCCCTTTGCTGTCAAAGTTTGGGAAACTCCAGGACAGCTGCCAGATTTCAAAGCATTTTTTGTCCCTGGCTACCAGGGGATCTGATGTCCAGCAACTGGCTGGGAAAGCTAATGGGAACAGTAGAACTGAAGACTACACAGGATGAAGAAAGGTCATGATTGACTGGTTACCACATTCTATCATTTCTGCAGTTGAATGGGCTCATAGATCTTAGGACATTCTCTGGGAATCTACTGGAAAGGCTTCTGTGCAATCGCTAGAGATTAAGATCAGGTCTAACTTAGGAACAGTGGTAGGAAGAGGCAAAGTTCCCAACCAGAAAACACTTTCACATCTTTTTCGGGCTGAAGGCAGATGTCAGGGAGGTGTGAAGGGATGCATATTTCCAGGATAAAATATATTTCAGCTTTTCTCGTCTTCCACAAAGAGTTTGTCATGTCCTCTGGTTACATACTAGTTATGTAGTGGAATTCCTATTGGATGGCTCCCAGCCATTGGAATGGGAGTGGCCCAGGACTCCTGCCTTCCAGAGTGACTTCAGTCCATGGAATGTACATGTCATCTTACTGAAAACATCTGTCACTTATCCATTCTTCTTTAAACCACCTGTTTTCCAAAAACCCTGCTTGATAAGAATCCTGGAGTCAGTGGGGGTATAGTAGAAATAACTGAATTTGGATTCAGGAGGCTTAGTTTCTAGGAATCATCTTAGTTTGATGTTCTCCAGAGTGATGCATAACTAGAGATTCATCCTCCCTGAGCCCTATGATCCTCAACCTGCAAAAGAAGGAGAGCAACTCTTTGGAGAGGATGAAGGAGAAAGTCTTCTGTAAACTGTAAAGGGCTGTGTTCATATGAGAGCTTGTTAGCACACTCCCGTCCCAACTTTCATGGCTTTGTATTTGTGGTCAAATATGCCTTCCTGCCATGAACCATAGGCAGTGAACACAAAGGAGCATTTTCCTAGATGATTCTTCTTTATTGCAAATCGAGAGTCAGAGCTAGGCACATACTTTATGAATGAGAGAAGAATTCAGTTGTTTAACTAAATCTCCCTGGACTGTGGTTAAGAATTGGCTGAAGCCATCAAATCAGGCCCTGGGAACCACAACTTATTGGACAACGTTTTTATTTTTATTTTAATGTTTTTCTCTGTCTGGTGTGCTACTAGTCATTTGGAAGCTAGTAGACTTGCTTTTTAAATGGCAGGATTTATTTTTCCTTCTGGATTTTGTTTTTCCTTTTGGTTAATGGGTAGGTAGTTGTTTGTGTTTTTGTGAAATATATATGTGGGAAACCTCTGTATAGAAATCTGTGCTTAGTGGTGGTTGCATTAGCTACATGAAAGGCAGATTTCTAGTACAGCTTCTGCCTGCACCTGTTATAGTTTAGGTTTTTGAGACTCTGTATTGCTGTATGTCCCTTCACCTGATTTTTGTATGTCACTTATGGCTTGGTTGGGGAAACTGTCAATATCCCAGGATCCCTCTTTTATTTTTTGTCTTTTCACCTACGCCACAGCCACAGCAACACGGGATCCAAGCCACTTCTGCAACCTACCCCACAGCTCACGGCAACGCCGGGTCCTTAACCCACTGAGCGAGGCCAAGGATCGAATCCTCAACCTCATGGTTCCTAGTCAGATTCATTAACCACTGAGCCACAATAGGAACTCTCAGGATCCCTCTTTTAAATACACTCCATTATGCCCTCTACTTATTCAGATGTCTCAGTCAGAACTTAACACAATACACCAGACATATTTTACCAGTGTAATATTAATCACCATCATAATAGCAACTCTTTATACAGAGCTTTAGCGTGGTTGGCATTTTTCTGAATGTTTTAGTTTTAAGTAACTTTTAAAGTCATGTTTGAAAAGAAGCTAAATATATTTAAAGTAATATACCCTCAGTAGAGAAAATGAGAAAAACATGGCAAAGTACACATCACCCTCATTCACTAAACCCTTGATCTGTCTTCCATTTCTCTGTGAATTTTATATTATAAAATGCTTTCCAGCTAACCTTGTTTTTCTTGCTGAAGGAACATCTCTATGTTTCTGAGAGGAAATGGAATATGCAGTTCACTCTTGGATGTTTGAGGAACAACCTTAATTTGGCTATAAATATTAACTAGATTGATTAGATCAATCTTTCTTAAACAAATTATGCTTTTTAAGAGATCCCATGCAGTGAAAAAAAATTATCACAAGGGTAGCAGCTTAACAGTGACATACATTTTCTGTGGGTCAGAAGTCTGAAGGGATAGCTTTGCTTCAGGGTCCATCACAAGACTCAAACTTTGTTCTAAAGAAAAAGGTTTTAATGAGGTACTGATGAGGGCTGAAGTCCCTTCTAAAGCTGGGGAGCTATCTTCATCCAAGCTCAGATGACACTTCAGTTCCTGAAGGCTGTTCTACTGTTATCCTCAGTTTCTGGTTGGTTGTTGGCTGGAGGATGCACCCAATTCCTTGCCATGTGCACCTGTCCAATATAGCCACTTGTTTCACCAGACTCTGCAAGCTGAGAAGGCATTAGATTGAATCAGCCAGCAAGGTAGGACTTGTAGTTTTATGTAATGCCATCAGCAAGGTGACAGACATACCATCACTTTGCAATCTTCTATAGGCTAGAAGCAAGCTGCAGGCCCCACCCACACTTGAGGGAAGCAAATTACACAACAAGCCTATGAGTACCCGGAGGTGGTGGTCATTAGGGGCCAAATTACAATCTCTCTGCTGTAAGAAGGAGGGAGGAAGGAAGGGAGAGTGGGTATTGTGCTCAGTTAAGGGTGAGAACTGGTGCATGGTCTGTCAATACTTAGGATATTTATAATGCCTCTTCGCATATTAAAGTTCCAAGAAGTCCTCTTCAGTTTCATTTAAACTAGTAGTTCCCAAACATATTGGACCCAGAAACTTTTTTTCATTAAAACCTTTTTCTTTAGAACAAAGTTTGAGAAATATAAAATCATAGGAATATTTATATCTGTGTATATCTATATATAGATATCTGTTTCTATTCATCCAGAAGCTTGGTACCAACTGGGATTTTGTGGATGTATTCCTGGAATCCAAGGAATTCTGTATTTATAAATTTTGATGGCAGCTGAAAAAATTAAGAGGGGCAGCTAGGGGGTCATCTGGGTAACTACTTATAGCCAGCTCAGTGGGTATGGTAGCGGTTACCAGCACATTGGCAAGTCAGTTAATAATACTTCAGGAGTTCTCATCTTGGCTCAGCAGAAACAAATCTGACTAGCATCCATGAAGACGAAGGTTTGATTCCTGGCCTTGCTCAGTGGGTTAAGGATCCAGTGTTGCCATGAGCTGTGGTATAGTTCAAAAATGCAGCTCAGATCCAGCGTTGCTGTGGCTGTGGCATAGGCCAGCAGCTACAGCTCCTATTCAACCCCTAGCCTGGGAACCTCCATATGCCTAAGATGTGGCCCTAAAAAAGACCCAAAAAAAAGAAAAAGAAAGAAGGAAGGAAGGAAGGAAGGAAGGAAGGAAGGAAGGAAGAAGGAAGGAAGGAAAGAAGGAAAGAAGGAAAGAAGGAAAGAAAGAAAGAAAGAAAGAAAGAAAAGAAAGAAAGAAAGAAAGAAAGAAAGAAAGAAAGAAAGAAAGAAAGAAAGAAAGAAAGAAAATAACACCTCAGTGGTCAAAGATGAATAAGAAATGAAGTGGGACAAATTTAGGAATGATGTATTAGGACCAGATGAGGGCCAGACTTCATCGTGGTACACTAAGATTCTAGAGTCGGCTCAAGAGAGAAGTGTCGTAATGGAATGTGTTCTTACACACCACAAGCCTGCGGAGGCAAGCTAGCTCAGAAGAACCTGGGCCAGATCACTTAGTAGAATATTCCTGTGGAACAATGCTTTGTAGTTTGCACAAATAGCTTTAATCATTTTAATAATACTGTTAATTTACATTTAGTTGGTTTTATGGCCTTGCTTTTATTTAATCTTGTATATTTTGGGGTATTAGTGTTGTATGAAGCTATAGAAATAAAAACTGCCTTCATAGTTTTATGATTGTGAATATAGAAGGAAAGTCTCAGGACAAATAATTTGTCACCGCTGGAGCTCCTTAGGGAACTTTTGCTTTAGCAAATAACCATAAACTACTGAAGACTCAGAAATACTGTCCCATTATTTGAATATTCCATGAATCATGGGCTGTAGTGATTCTTTCATTCTTTTTTTTTTTTTTGTCTTTTTGCCATTTCTTGGGCCGCTCCCATGGCATATGGAGGTTCCCAGGCTAGGGGTCGAATCGGAGCTGCAGCCATCGGCCTACGCCAGAGCCACAGCAACACGGGATCCGAGCTGCGTCTGCGACCTACACCACAGCTCATAGCAATAACACCACAGCTCATAGCAACACTGGATCGTTAACCCACTGAGCAAGGGCAGGGATCGAACCCGCAACCTCATGGTTCCTAGTCGGATTCGCTAACCACTGCGCCGCCACGACGGGAACTCCAATTCTAACTGTACTAATAGCACTTAGTACTGGTACCTAGTTCAACTATCTACTTCACAGGTAGAGTAGACATCAATTTCAATTGCCTCTTTCTCCTTCGATGATGTCTTTTGGACCAGTGTGCTGATGCCAGTGCTTGACCAGAGGCGGGTGGGAGGGCCCATGCTGTCTCCAACACACAACCTCCAGATGGGGTGCTGTGGCTGACAGGCACCTCTCAGGTTCCTTGGGAGTATTATAAAGAAGAGAAAAACAGTGTTTTGCTTTCCTGTTCAGTTTTCTGGTTCAAGGAGGTTGTACTTGGCTACATCTGAAGATTTCCTCCTCATCAGAGGCTTTGTCCTTCAGTCCTGTTCTCTGTGAGGAAAGGAGCAAGTCAGGTCTAGATTTTGTAATTTTAACACCTAAAACAAAGCCCCAAGCATCACCCTCTGAAGAGACTCTATGGGATTAATATCCTGAAGTTTTAGACTCTGTCCAGGGAGAGAGCAGGTGCCTGCAGGAAACTCTTCTGCGGGGGATCTGTATGTACCTAGAGGGCAGAGAAAAATAAATATTCTATAAGCCAGACCATCGGAGTTCCCGTAGTGGCTCAGCGGTAATGAACTAGTGTTCATAGCACTTCGGTTCGATCCCTGGCTGTGCTCAGTGGGTTAGGGATCTGATGTTGCTGTGAGCTGTGGTGTAGGTCACAGACGAGGCTCAGATCTGCCATTGCTGTGGCTGTGGTGTAGTCGGGCAGCTGCAGCTCTGATTTGATTCCTAGCCTGGGAACCTCCATATGCTGCAGGTGTGGGCCTAAAAAGAGAAAGAAAAGAAAAAAAGGAAAGGAAAGGAAAGGAAAGGAAAGGAAAGGAAAGGAAAGGAAAGGAAAGGAAAGGAAAGGAAAGGAAAGGAAAAAGCCAGACCATCTGGAGTCAGTAGGTGATGGGAAAAAGATGGAGAAGGAGTCAGGTGTCTTGGGCTGGACTCTCCTGACCTGCATTTACTCCCTGTGTCACCTGGTAAAGGTGTTTCTCTAGAGACCAGTGAAACTGAGGTGTGACTGTTATGCCTGGGGACACAAACATGGAACCAAGTAATTGCACCAGCTGTTGTGACAGGGCTAGGAACCGAAGGCTGTGGAGAAGGGAGGGGCCAGCTGCTGAGAGAATTCTGAGAAGTCTTCACCGAGGAGAATCCTATGAGATGCCCAATCTTCTTTGCAGGATCATCTCTGGAATCAAGTGGAGGGGGGGAAGCCTCTCCATCCCCAAATACCATACAAATGTGATATATGAATTATGACCTTATTGAGGAAACATGGTAGCCAGACATCTGCCTTTTTCTTGAATCTATATTGTGTGTCTCAAGTTTCTGAAATTGTGATTTGCCATTGCATTCCTAAATACTCATTAGGAAGGAGGTTCTCCTGAGCTGCACATTGAAAACAACTGCGTTGGGTGTTCTGTGCTTCCCACCTTGGGGACGGAGATGACCGGGAGGACAATGTGCTCTGTCCCTGCAGGTGGCCCTCTCCTCTATGAAAACATCACGTTCGTCTACAACTCGGAGCAGCTGAATGGGACGCAGCGCGTTCTCCTGGACAACGTGTTGTCAGAAGAACAGTGTCGGGAGTTGCACAGCGTGGCCAGTGTGAGAACCGGGAGCCCACTGGGGCCGGCCTGGCCTCAGCCTGCAAGCTCTGTGGTCCTGGGCTTACTTGGAGCCAGGGCACCAGGCCTGAAATGCCCCTTTCTTTAGGAGAAGCACATTGATGGCAGAGGCACTTTTACAGCCTTTGGGTTAGGATGATTGTCATTTTGTCCAGACCTGGCCATACCTATTGGGTCTGGAATAGCTAGCTAGTGGCTTGAATCCTAGGATAACAGTGTCCAGTACGTGCCCTGTCTCGTATATAAAGTCACTGGGACTCCTACCCCATTCCCTCTCAGAACCTCACCTGGGAGTGTTCTGGGGGCTGGGTCCTGTGTAGGGCTGGGGGCCCTGTATAGGGCTGGGGGTGGTGTGGACAGTGGGCTCAGCATCCAGCTGAGGGAGAGGGTTGGAGTCAGGAGCCAGGGGTAGAGTCCTGCTTCTCCCCAAACCTCACCCCAGTATTAATGTACAAAGTGGCCCCCTTCCCTGGGCCTTGCCTGTTGCCACCTTGATACCCCTTCCCCAAGGTGGGTACTGGAGGCCTAGGCAGTGTGCCTCCTTGTGCTGGAAAATGTCCTGTGGTGATAGGCCCAGTGGTGCAATCACCCTTCCAGGGAAGGGGGAATGAATCACACCTTTAGTCTACCCTGGGCTCAGGGTACCCCAGGCCCCTCTCAACCACCCTCCTTCTGAGCATTTAAACCTTGTGCCTTTGACCATCTCCTTGGTCTGAAGGTATTTTATGCAAAGAGTTCTTGGGCCCCTGAGGTCAAGGGTGGGGTTGCTGACACCCTCCTGACTTTTCTGACCCTGTCCCCTCCTTGCTCAGCATCCCTTCCAGTTCAGCTTGGGCGACAAGAGGCAGGAGGGGCAGCTGTCCCCTCTCCCTAGGGAAATGCAACCCTTAGAGATTGCCTCAGAGCCCCCTTCCTGGCCAGTGGGGAGATGGACCCCTCCTTTGCTCAGTGCCTTCTGGCCAGGGCCCCTCACCCCAGGGGTCTGGATATACATTTCCTAAGCCCACCCTTCCCATGTTGCATGCATGTTAACACTCTGGCCAAAGTATAGCCCTTCCTCCTGTAGCCCTTGCCCTGTCTCCCCCTCCTGGGGGGGTGGGGGTGATGACTGAACTGCTGATTCTCCCAGTGGGATTTTTAAGGAGGTGAGAACAGTGGCATTGAGACTCTAAAGCAGTGGACAATCCCCAAACACCATCAGTAGTTTGGAACTGCCTTTCTTTTTTCCTTTCTATGCATATATTTTAGGGCTGTAGATTTACTTTCCTAATTTGTTTTCCATTGCTTATTCTTGAGAGAATTCTTATTCTACTATATCATTATTATGATAATAACCAATAGCGTTTGTACATCTCCTCTTTGACTTTTCAAAGCCCTTTCACAACTGTTGGCCTTTTCCTCAGCATGTGAGGCCACTGGGACCGGCAGGGTTATCTCTGCTACAAGAGAGACCTGAGGCTGAGAGAAGTCAAGTGTAAGCTAGGACTAGAGAAACTTGGGCCTCCCAAGGGGAAGCTGGGAGGCAGCTGTTTGGCTGAATTAGTGTTAGTTTCACAGGGTGGGGTGGGGGCGGACCTTGAAACTTGAGTTACTGAATCCCTTCTCCAAGCTGGGCCCTGCCTCAAAGACAAAGGAGCGGGCTCTGCTCTGTCCATAGGCCCTGTGGGTAAGGGAGAGGGGACTGTCAAAATCCTCTCCTCTACTTTTATAAAATTTTTTGTTCTTTTTATTTGGATGTCTTCATGGGTCTCACTTATACCAAAGGGAAAGAATCTTCACTAAAGTTCATATTTCTTCTAAAAAAAATTAAAGTCACTGGGAAAACCTCTTTATGTTAATCAATAATTTAATTCATCAATGTAGTAGATATTTATATGCCACCTATTTCCTACAGAAAGTGGTGGTGGCGTTTTATACTGAAAATGTGGCATGGGAGTTAAAGACGGATCCCTCTTTTGATTGGAAGAATTAATGATACCAGGATCCTGGAATGCAATGGGGATGAATCTGAGTCTTGCTGTGGATTGTCAGCTTTTGGCGGTCAAGACAGAAAGGGAGGACTGATGAACTCATAATTATCATTAATGAAGTATCTTGTATTTCGCTTCCAGGGGATCATGCTTGTTGGTGATGGATACAGAGGAAAAACTTCGCCTCATACACCCAATGAAAAGTTCGAAGGTGCAACTGTCCTGAAAGCACTCAAAGTAAAGCCATAACGTCTTTTGGGTTTGAATTCCTACATGTCAATCCAGGAACTTCTGGGAATAGCAGATACAGGGAAGAAAAGGGTTTAGGAGAGAGACCTCTGAGGTAGTTGATGGAAGCATGTAGGAAATAGCACCTTCATTGTTTTTCAGCATTCCTTCATTCCTCCATTTTTGGCCATCAATTTATCAAACTTTGTATTTCTTAAATTTTCATTTGACAAATAATACACTACCCCCTTCCTCAAGGAGCTCAAGGTCTAATGGTGAAAACACACTCAAACAAACAATAATTATGCATGACAAGACATCTTTTTGGAGAAGAGTGAGGAAAGTATTCTGAGAGAAAGAAAAGAGGGGTGGTTAGCTTTTATCTTTTGAAATTACTCAGTGAATTTTATTACATTTATAGTTGTTCAGTGATCATCACAACCCAATTTTAGAGCACTTCCATCCTAAACCGCCAGCCCATCCCCCACCCCCCAACCTGTCTCATTTGGAAACCATAATTTTTCAAAGTCTATGAGTCAGTATCTGTGCTGCAAAGAAGTTTATTCTGTCCTTTTTTCAGATTCCACATGTCAGTGATTGCATATGATGTTTGTGTCTCACTGTCTGGCTAACTTCACTTAGCATGATAATTTCTAGGTCTATCTATGTTGCTGCAAATGCCGTTATTTCTTTCCTTTTATTGGCTGATTAATATTCCATTGTGTATATGTACCACATCTTCTTTATCCACTCCTCTGTTGATGGACATTTAGGTTGTTTCCATGTCTTGGCTATTATAATAGTGCTTCAGTGAACATTGGAGTACATGTGTCTTTTCGAGTCATGGTTTTCTCTGGATAGATGCACATGAGTGGGATTGCTGGATCAAATGGTAATTCAGTTTTAGTTTTCTGAGGAATCTTCCTACTGTTTTCCACAGTGGTTGCACCAATTTACATTCCCCTCAACAGTGTAATAGGGTTCCCTTTTCTCCACACCCTCTCCAGCACTTATTGTTTGTAGATTTTTTGATGATGGCCATTCTGGCTGGTGTAAAGTGGTACCTCATAGTGGTTGTGATGTGCATTTCTCTAATAATGAGTGATGTTGAACATCTTTTCATGTGTTTTTTGGCCATCTGTATGTCTTCTTTGGAGAATTGTCTGTTTAGATCTGCTCATTTTTTGATGGGGTTATTTGCTTTTTTGGTACTGAGCTGCAGAAGGTGTTTATAAGTTTTGGAAGCGGGGTGATTAGCTTTTAGCTTTCCCTCTCTGAGTGGGCTTATTTCAATGGCTCACTGTCCTAATCCAAACACACGAGTGTCTGCTAGTGTTCCCACTAGGCAAGAGAAAGATGCACATCCTGCATTGACTTAATAAAACTTAGCATCTCGTGTCCTCAAGCCTTCCAATCACCGCACTGGTTTTTAATGTTCTTCTTTTTCTTCAGTTTGGTTATGAAGGCCGCGTCCCCCTCAAGAGCGCCCGTCTGTTCTATGACATCAGCGAGAAGGCTCGAAAGATTGTAGAATCCTATTTCATGCTGAACTCAACCCTGTATTTTTCCTACACGCACATGGTCTGCCGAACAGCCCTGTCTGGTGAGATTCCAGAGTCTGAGCTTACTCCCTTCTACCCACAGTGACATGAGAAAGAAAACAATGCAGAACAGAGCTCCATGAACACGTCAAACCAATGGTTTAGCAGAGTTCTCCTTCTCTAAAATGAAAGAGGCTTACTTGCTCAGATTTTTCCCTTCCCACTTTGTCTACTTGTTGGTCCCCTGCTGCATCAGAAGACCATCACTCTGCCTGCTTTCCCTTTCAAATCCATTCCTCCTGTTTGCTTAAATCACAGCAAAATGCTTTAGGTTTCACTTTTCATGACCCAAGAACCTAGAAGTTATAGCCCACAAGCACTGAAGGGAAGTGTAGAAGATGAAGGGATTACTGATAGAAGGGAGCTTAGACAGGCAGAGCCCTCCTTATCCCTGTTGTCATTATTTCTTCTCTATGTTTTCTCTTCTACATCCTTTTGAGGAGGAGGGAAAGAGAATGCCACAGAAGTAGATTTTTCCACCAGCGAACTTTCAGCTGAATCAAATCTTTTCATTGGATGTTTGCATTTTGTCCTCATCCTTAAATTTCCTGCCCCCCACAAAATGTATAGCTGTTTCCGTATGTATATTCATAGCAGAGAACTTTTAGCACTGAAGAGGCAGGTATGACTTGCCTACATTTTTTTTTTAACATCAAGTTCATATCAGAGCGGGACCAGAGTCTCTTGACTGTGCTTGCCCAGTGTTTTTTCACCCGCTCTGCCTTCTTAGGGCTCAAATTTGCAAAGAGCATCAGCAGTGGGTGCAGACAGACTGTCATCTTTGCTCTCAGAGGTTATGGCACTCCATCTCTCATTCTTATCTGTGCCCCTTTCTGGCAGGTCAACAAGATAGAAGAAATGATCTCAGTCATCCCATCCACGCGGACAATTGCCTGTTGGACCCGGAGGCCAATGAGTGCTGGAAGCAGCCACCTGCTTACACATTTAGGGACTACAGGTACCGCCAGCGCCTCCTTCGAAACCAAGCTTCTGCCCAACAGTTATCAAAACCCCGTGGAAACTAGAAAGCTGATCTGTTGTACTTGTCATCACATTCATCCCCATGAAGCAGAGGTGCTCAAATAATCTTCTGAAGCAGCTGCCACAACTGAAAAGCAGCTTCATCGTCTCATATTTTTATCTTTAAAAATTCCCTTGCACGTTTTGATGCATCCGATTCCACAAAATGGCCATTTTGTTTCAATATAAAAAGTAAAGTTTATGGGATTTTTTTTTTTTTATTACTTGGCTTTCACTTAAGCATATCCCTTGTGGTCTGTGTACCTCAGTCTGAGAACACATCAGGGTGCCATCTCAACATGCATAGGGACCTTGTCTCCTCACTCATTTCTGTCTGCATTTTATAAATAAGACTGGAACTCAGAAGAAAAAAATGCTTTCTCTTATTGAATAATATTTTAGAGTGTAAAGAAAGAGTCAGGAGTTGTAGTCACCATGTGCGTATTAATGTGTTCATTATGACTGCTGTGTGCTCTATACTAAAATGTTTATTGAGCGCCCCCTATCGACCAGGCTAGGCTACACCCTTTGGAGCTCTCCAGCCAAGTCAAGGAAAAAATATGTCCTTTAGAGTTATTAGTCTGAAAGGAAAGAAGAGAGTTTTAAATACTTCGGGCAGGATCAAAGGTCTAGATGAAACCTAGTGAGGTTTTCTTTGGAGGAAGTGAAATGTGAGAAGAAATGAGATGTGAAATATAATTAAAATTTTAACGTAAGTGGAATAAGTGAATGCTACGACCTTACATCTGATCTTACTCTTCAGGGTTAGGAGGGTCATTCATTTGAATGACTTGTCAGAGGAAACCTGCTAATCAGGCTGGTCAGTTCATCGCCAGTCTCCAGCATTCTGTGGTCATGTTGTGTTGGCAGATAAGAGGACCACCTGTTTCTCTCTCCTTACAGTGCCCTCCTGTACATGAACGACGACTTTGAAGGGGGAGAATTCATATTCACTGAGATGGATGCCAAGACTGTGACCGTAAGCAAGCCTATTCTTGCAAATTTATCTAGTATGTTTTAGTCTCAGTTTTGCCACTTTCCAAGGACTGCTGGATTTCAAATATTTTTGAGCTCGAGAATTCAAGAGGTGAAGAGAGACCCAGTGAATGTATACACCATAAAATGTTAGAGATGGAACCATCAATAAAAATCTTCTTGTCCATTTTACAGATGAGTAATTTAAAGACTAGAGAGTAAGGATTTGCTCATGACCATCTAGCTAGTTAGTGTTAGACATAGAACCGGAGCCCAGGTCTTGTAATTCTTTGTCAAGTAATCTGATGGAAACATAAAAACATATGTTCTTAAGGCACTCACGACTAGGACAAGTCAAATGACTCTAGAGAATGGCTATCAAGTACCTTGGTGTTCTGCATGCTTGAGTGAGCATTGGTCTTCTTACCCCTAGTTATCCCAATTAGTGTGTGCATATTTGTGTGTGTGTGTGTATGTGTGAGAGAGAGAGGAATTCTGATGATAAATAAACCTATACTTGAAAACTGACATACACACATATGTGTTACATGTTTACGCTTTGAATAAGATTCTGAACACACCTTCATAAGGGAAAATCAAAAGTTAAATTTGGGAGTTCCTGTTGTGGCACAGTGGAAATGAATCCGACTAAGAACCATGAGGTTGCAGATTTGATCCTTGGCCTTGCTCAGTGGGTTAACGATCTGGCTTTGCCGTGAGCTGTGGTATAAGTTGCAGATGCGGCTCGGATCTGGCGTTGCTGTGGATGTGGCATAGGCCGGCATTGCTAATTGGACCCCTAGCCTGGGAACCTCCATATGCCATGGGGGTGCGGCCCTAAAAAAAGACCAAAAAAAAAAAGTAAAATTCAGATTTCCTATCGTGGCTCAGCAGAAACAAATCTGACTAGCTTCCCTGAGGATGCAGTTTCAAAGCAGGTTTGATCCCTGGCTTCACTGCCTCACTCAGTGGGTTAAGGAACCAGCATTCCCTTGAGTTGTGGTGTAGGTTGCAGACTTGTGGTTTAGGTTGCAGACTTGGGTCTGACGTTACTGTGGCTCTGGTGTAGGCCAGAGTCTATAGCTCTGATTCGACCCCTAGCCTAGGAACCTCCATGCCTCAGGAGCGGCCCTAATAAAACAAAAAAAAGTTAAATTCAACCACCATCTTCCTAGGCAAACGAATGCCTTTGGAAAACAAGCCTACTGAGCACTTATAAACCATAAAGCCAGAATCCTTTAGTCTTTAAGCTGATGAGCAAATGCCATAGTAGAAAGGTTTTATGATTGAATTATAAATAGATGATGTGATATCTCTTTCTTCCACATAAAATTGAAATAGTTGAAACATATATGTGATGAACTTCAAGAATTTTGAAATATATAAGCTATTTCCACAACTTTTTCTGAGTTTTATGTCTTTCCTCTCATATTTTGTACCCTTTTCTCAGTCTTATTCATGGCATACTACTGGGAGGTAAGCAGGTGATATGAAAAACTATATATTACTGCATTTAAAGGGAGACATCTATGGGTATTCTGGTTAAAATTGTCCATAAATATTGATATAATTAAGAAAAATATTTTGTACAATTTAATATATAGTATATTTAGCCTCACACTTTTTTGTAAAAAGCTTAAATTTTAACTTGGGAGTATTTGATGCTCCATCATCTGAGAAATTAAATTAGGACTGATGATCCAGGCTGGAGTTTAAATCCTAGTTAAAGATTATCAACTTTTGAAATGCCTCTGTGCAGGAAGCATTTGATTTCTGAGCTCTGCTAACTGAGGTCAAAAATGCTTGCAGCTCACAGTTGGAAAAATCACAGGTGGTTGAAAGATTTCTTTTCTTTTACTCCATCTAGTGGCCATGTTTGGAAATGCTCAATGTTTGAAAGGAAGCAAGCCTGGAAAACTGTGTATGAACCACTAATTCATTAATTGTTGAATGCAAGTAAACTGTAATTCCGCTTTTTAAAGATGTGAAAGCAGATACCACTTCTCTTTAAGAGATTTATACTTTTTATACAAAGCTGTAACTATATTAGAAAGTACTGAATCTAACCACTAACACCTCCCAAAAAGTAAGAGGTTTTTAGGGCCACACCTAAAAGAAGTTCCCAGGCTAGAGGTCGAATTGAAGCTGTAGCTGCCAGCCAATGCCACAGCCACAGCCACAGCAATGCCAGATCCAACTGCCTCTGCAAGCTCTGTTCGTGGCAACGCTGGATCCTTAACCCACTGAGCGAGGCCAGGGATCGAACCCACATCCTCATGAATACTAGTCTGGTTTGTCACTGCTGAGCCACCACAGGAACTCCTCACCTGTTTTAAAGCAGTAGTTTCAAGTTGAGAGATTTATTTTCCAAAATCATTTCTACTTCACATTAACGCACGTGGTGGAGTTTGGGGGTATTTGTAGATAATTGAAATTCTTAGGTAACCAGTGCCGATAAAGAGAAATTGGTAGTCTTCCTTTTCAGCATTCCTCCTTTGACTCTGGAAGACAAATGAAACAGGGACATGACCCACCTTTGGGAATACACAAGGAAGAAAATTCTCTTAAGTTCTTTACTTAGGAAAAATCTGGTAATCGTGTAACTTTTGAACTGAGGCTGAAGATTTCTGTTAATATTCAAGACAAGTACAGCACAGAGCCATCTATGACTTTAATCATCAGCTAGATGGAAAGTAAAAGGAATTTTCCTTTATCATACTTGGAAGAGACATGGATTTTTTTCAACAGCAGCATGTTTGTGAAACATGGGTATTAAGGAATTTGGGTTTCTCTGTGCAAGTTCGAAAAAGATAAAATTTAATGAATTGCATATGCTTCATGAAAAACTAAAGTCAGTGGAGTTTTGCTCCAAAACTATATTTACCGTCACTTATCTAAACTTCAGAACATATTTTCCTGTAGAAGTAATGTCATCATGGAGGCTGGTCATTCCTCCTCGTGCCTGATATATAAGAGGCAATGCTGTCCATTTGATAAGATTAGCCCTGTGTGAACCCACATGCCTATAGTGAATCCCAACCACTTCAAGCAATTTCCTAAACTCCCCCAAAGTTCTTCATGTCTAAAAATACTTTCAATTCTTTTTGATCCATCAGAAAGCACTAAATTGTCCCTACACCCTTTCTTTAGTATTATAACATGTTGATGCCGAGACTCTGTAATCACATTGAAGCAATAGCAATCCACTCACATGTGGGTGAATGGGTCCTGACCAGCACCCGGGAAACGAGCAGCTCAGAAAACCCAAAACTAATCCTAAAGGCATGTGTATAGGAAGGTCTTCCTGCTCTGCTTCATATGCTTCGAGTGTCAGTTATTTTGCTGTTTCTATGTGGAAATGCACCACAAATTCCTCCTCCAGAAACATAAAACATGGGAGTTCCTGTTGTGGTGCAGCAGAAATGAGTCCAACTAGGAACCATGAGGATGTGGGTTCAATCCCTGATCTCGCTCAGTGAGTTAGGGATCTGGCATTCCATGAGCTGTGGTGTAGGTCGAAGATGCAGCTGGGATCCCACATTGCTGTGCCTGTGGCAGAGGCCAGCAGGTGTAGCTCCGACTCAACCCCTAGCCTGGGAACCTCCATGTGCCGCAGGTGTGGCCCTAAAAAGCAAAAAAAAAAAAAAAAAAAAAACCAAACAAATAAACAAACCATAAACATGAAATCTGATTAATTCTGATTCTGAGGGTACCGGTAACTAGGAAACTCTAGACTGACAGAAAGTCACTTTGATGAAGGCAAACTCTTTCTAGCAAAGACAAATCACTCCTCAATTTTTGTGAGCAGAAGAGTAACCAGAAAGTGACTCCCTTTAATACACACACACCCCTTGGTCTCAGGCTTTCAGGCTTTTTTTTTTTTTTTTTTTTTTTGTCTCTTTAGGGCTGCACCTGTGGCATATGGAGATTCCCAGGCTAGGGGTTGAATCGGAGCTACAGCTGCTGGCCTACGCTATAGCCACAGCAATGCCAGATCTAAGCTGCTTCTGTACCACAGCTCACTGCAACGCCAGATCCTTAACCCACTGAGCAAGGCCAGGGATCAAACCCGCAGCCTCATGGTTCCTAGTCGGATTCATTTCCTCTGTGCCACAAGGGGAACTCTGGTCTCAGGCTTTTTGACTCCTCCACCTTCCTTTTGAGCTTCCACAGGTTGGACCTAATCTGGGAGCACCTATGTTAGGTAGTATCCAAAGACTTCAGATAATTTTCTAAATATTCCTCTTGAAGATAGCAGTGGGGGAAAAAAATGTTGCCATTCCATTTTATGGTAAAGGAAACCCCAAATTCTGCTAATTAGCATCTATCAACTCAGGTCAGTTCAGATCATAGCTAGTTAGAGTGGGCTCGTGTTATCAAATAGAGTGATTAGTATCACATTCTTCCTTTATTTTACTTTTCTAAGCGCTACTGTGGAATGAGTCAGCTTTCTGTGTTTTGCAAGCAAGAAAAATGAACTCCACTTGCACCAGACACTTCTTTAAACATGGAGGCAAAGCCCCTAATATTCCGTTGCTTCAGCTCACTCGATTTGGAGAGCCTGCTTGTTGGATCAAATGCGTGGTTCAGGGTCCCCTGCAGTGCCTCTTTTCCTTTCTCTCCTGTCCTACGGAACCCTTAGTGGACAGCTCCCCCCTCAAGCCATATGCTAGCTTGAAAAGACCGTGCCCATCATTTCAGAGCCCCTGGAAGCCATGGAACAGGTCACCTGAAGGCGCGTTGTGTCCTCATCAGCGGAGGTATTTAAGCCTCGGTTGATGAATTAAAGTATCACATGAGATGAGACTTGCCTCTGTAAAATCTTTCTATTATTAAAAGTTCACAAACCATAAGTTTACAACTAAGGAATTAGAAAGGGTACACCCATGGAACCACTATGCAGATCAATTATAAGAACTTAGCAGCACCCAGATTGTCCTCCTCATTTATTTTTGTCATTCCACGAATGTTAAGTGTACATCTACTTAGGCCAGAAGCTGTGCAAGTGCTAAAATTAGAGAAGTAAATTGAAAGAGGGAGCCTTTGCCTTTGTGGAGTTGGCCAGCCACCAACACAGCACATATTGAGCAATTACCATGCACCATGGACTGTGCCAACCATTCTACCTGATAACTTTGTTTTCTTTTCTTTTGTTTCTTTTTTTTTTGGTCTTTTGTTTTTATTTTTTTAGCTAAATGACTGTTATTACATTTATAGTTGTACAATGATCATTACCACCCAATTTTACAGCATGTTTTCTGAATTAGGTATTACTTTGACCTTTTCTTCATTTTGCAGACGATGAATTGAAACAAGCTATGTCTTCTTCAACCTCAGGATCCCATTATTCTTTGATTCAAAACTTGACCCAAGGAGTTCCCGTCGTGGCACAGTGGTTAGAGAATCCAACTGGGAACCATGAAGTTGCTGGTTCAATCCCTGGCCTCGCTCAGTGGGTTAAGGATCTGGCATTGCCGTGAACTGCGTGTAGGTTGCAGATGCGGCTCGGATCCTGCATTGCTGTGGCTCTGGCGTAGGCCCATGACTACATGGCAACCTCCATATGCCGCAGGAATCGGCCCTAGAAAAGGCAAAAAGACAAAAAACAAACAAACAAAAAAAAAAAACTTGACCCAAATAATTCAGTAAAAGGATGGGGAGGGTTGTAGAAATGTTCCCAATACAGGAATTGGGAGTTTAATTTTCACTTTCTTTCTCAGGCTTCTATAAAACCAAAGTGTGGACGTATGATCAGCTTCTCATCTGGAGGAGAGAACCCGCATGGGGTGAAAGCAGTCACCAAGGGCCAGAGGTGTGCTGTGGCTCTGTGGTTTACCTTGGACCCACTTTATAGAGAATTGGTGAGTTTCTGACCCACCCAGAAGGCCAATGAGACACCCTGCTTCATGAACTGACTGATCTGAAAAATCCTTTTAGCTGACCCATAACCCTTCAAGGATCTTAGAGAAAATTGTGGGGGGAGGGCACTTTTTGCAGAATTCTCTCTCTCTGGTTCCCAACGCTGGCTTTGTTTTCTAAGCAAGAATGAATTTTCTTAATCAGATCCATGACCTAGAAATTACAATCCTATGTTTGTAGTATGAGTCTGAGGGGAAGAAGAAGTACTCTGAATGCAGTTCTTCATCAAAAAATTATATTTTTTATTATAGTTGATTTACAATGTTGTGCCAATTTCTGCTGTGCAGCAAAGTGACCCAGTCATAAATATATATATAGTTGTTCTTTTTCTCATACCATCCCCCTTCATGTTCTATCCCAAGAGATGGGACACAGTTCCCTGTGCTATACAGTGGGACCTCATTGCCCATCCATTCTATACATAAAAGTTTGCGTTTATTAACCCTAAACTCCCCGCTCATCCTACTCCCTTCCTTTCCCCCCTTGGCAGCCACAAATCCATTCTCTATGTCTAGACGTGAGTGTGTTTCTGTTCTGTAGATAGGTTCATTTGTGCCATATTTTAGATTCTACATATAAGTGATATCAAATGGCATTTCTCTTTCCAACTCACTTAATATGAGAATCTCTAGTTGCATCCATGTTGCTGCAGATGGCATTATTTCATTCTTTTTTATGGCTGAGTAGTATTCCATTGTGTGTATGTACTACGTCATCTTAATCCATTCATCTGTCAGTGGACATTTCGGTTGTTTCTATGTGTCTTGGCTATTGTGAATAGTGCTGCTATTAATATACAGGTGCTAATAAGTGAATGTCTGCAGAAATAGACATCTCAGCACTATTTGAGAGTCTCTAATTAGTCTTGAGTTTATTAATTGTAACATCAGTAAAGAGGAACCACTTTCTAGTGGTCACCAGGAAGACTGATTTGTTTTTTCAGCAAATCCTTAAAATGTGCACTGAATAACTTATGAAACATTTGCAGAAGAGGGTGAGGGGACGTGAAAGTTTGTCATTTGCTATTTAAATTAAATATTAAGTATTGGAAGTTACTATTATATTGAAAGTAGCTAAGGGTACTTAGCCTGGATAAGCCTTTTAGAGGCTGCTGCACAGAGGTTATAGAGTTTGCCTGGCATGTTGCAGAGGGATTAATTAAAATGTATGGATAAGGAGTTCCTGTCATAGCTCAGCAGGTTAAGAACCTGATGTGGACTCCATGAGGATGCAGGTTCGATACCTGGCCTCTCTCAGTTGGCAAGGATCCAGCATTGTCACAGATGTGGCTCAGATCTGGCATCACTGGGGCTGTGGCACAGGCCAGCAGCTGCAAATCCTATTCTACCCCTAGCCTGGGAACTTCCCTATGTGGGAACTTCCCTATGTGGCCCTACAAAGAAAAACAAAGACCTATGGACACAAGCCCCTGGGAGGAAAGTCTAGGCTCAACATAAGGAATAACTTTCAGACCATCACCATTACCTGGTGGAGTTGTCTCCTTTGAAAGTATTGAGTTTCTCATCACTGGATGGCTCCAATCAAGGCCTTAGCAACTGCTTGACATGGATGCCGAGCCTGAACCTGAAACTTCATGGCCAGGGCTGAACCAGCTGACTTCAAAGTCTCCTCCAGCGCTGCGTCTTATTGAAGCTGTGAAATTCTAGCCTTTAAAATGGCATTCTAACCAATTTCCCTCTGTAGGTCCCTCCACTGAATCCAATTGCATCAGAAACTGCTTATTAAAAAGAATTTCTCCTTCTCATATACTTTTTGCCATCCAGCATTAACTCACACAGTTGTTAGGCCACATTCCCTAAGCCTTCTTTCATATATTCCACAAATGTTTACAGAAAGCCTATTCTGTGTCTGGAAAATTCCGCTAGGTAGACCCTGGGTATATAAGGATGAACAAAACGTAGCCTTGACCAAGTGGAGGCTGGAGAAGCTGACAAGGAAATGATGGCGAGAAGACAGCAGATTGCATTTGTAGGGACTGTCAAGGAAGACTTTCTCACATAAGCACCATTCTAAAAGAGCAGAAGACGATGGCCAGGCACAGAAGGAGAAAAGAAAGGTCCTGACGGAAGAAGCAGAGCACACAGAGTTGTGAAAACTTCACAGAGGACTGATCAGTCTCCTTCATCTATAATCTCTCTCCACCCTCTCTCTCCTTGTACATCTCTACCTCCCAAAGGCCAGCGTTCCCCAACCTCACTCCTTTTGGACTAAGGAATCTGGGTACATGAGTATGCCATGGAGATTACACATTGCTGACAAAATTGCCTCGCTTTTTTTTTTCTCAGTGTTCAACAAACATTTAACCTATTTTATCAGTGTCTCAGCCCTGTCTCCCAAGATATTATTTCTATCAACATCAGCTAACACAAAGTCTTCTCTTTTCTCCTTCCTAACCTGAAAAGTATCAGAAAACTTCTCCCATTTTTGAGCTGTGGCGACATCTAGTGGTCACAGAAGAGAATGACCAGAACCTCTTCCGCAACTATCAGGAAAGTTTGCCCATGACTCGATTCCCAGACTCTACTCCACGCTGGAATCACCTGGGGATCTTTACAGATTACTGACATCTGGTTCCCCACCTTGGAAGTTCTGGGTTAATTGACTTTGGGTGTAACCTGGGTATCAGAAGCTTTGAAAGCTCCCAAAGTGACCCCAGTATGCAACAAAGTTTGAGAGACCCTGATCAGGTTGAATCCCTGAGCAAAGAAAGTCTGCCTATCAGGACATCATCAGAGCTGGCCGACTCTCATGCTCCTTACAGATGGCTTTAAAGACATTCAATTCTCAAGGAGGATGTAGCATCATAAACTCTTAAGGACACCCAATGATAGAAACTTCGGTTCCTTGTGCAGAGACTTGTAACTCTTGAACTTCTTTCTTTTCAGAGGAGACATCATGGCAACAGTCTCTTGTGCGGTCAGATTTGATCATTTTATCCGTTTCCTAATCAGTAAAATGTTTTCCCCGTATTCACACAGTAGTAATCACACTTGGACATCATGACAACAATTTAGTTTTGTTATTGAGCGTATTTGATCCTTTTGGGTGCCTTTGGGTCAACATAATGCTCAATTACAAGCTTTTGACTAAAAGAGGCTTTGTTTGCACATCATAAAATAGTTCTTTTTAATAATTTACTATGCTGGGCATTGTGCTAGGGACTACTTATAGGAGGTACAAACGAGGTAAGACATAACCTTTATTTTCAAGGAAATTGAAGTCAAAGTGAAGAGATTATACAGGGGTCTGAGTGATTAAAACACAAGTCAGATCTTGGTAAGAATTATGATTAGTGTCAACAATGTGTGGTGTTTAGATCAAAGAAAGAGGAAACCAGGAAAGGCTTCACTGAGGAGATGGCATTTGACCTGAGCCTTAAAGGATGAGCGTGATTTCTTTAGGCAGAGACATTTTAGACAGAGAAAACCCTTTGCCCACTTATGTGTTTATTCATCAACTATAATACAGCTCTTGCCAACTATCAGTAACTTTTCTGGGCACAGGAAATACAGCAGTGACCCCAAAAGACAAGATTCCTTGCTTTCATCTAGTACAAAAAGACAACAAAAGAATAAGCAATTGAGGGATTTTCAGATTGTGAGAAATGATGTCTGGAAAAAGGAACAAGGCAACTGATTGGAAAGTAAAAATGAGGGATTGGAGTTCCCATTATGGTTCAGTGGGTTAAGAACCCACAGAGTTCCTGCCGTGGCTCAGCAGTTAATGAGTCTGATTAGCATCCATGAGGACACAGGTTCAATCCTTGGCCTCCCTCAGTGGGATAAGGATCTGGCATTGCTATGAGCTGTGGTATAGGTTGTAGACTTGGCTCAGATATGTTGTTGCTGTGGCTATGGCGTAGGCCAGCGGCTATAGCTCTGATTCGACCCCTAGCCTGGGAACCTCCATATGCCATGGGTGCGGGCCTAAAAAAGCAAAAAAAAAAAAAAAAAAAAACCCAAAGACCCAACGTAGTGTTGGGTCCCTGGCCTTACTCAGTGGGTTAAGGATCCAGCATTTCTACAAGCTGAGATGTAGGTTCCAGAGGTGGCTTAGAGCTAGTGTTGCTGTAGAGCTGTGGCTGTGGCTGACAGTTGCAGCTCTGATTCATTCCCTAGCCTGGGAACTTCCATATGCTGCAGGTGCAGCTGTTAAAAAAAAAAAAAGAAAGAAAGAAAAAGAAAAGAGAGGAGGTGGTGAACTGTGAGGCCCCTCAGACAAGTGACAAGAAGAAGCCAACTGTGATAAAGGTCTTGGGAGGACTATTCCAGGGAGAGAAGAGGTCGTGAAGGTCCAGAGACAAGAAGGAGCTCAGAGTGGTCAAGAAACAAAAAAGCCAGAGAGGCTAGAACATGGTATGCATGGTGGTGAATGGTCTGAAAAGCTGACACAGAGCAGGCAGTGATTAGACTTGGCAAGCTGATCAAGAAATACAAACCCGGAGTTCCCGTCATGGCGCAGTGATTAATGAATCCAACTAAGAACCATGAGGTTGTGGTTCCATCCCTGGTCTTGCTCAGTGGGTTAGGGATCCCGCGTTGCCGTGAGCTGTGGTGTAGGTCGCAGAGGCCGCTCAGATTCCAAGTTGCTGTGGCTTTGGTGTAGACCAGCATCTACAACTCCAATTAGACCCCTAACCTGGGAACCTCCATATGCCACAGGAAGCAGCCCTAGAAAAGGCAAAAAGACAGGAAAAAAAAAAAAGAAAGAAAGAAAAAAAGAAAAGAGAAATATAAGTTCCATTCTTAATGTAGGGAAAAGCTATGTCCCTGTCCTTCCCCCCTCCACCCTCCGCGCCACCTTCCCCAGTCCCAGGAGTTATAGGATAGGAAAAAAATCACTGTCTCTAACACATTGTAGGCTAGAGTCATAATACAGAAGGGGGAAAGAGTGGAAGTTTAGAGGGGCCATTTGGAGGTAGACCACCTGAGCCTGTTGAGGCATTGGTGTGGGGGTAAGAGGAAGCATAAAATGGAAGCATCCTTTAAAGTCTAGGGGCACTTAACCTACACTGAGAGGAGGGAAATCTTCTCAAGAGTGCTGTTGTCAGAGACCTTGAGGAAGGTCGGGAAGGTGGATTGTAAGGTGAGGTAGGAGGACAAGATGAGGAGAGCTGAAGAAGGAAGGTCAAAGTCAGGCAGCTCCTTGTACGCACATCAAAAAGGCTGGTCCTGGAGGGTCAAGCAGTGGGAACCCCTGGGAGGGCTGTGAGCAGTGAGCAGGAAAGGGGCGGGCTCATGGGGAGGGGGGGTCACGATTCAAGTGCGAGGATCCTGGACTTCCCGAGTGGCTCGCAGCATAACTACTCTGCAGAGGACCCATCGGAAGCAGGTGGGAGGGGGGTGTGAGCAGCAACTGAGCTAAGAGATAGCAGAGTGTATACCCGTGGTTCTCAAGCAGGAGCGATTCTACCTCCAGGGCACATTTGGCAACATTTAGAGACTTTTTGGTTGTCACAACTTCAGGGAGGGGATGCTGTTGGCTACCTGCAGCAGGCAGAGGCCAAGGATGCTGCTACACATCCTACGAGGCACAGGACGGCCCCCACACAGAGAGTTATCTAGTCCAAGACGTCAGCATTACCGAGGCTGAGAGCCACTGGTGTAACTAAGGCAATGGTAACGTGCACTGAAAAGAAAGGGTAGAAACAGGAGGCAGAAGAGAGAGGACTAGGCGATTTATCAGATCCGAGAAACCACGGTCAGGTTTTGGGGGCACATGGATGAGCAGGGATGATCTTTACTGAGAAAAGAAAAGTAGTGAAGTAGGTCTTTGGGGGAGAAAATCGGGAATTCAGCCTGAACCCTGAAGTGGAGAACTGAGTTGGAGATGTTTGTGCGACCACGCAGTAGAAAAGGGAGTCAGCGGTTGAATATAAAAGACTTCTTGACAAGAGGGAAATTATTTATTTTTTTTTTCTTTTTCAGCCACTCCTGCGGCATATGGAAGCTCCCGGGCCGGGGATCAAATCCAAACCGGAGCTTCAGCCTGTGCCACAGCTGCAGCCACGCCAAATCCTTAACCCACTGCACTGGGCTGGGGGTCGAACCCACGCCTGTGCAGAGACAAGCCAGATCGTTAACCCACTGAGCCACTCGGGAACCCCAACAAGAGGGAACTGTTTGGAAAGTAATTGCTCAGGATGTAGGAGAGTCAAGAGAAGGCACCCATGGGAGTTCCCGTCGTGGCTCAGTGGTTAACGAATCTGAGAACCATGAGGTTGCGGGTTCGATCCCTGGCCTTGCTCAGTGGGTTAACGATCTGGTGTTGCCTTAACCCACTGAACTGTGGTGTAGGTCGCAGATGAGGCTCGGATCCCTCATTGCTGTGACTCTGGTGTACACCAGCAGCTACAGCTCTGATTTGACCCCTAGCCTGGGAACCTCCATATGCCGTGGGTACAGCCCTAGAAAAGGCAAAAAAAGAGGGAAGCACCCGAGCAGGAATGGAGATGAGGTTCAGTCCTCAGCTGAATTTAGGGCCAGTTCTTGTACAGATGGATGCCTGGAAGTGTTTGGGAAGCATCTGCCTCTGGGGCTGATTATCACGCTTGCAACGGCAATGTGAAAATTGTCTTTTTTGCAGGAGCGAATACAGGCCGATGAAGTGATCGCCATCCTGGATCAAGAACAACAAGGGAAGCATGAACTGAATATCAACCCCAAAGATGAGCTATAAAAAATGAGAGAGTGTCCTATCAGCTATTTATTTAAATTGTTAATCTTATGAGAACCTTTTTTATTTTTGTACAGAGCCGTGGTATAAGTTAACAGGTTAATAAGAGTCACCAGATCTCCCTTCTGCTCCTAAAGACCCTCGCTTTGTCTCACTCAGTCTATCTGTCTTGGTTTTTCGTCAGGTCATCTCTCAAAGCCCAGTCAAAATGCCCGCCCCTGCCGCCACTGCCCCCAGCACACATACAGTTCATTTGCTGCAGATCCTAAAGCTCAAGCAGTAAGAATAAGCCTGTTCTTGTTCAAACTACAACTGTGCTCCACTTCTAAAGATAGCATGTGATTCGGACTCCGAAGGCCTTTCTGGCCCTGTGCTGTTTAGTCCTGGTCTCTCCCAGGGCTGGCAGCCCTGGGTTTGACTCTGGGGAGTCCATGGGAAGACTGGAACTGCATCAAGTGGGGGTCTGTGGGCCCCCAGGCTCTGTGGAGGAACTGCTGTGATGAGTACTGCGTAAGACGGTGGGGCTCGGCCTTTCCAGGGCCAGGGTGGTGCTTTCGATTCCACTATTTACAGCGGACAGAACACCTAACACTGGAAGCTTCCATCCCCCCTCCCCACCATGGTGCGCCAGAAAAGATGGCCCTGGGAGTTGTGTCTTTAAAAAGGTGGTGTGGGGGAGTTCCCATCGTGGCCCAGTGGTTAAGGAATCAGACTAGGAACCAGGAGTTTGCAGGTTTGATCCCTGGCCTTGCTCAGTGGGTTAAGGATCTGGCATTGCCATGATCTGTGGTGTAGGTTGCAGTTGCGGCTTGGATCCTGCGTTGCTATGGCTGTGGTTTAGGCCGGCGGCTACAGCTCTGATTCGATCCCCTAGCCTGGGACCCTCCATGTGCCGTGGGTGTGGCTCTAGAAAAGACAAAGAGACAAAAAAAAAAAAAAAGAAAAGAAAAAAAAGGTGGTGTGGGGGTTGAAGTAGAATGGAGCTTCATCCCATTCTGTTCCTTCCCAAGAATCCCATCTCAAGACTGGCATCTTCATTCAATGACTTGGGAAGAAAATCTTTACTCCCACATGAATTGGGGCCCCATTGTCACATTGCCTGAGAGTGGGGTCCATGGGTGAGAAGAGGTGTTCTCTTCTTCAGTAAGAAAAATGAATTTCTGATTGATCCCACTCTCCATTGATGTATATTTTGGCAGCCCCTCCTCTTTGCTGCTTTCCAGTTCATGGATTTGAGTGCTTGTATCTGATTTGTTTAATAAAGGGAGTTTTATTTTAATACCCGGCATTTATTTTTCTTCTCCCAAATGTTTGCTTTATCTCCAGGGACTGGTTCTGTGGTCCTGCAGGACCTTTGGGAATAACCCAGGGGAAACATTGGGCCGTAGTTGGTTTCACTGGCAGGTGCTCAGGGGCGGCAAGGAAGGTTCGAGCATTATTTTTGAAGAAACAGATGGTTAGCAAACAGGTGTGTTCATCCAGAGAACACCTGGTCCTTGGTGCCAGTTCTAAGGAAGATACTGCAAAGACTATGTTTCAGAGGGGGCGGGGACTAGAGTTGTTCTAGCCCAGGGGTGTCTGCTCCACTAGCCCGTGGGAGGTCACCTGTCTCTCTGATGGGCAAATAGAACAGGTCACAACCCTTAAGAAAACCAGCAGATAAGCACATTTTATGAAAATCACATTTACTTTCTGCTATTTATGATCTTGGATAGTGGTAAGAGCATCCATCCTTTGAGACTGAAAAATTGAGGCATAGTGATTTTATGTACCATCTGTTTTCCACCCAACCTTCTGGTTGCGTTTTCATCGTGGGAGAGTGGAAAGAGCATTCGATTCTAAACCCAGCCTGATCAAATATACTCTGCTGTGTGACCTGGAGCAACTCCCTTTCCCTTTCTGGGCTTTGGTTTCCTTCTCTGAAAATGATGTAATTGGTCGTAATTGTTTCCAAGTCCTTCCCTCTTGCTCTGAAGACAAAACAAAGAAGACAAAAACAAAACAAAGCAAAACAAAAAATGATTTTAGAAATATTCACTCATACAACCAAATTTACTTGTGCCTACTTTGTGAGACTCGTGAATGGGTTCATTATGTGTTTACGTGATTTTAAAACTTGAAGCCTAAATTTAGGGCTGAAAATCCCTGAGCCTCGAAAAGGGAGGTGGCTATTTGTTTGCTCTCTTACTGAGAAGTGTTTGCTGGCACTCGGATTTGCTGATAGAAGGATCTGGCCAAGGATCTAATTTCTGTTTTCTGGCAACAAGGCATCAACAAAGACAACAGTCCTTGGATCCTTGCAGTGCCTGCTTCCTGGGTGCTCTGGGAGAGGCCATGGTGGGGGGTGGGGGAGAGGCTGGGATGCCCGCTCTGAGTCTGCCTTTCAGCCACACTGAGACAGTGAGCAGAGGTCTCAATAGAGGGCTTAGGCTAAGAGTCACATCCTCTGCCATTACTGAAACACGGAGTCGTTTTTCCTGTTTGGCAGGCTACCCACGTTGTATTCCACCTGGAACATCATGTCTATACTCAAGCATTTATGTTTTAATCTGCCCCACATCAAACCATACATAATTTCATTCACATAGTTAGGGAGTGTCATCAGATGCTTTTAAAGAGACGGAGCTCAGAACTTGCAGTCTGTGTGATAAAGGGCTCTTTTTTGTAGAAGGATCGGAAAGCTCATTGGACTTTGTGTCGTTTTTAGAGCTGAAGGAGGCTATACATGCTACAATGCAATTCCCTCTTTCTGTCTGGGAGGACACTGAGACTCAGAGGTAGGAAGAATGATTTCTTAGTTCCAGAATTCGAGCTCCAGGGCTGCTGTTATACAGGAATCCTGGCCCAGGGCAGCATCCACTAGAGGAAGGGGTGCCTTGTTCTCTTTGGCCAAAAATGGTACTTATCAATCCATGGACCTGAAGGGGTGCCTTTTTCTAATTCATGTAAACGTGCTGTATGTGCTTGAAGCAGCCCAGGCTAAAAAGCCCTGTTTTTATGACTCCAAGTCTAGGACTCTTCCTCTAGATCCCTCTGGGAACTGCACTTGTCTTGATGATCATCATTCGTGTAAAAATGCCTGCAGTTTTACAAGGCTGTTATTTTCACCCATACTGTTGTATTGAACGCTTATGACACAGAACAGGCTCTCACACTAGGAATCCCAGGAGTGTTCCACGCACAGATTATGACACCTAATTTGCAGATGAAAAAATGGACACCAATGAAGAGAACTCAGAGCTGTGGTCACTGAGCTCAGAGGGTCCTCTGTGTCTGAGACTGAAAGATAGTCTTTGGAACAGGAGGGAAAAAATAAAGCACCAAGTTGTTTTCTCCCAGGCCTTTTTTTTTTTTTTTTGTCTTTTTAGGGCCACACCTGCGGCATATGAAAGTTCCCAGGCTAGAGGTTCATTCGGAGCTGCAGCTGCCAGCCTACACCACAGTCACAGCAATGCGGGATATGAGCCCTGTCTGCTCGAGTGCTTAGTTGGGTTCTTTCTGCTGAGGCACAATGGGAACTCCCTCCCAGATATATTTAATGTAAAATACCACACTCGGAGTTTCCAATGTGGCTCAGTGGGTTAAGGATTCCATAGTGCCTGCGAGTATGTGGGTTTGATCCCTGGCCTCCCTCAGTGGGTTGAGGATTCCATATTGCCATGGCTGTGGCGTAAGCCTGCAGCTGCAACTCCAATTCGACCCCTAACCCTGGACCTTCCATATGCCACTGGTGTGGCCCTAAAAAGAAAAAAAGTAAAAAATAAAATAAAATACTGCATTCATGGAAGGAACAGAGTTAGCTTTTTCGTAAAATCTAAACTTTGCCTCCCCTTTTATGTTCCTGCTAATATGCGAAAGCTTATTTCCCCTTCTCTCCTCCGAGAGTTATTGAGCATGGGTTGCACAATTCAATGGAGCCAATACTGGGTGCCGGGCCCTGCTCTCATGAAACTCACAAAATGGAGGAAGGTTCTAGTCTGGGGTTATTTTCCTCTCCCTTCAAGGCATAAAGAATCCATCTGAAACTTCAATTTCTTTTTGAGAACGCCCCGGCAGAGGACAGAATAATCATCTCGGATGTGTGAGTCGCTTTCTTCAGGGCGCTGTTATGCACAATGCTTGACAAGGACATTTTAGCTTCAACACCGTCTTCATCATTACTTTGCACACAGCAATTTTTGGGCACTTCTTCAGCTGAGGAGAAGCCATGGAATGAGTCAGCGCCATTTAATAATATATACCTATGAGTTTTAATTGAAGTACAAATGCTGAATTATTTCACATAAGACAGCCACGGGGAACAACTCCCTCACTGACGTCAGGCAAGGAGGGAATGAGGGCCACCTCACTAGTTCATTATGCCAAAGAATTAAGCATTCTGAGGTGACTGACAATGGTATGGCTGAGAAGTGGGGCGGGGGGGAGATTGAACTGTTCCCACGTATAAAGCTCTTCGGGGAAACAGGAGCCATTTGGCAAAAACCTCGAAACCACAAGTTAGATTGGGCCCGTGGTTATGATGGCTGGCTGCGTCCTGCCAAGAAGCCTGTGATGTGAAGTGACCTCCCCACGCAGGCCCTCATCCCACCCCCAGATCTGCTGCTACTCCCAGATAATTTGATGTTTCCAACACGAGACATGAGGGCCCATCCTGGTTTGGCCCCAGTGTGTGTGCTTTTCAGACACACCGAGACAAGCAATGTCCATCAGGGTGCAGCTCACGGCTGGGAGGGAGCTGCAGACTCATGCTGTCAGAGCCTCCCCTTCCCACCTTTCCCGGTAAATCACGGTGTTTTCCACGCCTGCTGCTGACCTCGGAGGCCAGGCGACGTCAAGTCTGGAACAATCTGATCATTGAGATGGATGGCATCTGCCATGTGAAAAGTTGGCTTAGTGAGTCAGCTCTGCCTTCAAAGATCTTATAAAAGGCCCACAAGAAAACTAGCCAAACAAAACGTTCCTGCCCTCTCTCCTGACACACATTCTAGGGAGGAAAATCTGAATGCTCTGTTCATTCAGCAGACACCCCACCTCTTCTGGCCACTTGATATGATAAGCCCAGAGAGAGGGTGAACAACTAAACCTCGCCCTTTTTTTTTTTCTTTTTTTTAATTACATTTTCTCTCTCTCTCTCTCTCTCTTTTTTTTTCCCCACTGTAAGGCATGGGGACCCAGTTAGGCATACATGTATACATAATTTTTTATCCCATTGTCCCCCTGTGTTGTAATATCTCGACATAGTTCTTAGTGCTAAACAGCAGGATCGCATTGTTAGTCCATTCCAAAAGCAATAGTTTGCCTCCGTTAACCCCAAACTCCTGATACCTCTCACTCCCTCCCCGCCCCCCGCCCGGGGAACCACAAGTCTATTCTCCAAGTCCATGATTTTCTTTTCTGTGGAAAGTTCATTTGTGCTGTATATTAGATTCCAGATATGAGTGACATCATATGTTATTTGTCTTCCTCTTTCTGACTTACTTCACTTAATGTGAGAGTCTCTAGTTCCAACCATGTTGCTGCAAATGGCATTTTTTTTAATGGCTGAGTAGTATTCCATTGTGTATATATACCACCTCTTCCTAATCCAATCATCTGTTGATGGACATTTGGGTTGTTTCCATGTCTTGGCTATTGTGAATAGAGCTGCCATGAACATGCGGGTGCATGTGTCTTTTTCAAGGAAAGTTTTGTCTGGATATATGCCCAAGAGTGGGATTGCTGGGTCTTATGGTAGTTCTACGTATAGATTTCTAAGGTACCTCCACACTGTTCTCCATAGTGGCTGTACCAGCTTTCATTCCCTTTTCTCCATACCTTCTCCAGCACTTGTTATTTGTGGACTTATTAATGATGGCCATTCTGACTGGTGTGAGGTGGTATCCCATGGTAGTTTTGATTTGCATTTCTCTAATAATCAGCGATGCTGAGCATTTTTTCATGTGCTTGTTGGCCATCTGTATATCTTCCTTGGAGAAATGTCTGTTCAGGTCTTTTGCCCATTTTTCAATTGGGTTGTTGCCTTTTTTGCTGTTGAGTTGTATAAATTGCTTGTATATTCTGAAGATTAAGCCCTTGTCAGTTGCATCATTTGAAACTATTTTCTCCCATTCTGTAAGCTGTCATGAAAACAAACCTCACCCTTTCTTTCCTCGTTAGGTCATCAGAGGTTGAGGACTGAGCAGAGTTTGACAACACTGCCACCTTCTCAGGCCTTCTCCTGAGCCACCTTCTGCTCTAAAAGGGCCGACCAACCATCTTCTTCATCCGAGTCTGTGTTCCCCTTTCAGCGGTGAGCTGGGTGTCACCCATCTCTCTGGGAATTCCGGCCCTTGGCCCCTCTTCTCAGATTTAGGCACCCTTCCTCTTGACAGCAGTGTGACAGCATGGGCCCTGGAAATCCTACCTAGACCCTAGTTTAATCCTCCTCCCTCTTCCCAAGCTGACGCTCTTACCTCTGAATTACTATCTTGACGGTGGGTGGGGATAAAAATGGGGACCAGACAAGAAGGATTACCTGTTATGTCTCATCTTTTTCCACTTGTAAATCATATATCCCATTGTTTCAAAGGGTTGTAATCATGGCTGGCATTTATAAAGATTTTTTTATGGTCTCAAAGCACTTGGCAATCATAGGGAAGTACATAATTATCTTGAGAGACACATCAGTGCCATCTTCATGGTGTAAACAGAGAAAAGGCACGGGCCCTGGGAAGGAGGTAGAGGAAAGCTCTGGTTATCCGTGAACTCATCCCTCAGTTTGTGAGTGGTTATTTGGTAGTAGGTTTAGGGAAGTATTCAAAACTGAGAACAATTTCATTCCCTTCCTTTAAGAAATTCAAAGGAAGTGGAAAAGAAAAAACATATGTAGACCAATGAAAAATATGAAATAGGTAAATAAAGGGACAGAAGGGTTATGAGAGAGGCAGGGACAGAAAAGGCCATGTGAGTTCAGAGGAGGGAGTGGCTGAGGATGGAGAACTTTGCAGAGAAGGTTAGCTAAGCTGGGTCTTGAGTGCCTGTCTGTCACCAATAAGCAGAAATGTGCCACGATGTCCTCCACTGAAAAAAAAATGGTCAAATTTGAACTCAGTGGCTTCTTGGGTTCCGAAATACTAAGCTTTCAGAAAAATTGGAGAACTTATTTTATTTTATTTTATTTTTATTTTATTTTTACCTTTTTGGGGCTGCACCTGTGGCATATGGAAGTTCCCAGCCTAAGGGTTGAATTGGAGCTACAGCTGCCGGACTACACCACAGCCCCAGCAACACCAGATCCAAGCAGAATCTGTGACCTATGCTGCAGCTTGTGGCAATACTGGATCCTTAACCCACTGGGTGAGGTCAGGGATTGAACCTGCATCCCCATGGATGGTAGTCAGTTCTTAACCCACTGAGCCACAATGGACACTCCAGAAAAGTTGGAGAGTTTATTTTAAAGTTAGTGTTTTGGAGGTGGGTTGGGATGGGATCTTTACTGCAAATTGCCCCAGGAAAGCACATTAATGAATGCTGTGAAAATCCAAATAAATACTATTTTAAAACGGGTTTTACTTTATTCCCTTGTGAGGAGTTTATGTAAGAGGGTGGGGGTGAAGCCTTGAAGGACTAGTCTTCTTGCTGAAAAGCAGAGCCCCAGGAGGTGTCAGAAAAAGCTGAAGGGAACCCCTTCACTCAGGGTAAAACATTGATGAGCTGTCTAGCTACATTTCCCTCTGCTTTTGGGTCCGAGAAAGCTTTTATCTCACATGCCTTGGAGCCAACCCACTCACTCAAATTCTTACATTTTCATCTCAGAAATGGGAATAATGAAGATATTCCAGCCCTTCAAGGATATGCAGGTGTGTTGTCTGCAAAGCCTAAAACATCTGGTAAGATCAGTCAAGCTTATGGTGATGCCACAGAAAGCTGTGGCATCTGGCATAGTGAAGACATCTCATTCAATGTCAAACAGGGTACAGAGTTTCAGAAGCTTAGGGACTTCTTGGAAGCAAATCATCTCCATCAGGAATTAATGGGGCCCATTTGCCTCATTTACAATCAAAACATCAAATAAGACATCATGCAATAAAACATCCGATCACACTTACTGTGTTTGTTCTTTGTACTTGTTTTTGGTTTGTGAACTTCACAAATGCCTTTGAAGGTCTTTAGCAATCATACTGCTTAGATTGAGAATAAATTATAGAGTCCCGAGGCTTAGAAGCCAACTTCAAGACTTCTGGTCACCAGAATAACATTCTGAGCTCTTGTAATATTCCAGTGTTTAGCAATGTTTACTGAATAGTAGTTTTATTGTATTTGAAGTTAAGAGTTTCAGGACATGTTTTCCTCACAAGATAAAATGAATCAGAATTATGCTTATTGGAGTTCTTATTGGTAATTAAATAAACACTGTTTAGTTTTTTTTTTTTAATCTCAGTATCCAAAAAGTGTAGCAATATTTTTTTTTTAGCACAATTGTGTTTGGAGTGGTATTAACTTGCAATTTATTCTACTTTTAGCTTCTTGAAGTGACAAGCGGGCAGGAAGGCATTATTGGACCTCCCTGAGCTACACAGAGTCAAGATTCCTGGAGAATCGTCCACTTTTCTTCATTTTTTTTTCTTTTTTTTTTTAAGGGCTACACCTGTGGCATACGGAAGGTCCCAGGCTAGGGGTCTAATCAGAGCTGCAGCTGCTGGCCTATGCCACGGCCACAGCAATGCCAGATCTGAGCCACATTTATGACTTATACCGCAGCTCACAGCAATGCCAAATCCTTAACCCACTGAGTGAGGCCAGGAATCCAACCCACATCCTCAAGGATACTAGTTGGTTTCTTAACCCTCTGAGCCACAACGGGAACTCCCTTCCTTTATTGCTAAGCATTGTGGTCACTAAGTTTCACAACATCCTGGGAGACAGGACCATTATTCCCACAGATGGTAAAAGAAATCCAGAGTAGACGAATAATTTGACTTAAAGTCACAGTAGATGTCACTTTGCCAAATTAAAAAAAAAAAAAAAGTAGTTGTACTCTCTAAGGAGGTTCATGCACTTGTGATCATATTTTATGAAGAGCTAGGAGGCAGGAGGAATTACTCTAAGCTTCTCTCACCCTAGGTTTCCGACTCCTCCACACCCCTGTGCAAATTCAGAGGGAGGCTCTGTTCTTCAGGAAGACCGGAGCTACCGCTGCTCTGGGTGTCAGGTCTGGTTACAGCTCTGCCCCAACACGCTCTGGGTTCCTCTCAGGGAGCACCCTGTGACTCCTCTGAATTTCCAGGCCGCAGAGCTGAGCACAGGCTACAGATTTTTCTTCTAGACGTTTGGCTTCTGCAAAATGTTTTTTGTCTCAAAGGGCAATTAATAAAAGTATATCAGATGTTGCTCCCTGTACCATGAACTTCTCTTTGAAGCACCAGTGAGCCACTTCAAAGGCTCAGTGGACAGGACAGGACAGGGAGATGCTGTTCCCAAGGACCCTGCTCTGTCGAGGTATGCCCACCAACGCGGGACACCCTGCCCACCAACGAAGGCCCTTACCAACTAAAGACCGGGTGTCGCATATGCCAAACGGGCATGCTGAAAGCTTCAAACCGCCCTGCCTTCCAGACCAGCAAAGACCATACAATGTGCTTTGAACTCGATAAGGAAAATAAATGCCTCGTTCACGTGCAGAATGATGTACATGCTAAATAGAAAGATAGCTGAATGGCCTTCAAAGCTCCGTCTAGAGGGCTTGCGGTCCTTGTCCCGTCAACATTGAACCGTCCAGACTTAGTTAGATGGGGAAGATCACGCCTGTAGTGGAAACACAAGGGAGAATCATGCTCACAATGAGGCTTTGTATTTATAGTTCAGCAAATGAAGATGACTGCAAATAATAGACTCCGATTTGGTAGGGTGCTTAAGGAACACCTGGTCTCATACCCCTTATTTTACAGGTATGGACATTGAAGCCCAGAGGCAAAGTTCATTCACCCAGCTTTACTAAGTAAGTTCCTGGTAGAATCTGGACTTAATTCCAGGTAGCCCGACTCCTGGTCCAGGGCCCCATTAGCAGACTCAGTGTGCAATACGAGAGAAGGCACCAGTTTTGTGCCCCTCAGACTTCAAAAGCCATGCTCTTTACTAGCTCTCTGGAAATGGACACATTTCCTGCGATCTCTAAAGCACAGGAATGTTTCCATCTGGAAAGGGCTAGCAATAACCTACCTGGAGTTCCCGTTGTGTCTCAGTGGGTTACGAAACTGACTAGCATCCATGAGGATTCAGCTCTGATCCCTGGCCTCGCTCAGTGGGTTAAAGGATCCAGCATTGCCGTAAGATGCAGCGTAGGTCGCAGATGCAACTCGGATCTGGTGTTGCTGTGGCTATGGTGTGGGCTGGCAGCTGTACTCCAATTCGATCCCTAGCCTAGGAACTTCCATATGCCACAGGTAAGGACTTTAAAAAAATGAAACAAAACAAAACAAACAAAAAACCTACCTGATCAACTGTCATGAGATTTGAAATAATATAATAGAAGGAAAATGCCCAGCACATGGCAGGCAATCCGTAAAAGGCAGTTGCTTATTTTCACTGTATCAGAACACCTGAAAAGAAAATGAGCAGGACTGTGATTTCTCTAGCAGTGTTTTCTAGCTCTCACAACATTTTCTCTAATGCATTCTCCCATGAAGCATCGTGGAATATTTGAAGTTAATTTTCATACAATCAGAGTGAAAATTTATCTCTGAGCCAAAAATAACACACTTGTTCCTGGGGCAGGGGCACAGGAAAAGAGAAGTTTGTTATGTAAAATCAAGAGGGTGCTCCAATTCCAAACAGACTGTCAATCATCAGTCTGAAAAAGAGGGTCTCGCCTTTCCGGCAGCCACCGTGTCTGGCCCTTCTGGCTTCTGAGCGTCCGCTGCACTGGGATGTTTCCGTGGCTCTTCCTGGTCCTCTGTCCCAGCATGTCGAAAGCACAACAATTTTTACCTACTCTTTTCCCTAACATTGTCTTGCTTGTTTTTCCACCATGTAGAAAAACAGAATCATTGCTCAGCAGCAGAGGGCACTGTCAGCATATTTTGCTTTAAGGGGTTAAAAAAAAAAAAAAAAAGATACTTTCTTTCTTTCATTCATTCATTCATTTTGACTAATCTTGATTTAATATCTACTGTGTGTCCAGCCTTAAGAGGGCAGCTAAGCAAACTTAAGGGATGAACCTATAGCCCAGGTGGGGAGGCTACACAATATAATATGATATACATGGTACCTGTACAAACACAAAGAATGTGTATCTGGGAGGTTTTTGAAGAGAGGAGAGTTGAGAGTAGGCTTAGGAAGCCCAGGAAAATTTTTTTTTGAGAAAGTTGGTCTAGAGCTGTTCCTTAAATGATAAGGTGGATATGGAATGGAAAAGATGGGAAAGGCGAAAGGTAAAACGGACAGCAAAGGTGAAGAGTCATGCCTTGCAGTAAACATCAACACTGTAACCATGGCAACCACAACTCTGACAAGAATTACCTCTACCTCTTACCATAGTGGCCACCATGAACTTATTTGGCCTTTACTGCAATCCTGTGACTTCAGATCTTTAAGTATTATTATTCTAATTTGACTAATAAGAACACTGAGACTCTTAAAGGGAAAGTGACTTGCCTAAGGTCACACAAGCAGGCTTTGGTAGGGCTAGGATCCCAGACTAGTTTTCCTCTCAGCTAATAAAGCAGGAACCCCTGGCTCTTGTGACATAGACTCTCACAGCAAAGAGAGTTTGGGATGCAGAGTAATAGGATAGCTTCAGCTGTCAGGCTGGCTATGGGTTACAGAGGGCTTGACAGAAAGCTAGACTGCGGTATTGGGGCTTGATTCTGAAAACCTCAGAAAGGCTTCTGAGGTTTGGGGAAACTAGAGATGGGTGGTTATTCACTGCAGTTGCACAGCAAAGCTGGAACATGAGGGATTGGAAGAAAAGGAGAGAAATTGGGATATCAATAAAGAAAATATTAGAGAATTTGAGGCTGGGGATGGCAGTAAGTGGGAGTGGTCTGTTCTAGTGGAGAGGAGATTTTATCATTGCCATTTATTGCTGGCATTTCAAAATAATGCAAAGCAGATTGACTTTAAATTGACTTGTTTTAAATTCCCTATAGATAACACACCCCCTTACCGCCTAAAACCCAGGGAGGTCTAATCTTACTGTATGCCCCCACCCAAAATGCACACACACTCCTACTTCTGGTCCACTGCTGCCAAGGCATAATGAACGGACATCCTGAATCAGTGAACCTCAGAGTAAAGAACTGAGGAAAGCTATTTTGAAGAAAAAAGAAGGAAGGACTTGATGACTGACAGAATCACCAAGGAAAAAGATAAGAATTATGATTCTGGGAGTTCCTGTTGTGGCTCAGGGGGTTACGAATCCAACCAATATCCAAAAGGGGGTTCAATCCCTGGCTTCACTCAGTGGGTTAAGAATCCAGCATAGCTGTGAGCTGTGGTGTAGGTCACAGATGTGGCTCAGATGTGGCTCAGATCTGGTGTTTCTGTGGCTGTGGCACAGGCCAGCAGCTGCAGTTCCAATTCAACCCCTAGCCTGGGAACTTCCCTATGATGTGGATACAGCCCTAAAAACCAAAAAAAAAAAAAAAGAAAGAAAAGAAAAAAATATTCAGAGTTTTCAAGCCTAGGGAGATAATGATGTCAACAGTGCAAAGAGAGAAATGAAGAAACAAACAGATTTCAGAGGGAATGTGACCTTGCTTGAAAGGAGGATTTCCAAAGAGCAACTGGACCCTCAGCTGGAATGTTTGGGTACAAAATTAGTTCCTATCCAGTTTATTGATTTCTTGCTTTCCGCTTTGCATCTAAAACTTGTAAATGACAGTGTATAGCTGTTTTACAAATAAGGAAACTGAAGTGATACAACTGATAAATTATTACTGTTACCTTCCTCTGACATTAGAACCGGTCACAAATCTTATGATGATGACAGCACTGTGCACCAGGGAGTGCTGTCCACCACGCCTCCCCTTGACTTCCTACCCCAAGCTGTCCACTCTTGCCTCTCAAGATGTTCACCTTCTGTCCTTTCTTCCCAGAACGCTCTCCTCCTCCTAAGCCTCTGCAGCTTCACCAGGAAACTAGCTCTCCCAGGAGGGTGGCCAACTGTCCTGCTTTCCCTGGGACAGAGGAATGTTCAAATCATGACAGTCCCAGGCAAACCTGGACAACTGGTCACTTTCCATGCGAGTGAGCTTTGGTCTTGCATCCTTCTTCCTGACCCACTGTAGCCCCAGGCTAAGTTCTACTTCTCTGCCGAATAGTCCCACCCCTACACTTCATTCCTCTGCTGCCACCCTTCTCACTTTCTTAATTACTAAGTTGAGGTCCCCTGCTATCCACAGTAGATCTTTGGGGCACCAACACACTCTTCCAGTCTGTGCAACTCTAGCCTTTCTGCTGAATTACTGCTGAGCCTCTTAACTTCTCTTCTGGTTTCCATCCTTGTCTCCTTTAAGGGTATTTTCCACACAAAAGCCAGAGTCATCCTTCCGAAATGTAAGTCAGATCGTGTCACTCTGTTCAAAATCTTTCATTGGTTTTCCATCTCACTGACTAAGCCAATTACCCTCTGCTCATACCTCTTATACTCCCTACTTACTTAGTCAGCTCCAGTGCCACTGCCCTCCTTACTGTTTCTAGAACACACCCAGCATGCTCCTGCCTCAGGGCCTTTGCACTTACTGCTCTTTATACATGAACCATTCTTCCCTCACGTGTCCACATGGCTTATTCTTCATGCCTGGGGAATCATGGTCAAACCACACTTTCTTAGGGGGGTCTTCCATGACCTCTTCTTACACTTGAACTCCTGCAGCTGCCATTCCCTCTCCCCTGCTTTGTTTTTCATACTGCCTATCACTATCTAACATTTTACCTAATTTATTTTGTTTCTTACCTATCTCCTTCCATTTAGAATATAGTTTCTAGGGCAGAGGTTATAGTCATGACTGTATTTCCAGGGTTTTAAATTGTACATGGCACAGAGCAGAAATTCAGAAATATTTATTGACTATTTACATGTTGAATATGTACACATGAACATAGGAAGGAATGGACAAAAGATGATTGACTGAGAGTCCAAAGTTTTAGCTCAGCCACGTAGGATTTGAATGACTTTGAGAGAAAATTACCTTCTCCCTCTAGCATTAATTTCTCCAACTGAAAAATGAAGGCCTTGGACTCAGGGCTCTTTAAGAATGCTCTCAGTGGTGGTCTACCAGTCAATGGTATGTAAGAACCAGAATCCAAATTTGCTATTAAATAGGGCCCAGAAGCAGGAAACATTAACAAGGAACGAGAAGCATTTCAGAAGAATCGAGGGGAAAAAAAAATAGTGTAAGAGACCTGAGAATCCCACATGTGCAGAGATGCAAAGAAGGCAGACGGCTGAGCCAAAATGACATAGACAATTCATTATTAGACCAAGATTGAACCTCGGCCCAGAGATAAATTATCTTAGCAGTCTGGAAAATGACACCAACGGTGGGCCAATCCCCATTGGATTACAAAGCCCTGCACTGATACAATTTGTGATTAGAACACTGCCTGGAAATCTTTCCTCACACCAGCCTAATGGCCCCCAGAGTGGGTGGATTCTCGCATTAGTCATATGAGAACAGACAGTGTAACAGAAGGGAGGCTGTTCCATTTGGAAAAGCCTCATCCCTTCAGAAAAGGGAAGTGAGCCAAGATGCACACAACTTTCTGTCCCTCGTCCATCAGTCAGAGGTGGGAGAAACCTAGAAGCCACAGTGTCAGAGAGGGTCCTTGGAGAGAGGGCAGAAGGGGATGGGTTCGTCCATTAAAAGGAGACACTACATGTGCACAGTTGCCTCACCCGGAGGATGAGGGACTAGACCGGTTATTCAACTTCTCCTGTACAGCTACTGTGTCGATACAAACTAGAGCCCAGTAAGTTCAGCCAGTTACTTGGCGTAACTGAATCCATGGTGTTGCAGGGATTATTGGGGTACTCTCCCTCTGCAGTTGTGTTTGAATAGGATTTTGCTGTTGTCATCTTGTTTGGGAACACAGTAATAGCAAGTGTTGCAAATGTGATTGTTGCTGTTGAAGTGTCCTCCTGGCAGTGCCTGGTGTGTGTGTCTGTTAACCATTTTATAAAGTGGCTCTGGGAACTCGTGTTCCACCTCTGAGAAATAACAATGGGTTGAATTTAGATCCAACTAATATATATCAAACCCTAGTTCATGCCAGATGTATCAAAGGCTTTGCTGCGCTCTAAACCTTGTGAAAGAGCAGTACCATTGGTTCCATTTTACAGGTAAGAAAACTGAGACTCAAAAAGGGTAAGTAATCTACTCAAGGCCCTAGTGAGAGAAAGTTGCCACGCAAGCCGGGATTTAAAGATTTCAGGTCTTGCCTCACAGACGCAGAAATATTTCTTGACTAAAATCTTGAGAGGAATACCACTGTATAAAAAAAGAAAAGTCGTGGCTGCTTGGGTTGAAGCAGAAGCCAAGACTTTGAAGTCTTGTCCACTCAGCCCTCCTGCTCTGGCTCCGTGCTCCCCCTAGGGCTCAGTGGAACACATTCCTAAAAGCCTGCTGGGTGAAGTGAACTCTAAGTCTCTCCCAGCTCTCAAGGGCTGTATATCCATGATATGGAGGAGTTCCCACTCAGCTCAGGCACAGAGTATGAACTCCTTCCACTGAAAAGTACTTGAACTAGCTGGACCTTGGATACAGAAAACTGAACATCATAGTTTATAGAATCATAGCACATTAAAGAGACCTGAGAAGTCAACAAATCCCCAAACTCCATGTAGCGAATAAAATGCTAATAATCTGAGCTTTTGTTGACTGAGAGAAGCCCAGAAAGAAGAAATGATGTGCTCAGGGGAATCAGTTGGTCAGCTGCCTTTCTTCCAAAGAGGTGATAATTACAATATATAACAACCAGCATATTCTTTTTTTTTTTCCAGGATTGGGGATGGTGGTGTGCGCCCCTGGTAGGCAGAAGTTCCAGGCCCAGGGATCAAACCCGAACTGTAGCTGTGACCCAAGCCACAGTATTGGCAATGTGAGGTTCTTAACCCACTGCATCACCAGGGAACGCCACAACCAGTACTCTAACCAATCTGAACAAATCAAGCACTGGGGCAGGATCCAGGTGAAGCCCTCCAGGCTTTGCACTCTCAGTTGCTGGACTGTGAGGAGGTCTCTGGGGGCTCTGGAGGAGGGATTGAGCTGCAGAAATCAGCAGAGGTTGGGCTGGTCCAGAGGCCGTGCTGACCTGGGGGAAGTGGCTATTTGTAAATATCTGGAATTATTTAAGAACGGATATAGCCATCTTGGGTGCATCATCATGGAAGATCAGGCCTGGCCTTTAAACGTTTATTAATCAGAATACCCAAAGCTGCAGGGTTTCCTCATAATTGCTGAAACTCTTTTAAGGCCACAGAGGCTTTGCCCCACTGCTGATTCTTCTTCCTTTTCAGGAAGGGAAAAAAGAGGCAGGGAGGGGCAGAATTTCTGTCAGCCAAGTGTCACATCAAAGAATTCTACCCAGAGCCACACAGGTGCTGATAGCTGAGGGGCATCACCGGGCAGATAGCGCGGTCTCTGGTAATTGGGTTGACATCATCGAGCAGCCTCAGAGGATTTGAATCCTTTCCACGACTCCTGCCTCCTCCCATCTTGTGGTGAAAACCTCAGATTGGGAGCTGGGTGATTATTCAAAGGCAAGTGCAGGGAAACCCAGAGGTCACATTCCTAAGGGAGAGACTTGTTCCTAGATTCCCCTCCAGGTACTTGATGGGAAGAAAATGGCAAAGGTCGCAGGTGCGGTCAAGTACGTACATGGAGGGAGACAAGGACGGCTGTAGAATTATATACTCTTGGAGTTTGCGTCATGGCTCAGTGGAAACGAATCCAACTAGTATCCATGAGGATGTGGCTTCGATCCCTGGCCTCACTCAGTGGGTCAGGGATCCGGCCTTGCCGTAAGCTGTGGTGTAGGTCACAGACGTGGCTCAGATCCTGTGTTGCTGTGGCTGTGGCTGTGGCCGGCAGCTGTAACACCAGTTGGATCAGTTCGACTCCTAGCCTGGGAACCTCCATATGCCTTGCCCTAAAAAGCAAAAAAAAAAAAAAAAGTATATGCTTGTGAGATGACAAAACTCCTTAGTGCTCGTTGGGTCCAGCCCCTTGTCAAAAGGTGGCATCTTCAAAGTGAACCATCCCTGACCTCAACCAGACTGAGAGGTTCTCTATTCCTCAATGAGTCTTGGTCTCCTCCACTTCCAGATCTTTCCATGTAGTTTCCTCAGCCTGCAGTACCTTTCTTCTTTCCCTGCTGCTTCGTGAGCCCATCTCCTACTTGCCTTCCAAGTTCATTTCAGAAAATACTTAGATTAGAGGATGCATTAGATGTCCTTCAGAAATGTCTCGTAGCCCCTGGAACTTCACACACATTGCATTCACTACTCTGGTGTCTCCATTTCTATCTCCCTTCCCAGGCTGTGAGCTACACTGGGGGAGACACAGCTCTGTTACCCTTATCCAGCAGGGTCTACACAGGATCTGACACAACAGAGACGTCCAAAAACATGAATGAATGAATAAATGAATGAAACGCTACATCTTGATGCTGATAAAGTATTTTATAATCTCACATTCATAATCTCACATTATCATTATACCAGGCTTATGTAGAAGAAAAGACTTTTTACATAAAGAAGAAGTCATATTTTCATGCCCATTTTATTGATTAAAAACAAGCTCAAATAGAAAGAAAAATAAATAAATAAATAAACTGACATATGTTGAAGACATGTATGGGCCAGTCATTGTGCTGGAGTCTTTCAAATCTTTTATCGTCTTTATCCTCATAACCTCTGAAAGTTATTTTAATCACACTTTGAAATTTTATTTACTTTTAAATGGAGACACCTTTTTCAGAGTACATTTCTTTGAGACAAATGCATAAAATCATGACAATTGTGACACAGACCTGTTCCATCGCCCTCGTGCTGTCCTTTATGGTCATTCTCTCCCCACTCAGCTCCCTGTCAATCCCTCATGTGTTCTCCATCCCTATAGTCTGTAAAAGCATATTTTTAGTAAATAAAAGAACTAAAGCTCAGATTTCTTAAGCATCTTGCCCAAGGTCAGTGGCTAATGGGTGACAAGATTTTGCCACTGAACCCAGACTTGGGATTCTCTGTAAAGGTGGAAAGCAGTAGTGCGGGGCCAAGGAAAATGCTTGTCCTGTTTCTTTGCCTCCCTCCCTCCTTCGCCAGAGAGGTCTAGGTCCTTAGTCTGGGTTCTTTGAGAGGCAGGGCAAAACATAGCCTCATTACCGAAGGCAAGATCTGATAAAACTCCACCTCTAATCATTCACGAGGTGCTGAAGGAAGGCTGTGTTCCTACCCAGTGGAAGAATCTGAAAACCATCTGATCTGTAGGCTGCTTAGCAGACGAGAGTGTGAGAGATTGGTCTTTTTCCAGTTGTCTCACTCTCTCCAAGACAAGAGGATTATGAGAGGAGGTCACTGCTAAACCTTTAGCCTCTCAATTCACCAGCTTTCCCTCAAGGCCTGGGGGCCCTTTTCCAAACAGGGGGTAAGACTGCAGGTGAGCCTTGCTGGCACAAGGTGGGTGCTGCTGCTAATTGGCTTGATGTAATTAACTGTCGCGGTTATTCATCTGGGAAGCCAGCCAAGGTCTCTGCAGGAGCGGCCTTGCTGGGCCAGCCCACAGGCAGTGAGACAGATCTTACTGGAGTTCCCAAAGCAAACAGGTTCAGAGGCAGCTTCAGAAGTGAAGAGCAGCGTGGCTGCTGGGAGAAGGCCATTTTCCTGGGAGGTGCTGGCCTCCCTGGCCACAAGGAATAGAGAATCATTTTACCTTCATCCTGCTTTTAATCAGGGTGGTAGGATATCAGTGTCACTTTTGTCTAAAGACAATCTCTTTTATAAAAAAAAAAAAAAATGTACTCATTTGGGGCTCATTTGGAGCTGAAGGAAGACTGATGCGCCCTGACAGATACAGAAAAGTGCTCCAGGCCTCCTGCCTCCACCCCCAGCCACACTTGCAGCCCTTCCTGCCATCATTCGAAGGCTCCACACTTCTGCCTTCCTTCCTTCAAGAAATAATGCTTTTCTTTCTTTCTTTCTTTTTTTTTCTTTGTCTTTTTAGGGCCGCACCGCAGCATATGGAGGTTCCCAGGCTAGGGCTCAAATCGGAGCTACAGCTGCCGTCCTACGACACAGCTCACGGCAATGCCAGATCCTTAACCCACTGAACAAGGCCAGGGATGGAACCCGTGACCTCAGGATTCCTAGTTGGATTAATTTCCGCTACGCCACGACGGGAACGCCCCCTTTTTTTTAAATTAAACTTTATTTACAGTATTGTACAATTTCTGCTGTACAGCATAGTGACCCAGTCATACATACACATATATTCTTTTTCAAATACTATCTTTCATCATGTTCTATCCCAAGAGATTGGACAGAGTTCCCTGTGCTGTACAGTAGGACCTCTTTGCTTATCCATTCTAAATGTAATAGTTTGCCTCTTATTCATGAGGGCTAATCCTCCCCTTCAGACTGTAGTCCCAGCTGCAAAATGCCATCATGCCCTACCACCCAGTGAAACTGGATCTGCTGGTGAGGGCTTTTTAGAGCAGTAGCCCTGACACTTTAGGTTCAGGCGTCTCCACGGAACCCAGCCTCAGTTCCCTGCATTCTCTGATGAAGGGCTGCAGCAATGATAATGGACAAAACCCAGGCTCTCACACAACACTGGGGCTGGCAAGTAATGGGAAGTCATTCATAGGCTGTGAAAACCCCACTCTCTGGCTCAGTTACTAACTAGCTGTGTGATCTTGAAAAAGTTGTTTACTTTTTCTATGAACATTATCTTCCTCATCTGGGAAATGGGTTAAATAATTCCCCACTTACGAGGTTGTAGAGAGAATAATGCATGTCAAGTGGTACACAGAACGTAACCCACGGTAGTAATTATGTTCAACTCCATCATCGTCATCACCATTACTCAACAGAGTGAAGTTTAAACAACAGTGTTTGGGTATTTCTGTAAATTATATACCTGAGACGTTCTCTGCCTTTTGCTGCCAACCCACCCTATGATACAATATGCGGAATGTTCCAGATAACGCTTAGTCTTATTCCTGAATGGAACTTCTGCCCTGAGAGCCTCTTGTTTTCTGCTCCAAACCTAGTATTACAGCAAGTTGAAGATAAAAAGACCCTCTCTCTCTAAACCCAGAGTCCAGGACCAAGCCAATGCTTCTAGCTCTGGCCCTTTTCATCCTCATCCTGCCCAGGTCCCTCTGCTCCCAGAGTCCAAGTTTTTCTCTTAAGTAGAAGGTAACTTCTCATCAAAATCAGACAAAATTTAAAGAAATTTTCAAGAGATCACAGACCAGAAATGCAAAAAATGATAACTAAAATCCTTTTCTTTTTCTGCCCCAGAACTTTCCCTATCACGAGATGTACGTGTATGTACTGAAGGCGGGCACCGTTCCTCTGAGCAAGGTGGGCATTCCCCTTTCTCCTTCAGTGTTTGCCTATTTCAAGTGGAACCCCCTAGTCATGATGTCTGGGCATGAGAGGAGAGAGTGTGAGCTTCTCAGAATATCTAAGTTCAACTCATAAAACCTGAGGTCATTTGAATGCGGAAATCTACCCTGTAGACAACAGCTAACTACTAGTGTAGGGCTGGTCATGCCATGGTTCACTCACTGGTGATTTCCTGTGTTGAAACGATATCCAATCCCCTCATCTCATTATCTTTTGAGCTATCTCATTCCCTTCACTTTTCAGACTTCAGCAACCTGAAAATTTGAACATAGTGGAAAAGAATATGGGTCACGTAAATGATTAATTCCCAAGACAGTCTCTTAATTCATAAGAATCCTGGCAACATGTTTAAAGTTAAAGGTTAATTTAGCTGGTGTCTTTGCCCATTTAATGTACACGAACTTGTCATTACTAATACTTGGAATTTAAAGATCAATCTTCAGCTCAGGACCTTGAACTACTGGTGACAGTGGCTCTGAATCCCCTTACTTTTTGGAGATGGGGAGTAGGGATCAGAAGAAATTTTAAGATATAGCCAAGATCACATAGTAAATGATCAGGCTACTGAATCTTTCTGTTTCTACACTACTCTTTGAGCTCTCTTAGAGTCTCAAATCCTCACCCATCAAATTAAGATCACATTTATCCTTTGTTTTGGTATGAGGAACCATGTTAAATATATATATACATTTAAAGGAGAAATACCTAAACCTAACACTAATGGAATTATCAGAAAACTTTTGGATTTTTTTCTCACATATTTTCCAATTTTTAACACAGAAAAATCTACTAATTTATCTTGAAAAGATATATATTTAAAATTACATATTTCATTGGACTATACACAGCCATATACAAGTCTTTTAGGCAGTCAGAAGTGTTATTACTGTGAGTGTTATTACTGCTTTTCAATTAGTATCAGTCTCTGGATATTCTATAAATTTTTAGGCCTCTCTTTTCCTGGAGAGTAGCTCCAAACAAAGGGGCTAAAGATTACTTAGTGAAGTATCATTTCCTCTTGTGGCTGTTTAAAGACAAGGTCATTTAAGCCTGTGCTTTCTGGCTTCCATGCAGAATGTGTCAGGAGCTCAGGCATAGAATCACATCACTGCTTAGTGCATTTGAGGTCCAGGCTGGCACAATGAAGAGGGCTGATGGGGAGGGAACCTGGGATGGGAACTAGAGCATTGACTCATTACATTCTCACCAGATGTTAACTGGAAGGCTTCAGCCACCCCAAAGCCTTAGGCAAAGTCTCTCGGCCACTATTGCCCCATCCATGGCCCTGATGCTGACCAACCATCCCCTCTGGCACCTTATAAGGGCATGCCAATTAGAAAACTCATCTTGCAAGAATGCTGCAGAGAGCCCTTTCACACGGAGTAGAACCACAGTGCCCAGAGGCACCGTGACTCAGTGGAGGAGCTGACTCCTAGTACCCAGTCTGATCACCCTCCAGCCGGAGAATGGATGACCTACCTGGCAAAGGCCAGGCACATTCCCATGGAGCCAGCCACGAGGACAATATGGGAGTGGCAGGTCCTCAAAGTGCTTGAAAAAGTGCTAGTTATACCTATACTATCAGGAAGAGAGGGGAAGAAGCCAATCAACCCACTTACTTGTTTGTTTATTTTATTAGAGTGTATCATCTGCCTCAGATGTATCAAGGGCTGTTTATCTGGTATGGGGAAAACAAAGATGAATTAGATAGCCCTGGCCCTCAGTTCTAGTTAGAGGGAAAGACAGATCTTAAAATATTAAATGCCTTACAATGCCTATAAATGAAATGTATACAAAAAGACATGGAATTCCAAAGTCCAGAGTAACTTTAGGCTGAGATGGAAAGTGCAAGCTTCACGTGGGAGTTAAATCTGTGTTGGGTCGTGAAGAATGACTAGGTTTGTCACACACTGAAAAGCATGCCAGTTAGAAGGACAAATGTACTTAAGTCAGTAAATAGGAACAAGTAAGGCAAAGTGAATGATCCAGCTTTGGAAAGTTAGTTTCATTTCCTAGATATTCCACAGCCCTCCATAGCCATTTCATTCTTTAAAATTGTCATGAAATTTGCAATTGTGTACCTAAAATCCATGGAAAGTTTGGTATTTCCAAAATAGTCCAGCAAATTGAGAGACAGAGAGAAATAAGGGGGGAAAAGTAGGACTTGAATAATTTAAGACTGAAAAAATGCCCATGTCCTTCCACTCAAGGCTCCAGGATGCTCTGTCTCAGAAGCATCAGAGGCCCAGGAAAGGCTCGCTCTGGATCTTTCACTCCATTCGCCGACTTAATTATTTGATATCCTTTTACACTAGGATGTCTGGGAACCACCTCCCAGCCATCTGTGTATATATGTATTTTTTACTTTTGTCATTCTTCGTGTCTTATCTTTTGTTTTGTTTTCTTATTTCCCAACATACTGTGGCCTTGCGTGTGTAAGAAACTGTAAACGTTCCTGTTTGGCATCTTTGGGAGGCAGTTATGTGCCTGTTACTGCCTTGTCTATGTTGTCTCCATTCCATTGATGTTCCCACTTCTCTCCCTCACTTTGAATAATCATCATGAGCAAAGCTGTGGTATCTTCTGCTAGTACCCCCACGCCTGTTCTTTCTTATGTATTTTTTCAGCTTAACGTGAAAAGAAATAAGGTACAAGGAAACACTGCTGAGGCAACAAGGCAGTAGATACTTGGGAGCCCAGAATGCCCTTTATTTTCCTGAAGACAGATGTGAACAACAAGGTAGAGTCATCATTGTCACCCATGACTCAACAAATGTTGAGTCAATAAATAACAAATCTTTTTTCATAGTTATAGTGGTATCCTCTTGGAAGCCTGTAAACCTCAGGATAGACACTGAGAGACCAGCTCTTGTAATACATGGAATATTCTTACTCTAGGATCTTGGTGCCCTTTTCCAAGATCACAATCCTTGTCATGGAGACAAAATCCTTGATGCATAGTTCATGGAGACAAACTTCAGCTCCTGTTCTTATACCAGAATTGGTCCACATTTACATTTATTCACTGTTTTAAATTAACATAGTGTGGCCTTTGCTTCCAATTCCTTTGTCTAGTTCTCAGTGACACTACCACATCCATCTTTCTGAAAGCACCATTCTTATAACATCATTCTATGGTTTTAAAATAATCATTACCTCTCTTATGCCTTAAAGACAAAACCCAAGTTACATAACCATGTGCTTAAAATTTCTGGACTCTCATCTAACCCTCTATGTCTTAGCATTCATTCCCAGTCACACATCCTGTCCACCCAACCACAATAAAGTGCTTGAGGATCCAGCATACACAAACCTGCCTGCCTCACTGAAGACCATGACTCACCTGCTCTTTTCTGCTTGAATTGCATTTCTTTTGAATTTCAAAAAAAAGAAAAGAAAATGAAACAAAATGAGACCATAATTTATGTCTCACCTTCCATGACATTCCCCAGTCCAACGTAACCACTCTCTTATTCCATGGGATGCTGGTGACTTTTTATCTGTATTTCTCATTAGGGTACTTGGAGCTTCTGTCTCTCATTACCATTAAATTCTTTCCTTGTTATAATACAAGGAACTTGGAGGTAAGGACTTTTGTCCTCTTGGTTCAATGCTGTATCCCAAGTACTTAGAGTGGCACGGCAAGTGATGGATCACAACAAATAATTGTTGAAAGATACCCTAACAGTACATTAGATACTAGAATTATCTACGCACATTCCTTCTCTTTCTTCATTGACTGTGTGCTCCTTGAAGGCTCAGAGACCATAGTTTCTTCATCTCTGATGTTCTTAACATAGCGCTCAGCACATAATTAGAACTTGGTAAGTATTTGTTCAGTAAGTCACATCATGAATGGAAGAATATCTTTATAGACAACTAACTCCACCCAATATTCTTTTAATTCTTACATAACTGCTTTCTTCCCCCCTTTACTCCTCAGATTCCTGTGACAAAGTTCTGTATTGCCCTTGAGCAGAAAAGCCAATAGCAGACAGGGGTCCTATCTTTGTCATTGCAAATACTTTTACTGATGCTTTGCTCATACTCTAACTACCTATTTTACTGTTTACTCTGGAATTCAGATAAGAGTGAGTGGTGGGGAGGGGGCATTGAATGGGAAGGAAAGCATTAAATTAAATTGAGTAATTAAACGATTAAAGAAAAAAGGAAAATCCCACATCCATTGCTCCACAAACTATATTTTCTAACCCTTTAGTTTGCATAGCAGATAAGGATTTCACTTATAAATGCTGCTATTTCAATACCCTAATCTACTGGAAAATTTCCTTTTCATTATAGAGAATTAGATTTCAAACACTGGATTTTTGGAATTCCTGTCATGGCTCAGCAGCAATGAATCCAACTGGGAACCATGAGGTTATGGGTTTGGTCCCTGGCCTCATTCAGTGGGTTAAGGATATGGTGTTGCCATGAGCTGTGGTGTAGGTTGCAGATGTGGCTTGGATCTGGCATTGCTGAGGCTGCAGCATAGGCTGGCAGCTGTAGCTCCAACTGGACCCCTAGCCTGGGAACCTCTGCATGCCTCAAGTGTGGCCCTAAAAAGCAAGTAAACAAACAAACAAACAAAAAGCACAGGATTTTGCTCTTAGGCCTAGTTTTACATTGAATGGTGCTCTAAATTTAGAGTAGTTGTCATATTTACAAAATTCTAAGTTATCGTGACCAATATAATACTGATGATATTCATAAGGACAGAGTCCAGATTTATTCAACTTTGTGTCCCTGTTAACCCAGTTTTAGCCACAGAGTGGGGTCTAAATGTGCTTAGTTCATTTTAAGATTACTAATCTTTCAGCCGATCAATTGAATGAATGAACATTTATTAATGTATTACTCTATGCCACACACTTTGCTGCATTCTAGGATAATAAAAAAACAAATATGACAATTAGTGTCCCTGAGTTCCTCACAGGCTAGTAAGTATATATATATATATATATATATATATATATAATGAGTTGCAAATTACTTGAAAGAATTTAAGTACCACTGCACTTTCAAATTCATGTATCAAAACACAGTTACCAAAAACAAAGATGCAAAAAAACTCAAGAAATTATTAACAAATCAAATTCAACAATGGATAATGAAAATTGACCAAGTGGGATTTATTGTAAGTATGCAAAGTTGGTTAAACATTCAAAACATTAATGAGTGTAATCCACCAAATCAACAGGCAAAAGAAGAAAAATTATATGATTGTATCAACAGAGTAAAAGCATTTGACAAAATATATTATCCATTCATGATAAAAACTCTCAGCAAACTAAGTATAGAAGGGAATTTCCTCAACTTTATAAAAAAGCATCTACAATAAATCTGAAATTAACGTTATACTTTATTGTGAGAAAATTGACACTTTCCTGATAAAGTCAGGAACAAGACAAGGATGGCTGCTTATACCTCTCCTATTCAACACTGTACTATAAGTTCTAGGTATGCAATAGAACAAGAAAAGGAAATGAAAGTAATACACATTGAAAAAGAAGAAATAAACTACCTTTTTTTCATGATGACATGATTGTCTATTAGAAAATCCCAAGAAATAAACAACAAAAAACAAACAAGTAAAAAAAAACAAAACCCAAAACATTTCCTGGAACTAATGGTAAATTATAGCAAGGCTGGTAAATTACATATTAATACAAGATTAATACATAAAAGTCAATTGCTTTCTTATATAAGAGCAATGAACAATTGGAAATGAAAAAAACACAATACTGCTTATATTAGCACCAAAAATAAAAAAATAGAAGTAATATATGTATCTATGTGTGTGTAAATATATAAATATTTATATTTAAATTTATATATATAAATATATATATATATAATATAAAGAAATGAGATATTCCATGCACATAAATAGGAAGTTCTTTCAGAATTGATGTATAGATTAAATGCAATTCCAATCAAAATCTCAATAAGTCATTTTGTGGATATTGACAAGCTAATTCTAAAATTTATATAGAAAAACAAAAGACCCAGAATAATATTGGAGACAAAGTTGTCTTAGACCTAAATGCAAAATGTAAATGATAAAAATCCTAGAAGATAACATAGGAGAAATTCTTGGTTACTTTGATTTCAGAAATGACTTTTTAGATAAAACACCCATAAAAGCATATCAATAACAGAAAATTTTTCTAAAACTGGACTTCATTGAAATTAAAAAATGCTCTGCGTAATATATTATCCAGAAAATAAATTTACAAACCACAGAATTGAAGACAATAGTTGCAAAAGGCATATCAGATAAATACCTTATATTCAAAATATACAAAGAACTTTTCAAACTAAACAGTAAGAAAACAACAACTAAAAAATGAGTAAACTATAAGAACAATCACTTCACAGATGGCATATAATCATAGGAAAAGATTCTAAACATCCTATTTCCTTAGGGAATTATAAATTAAAACAAGTTACCACTAAACACCTTTTAGAATGGCTAATATGCGAAGCATTGACAACATTAAAACTGACGAGAGTTCAACAGGAACTTTCATTCATTGCTGTTGGGAATGCAAAATGATACAGCCACTTTGGGAGAGAGTTTGGCAGTCTTACAAAACTAAACTTATTTTTACCATGTGATCCAGCAGTCACACTCCTTGGGATTTACTCAAATAAGTTGAAAACTTATACTCACACAAACATTTGCACACGTGTTTATAGTAGTTTCATTCATAATTGCCAAGACTTGGAAGCAGCCAAGATGGATTTTCATAGGTAACTGAATTAATAAACTGTGGTACATCCAGGCAATTGAGTATTATTCAGCGCTGAAAGGAAATGCACTATCAAGCCATGAAAAGACAGGGAAGAGCCTTAAGTGCATCTGCCAAGGTGAAAGAAGCCAGTACGAAAAGACTGTAAACAGTAAGATTCTAGCTATGAGACTCTGGAAAAGACAAAACTACAGAACTAGTTAAAAAAAAACAAAACAAAACAAAAAAACTCAGTGGTCCAGAAGAATTTGTGAGAAGGAGTAAGGAAAATTAGATGAAGCACAGCAGCTTTTTAGAGCAGTGATGCTACTCTGTTCGATAACTCTAATAGTGGCTACATGTTATTCTAAACTATAAAATCTCATGGAACATACAACACAAATATTGAAACTTGTGTAAACTCTAATATGACTATTTGGTTAATAATAATACAGTATAGGTTCATCAATTCTAACAAACGTACTACATCAAGGTAAGAATTTTTTTTTTTTTTTTTTGCTTTTTAGGGCCACGCCTGTGGCATATGGAGGTTCCCAGACTAGGGGCTGAAGCAGAGCTGCTGCTGCTGGCCTACACCACAGCACAGCAACTCAGGATCCAAGCCATGTCCATGACCTACACCATAGCTCAGGGCAATGCCGGATCCTTAACCTACGGAGCAAGGCCAGGGATGGAACCTGCGTCCTCGTGGATGCTAGTCAGATTCATTAATCACTGAGCCACTACGGGAACTCCCCCAAGGTAAGATATTAATGATAGAGGAAACCCAGGGGTGGGGGGTGAGGGGGTATTCGAGGACTCTCTATTTTCCACTAAATTTTTCGGTAAACTTAAATTGCTCATAAAAGAAAATCCAATATATATTTTTTTCTTCTTTCTAGGGCCACACCTGCAGCATATGGAAGTTCCCAGGCTAGGTGTCGAAACAGAGCTGTAGCTTCTAGCCTACATCACAGACACAGCAACACCATATCCAAGCCGCATCTGGGACCTATACCACAGATTGAAGCAAGGCAGAATCCTTAACCCACTGAGAGAGGCCGGGGATCTGACCAGCATCCTCATGGACACTAGTCAGGTTCTTAACCTGCTGAGCCATCACAGGAACTCCCTAATAATTTTTTGTTTTGTTTTGTTTTTGTTTTAGGGCCGTACCTGTGGCATACGGATTTCCTAGGATAGGGGTCTGATCAGAGCTGTAGCCTCTGGCCTACGCCAGAGCCACAGCAATGTGGGATCCAAGCCAAGTCTGTGACCTACACCACAGCTCAGGGCAACGCTGGATCCTTAACCCACGGAGCAAGGCCAGGGATCGAACCCACGTCCTCATGGATGCTAGTTCAGTTCGTTAACCACTGAGCCATGACGGAAACTTCTCTAATAAATTTTAAAAGAGGCTAACACAGTGGGGAGAGGGCAATAATTTTACTTTGACAAACATAACAGGAAATGTGACATAAAAATGAAAAGTTATAAACTATAAGTTAAAATTTCCTTCTTGGAAACACTCATGTATAAAACAAAAATCATTCCCAACCACCTAATATTAATATCTCTATTATTTTTGTCACATAAGGAGTTGCATTTTTTCTTTTTTTTTTTCTTTTTATTTTATTTTCCCACTGTACAGCAAGGGGGTCAGGTTATCCTTACATGTATACATTACAATTACATTTTTTTTCCCCACCCTTTCTTCTGTTGCAACATGAGTATCAAGACAAAGTTCTCAATGCTATTCAGCAGGATCTCCTTGTAAATCTATTCTAAGCTGTGTTTGATAACCCCAAGCTCCTGATCCCTCCCACTCCCTCCCCCTCCCTTCAGGCAGCCACAAGTCTTTTCTCCAAGTCCATGATTTTCTTTTCTGAGGAGATATTCATTTGTGCTGGATATTAGAATCCAGTTATAAGTGATATCATATGGCATTTGTCTTTGTCTTTCTGACTTACTTCACTCAGTATGAGATTCTCTAGCTCCATCCATGTTGCTGCAAATGGCATTATGTCATTCTTTTTTTATGGCTGAGTAATATTCCATTGTGTATATATACCACATCTTCCAAATCCAATCATCTGTTGATGGACATTTGGGTTGTTTCCATGTCCTGGCTATTGTGAATAGTGCTTCAATGAACATGCGGGTGCACGTGTCTCTTTTAAGTAGAGTTTTGTCCGGATAGATACCCAAGAGTGGAATTGCGGGGTCATATAGAAGTTCTATGTATAGATTTCTAAGGTATCTCCAAACTGTTCTCCATAGTGGCTGTACCAGTTGACATTCCCACCAGCAGTGCAGGAGGGTTCCCTTTTCTCCACAGCCCCTCCAGCACTTGTTATTTGTGGATTTCTTAATGATGGCCATTCTGACTGGTGTGAGATGGTATCTCATGGTAGTTTGGATTTGCATTTCTCTTATAATCAGCGATGTTGAGCATTTTTTCATGTGTTTGCTGGCCATCTGTATATCTTCTTTGGAGAAATGTCTATTCAGGTCTTTTGCCCATTTTTCCATTGGGTGATTGGCTTTTTTGCTGTTGGGTTGTAGAAGTTGCTTATATATTCTAGAGATTAAGCCCTTGTCGGTTGCATCATTTAAAACTATTTTCTCCCATTCTGTAAGTTGTCTTTTTGTTTTCTTTTGGGTTTCCTTTGTTGTGCAAAAGCTTTTCAGTTTGATTAGGTCCCACGGGCTTATTTTTGCTCAATTTCTATTGCTTTGGGAGACTGACCTGAGAAAATATTCATGATGTTGATGTCAGAGAGTGTTTTGCCTATGTTTTCGTCTAGGAGTTTGATGGTGTCCTGTCGTATATTTAAGTCTTTCAGGCATTTGGAGTTTATTTTTGTGCATGGTGTGAGGGTGTGTTCTAGTTTCATTGCTTTGCATGCAGCTGTCCAGGTTTCCCAGCAATGCTTGCTGAATAGACTTTCTTTTTCCCATTTGATGTTCTTGCCTCCCTTGTCAAAGATTAATTGACCATAGGTGTCAGGGTTTATTTCTGGGATCTCTATTCTGTTCCATTGGTCTGTCTGTCTGTTTTGATACCAGTACCACACTGTTTTGATGACTGTGGCTTTGTAGTATTTCTTGAAGTCTGGGAGGGTTATGCCTCCTGCTTGGTTTTTGTTTCTCAGGATTGCTTTGGCGATTCTGGGTCTTTTGTGGTTCAATATAAATGTTTGGATTGTTTGTTCTGGTTCTGTGAAAAATGTCCTGGGTAATTTGATAGGGATTGCATTGAATCTGTAGATTGCTTTGGGTAGTATGGCCATTTTTACAATATTGATTTTTCCAATCCAGGAACATGGAATATCTTTCCATTTCTTTACATCTTCTTTGATTTCTTTGATTAAAGTTTTATAGTTCTCAGCATATAGGTCCTTTACCTCTTTGGTCAGGTGTATTCTGAGGTATTTGATTTTGTGAGGTGCAATTTTAAAAGGTACCGTATTTTTGTATTCCTTTTCTAATATTTCATTGCTGGTATACAGAAATGCAACTGACTTCTGAATGTTAATCTTATATCCTGCTACTTTGCTGAATTTATTAATTAGTTCAAGTAGTTTTTGGGTTGAGTCCTTAGGGTTTTCTATGTATAGTATCATGTCATCTGCATAGTGACAGTTTTATCTCTTCTCTTCCTATATGGATGCCTTTTATTTCTTTTGTTTGTCTAATTGCTGTGGCTAGGCTTCCAAAACTATGTTGAAGAGCAGTGGTGAGAGTGGGCATCCCTGTATTGTTCCAGATTTGAGTGAGAAGGCTTTCAGTTTTTCCGGAGTTGCATTTTTTCTGACTGGAGTGATTGTCTTTTGTAGATATTAAAGCTAATGACTAATATCATCATCTTACATTATGGAATCCATGAAAAAAAAAAGTTGGTCATAGGATGTGGCTTCTGGGTAAACAGTGAAGGTAGATAAAGGGTAAAAAGAATAAAATATGTTGAAAATACCCCTTTGTGCTGAGAATCTTGTTACATCAAAAGTCCCTCAGAGAGATGGTCTTCATTCTACAGATGAGATGACCCAGCATTGCTGTTTCCATTGAACTAAATGTCATTCAGTTAACATTTTGTGGACAACTAAAATGCAAAGGGAAATTAGAACTGCCTCGGGCATGAGTTTAAGAACTCAAAATGTCATCATGAAAGCTTCATGTTGGTTAACCTTTGAGACTAAAATTATTTTCAGGTAAGAGGAACCTAGAAGGTAGAGAAGGCAACAGGTAAATCAGGTCTTATTCAAGACAAAGTGCAAGATTTATTTGCAGGAGTAAGGAGAAGAATTCGAGGTGAGGAGATAGAAGGGGTTTGAAGATGGGCAGGAGGAGAATGTAACATGAAATGGATGAAACACTTTTGTCACAGAGGTTTTTCCTCTTTTTTCTCTTTTATTTTCTTTTTTGGGGGGGTGGGGGTTGAGAAGGGCCAAGCCTGTGGCATGCAAAATTCCCAAGTTAATAATATGCCCTGCTGCAAGGCAGTGACATAAGCCCCAGCAGTGACAACACCAGATCCTTAACCCCCTGAGCCAACAGGGAACTCCTATCAGAAAGGAACTTTAAGAACAGTACACTGATAGCATCTGAGAAGGATGAATAGGATGGAAAAATTCTGGAACCAGGGAGATCCAATCATGTGCCTCTGAAATAATCCTGGGGGAGAGGTAGTGAAGATATGAATGAGGTTTTTTTTGTTTGTTTTTGTTTTATTTTCAGGGGGAAAGCAGAGGAGAAAATATATCTGTGAAATATCATGGAAGAGACATTGTAATTTGGCAACCCCTTAAATTAAATGTGCCTTTACATATTTACATCCTGGAAAATTGTACGAACAATAACAGAACAGGTGGTAGAAGATGACTGAGTAGGAGAAGATTTGGGTTAGGCACCATGGGGGTTGTATCATTTTTTTTTTTTTTTTTCAGTGCTGATGAGAAGTCTAAGAGATGTCTACCAGGGATCTGAAATTATGTCTACCAGGGATGGAAATGAAAAAAGAAATTAGACTGCTAAGGATATATATTTACAAGTTACCTGCAGTAAGCACAAGGCCTGGATGATGTTAGAATCCTACCAAATGCATATTAGTCAAACGATGACACTGGATAAACTTTTCTCATGCAGAAATATGTGAAAGGAGAACAAAACAGTTAAAGACAAAACATTGTGGAGTTCCCATCGTGGCGCAGTGGTTAACGAATCCGACTAGGAACCATGAGGTTGAGGGTTCCATCCCTGGCTTGCTCAGTGGGTTAAGGATCTGGCGTTGCCGTGAGCTGTGGTGTAGGTCGCAGACGCGGCTCGGATCCCGAGTTGCTGTGGCTCTGGCGTAGGCCAATGACTACAGCTCTGATTCCACCCCTAGCCTGGGAACCTCCACATGCTGCAGGAGCAGCTCAAGAAAAGGCAAAACAAAACAAAACAAAACAAAACAAACAAAACAAAAAACAAAAAAGACGAAATATTGTGTTCATTACTTTTAGAATGAATCAAATTAATATCAGGGAGGAAATGATTAGCAGGGAAGATAGAAAATGATGAGTATGTCTGGGGAGCAAGGGGGCAAGTAGAAACCTAGATCCTTAGTGCAATAACTGCTGTCTTTGTGAACCTGTGTGAAGGTGAGCTTGAATGGCTCAAAGGCCATGGACTTTGACTGTATGTCACCCCATGTTTGGATCCTAAAACTCCAATATTGTAATCACCCATATTGCTGAAATGATTACCCCAGAGATTTACCTGGGGATCTTAACCAGCATCGTCATGTTTAAGAACCATTACCCTGCATCACAGTCTGATGTTTGAATAGCTTAAACAATATTTATAGGCATTTTCACATCCATTTGCACATGTAAACCCTAAAATGAGCCTTCCAGAAAGATCGTTTCATCCTAGGAAAGAAAACAGGAATTTAGGGCATTTAAATTACGAATAGCAAAGTGAGAAGAGACCACAGATCTTCTGACAATTCTCCAGGGCTCTCAAAGGACATCGCACTAACTTCACCTCACAAAGAAGAGGGCCAGAGAGTTCCAAACACAAGGAGGCCTTCTGTTTCAGCTCCTGACAACCTGGATCACTTTAGAAGACAGGATGAGAGGATAATCTCCCAAATGAAGAAACTCTTCAGGCATCCTGGTTTCTAAACAAGGGATACTAATCTCACGTGTAACAGTTTGATAGTTTAGAAAGTGTCTTTAATGTGACACTGAAAACCCCCGACAACTTACGGAATCAGAATGACTAACTCTGTTTTATAGATGAGGAAAGTGAGACTCAGAAACGGTAAGTAAATTGCTAACAGTTATTTAGCCAAAGGCTACACTCAAATACTGTTCTTTCCATGCCCGATATGAAATTAAATTTTAAGAGAGTATGGAAAAGAAATCTGCAATTTTGTGATGTTGCAATGAGAATGAATGATGGTGCTTGAGCGTTATGGGGCATAGTCCATGCTGCCAGGCTGGTGAGGGGGTGAATTGTAAGACTGGTGTTCTAGTGCAGGTATTTACAAAGGAACTTGGAACAATGCTGTAGGTCCAAGTTTCTTTGAAACTATCAGAAAGCCGAGAGTGATAAATAAATTCTCTTATCAGGTATTTTTGGCTTAATATGCTTCTTCCTGGAGTTCCTGTTGTGGCTCAGTGGTAACGAAGCCAACTAGTATCGATGAAGATGCACGTTTGATCCTTGGCCCCACTCAGTGGGTTAAGGATCCAGTGTTGCCTTGAGCCAAGTTGTAGGTTGCAGATTCGGCTAAGATCTGACATTGCTTTGGCTGTGGCATAGGCCGGTAGCTATAACTCCTATTCAAACCCTAGCCAGGAACTTCCATGTGCTGCAGGTTTGGCTCTAAAAGAAAAACAAAAAGAAAAACAAAAAAAACAAACCCCAAACCAGACAAACAAAAAATATACTCCTTCCATCACATGGTATTTTTTCTTTGTTTTTTGTTTTGTTCTGGGGGTCTGCACCTATCCCCAGTATGGAAGTTCCCAGGCTAGGGTGTCGAATTGGAGCTTCAGCCACTGGCCTATGCCACAGCCACAGCAACTCAGGATCCAGGCCTCATCTGCGGCCTGGCCTACACCGTAGCTCACCACAGCAATACCAGATCCTTAACCCACTGAGCAAGGCCAGGGATGGAACCCGCGTCCTCATGCATACTAGTTAGGTACGTTACCACTGAGCCAAGATGGGAACTCCTGGTCTTTCTTCTTAATTTCTTTTTTTTTTTTTGTCTTTTTGCCATTTCTTGGGCCGCTCCCTCGGCATATGGAGGTTCCCAGGTTTGGGATCAAATCAGAGCCATAGCCACCGGCCTACGCCAAGAGCCACAGCAACGTGGGATCATTAACCAACTGAGCAAGGGCAGGGACCGAACCCTCAACCTCATGGTTCCTAGTCAGATTTGTTAACCAGTGCGCCATGACGGGAACTCCCTCTTCTTAACTGCAAGATAGGGTTGAGCATTATGTATTGATCTCTCTCAGAAACAAACCATTGCTTCCTCCAAACTTAAGCGGATCTTTGATGAGGTAAAGGATCTTATCTAGACAGATGCCTGAATAATTTAATGGTTTTCTGAACTAATTGTACCCAGAGGCATGTACATGGAATAAATTAAGTGCGATAAGTTATCCTTACCCCTTCATTGGGAATGCATCTCTTTATCCACCATCTTATATTGCTGTCATCATTCTAGAAAAGTGACTCAGTCTCACCTGAAGGGAAATGGAACTCAGCGGTTGGTAAGAATGATGACATGTGGCCCATGACTAAGTATTCCCAGAAATGAAGGGTTGATCTTTTCCCTGTGGCGATGTACAGCATGGCAGCTGTTTTCCTGAGTCTCTCTGACTTGGTTGCCAATTTCCTTATTTCAAGCCAGTCAGTACCTAAAGCTACACTGAAGGACAATAAAAAAATGGCCTGCTTGGCAGCTCTCCTCTTGCCCATCATAAAACATGGCTGATTTACGATGAGAGTGGAGTTGATCCTAGAGAACCCAATGAATGGACTTTACAACAGTGATTTATCAGTGCTTATTAATTTCTAATGAGATTGAACCATTCAAGAAGGTAAAAAGGCAAGATTGGTCTAATCCATTGTTCTTGAATTTGGCTGCCCTTTGAAATCACCTGGGGGTGTCAAAAAGTGACTAATGCCTGGGCATCAGAGATTTTTGAAAAATCCCTAAGGTTCTATTATGAAGCAGAGTTCGAGAATTAAGCTAATAAATACCCTTTCATTGTGGGAATTGACTGCCAAAGTTTTTTCACTTCTATCATGTTCTTACCAGTGGCACTCACTGACCCAGGTGTATTATTCTCTTCATTTTATTGAAGGTCTCAAGGTCACACAGCTAGTCAATGGCCAATGTCCTGATTCTAAGTTGACACCTATTTAATAGGTAATATTCTCTTTGGGGTAAATGATGGATCAAAGTTAGGCAGAGGTGTAAATGCTTTCAAAGACGCAAGCTCATGAAAGTTAATCTTTGTGGAAGAATTTACATGGACTCTGAGGACTTTTCACTATTTTGTCAAACATTCCTAATTAAAAAAAAAAAAATCTAGAAGGCTGCAGAGAATTTCTCCAGTGAGTATCTGCATTATACTGTCCTCGACATCTTATTAAAGTGCAGATTCTAAACCCAAACCTAAGAGAATCTAATCTGGTCACTCAGAGATAGTATGTAGTGATCTATATTTTAAATCTCCCTAAGGTGATTCTTAGGTCCACTGAAGTTACAGAACCACTAAACAGTGTGAATTCCAACCAGGGCTGCCCATTGCCTTACTGTCAATCTCCTGATCCCTTCCCCTGGGCTTTAGAATAAGATGTAGTAATCTTATTAAACCCAGAATACTGCTCAAAATCTGGTAGTTGAGGCCTTAGAAACATTCCTCCTAAACTTTTAGTATGTCTGAGGATCAGATAGTCAAATCTGGTAAAAACCAGAACTGCAGCAAAACCAACATAAGACTTTTTATTTACATACAGGTACTAAATCTATATGGTGAAGAAATACCCTATATTTCTTATGCAAAACCATTCTATCTATTACAGAATAATATCACAGAAGACTACAAGATGTAGCAAAAAGAATACTGATTGGGTTTATATTATCAGAGAGACAGAGTCCTGTTTCCACCATTAATAATCCATGTGACTCAGTTACTTAGCTTCTCTGATATCAGTGCTTTCATGTCTAAAACAGGATTAAGGCATGTCTTGCCAACATAACAAGGTTATTGTAAATTTCAAATGATATACTCAGTATGAAAGGGCACGGTAACTAATTAATTCTGTACAGATATAATCATTTCATAGCAGACCCGGGGAGGCTCCTTTGGTGGCCTTAGAGAATTAAAGAGTTGCTTCTCAGTGGCCAATTTTTCTTTCTTTCTTTTTTTGATAGAGATAACATGTATTGATCTTGAGAGCAAAATTCCCTTGATATATTTTTTTTTCTTTTTACAGTCGCACCTTTTTTTTTTTTCTTTTTACAGCTCTGGCATATGGAAATTCCTGGGCCAAGGGTCAAATCGGAACTGCAGCTGCAACATATGCCACAGCCATGGCAACATAGGATCTGACCTGCCTCTGCTGCGTACACCACAGTTTGTGGCAATGCTGGATCCTTAACCTACTGAGCCAGGCCAGGGATTGAACCTGCATCCTCATGGATCAACATTGGGTCTTGAACCGCAAGGGGAACTCTGATAATATTTATCATAGTATACAATGGTACAATGAAATAATCTAAGGAAAATACTATTTATATTTTTATCCTGGGTCCAGTATGATATATTTTATTAAAGTCCCAATTTATTTACTAATGTATAATGAAATATTACATAGTCACTTAAAAGTCATGTTTTCAAAGAATGTTTATAGACATGTTCATGGTGACAGATGGAGAAAAAAGCAGCATGTATATATAGTATTATGCTAATATTATAAGACATATGAAATACAAATTAATTCAACAAATATTTTTGAGTACCTACTATAAATAATGGTGACATTTTTTCATATTCTTGGCTCATAGACCTAACTTTTGGATGAAAAATATTATATTACATAGTTATACAATAACAAGTTTGACCAGTCTCTCTTTAATGGCTATTTCAATTGCTAGAATTTATTGTAGGGTGAGATCTCATCAAAAATCCTCACTCCTCAGAGGATCTTCTCTGGGCCCTCTGAGCCTATACCTCACATTAAGCAGCATGGCAAAATGTATGTGTATAGAAAAATATATGATATATTGCTTCATATTCTAAAAGTATGAAGTTGGAGTTCCCGTCGTGGCGCAGTGGTTAACGAATCCGACTAGGAACCATGAGGTTGCGGGTTCCATCCCTGGCCTTGCTCAGTGGGTTAACGATCCGGCGCTGCAGTGAGCTGTGGTGTAGGTTGCAGACGCGGCTCTGATCCCGCGTTGCTGTGGCTCTGGCGTAGGCCGGTGGCTGCAGCTCCGATTCGACCCCTAGCCTGGGAACCTCCATATGCCGTGGGAGCGGCCCAAGAAATAGCTAAAAAGACAAAAATAAATAAATAAATAAATAAATAAATAAATAAATAAATAAATAAATAAAATTATGAAGTTACTTTATAAACTATGTGTTGCTGCAAATAGCCTGAGATGATGGAAAGAAAAGTATTAGTTTAAAATGTAAGCCATTCTGGGAGTTCCTGTCGTGGCACAGTGGTTAACGAATTCGACTAGGAACCATGAGGTTGCGGGTTTGATCCCTGCCTTTGCTCAGTGGGTTAAGGATCTGGCTGTTGCCGTGAGCTATGGTGTGGGTTGCAGACGAGGCTCTGATCCCTCATCGCTGTGGCGCTGGCGGAGGCCAGTGGCTGCAGCTCCGATTGGACCCCTAGCCTGGGAATCTTCATATGCCACAGGGAGCGGCCGTAGAAAAGGCAGAAAGACCAAAAATAAATAAATACATAAAAAATAAAATGTAAGCCATTCTTTTGAGATTGTTCCTAGAATCTAGAGAAGAGGGTTGGAATAATTGCAAGTGCATATAGAGAGAAAGGAACCCTAATCTTTCACAAAGTCCAAGGGTAAAACCTAGGGCTTAGCTTCTGGTGAGCACTTGTCACATGAATGCTGTACAGAACTGAATGGATAAAACTTGGATCAAGCAGCTCCAAAATGGGGCAGTTTCATCGATGATCCTCCCTGAAGCCCTTTGAGGAGCTTAGGGGGTTTTGTCATTTTTGTTTTCTTTTTTCTTTTTCCTGTTCCTCTATCTAAGAGCAGTGAATCTCCCTAGACCAGTTTTGTCACCCTTAGGGAACTCCTTTCTTTGCCAGTTTCAAGACAGGTAACAGAATCCTTGAATGCCTTCCTTTTCTCTCCCTGCCAGGAGGAGGGAACAACTGAGTTCCTAAACAGACTTGGAGGCAAAATGTGTGCTCTAAAAGGAAAGCTAAGAGATCTTAATTACCATTGTTTTAAAATTCAAGTTTGATATATGGTTTTATGAAAAAGATATTCCAATGAACTTTCTTATACATCAGTATTTACCTGTATATTTGATAAGATTCTCTAGTAGATTTTAGGAACTAAAAACTCTAGGTCAAAAGATATGATTGTTTTAAAGCTCCCTGACTATGCTGAGGAGCTGATTTCCTGAAAGATTACAGCAATTTATGTTCCCCTGAAGTGTTCATTTGACCTTGCCTGCAACAGAAGTTAATTATGTCAATTCATAAGAGGAATCAAAAAATTGTTCTCCGGTTTTCTTCAAACCTGCTTTTACAACCAGTGCAGTTTTGTCAGTTTCTCTTATTATCATTAAATATGAAGCTGCCTTCTCTTTCCATTGAATGTCCTTCATTAAGTTAAAAAAATTGTCTTCTATTACTAATTTGAGGAGAGTTTTTTAAAATCATGAATGGGCATTGGATTTTGTCAAATGCTATCTCTGCACATATTTAATGATAATCTTTTCTCATCTAGTCTATTTATATCATGAATTCTGTTGATTAAATGTATAATCTTCAATCTTGCATTCTTGGGAGAAACCTCATTTGGCATTTTTTTAATGTATTGCTTGGTTGAAATTGCTAATACTTTGACAAGAATTTTTGCATCTGTTTTTCTGAAGAAGACTGGTCTTTCAGATTATTATTATTTTTTGTAATGTTCCAGTCTGGTTTTGGTATCAGTGTAATGCTGACATTATAAAATAAGTAGAAAGTCTTTCCATCTATTTTATGAAAAAGTTTGTTTAGGACTTTAAAATACATACATACACACATACATGCTTTGTATATTTGATGGAACTCACTAGTGAATACATTTAGGACTAAGGTTTTATATGGATGAAAGTTTGAAGTTACTACTTTTATTTCTCTGATAACCTAAGGGTATTCAGATTTTCTATTTCTCTTGTGTTGGTTTTGATAATTTGTGTCATTCTGGAACAAGAATAAGGGAATATACTAACCAGTGACTATATAACAAGTATAAATATTTTGTTACATTTATATCTATAATTTAAACTAAACTTGAGTTCTTAGTGATGTCTCCAAATATAATCCCTGAAAACACTGATAATCCTGGTCTCCTTGCCCTACTTATCTGTAAACTTTCACACTGACAGTGAGTAACCCAGCTCCCACCATCCAACATCCACTTAAATTAATTTTTCAGTTCCAGTATACATAATAGCAGTATAGGAATTGATAATTCTTACCTCCATTGAAAACAACTTCATTAACTAAAGTACAATGCTTATGTGCAATTCCTTTTGCTTTTAGTTTTACACTTCAACTAATTTCCAAATTTCATCCAGCACCTTTTCCCTTAAGCCTTTTAGGGAGGTTGTTTCATTAATTTGTAATACAGCTAAATTCCCTTGTCACAGTCTGCACTCCTGCACTCCTTCCTGGGATCCTCTGACTTTCTAAATGATTCTTTTTTAATAAATTGCTATGCATTAAGGGCTATGTTCTGTACTATAAAGTTCTGTGGGTTTTGATGAACAGATGATGATAGGTATCTACTCAGTATCATACAGAATAATTTCACTGACCTAAAAATCACCCAAGTGCTAGCTCTTCAACCATCACCTCCTTTTCCTAAGCCCCTGGAAACCACTGATGTTTTTGTTCCTTCTGTAGTTTTGCCTATGCCGGAGTGTCATATAATTGGAATGCATATGCATATAGCATTTTCAGACTGGCTTCTTTAGCACACCAATCAACATTTAAGATTCTTTTTTTTTCTTTCTTTTTTTTTTTTTTTTGTCTTTTTAGGGCTGCACCCGTGGCATAAGCTAGGGGTCAAATTGGAGCTATGTCTGCTGGCTTATGCCTGAGCCACATCTGTGACATACATTGCTCACGGCAATGTCAGATCCTTAACCCACTGACCAAGGCCAGGGATTGAACCCGCATCCTCACGGATACTAGTCAGGTTCGTTAACCACTGAGCCACAATGGGAACTCCAACATTTGAGATTCTTAGATGTGTTTTCATGACTTGAAGGCTATTTTCTTTTATCATTGCATAGTATTTAATTGCATGGATACATCACAAATTGTTTATCCCTTCACCTATTGAAGAATATCATGGTTGCTTTCAGGAGAGATGAATATGAATATAGCTGCTATAAACATTTCTGTGTAGATTTTGGTGGAGGTATAGCTCTTCAAATCTATTAAGTATAAACCTAGGAGTGCAATTGCTGGATCCTATTATACAACTAAGTTTAGCCCTGTAAGAATCTAAGAGACTATCTTCCAACACTGAAATGTTATTTTGCATGTCCACTAGCACTAATCAAAAGTCGCTATTACTTTGCATTTGCACCAGTATTGGTATTGTTGGGTTTTGTTTTTGTTTTTAAAATAAAAAAGCCATTCTAATGGATGTGTAGTAGGATGTCATTTTAATTTGAAATTATCTAATGACAAATTATGTTGAGCGTTTTCTCATATCATTATTTACCACCAATATAACTTCTTTGAGGAGATCTCTTTCAGATCCTTTGCTCATTTCTGTTGGCTTGTTTGTTTTCTCATTGCTGATTTTTAAGAGACCTTCATACATTTTGAATATAAACCCTTTAGTAGTTATGTGTGTTTCAAGTATTTTATCCAAATCTGTGGCTTATATTTCATTCTTTTAACACCATCTTTAAAAGAGAAGCTTTTAATTTTAATAAAGTCCAATTGATCATTTCCCAAATTTTATTTTATGGATTGTGCATTTGGTGTTGTATTGAAAAATACATTACATGGATTTTCTCCTATGTTCTCCTACGTTTTGTAGTTTTGCATTTTGCGTTTTGGTCTATGATTCATTTTGTTTTAATTTTTGTGAAATGTGTGAGTTCTAACTGGGTTGATTTTTCTTTTCCTTACCCTCCCCCCCTATTTTTTTTTTTTTTGGTATGTGGCTATCCGTACCATTTATTGAAAAGCTATTTTTTCACTATGGGATTGGCTTTGTGTGGTTTTCAGTTGACTATATCTCTATGGGTCTTTTTTTGGCCTTTCTATTCTGTTCTATTGAACTTAGTCCTCCTGAACTCTTTTCTTCTTCTGTGTTCTGAAATTGGCTTTGTTTGAAATGAATAAAATGACTTATAGATTTCTCTTTTTTTAATTTAGTAGATTATGGTTCATTTACAATATTGTGCCAATTTCTGATGTATAGCATAGTGACCCAGTCATACATATATATAAATTCTTTTTCTCATATTATCTTCCATCATGTTCTATACCAAGAGATTAGACATAATTCCCTGTGCTACACAGGACCCCATTGCTTATCCATTTTAAATGTAATAGTTTGCATCTACTTTAGCTGACTCTTGATTAGAGTTAGCATAATAGATCTTTACTTTTAACCTATTTGTCTTTAAAAAAGAGTTTCTTGTAAACAACATACTGTTGTGTTCTTTTTGTTTTTATTCATTCTGATATTTTATATTCTTTGATGTGTTTAGACCATTCACATTTAAAGTGATTATTGATATAGTTAGATTGAAATCTACCATGTTTTTAACCGTTTCTATTTGTTGCACTTGTTCTGTTTCTTTTTTTCTCTCTGTTTCAGGTTTCTTTCTTTCTTTTTTTTTTTTTTTTTTGGTGGGGGGATGTTCACATGTGGTATATAGAAGTTCCCAGGCTAGGGGTTGAATTGAAGCTGCAGCTGCCAGCCACAGTCACAGCCACAGCGATGCCACATTTGAGCCACATCTGTGACCTACACCACAGCTCATGGCAATGCTAGATCCTTAACCCACTGAACAAGGCCAGAGATTGAACCCACAGCCTCATGGATACTAGTCAGATTCTTTACCACTGAAGTGCAATGGAAACTCACTTTTGTCTGTTTATGTTTTCCCTCTGTTTCTGCTTAATTTAATTAAAACTTTTCCTGGTAAATATTTTATATGGGAGTTCCTGCTGTGGCATGACTGGGTAGGTGGCATCTTGGGAGCATTGGGACACAGGTTCAGTCCCTAGCCTGGCACAGTGGGTTAAGGATCCAATGTTGCTGCAGTTGCAGCTTGAGTCACAACTGCAGCTCAGATCTGATCCCTGGGCTGGGAACTCTATATGCCGTGGGGAGGCCAAAAAAGAAAAAAAAGAAAGAAAACAGTTTCTCAAAAAAATGTTTTAAAAAATATTTTATATGATTATATTTATCTCTTCTTTTAGCAAATCAGTTATACTTATTTTATTTTATTTTTGTCTTTTTTTTTTGCTATTTCTTGGGCTGCTCACGTGACATATGGAGGTTCCCAGGCTAGGGGGTGAATAGGAGCTGTAGCCACCAGCCTATGCCAGAGCCACAGCAACTCGGGATCCGAGCCGCGTCTGCAACCTACGCCACAGCTCACGGCAACACCGGATCCTTAACCCACTGAGCAAGGCCAGGGATGGAACCTGCAACCTCATGGTTCCTAGTCGGATTCGTTAACCACTGCACCACGACGGGAACTCCAGTTATACTTATTTTAAAATATTTAATGATTGCCCTAGTGTTTGCAATCTCCATTTCAAGTTAATGTCCACCATCTAAACAACACTATGCTACTTAACATGTAATGTGGATAACTTATAGCAGAGTTCTTAATTCCTCTCATCTATTTCTGATGACATATTGTCATCCATTTCCCTTATCTCAATGCTATAATTACCCAATGCATTGCGATTATCATATGTTCAACAAACCACTATCTTGTAAATACATACGGATGGCCAAAAAATACATGAAAAGATGCTCAACATTACTAATTATTAGAGAAATGTAAACCCAAATTACAATTAGGTATCACCTCCACTGGTCAGAATGGCCATCATCACAAAGTGTACAAACAAATGCTGGAGAGGGTGTGGAGAAAAGGGAACCCTCCTACATACACCGTTGAAAATGCAGACCACTAGAGAGGGCAGTACAGAGGTTCCTTAAAAAACTTGAACTACCATATGATCTAGCAATCCCACTTCTGGGCATACATCTAGAGAAAACCATAATTCGAAAAGATACGTGCACCCCAGTGTTCACTGCAGCACTATTTACAATAGCCAACACATGGAAGCAACCTAAATGTCCATCGAAAGAGGAATGGATAAAGAAGGTATGTTATATATATACAGGAATATTATTCAGCCATAAAAAATAATTAAATAATTTTTTTTTGCAGCAACATGGATAGACCTAGAGATTACTAAACTAAGTAAAGGAAGTCAGACAGTGAATGACAAATATCATATGATATAATACACACATATATATGAACAAAACCATGAGATCATAATTAACCAAAACAGACCTAAAACGAAAGAGAAAATCTAAATAGTTCAATATCTGACTTTTAAAAATGAATTTGTAATTTTAAAACATCTCACCAAAAATATTCCAGGCACAAAGGTTTTCAAAAATAAAATTTTCTAAACATTTGTAAAAGGAAGAGTGCCACAGAATAAATGACAGAATAAATGAAAAATGAAAAGTTTTTTTCATTTTTCTTTTTTTTTTAGGGCCACACCCATGGTATATGGCAATTCTCAGGCTAGGGTTTGTATCGCAGCTACAGCTGCCGGCCTATGCCACAGTCACAGCAACACAAGATCCAAGCTGCATCTGCAACCTACACCACAGCTGCATACTACAGGTTTTCATATGTCGCATTTTCCTGTATGCCATTCAAAAATATTTTGTAATTATATTGTAATTTATTCATTGACCCATGGGTTATTTTAGAATTATATTGTTATGCAAACATTTGAGATTTTTACATTATTTTTTAAGTATACTATGTTGTATATTTTTAAGTGAGTGTACTCTGTATTATTTTAGTACTTTGAAACATTAAGATCAAGTTTGTTAATTATATAGTTCAAATCTCTATTTTTACTAACTTTTGTTTGCTTTTTCTGTTATTTAGAGAATGTTTAACTTACCTTGACTATAGTTGTATACATTTTACTCTGTACTTTCAGACTGTTATTAGACACTGAAAGATTTATAATTGTTAAAATTTTTATTTATTATTTCCAGTAATTATTTTTGACTTAAAGCCTACTTTGTCTGATATTAATAGAATAACACTAGGTACATTTTGGTTAATATCTGATAACATCTTTTTCCACCTCTTTATTTTTAACCTCTTTACATATTTATGTTTACAGTGTGACTCATAAATTGAATGTGCATTTTTATTTTTATCGAATCTGAAATATGTAGTCTGTTTACAGATAACTTATCACTGATTTTTTTTTTTTGACTGTGCCCATGGAATATGGAAGTTCCCAGGTCATGCATAGAAATATACATAACAGTAGTGACTCCACTACCAACAGTGGTAGTGACAATGCCAGATCCTTAATCTGCTGTGCCACAAGAGAACTCTTATCATTGATGTTTTTGTTTAAATCTATCATTGTTCAATTTGCCTTTTGTTTGCCCCATCTATTCTTTTTTTCCTTCTTTTTTTTTTAGGGTCACACCCAGGGCTTATGGAGGTTCTCAGGCTAGGGGTCTAATTGGAGCTACAGCTGCTGGCCTACTCACAGCAACAACGAATCCTTAACTCACTGAGTGCGGCCAGGGATCAAACCCACTAGTCAGATTTGTTTCCACTGCTCCACGACGGGAACTCCTTTTGTCTTCTTAGTGATTAATCGCTTTTAAAAATTATTATTCCATTTTCCTATTATCTTATTAGTTATAAATTATTTTTCTCTTCATTTAGGGCTTACAACATGAATCTTTATATTATTAGTGCCTATTCTAAATTAGTGCTTTATCCATCTCTCAGAAAATGTGAGAAATTAAGGACAGTTAATTTTCATTTTCTCCATTCAGCCCTTTTTGCTATTATTGGCATGTTATTTATTTATATATATATATAAAACACCACATTATATTATCACTATTGATTTATACCATCAATATTCATTTTAATTTACTTACTTTCTAGTTATTATTTTTTCCTATTATGTTTCTGTAAGATAGATTCCTTCTTTCATTTCTGTTTAGGATCATTTTCCATCTGCCCAAAGGATCCTCTTTAGTATAGCTTTTAAAGAATGTCTGTGGCCAATTAATTTTCTCAAATTTTTTTTTGTCTTTTTTGTCTTTTTAGGGCCACACCCACAGCATATGGAAGTTCCCAGGCTAGCAGTCTAATCAAAGCTGTAGCCGCTGGCCTACACCACAGTCACAGCAACACCAGATCTAAGCCACATCTGCGACCTACACCACAGCTCATGGCAATGTCAGATACGTAACCCACTGAGCGAGGCCTAGGATGGAACCTGCGTCCTCATAGATATTAGTCAGATTCCTTTCCACTGAGCCACAACAGGAACTCTAGTTTCCTCACTATTTTTTGAAAATGTATGTGTTTATTTTTGAAATATATTTCACCTGTATATAATGTTAGACTTAAATTTTTTCATTATTTATCTATAACATTTTCTTTTCTAATGGTTTTCATAATTTCCATTGAAGAATTATCTGTCTTTTACTTCTGTGAAAAAAATCTGTCTGGTTTTCCGGATGCTTTTAAATTTTTCTTTTTGCTTTTTGTTTTCTTTTTAGTATTTTTTTTCCTCTGTTATGTCTAAGGATGCTTTTGTTAGTACTTATCATTACTGAGCTATATAGAGCTTTTTGAATCTGTCAATTTCTTTTGTCAGTTTTGAATATATACTTTTTTTGTTTGTTTTCTGTATATATGTTACCTTTGGGGCTATTTATAGTCTTTTGCTTGTTTTCCTTGTCACCATTTTATCTTATTATCGGCCTAACTGGTAATTTTGGATTGAATGCTTGACAGTGTATATAAAAATTATTGCATCTTTGTATTTTTTTCTTCTTTTGAAGGGTATTTATTTTCTTTTAGCTCACAGATAAAACCTTGATCATCTCAATTCTATAAGTGATTGTGATAATTTGAGACTCAGTTTCAGTCTCTGTAAGAACTAGTCTAGTTTTAAGTTTGCACTTACTCCTAACCAAGTTGTGTGAGTAATGTAGTCCTTTATCTCTCTTTTTTCACTGGTTGCTGGGAAGTTAATGTTAATTTTAATGCTCAACTTCAATAGCTCTATTGGCCTTGTTTTATATTTTTATTTCTTGTTCCTATAACAAATGTTTCTTTTATTTGTAACTTACTTGTCTTATTGTATCTATATCTATTACTATAGGGATTCTCAAATACTTTTTAGAATCCATTCACTCATTATTTACTACCACCTCTGTACATTATCTGGGGCACCAATTGGACTCTAAGTAGGCCTATCCATATGAATTCCACATTTATTCACTTAAAGGGCCTTGCAATCAAATAACAGGAAAATAAGAGACAACCAGATGACAGGGATAGTAGAGAGTGGAAAGGTTATACAACAGTGCCTAAGTCACTGGCTGTAGGAATGCAGACAAAGGAATAATCGTTTTCCTCAAATAACAAGGGGAAACATGAGGGTGCATTTGAGTGAACACTTGAAGAATGACTAGGAATAACAGGAGAGGGCTGTTACCTCAGGCTAATGTCACAATACGAATAAAAACTTAAGAGAAAAATGAGATAAAGGAAGGGATGGATAATGTGAGGGGTATTTTTATGGGAGTGAGCCAGGGATGCATAAGGCTGATTTTAAAACTAGTTTCTGAGATTCTTAAGGCAGCAATGCTATTGCTAATATGAGGACCAGTTGTTATTCTTTGGTGATCTTAAAATCTGTGCTGGGTCTTTACCTCCCAAGAGATGTGTTTACCAAGTAAAAAACAAAAAACAGTTGCTGCCTCCAGGGCTAAAAGGAACCAAGGAAAGAGAAACACACCTGCCTTTTTGGTCACCAAATACTAATATTAATATTTTAGTTTCTCGGGTCTTGAATGGTAAGCTAAATCTTCGAGTTGGAACAGAATGCAAGCGGCTCTAGGGTGATGATTCAGGCTGACTGTTAGACTTGCAAAACTGAACGTGGGTGGTTTTGTTGTGTAATCTTTTGCCTTAATCTTCCTGCCTTTAATGAAGTGCTTTGACTGTCTCTTTATGTGTATGCCTATGAGAAGTAGGACATGCATGGAGTTTCTTAATGGAAACTCATCAAATGTAAAGTCATGATTGAAAAATTGTTTGCCTTAGGTTAAAAGTGTTCTTTTTAGCTATAGAAGATTTTTTTTTTTGTCTTTTTGCCATTTTCTTGGGCCACTCCCGTGGCATATGGAGGTTCCCAGGCTAGGGGTCGAATCGGAGCCGTGGCCACTGGCTTACGCCAGAACCACAGCAACTTGGGATCCAAGCCTTGTCTGCAACCTACACCACAGATCATGGCAACGCCAGATCCTTAACCCACTGAGCAAGGCCAGGGATTGAACCCACAACCCCATGGTTCCTAGTCGGATTCGTTGACCACTGAGCCACGATGGAAACTCCTATAGAAGAAAATTTTTAAAGGAGGGTGAAAGAAAGAGAAGAAAGAAAGCAAGAAAGAAAAGGAAATACCAATAATTAAAGCCAGGCTAAGCAGTTGGTATTATTTTTTGGGGGAATTTAAAGTCCAGAAAATAATTTGATTAAATTTGGTTCCTATTTCAACTGAATTTCAGATCTGGAATTTAACTTAAAGAGTTAGTGTTCACATGCAGTGTTGGAGAGAAAATTTGATATCAAAGGGCCCCCAAATGAATTGAGCAGTAATTAAATCACTGATTGAATATTTTGTTTGCAATTTTGAAAAAAAATATTTTTTTCAAGCAAAATGTCATCACCTCAACTGTTTGTCAATATTACAGTCAACATCCTTTCACCAAACATTTAGTGAGTATGGACTCTATGTTAGGTTCTCTGCTAGTCCCCAGAGATAATGATGAGCAAAATACGGTACAATTCCTGATCTTTCAGAGATTAGAGTCTAATGAGGATCATCAGACAGTGGTTAAATAATCACACGTATGAAAGAATAATTCCAAATTTAAGAAAAATGCTCTGAGTAAAAGAAGCAAGATGCTATGAGAGCCAGTAATGGAGGGGTAAATAAATATACCCTTTTGGGGCCTCAGGAATAGATGGCATATGGGGAATAAGTACTATAAGCTGCTTGGTGCTGTGGACAGAAGAAGAGTCAGTCAGATTCCTGCTCTTACTACAATTAGGGCTTAGTGGTTTCTGAAGTTAACGTTTGCCTCTCTTCTACTTAGCTTAGCAATTCCACTGGTCCTTTGCTTTCCTCCAGTCCATCTCCATAGCACTGCCTGAAAGAAATGACTAAAACTCAGCATCCAAAATAGCTCACTTTTACGGAGTTCCCCTCGTGGCGCAGTGGTTAACGAATCCGACTAGGAACCATGAGGTTGCGGGTTCCATCCCTGGCCTTGCTCAGTGGGTTAAGGATCTGGCGTCGCTGTGAGCTGTGGTGTAGGTCGCAGACGAGGCTCTGATCCTGTGTTGCTGTGGCTCTGGTGTAGGCCAGCAGCTACAGCTCTGATTCCACCCCTAGCCTGGGAACCTCCATATGCCGCGGGAAGCAGCTCTAGAAAAGACAAAAAACAAAAAAACAAAGTAGTTTACTTTTTGCAACAGCTTCTGCAGTTTCTCCATTACAGGGTGAAATTCTCTGCTCCATCTTCACATAAAATTCAAAGTCCTGGTAGCCAGGGCCCTCCTGATTCTCCCAGTTCTCAACCAGCTTTACCAGATCTACCTTTCATTACTTTTCCCCACACTCCCTGCACCCTGAGGTCCAGTCTCAGTTAATATTTTGCAGCAGAATCATTCACTTCCCTGAAATAGGTATGTGCTATCTCTTTCTCTGGGATGTATCCTCTACCTTTTCTGACTGGAAAGTCCCCACCAATTCTACAAAATTCAGGTCAAGTGTGACTTCCGTACTAAAGTTTTCTCCTATCCCCTAAGGCAGAGTTAGTAATTTCTTTCTCCATCCTTCCTCAACACTTTGTACTAGTTAAGTTTTTTCTTTTTTCTTGTCTTTTTTTTTTTTTTTTTTCAGGGCCGCACTAGCCACCTATGGAGTTTCCTAGGCTAGGTGTTGAATCGGAGCTGTAGCTGCCAGCCTACGTCACAGCCACAGCAACACGGGATCTGAGCTGCGTCTGTGACCTACACCACCACTCACGGCAACACAGATCCTTAACCCACTGAGCGAGGCCAGGGATTGAACCTGCACCCTCATGGTTCTTAGTCAGATTCGTTTCTGCTGTGCCGCGACTGGAACTCCACCATGTACTAGTTAAGTTTTTCATCACATTGTACTCTGTCTTTGTGTTACTTCATAAATTAGATTGTGAACTTGCTGAGGGTGATGACCAGTCTGATGCACTTCTGTAATCTTATGTTGGCTCATTCCGGATTGGTTCCTGATTTTGTATTGTGCATATATTAATGTATGTGATTGTGGAAGAAGAGGAGAGGTCTAGGGGTTCCCACCTGTCTGTTGCCTTTTTTTTTTTTTTAATTAAATGATGGTTCTTGGTGTATTCCTAAAACCTGCTGGTATGAATGAAATCAAGAGCCCCGGTGGTTTTTAAAAGCAAACTTTTGAGGAGCAAATTAGAGAGTTCTTTGATATTTAGGACTAAAAAGTGCCCCTTAGCCCAAATGGCAAATGTGTAAATTACCAAATGTTGCTTTTTCCTCAAGATCCTTCTCTTCTTTCTGTTGAGAAATTTGTCACTATATGCTGGTTTTTTAGAACACTTTTTTTTCCTCAGCTCTCTACAGTTCTCGTCACAATTTTACAAGTGTGTGATATCTGTGGTAAAGATCACAGCTTTGGATGCTGTGCCCATGTTCACTGTATAACTACTTGTGGTGGGCTTTTGGAAAGATGAGACGTTCTTTATTATAAACAACATCAAATTTACGTTTGAAGAAAACAAAGAAGGAGTTCACGTTGTGGCGTGGCGGGAAACGAATTCAGCTAGTAACCTCGAGCTTGTGGGTTCGATCCCTGGCCTCACTCAGTGGGTTAAGGATTCAGCATTGCCGTGAGCTGTGGTGTAGGCTGCAGACACGCCTCAGATCCTGCGTTGCTGTGGCTGTGATGTAGGCGGGCAGCTGTGGCTCCTATTCGACCCCTAGTCTGGGAACCTCCATATGTTGCGGGTGTGGCCCTAAAAAGCAAAAATAAATAAATAAAATAAAATAAAATAAAATAGAAAACAAAGAAAATTATACTTGATCTTCAAATGGACACCATGATTATTATCTTCAACAACTGCCCACTGATTATCTAGTATTATGTAGTCCAGTGGGTGAACCTCAGGGAAGATAAAAGACTGTAAGGTGGAATTGATTTCTTTACCTAAACATCTATAAGTTTATCTTTTCTTTGCTTATGGTCTGTCCCCACCTACTTCAATTTTTTTCATTCATTTATCCATTGTATTTGTTTTTAAAGCAGAATCTTCTGAGTCTGGTTATTATTGGACCTAACTGCAGGTCAAGGAGTTATCTTTAGTATTGTTTTCATGTACAATAAGAAAAACGGAAATGGGTAGGAGGAAAGAGGCTAACTTGTCACTCAAGTTTAGTGTATGCTACTCACTAAAAGAATAATAACATTTTATATCCATGATTATTTTCCTAGCATTTTATCTCTTTGTCCACACACCTGCCTAATCAAAACAAAAATTGTTCTAGTCCTGAAGATAGAGAAGTTTCAAGGTAGAATTACAAAGTGATTTGGTAGTGTTTTCCTGGATTTTGGTTATATATCTCTAAGGGTAACTTAGAGAATTTGTGCAGAGAAAAAAATGTTGGAAAGAAGATGTGACTTGGCTTTCTCTTGACCAAAGAAATTTTCCTCACTCAGAGGGGAAGAGAGTATTCTCATCCAGGGCCTTTGCTCTTACCATAGCCCCTTCCCAAAAGCTTTTCATGGCTCACTCCTTCAACTCATTCAGGACAATGTTCCTTTGTTCTTTCCTGAGAGGCTTTCCTTGATCAGCACATCTCACGATGTTCAAGAGATGAGAATAAAGGCACTGTGTGTGGCCATTGGACAAGAGAATCATGTGTCCTGCTGTAACAACAGACCCCTGGGAAAGTAGCAGAACTTCAGAATGGATATTGTGCATGAATCTAGGTGGATGGACCCCTAAACAGCATCAGAGAAACTGCCAAGCTTCTGAGCCTGGCATGGAGAGAGCTGGGAGGCCTTGGCATAAGAGAAAGCAACTCAGAAACGACACCACAACTAAGCACCAAATGATCTCATGGGATTCTTTGTGGCTATCTGAGTGGAGAGATGACTGAATGTACTTAAGGCCTCCTCAAATGCAACTTAAACTGAGCATCAGGCAAAGGAAGGAAGAGAAGACTGAATGGACTGAGACTGCTTCCACAATGGCAAAAGAGGAGCTTGAAAAAGAAGTTAAGGTTTCGTAAAAATATAGATCCATTTCTTGCACATTCCAGTTTCTGGACTGAAAGTAAAACCAAATTAAAACCAAAAAAGTGCAAAAGTAAGGTGTGCTGGGGGTAGGCAGACGTGTGAATGTAGCAGGATTGAACAATGATGAGTCTGATGGGAAAGTCAAGTGTAGTAGACAGAATGCTTGGAGTACAGAGACATGTAAGATGTGATCCCAACCTTGAATAGATTCACAGATGGTCTGTAAAGATAAACATGTTCTTTAGAAGATCAGTGATAATCCAAGGGATCATAGGTGGAGTGTAACAACTGCAGAAATCACTCAGAATGAGGGAATAATCAGTGAAGGTTTAGTTGCCAGGGAAGACCCACACAGAGGTGGGACTAAAACTTGACCTTGAAAGAAGCATTACATTTAGGAAAATACCGAAAAAAAAAAAAAAAAAACAATGATGCAGCCATAAAACTGTCCACTTTGTTTTTGTGAAACAGTGGAGAAGAGTAATATTGTGGCAGGTGATTCTCCGTGTAAGGATGTGGTCAGCTAAGGCATAGGGGAGAGGTCAGCGGGGTCCAGGAGAAGGAGGGGGACACTTAGCTAAGGACTGAACTTCGATCTGTATTCAGTGAGGAGTCATCACAGGTGTATGATTGGAGGAACTTTTTTTGTGAAATGGGATGCATCCAAAAAAATAATTTCCAACCGTGTGTAATTTTGTTTCTAGTTAACCAGGCAGGTTTGTTCCTTAAGGTCAATCTAAAGCAGTTATTTGGATGGGGGAGACTAGACTCCAAAAAGGAGAAAAAGCTAAAACAAACCAAACAAACTGAAAACAAATCAAATAGAAGGAACTCAAGATTAAAGATATTGTGATGGTGCACCTACAGCCATGTCTGTATAGTAATGATTGCTTTCGGAGACTTTCTTTGTAAATGGGACTGGATATTACTATAATTGTCTCAAAAGGACATGAATAAATACCCATCAAATGGATATAGGGACATGAATAAATGGGTAACTTTTGTTTGCTATGAGTTTAGCTTGGGGATTTTGTGAGATCCAGGGCTGTTCTTTTTTTTTTTTTTTGAGGACCGCACCCACGCATATGGAGATTCCTAGGCTAGGGGTCAATTGGAACTGTGGCAACTGGTCTACACCACAGCCACAGCCACAGCAATGCAGGATCCAAGGCACCTCTGCAACCTACACTATAACTCATGGCAACTCTGTAAACTTAACCCACCGAGCAAGGCCAGGAATCAAACCTGTGTCCTCATGGATGCTAGTCAGATTCATTTCTGCTCAGCCACAGTGGGAACTCCTGTTCTTTTTTTTTAAATTTACTTTTATTGGAATCTACTTGACTTACAATGTTGTATTAGTTCCAGGTGTACAGCATAGTGAATCAGTCATACATATAAATATATCCACTTTTTTTCCCACATAGGTTATTACAAACTAGTGAGTAGATTATCCTCTGCTATACAATGGGTTCTCATTAACCATCTGTTTTATAAAGCAATGTGTATATGCTATTCCTACCTTCCCAAATCCTCCTTCCCCCCAGTGGTTTTGTCTATGGTAACCATGAGATTGATTTTAAAATCTGTTTGTTTCTCTTTTATAAATAAGATCTTGCTCTTGGCCTACAGGACTCCCGGATGCTCAGAGCTTGGCGCCGACGCTGCCAGGACTGCGGGAGGAGAGGGGCTCTACTCTGACCATTCAATAAAGCCGTTGGTCTTATTCAAAAAAAAAAAAAACAAGTTCTTTGTAACATTTTTATTAGATTCCACATATAAGTGGTATCATACAATACTCATCTTTCTCTGTCTTACTTACTTCACTCAATATGATAATCTCTAGGTCCATCCATGTTGCTGCAAGTGGCATTATTTTATTCTTTTTTATGGATGAATAATATTCCATTGTATATATGTACTGCAACTTCTTTATCCATTGCTCTGTTGATGGACATTTAGATTGCTTTCTTGTCTTGGCTATTGTAAATAGTGCATGTATCTTTTCACATTATGGTTTTCTCTGGGTATATGCTCAGGGGTGGGATTGCTGGTAGCATATGGTAGCTCTATTTTTAGTTTTTTAAAGAATCTCAGTACTGTTCTCCACAGGGTTTTAACAATTTACATTCCCGCCAACAGTGTAGGAAGTGACTAGTGTAGATGCTCTTGTGCCCCTTGGAGACAAATGGGGAAAAGAATAGTCTTTTAACAATATGACTCAGGTTTGTCACTATCAGAAACCCTGTGATTTCCTGTGATTTCAGATCAAATGAAAGTCAGCCTCTTTACCATGGGTTGCTTGGTTCTACATGATCTGGTCTTGTTTTTGCCACTGTCTGATTTTATTTCCTAGTACTCCTGGTCTGCTTCACTCTACTGAGTCTTCCTATTTCTTTACATGCCAAGTATATTTTCTACCTGGACTTTGATCCCTCTTCCCAGAACACTTCTCAGATTTTCCATGTCTCACCCTTCAACTCATTCAGATCCCTGCTCAATTGCTTTTCCCACAGGGTGTTCCTTGACCACCACATCTAATCCTTACCTTTTTTTTTTTTTTTTAAACTGTATCATTACAAATTTTATTCAGAAACCTATCTTTTTTTAAATTTCCATTTTGAACTTGTTTGGTTAATCAATGACAACAGTTTCTAGCAGACTCCAATATCACACCTCTTCTTTCTTCTTTGCCTTGCTTCAATTTTTTTAATTGCACTTATCAGTAACATATTGCACCAGTTACTTATTTGTGTGCTTATTATTTGTTTCTCTTACCAAAATATAACGCATGATCTTCATCTAACACCTTTGTAATTCTTGACCTGGAAGTGGCTCTGATACCTCATAGGTGTTTGATAAATACTTGTTGTAAAAATGAATGAATAAATGGAGAACAATATTATTATTGCTTTCGTCATCATTGTTAATAACCCGTATTTGTTGAGACTTTACTCATGTGCCATGACTGGGTTATTAAAAGTTTTACATTTACTTTTAGTTCTTACATTTATTTTATTTATTTATTTTTCTTTTTACAGCTGCACCTGCGGCATATGGAAATTCCTGGGCTAGGGGCTGAATTGGAGCTGCTACACCACAGCCACAGCAACACAGAATCCAAGATGCATCTGCAACTCAAGCCACGGCTTTTGGCAATGCCAGATCCTTAACCCACTGAATGAGACCAGGGATTGAACCTGCATCCTCATGAATACCATATTGGGTTCTTAGCCCACTGAGTCACAACAGGAACTCCTATTTCATTTATTCTTCACAACTACTTTCTTGAGTCACATAGAGGTGAAGTAACTTTCATAAAGTTACTCAGCTAGTAAATGAAAGAATGGAAATGTAAACCTAGGACTGCTAAGCTCCAACGGTCTTGCTATACCACAGAGTACATGTGGTAACCATCACAGTGCCATAGTGTATACAGGAATGCATTAGCACAGTGCCTGCAAATTAGCAAATGAAGGTGACTCTCTTGATCACAGACCTCTAAGTCAAAAGACTACTTTTCAGAATGTAGCTAATAGTACACTATCGGGTTAAGGCCTAGATGCCCTCAGGATAATGGTTTTATGTTTTTTTTCTTTGTTTGCATATATATATATTTTTTGTCTTAAATATATGTCCTAGCCTCTGGTATATTTCAGTTCTGATAGGCTGAAATTGTGGCTGTGTTTGGAAGATTGCAAAGTCACAGGAATCTTTTATTGGAAAATAAAATAGCTAGAAGGCCCAGGAGATGATATACCCCTTGGAGAGCCCTTTACCAGTGACAGATAGGTGTAGGTTTATAAAGTTCACACTCTCTGGCCTTATGTTGGGACTTCTTTGAGACAACTTGACACTCCAGAGTTCACTTTCAAGTTGAAGCTGAGGCCGCATGGTCCAGGACTTTGCCTGACATGGTACCCCTGCCTGGTTGGGGTTCATTTATTCCTTGCCCTATTTCCTTGACTCTTTTACTATTTTCTGTTGGAATACTTTGTCAATAAATCACTTGAACATTATGGGTTTTTGTTTCTGGGTCTGATGGTAGGGAGTCTAACCAAAGAAAGTGAATCACTCAGTTCCTTTCAGGGTTACTACTTTGGCTGCACCTCAATTGCCTTTTGATATGCATCCATTGTCTTTCTTTCCATTCACATTCTTTCCAGACTTGTCCAAGTGCAATGTCTACTTACTGGAGCCAAGTACCAGGGAAGACTTACTGCAAAGAAATAGCATTTTGTAGCAGAATCACCTTGGGCGTGCATAGATCTCAGCACTTTGCTTCATAGAGCTCAAGCATGATTTGACCTAACTCATTTCCTCCCCCACCTTCCTGGCTGATAGACAAGGGCAGGGAGGAAAGAGGAGCTGAGTCATGAAGGCTTAATTCACTTGCCTATTTCTTTGCCCCTAAAGCTTGCTTTAATTGAAGAAGCTTTCAGTGGGATTAACTTTCCTGCAAGAAAGCATTCTGGGTCTCCTTTCAAGGCAAGCCTTTGGCACTACTGAAGCAGAGTGAACACCTAAAGGACTTTGAAGAATGCAGGTATTTTCCAGCTCTGATGGGGCTGTCTCTCCAATAGGGCCCACAGAAGTCACCTTACCCTGTGTTATCTGTCTCTGCAAGCAGAAATCCTCTAGAAACAGCAGTATATGGTTGCGGTGGCCCAAGCTAACTGGGCCAGGCCTACTCCCCCAAGGCCCAGGCGGGGTTCCCAGAGACTAGGGAGGTTTAGGGAAGAACAGGCTTATCTCTTTACCATGAAAGACCTGAGCAGGGAGGGCAAGTTGCCCTCATCTCGTATCCTAGGAAGTAGTTTTCACTCTAAGGATCTTGCTAGTGTACCATTGCTTAACTCAAGTCAAACTGGGTCATGAGTTGCACAAGAAGGTCAGAGAAACAATTAGGGATATCTTTTACCACAGAGTGATGGAAAGTATATTGCAGTGGATGTGGGATAACACCTGGGATGTCACTTCAGGTAATCACTGGCTTGTTGTGTGAATTTAGCAGACTGGCTGAGATTACCTGGGCAAAAGTATCTCCATCTACAGAATGAGGAGTTCCCTATGAGCTCACTGTTGCCAGTACTCTATGATTTTGTCATGTTCTTAGCAGTAGCTTGTGTTTCTACGAACATCGAATGATTACGTATATCAGCTAACCTCAGTGCAGGTGACTGGACAGCTTCCCACAGGACATTGACCTCAAGGCATTACAGCTCCTGGAAAGTGTTAAAACTGCAAGTTACTCCAGAGGCAAGTGAGCAACAGTCTTAATATTCTGAAAAGTGGCTAGCCCTACTAGCCATTTTTCAATGTTTAACTAAGCTGTAGAGCACTATAAAACAGACTTTTCATAAAATTTTGCAATCTTTTCAGAGGAAAAAGAAAATCGTTGGTCATATGCAAATGTGACACTGCAGGTTCCCATTCAGGTCTCTAGGCCAATGAAGCCACCTATTAACTGGCTTCCTATAGTGTGATCACCTGATGGCTGTGCTTGTGACATTTATCAAACAAATAGTCCAAAGGTGACTTCTTTTCTGGCATTGCCTCAGATCTGTCTAATCAAAAGCATTTCTTCTCTCTCTAGATTCTCTCGCTAGATTCTCTTCCCTAGTTCATACCCCAATCTCACTCCAAAAGACCTTATAGAGACTTGTCATTGCTTCTCTATCTTCCATTATCTTCTCTCCAAACTTTATATTATATGCAACAAAAGGGCAAGGGTCAGGTCATACCTGTATCTATGCTGCTTCTAAAGATACCTCATAGAGCCAGGAACACACTAAAAAAATATGGACTTTAAGTTCAGGAGCATTGGCACGTATTTTATCCAATCATTTTAGAAGACATAGTAAGATGTAGAGGAAAGAACAAAGATTTTAGAGTAAAAAAAAAAAAAGAAGGCAGTGGTTCACTCTGAATCCTTCTACTTACTCTCAAGATGGCCTTGGTCAAATTGTTCAAAGTTTTCCTTTTTCATCTGTAACATGGCAATACCATCACTTAACTTACAGGACTGTATGAGGGTAGAGAATCTGGGTGTAAAATTAGGCCTCAACAAATGGAAGCAGCTGTTAATGATCATGTTTATGATTATTATGTGTCTCTGTGAAATGTATCTATCTATACTATGAAAAATGACATAAAAATGAATTGGAGCTAAATTTATGATACAGGTTGTTTCTAGCCCAAGGTAATGGGGGGAAGTGACAGGGAAAGATATACAGGCCTGTAGATGGGAGATAAAGGGGACTTTAACTGTGCTCGAATGTTTGACATACACACATGCAGGTACACACATACATACATATAGGTTTGTAGTAAACATGGAAACAATAATTATAATTTCTGGGGTATAGGTATGTGAATAAATACCGTATTTTTTAAACCTTGCCATACAGTTCTTTCTTGACTTACAATGAGGTTATATCCCAATAAACCCATCAGTAAATTGAAAATATCATAGGCTTAAAATGCATTTAATACACCTAACCTATCTCTATCATCATAGCATAGCCCTGCCCACCTTCAATGTGCTCAGGACAATTACATCATGCCTAAGTTGGGCAGAATCATCTAACAGTCAATTCTTAAAAGATAGTTAGCCCTGAAGATGTAGGTTGAGATTTGTTGGGGAGAACAACATAGCAATGCACAGAAGCATGAAGTTCAGTCTTTGTTTGTTCATTCTCCTAAGTGATTGAGTGACTAGTACATTGGGCTTCATCAGTGAACAACACAAGGACCCCTGCCTAGTGAAGAGCAGAGAATGTTGAGTAGTCCAAATTGGCTGGGTGACATTTAGATCCAAAGAGTAAACCAGTGACAGACTGTAGATGGGTTTCATCCTATTGGCAATGGCCAGCAATTGAAGGGTTCTTCCTCCAGTAGGGGTCTGGGTGCCCTGGATGTAATCTGAGGATAATAGATTCTGAAACTGCCCAGCATAAGAGCACAGGCTTCGGCTTCCTGGATGTGGATGTGTTCAGCCCTAGGAGAGAAGGGCGACCTACTGAAAACTTACTTGCTCATTGGTGGTGTGGAAAAGAGCTTTGAATTAGAATAGGAAAACTTGATGTGACCCCTGATTCTACCACTAACTAGCTTTGAGAACCAGGACTTGCATATAACTTCTCAGGCTCAGGTTTGCTGACTGTAAACTAGAGCTGATCATACTTGCTCCGCCTATTTCACAGGGTCGTGGAAGTCAAGAGATCATTTATATGAAATTTCTTAGAAAACTTTATATTAGCATACACTAAAAATAGAATCAATATTTATTTATGCAATCGATATAAATCATAAGGCCCTTTAACCAGATTTTTTTAGTTTTGTTTTTCTTGGAAGTACTTTTTTTTGGGGGGGATGAACAATCTAGAACACTTTGATTGCCACCTCTTTTCCCTTGTGTTGACATTGTCTCTTCTATTTTCTGAGATATTAGAAGACAGTGTCTCAACTTGGAAAGGTGTGGCATAAAGAGATATTGTCATGGCAAATAGATTGCACAAATCTTTGTTTTTATCACGGCAATTCCCATTAGCATCTCCCACAGAAATTTCCTAAGCAGTATTAACTCTTATGGCCTCTTAATCTTAGCTATCAGGATGTAGGTCAAATCCTCATTGTCTTCCTCAAATGGTGGGTACTTCATGCAGAACTAGATGTTTCTGGAATACTTACAACCGAAGAAAACAGAGCTCTCTACCTTCTGAGAGATGGGGGATGGTTGAGACTTACATGTCTTGTCAAAGGATTCCATGAGTTCACAGCAGAGGGATGATTAGAAATCAGGTCCTGGACTCTCCTGTTTGTGTTGCTCCCACTCCTTGTAGTACAGGTTCTCTGATTTATATCTCTAGTATCTCTTCATTACCCCAGATTGGGGTTTCCTGATGCCTCTGAACATGAATGGAGAAAAAACACCTAGTGTCTTCCTTCCAACATGTGGGAGGGTCTTTCTCAGAGAAAGCCCTTCTGCAAAACTTAGAAATTCAGACTGGGCACTTAAACCTGCAAGGTGCTCAGGATTTACCAATGACACAGATATAGAAGTGTTCTCATGGAAAATATACTATAAAATAAGTTTATCCTTAGAGTCCATTCATCATGCTTAGGCTTTGGAAAAATACTTGGCAGGTGTTAACTCATCTAGCTCCCAGGCACAGTCAGGAAGTACCACAACTGCCCATTGTCCATGAGGCAAACCAGGCAGGGAAGTTAAATAATGTTTCCAAGGCCACCAGTGATGAGTGATGAAGTCAAAATGAGAATATAGGTGTCAGACTGCAGAGCTGAGCACTCGTTCGCTCTTTCATTCAACACATATTTCCTATACATGCTCTTCAACGCAAAACACCAATTTCTCAATGGAGTGGGAGATGTCATCCAAAATCATTAGTCTCAGGTATTCCCTGGCAACAAGGGATTGTCCAGCTGGGAAGGACACTTGATCCATTCCCTCTAAAGGGTGCTAGGCTTAAAGCAACTATGATGTCTTTCCTGGATCAAGGAGAACATAGATTTTCCTAAAGGAATTTTTTACAGATAGGCAATGGAAATGTCTATATATTTTTTTGAAATAAGAAAATCTGTGGACGCAGAGATATTTGTAATTCTTAATCCAGACACCACAGTGGACATTTCTTTTTGCATCCAGAAAAAAACAAATAAAAAAAGATTGAACCAAGCGGCAGAGGACAGCAAGAGCTGATTTGCACCCAGAACATAAAAGCCATAACTGGTTCCAACACTCCTATTATATGAATTCCAGAGAGTGTTTCAGGTCAGGAGTGTTTGTGGCTAAACAAAAGCATAGGGATGGGAAAACAGTAAAGCAAATAGAGAGCAAGAGAAAGCTCTGTTTATAAGCAGCACCCAAAAATTATTCATTGCCACGTTCCATTGAGAAAGAGAGGGTAACGAAAAGAATAAGAACAAGAACAAATAGCAACAACAACAACAACAAAAAGACAAAAAAGACAAAAAAAAACCAAAAAAACAAGAAAAAGGGCCTTGCTCTGGTATGGGATGTAGTAGACCTTAGGCTGTGTTGCCCTGAAATTGGGAAGGGAGGTTTGGGAGCCTCTGGTTCTTCCTTGTTATTGGCTAATTGGATGCAGCCCTACTGTGGGATGCTGCCACAGTTCTATTTCCTGACTGGACTTCAGTTTCCTACTCCATGAAATGAGATTAGGCTCGATGATTCCTAAGTTCCTTTTGGTCTGCACTTCTAAGATCATAGTATTCTCAACCACCAATTTCCCACAGTGCCTTGCACGAACCAGAACGCATCAAGGGAAGCTGAGCAATCCTTTGGAAAGGAAGCACAAAGGGAACCTTCATAGCCCAAAGCCCACAGGCCGCCTCTGTGCAGACCTTTGCTGAGCTCAGCCTGCCCTGTCAGAATCTCACATCTTACCAAAGTTTATCACCTGTTTTCTCACCATGAATGCACTGACCCATTCAACATGAGGAGGAGAGCCTGGCATTACACAAGAGTACCATGGAAATAATTGGAGTGGGGTTCACAAGAAAATAGTCTTTCAGCCAGGAGACAGGGGAGCTCTTTTCCTTGGGGAAGGAAAGAATGCATTACACTCATGGGAGAGAAGCAGATATTCACCACTCCTGCCACCCTCATCAAGGGAGGTCAAAGTGTTACAGAGGCTGTAATGATGAGCAAAGACTGTGGTATTGTACCCCAGGACAAGAAGTAATGAGGCTAAGGAGATGAAAGATGGAGAGGAGAAGCAGCCAAGCTATGTTCTCATGAATAAGACATTATAAGAGGGAAGAAGAAGGGCAGTATCTGAGAAGACAGAACTCCCATTCATTTCCAAATCCTGACTGAATACCTGCCATCCCTGGGACAGCAGGATGCCTTCTGCTGAGTGTGGGTGAGAGGACAATTAGACATGACTTCCTGCTCTGCCTGTGACTCTTGAGAGTATCACAGTCTAAGGATGGGGGCCAATAAAAATGAGGTGGCAGGAAACTACCTCCAAGGAATGGCTTGGTAACTCCTGGCAATATGTAAATAACCCTGGTGCCCTATCCATCATAGAGGGAATTCCCACTCACCTGGGAACCTCAGGTTTGAGTAGAGTATGGAATATACTGTGGGTGTCTCCAGTAGAAGGTGAAAGAAGGGAACAGGCAGGGAAAAGGGAATGTTCCCAAAACAACTTTCACATCATTTTGCTGAGTTTGTGCTGCTTACAAGTAAAACACCTCTGGGTCTATTGAAAACCAAAAGGCACAGGGAAAGGACACTGAGATGCCCCTACCTTAAAAGTTGTAAAAGAAAAAAAAAATACACATGCACAGATGTCCACACACCCATATACCCACACACTTGTCAGTGACCTAAGATCCTTTTGAACACCACATGTTAGAAATATTTTTCCTAGGGCTTGGCTTTGCCTGCTTGGATGAGATTCACAAAAGTGAATTTCCTAGAACACTCCTCTATAATTTTTCTGTTGGATATTGATGAATGCCAGGATTTCTTATGACACACCAAATATAATATACCTTGATGCCACTGTAATTCAGAATTCTTGAGAGCAAACATTCTGAGCATCTCCAAAAGGCATCTGGCAGGAGGCCCTGTGGAATGACACAGCAGAATCTCTATTCATTTCAGAGCCCAGAATCTGACAATGGGTTATCTTTGTGTTTCTTCTCCTTTAGCTCTCATTTAAAATTTCAGCTCTTCTGTTCCCTCAATATTGTGAGTTCCTTCAAGTGCTTTCTTTAATTTTTACTCATTAATGGAGCACAGTAATACTAAGAAGTTATTGGTACATTGAAGAAAAGATACAGAGCCAAGGTGAACTTAGCTAAAAAACAAACAAAAAAAAAGGTAAGCAATGAGGTCCTGATGTATAGCAGTGAACTCTTGGGAGAGAACATAATGGAAGATAATATGAGAAAAAGAATGTATATATGTATGTATGACTGGGTTACTATGCTGTGCAGCAGAAATTGACTCAACACTGTAAATCAAATATACCTTCATAAAAAACAAATTTGATTAAAAACTGGTAGGGTAGAAAGACCACTCTGCAGAAGATATTACCTAGAGTTTAGGAATATAAAACCATCATTCAAAAATCATCATAAGTTCTTTTACTGATAAAATGGTGGTACTCCAAATGTCCAATGAATTAAAAAGTTTTATAAAATTCACTTACGATATGTAATTCTCTAAGCCAAGCTCTCTTTACTAGAAATTTCTTCCCATCTTTGACCCTCTGTATCTAACTTTTACTGGAATTACAAAATGCTGTACCTCCCAAGTCCTAGACCTAGAATTCTGATCAGAATCACAAATGAGAAATGTACTTGCCAGCACTTGCCAACCACTTGGCACCTAGATTCAGGATTAGTGTGAGGAGCTACAAATCTCATAAATTTCAAGCACACGCCCAACATTGACACAAAAGCACAACTTTAATAAACTATTCTTATATGAAAAAAAGTTATACATAGTGTGTGTATACACTTTTCTGAGTTTTCAGACTGTAATTTGCCTTAAAACTACAACCTCCTACCTGTAGTGGCAGAACTGTTTTGTGCCATCCTTCAGCACTCTCCTAAGCAAATTACTGACAAGTTGGGGGTGCCCACACCTCATTTTACAGATGTTGAAACTGAGGTGCAGAAAATTAATCATCCAGCCCTGGGTCATCAGACTTCAGTCCCGTGTTCTTCCTACTCTGCCTGTTTGGATTCCATGAAAATTGATACATCTGCATAATTATTTTTGGGACGGGTCTGGAGCATTGGAGGAAAAATTGTCAACTGAGTTTAGCAAAATTACAATAAAATAATAGTTACCCTAAAGTTTTTATGGTTACAAAGAGGATGCTGGGAAATCTATACTCAAGACTGGAAGTATCCTATATTCTAGTTTACCTAGTAAGAGGACTGTAGAATACGGAAAAGAGAATTAGTTGAAGGGAGAAGAAACACTGTCTCCTGCCAGACTGTGGGTGTCCTGACTCGAGAGTCCTGGGTCAGGAAAGTTCCCATGTGGACCCCGCCACACAGGTACCACCCTTCGCTTTGTACTTTTAATCACCATCAGCAGTGTCTTGTTTACCAACTAGGATCTCTGGGTTATCTTCTAGATACTTTAGACAATGCACCAAAACCAAGAAATATAGTCCTTGGATCTCAGAAGTCTATGCAAACTTTAGATAACTCAAGCAGGTTTAATTGACATTAAGCCTTTCGTGGTCTCTATTATTAAGGTTATTCTAAAAATTATTCTAATAACTGACAGTGTGTCAGAAAAAAAAAGCCATTATCCATTACCATATGCATCTCCTTTCTCTTAAAAAATATTTTGGTAATTTTATGAAATACAGAAGTAAGAATAAAGAGTGAAAAACAGCGTCGTTGGAAATGGTAGTAAGAATTTAAATATAGTAAACCTAAATTTTTGTTCTTTGTTTTCATGATTTTAGAGGTACACATACACAAAATGAGAAATAACCGCTGAATGCAATTAACGGCTCATGAACTACTGTTATAACCTGGGACAAAACCACCCTGCATATACTGATTTCAAAGACATCTCGAATACATCCTAGCTTATCATTACTTCTGATTATTCATTTTCTATTTGTTATTGTAATTTGCAAAAAAATTGTAAAATGTGATGGCTTATGATTTTGTTGGAGAGAGCGTGACCATGTTCTTTCCTCCAAAATTGCAAAATATTTTTATTGTTATGCTTATAAATACCAATTATGATTAATTCAATGTGCTAAATTTCTACATTCTAGTTTCTTCCCACTACATTTGATACATACCTATCTTTAGTATTTGTCCGTTTGTGAAGCATATTGGGTATGTCAAGAATCACTAGAGCTTAGAGTTCCCGTCTCAGCAGTAACGAACCCGACTAGCATCCACGAGGACACAGGTTTGATCCCTGGCCTTGCTCAGTGATCTGGTGGTGCCCATGAGCTGTGGTGAGAGATCACAGATACAGCTCAGATCTGGTGTTGCTGTGGTGTAGGCCGGCACCTGCGGCTTCAAACTTCCCTATGCCTTGGGTGCCGCCCTAAAAAAAAAAAGTCATTAGATCATTAGAGCTAAAGAATATTGTCACATGTCCTTTTAGAAAATTAGAATGGTCAGGTTCTTGTCCTCCATGTTTACATGTTGAAATTCACCTGTTTAATAATTAACTATATAAGAGTACCATATGTCTTTTTCATTCTTAAAACTACATTGCTCAACCATCGAGGCTTTTGTTTGAGAAAGTTTACCTAGGGATCATCACACAAAGATTCAGCCTGAGATTTAATTTAGTATATATTTCACTATCATTAGAGTTCGAAGTGGCCCTGTCTCTTTTTAGTCATCTTCTGAGCTAACAATTTTGAAACATCTTCTTCTATCATATTAATTTTTAAAATTAAAAAAAAAATTATGGCTGCACCTGCATAAAGAAGTTCCCAGGCTAGGGTTTGAATAGGAGCTGTAGCTGAGGCCTGTGCCACAGCCATAGCAATACCAGATCTGAGTCGCATTTGTGACCTACACTGCAGCATGAGGCAATGCTAGATGCTTAACCCACTGAGCGGAGCCAGAGATCAAATGTGCATCAATGGACACTATGTTAAGTTCTTAACCCACTGAGTTGCAATGGGAACTCCTACTTTTACCACTTCTAATCTGTTGGACATTGCGGGGAGAAATTTAAAAAATTCTGAATTCTTTTAAAAAACTAAAAGCAGACTACAAAGTTAAATGTCTCATATTATTCTATATGTCATTGAAAGATAATGCAATCATTTTGGGCAACACAGTAAGAAAACTGGATAATTGTACAATGGTAAATTCAATTAATCACCCTGCAGTGTTCTTATTGCATCATCTTTGTTAGGTAGTTGTCCAATAAAACTATAATGAAAGCCACATATATAAACTTAAATTTTCTAGTAGGCACATACAATATAAAGAGAAAGGTAAAATTCATTTTAGTAATAAGAGTTTTGTAACCTGTAATATCATAATCAACATCAAAATGATCAATGAGCTATTCTATATTCCTCATTTTTATTCTAAGTCTCTGAAATCTAATGTGTAATTTTGCATTTCTAGCACTTCTCAGTTTTGGTTAGGTTTAAGGTTCGTTTAGCACTTCTCAATTTTGAATACCCACATTTCAAGTACTCAGTAGTCATATGTAGCTAGTGGCTACCATATTAGCACAGTTTTGGACAATTCCATTCTTTCTTTTTAAAAATTTTAATCATTAGATTTTTGATAATTGAATCGATTGAGAAGTTAAAGTAATTTCTAGAATGATAAAAGAAAAAACATCTCAAGATATGGAAAAACAAAATAATTTTCCATACTGCACTGACAAAAGGGATATCACATACCCTCTGATAATTATAAGAAATATTATTTTTTATTTTAAGCAGGTTTGGTATTCTTAGTATTAAATTTAAGACAACAAACTGATTTTTAAAAAAATGGGCCAAATATTTCACAAGAGATACAGAGATGAAAAATAATCATGAAAAGATTATGTCATTATGTGTAGACCCCACTACACACCTTTTAGAATGGCCAAAATCCAGAACACAGACAACACCAAAGGCTGGTGAGGATGTGGAACACCCGGAATGCTCATTCATCGCTAATGGAAAGGCACGGCCACTTGGGAATACATTTGGGCAGTTTATTACAAAATTAAGCATATTCTTATACAATTCAGCAACCATGCTCTTTGGTATTTACCCAAAGGAGCTGAAAACTTATGTCCACATGAAAACTGGCACATCGATGTTTATATATAGCAACTTCATTCATAATTGCCAAAACCTAGAAGCAACCAGTATGTCCTGCAAGAGGAAATGATCAAATAAACTCGTATGTCCAGACAATAGAATACTACTTAGGGCTAGACATAAATGAGCTATCAAGCCATAAAAAGATATGGAGGGAGTTCCCGTCGTGGCACAGTGGAAACGAATCCGACTAGGAACCATGAGGTTGCGACTTTGATCTCTGGCCTTGCTCAGTGGGTTAAGGATCTGGCGTTGCCATGAGCTGTGGTGTGGGTCGCAGACGCGGCTCGGATCCCGCATTGCTGTGGCTGTGGTGTAGGCCGGTGGCTACAGCTCTGATTAAACCCCTAGCCTGGGAACCTCCATATGCCGCGAGTGCGGCCCTAGAGAGACAGAAAAAGCCAAAAAAAAAAAAAAAAAAAAAAAAAAAAAAAAAAGGACATTCAAATGCATGTGTATTCCTAGGTGAAAGAAGTTCATCTGAAGGTCTGTATGAGTCTAGTTACATGACATTCTGGAAAAGACAAAATTATGGACACAATTTAAAATTGCTGAACAGCAAAAGCTTTTGGCAGGAGTTTTGGTAAGGAAAGGATAAACAGGTGAAACACAAAGAATTTTTAGGGCAGTGAAACTACACTTTGTTACACTATAATGGTTTGTCCAAACTCATCATCTGTACAACCCAAGAGTGAACACTAATGTAAACTCCAGACTTTGGGTGTTAAAGATGTACCAGTGCAGCTTCCTCAGCTGTAACAAATGTAGCACTCTGGTGGGGGAGGTTGATAATGAGGGAGCCTGCACATCTGCGGAGTCCAAGGGAAGCTGGGGAATCTCTGTACTTTCAATTTTTCTTTGAACCCAAAATTTCCTAAGAAAACCTTTTTTTGGATGCACTTCAGAAGACCTCTGAGAATAAAAGTCATGAAATACTAGTAATAAATAAATGACAACTGAGTCCAAAGTTCCCCCATAGTAGATCAAGGATTAACCATTTTCATTGTTTTATCTTTTTCTTTTTCTGGCAGCCATTGTACTGACGATGTCACTTTGGGGATCTCATACCTAAATTTTAAGGGATAAAAATTGGAATCTTTTGGTACCCTTAATTTAAGCTGAATCTACTTTGCCTATAGAAATGCATGTATTAATCATGTGATTATACCTACAAATAGGAAAACACATTAATATTTTTAAACACTATGGAGTTCCCGTCATGGCTCATCAGAAACAAATCTGACTGCTGTCCATGAGGATGCCGGTTTGATCCCTGGCCTTGCAAAAGGATTAAGGATCTGGCATTGCCATGAGCTGTGGTGTAGGTCGCAGATGTGGCTCAGATCCCGCGTTGCTGTGGCTGTGGCATAGGCCAGTGGCTACAGCTCCATTCGTCCCCTAGCCTGGGAACCTCTATGTGCCATGGATGTGGCCCTAAAAATACAAAAAAAAAAAAATAAACACTATATGTTATATGTTATTATGTAAAGTTATCTCTATATCTAAGGTAATAAACAGTTTTCATGCCATCTAATATTAGTCCATAAAAAATTCAACTTCTTTAAAAAATTCATTCAACCATTTTGACTGCAGATATTTTATTGGATGAATCAATCTATATAACAGAATTTAAAGGGGAACATGGCCAGAGCCCACCATCAGTGATGCAGTTCCCAAATACAGCCAGGATAATCTGCATCCCAGCCCCGCAATACTGGGGAGGTCATCGCTGAGCACTAAATTAGACACTGGTAACATCTGCAGTCTAGTCTTTCTTCCAAAGCAAACTCATTCCTACCTCAATCAAATAACATACTACATTTGTGAGTATCTTGTGTACCAAATGAGATATAGCTTCATGGTATTTAGATTGGCTAAAATTAGAAAATAATGACTACTTGTTAGAAGCATCAATAGATAAATCTGTTTCTTTTAGTATCTCTTCTTCTTCTTTGATAAACATAAGGCCAAAGGAGAGACATAAAGACAATCCCCCCCACACACATACACACGCACATATCAACACCATTTCTCAATGCATTTTTATTTATTTTTTAATTTTATTGCATGTTCTGACATATGAGTGGCTTGTAGATTTGCCTCTGGCTCACCAAAAGCCCGCTACACAAAATATCAAAAGACAAGCAACTGAAACCCATTACACAAAATATCAAAAAAGCATCACATCTATAAGAAAGAACCTTTCAAAAACATTAATAAAGCATATAAAACATTTGGCATTTACTTAATTTTTACAATTATAAAAATAATAAAAAACAGAAACAAAAACACAACCCTTTAACATTCAACATCCCACATACTGTATTTTAGGTGAATATCCTAAACAAAAGGTAAATGGATTTAATGAAGAAAATTCTATTCTCCATTTCCATTTCTAATACATCCAAACAAAAATACATCCATTCTTCAGCTAACTGGATTGAGGCCATAAGAACCCCATTAAGCCCCCATAGACTTGTCTGTCCTTAATATTCTTTCACCCCTTATCTTAGATACTCATACACTCTTAAAAACTGCAAGATGCCACCAGGATGTGAGACCAGTAGTTGTGCCTAGCCTTGGCTAATGCCAGACACATGATATACAGTACGAGAATTTCTGAGTCCCTAGTGCCACTTAACAGTGCTGAAATAGCTCAGAAGTCCCAGGTTTATTCAAACACTCAGGACAGTCAAGGGAGAAATTTGCCTTCCCAGCATTGCCAAGGCATGGTTTGCAATCTTCCCCTTAATCAGGTGCTTATTAGTATCTAAGCACAATAAAAATTTGAAATCAAGGACTCACTCTCTTTAACATACAAAATTAAAAAAAAAATAATAAAAAAAATTTCCCTTCCCCCCATCTTACAGTACCGCATTTTTTTAAATTTGACATTGCAGCCTAAGTGATATAGCCATGAAAATATAAAAACAAACAATAATAATAATAATTAAGTTTCAAACTGTGGTTCTGGAAAACCCGGGATCCCAAGAAGAAAAGAAAAATCAAAACACAAAGTACCACACACGCAAAACTTATATACACTTTTCAGAAGAAACTCATATATATTTCTGAGACACATTAGCCCTTTTGCACTTTAAACTTAAAAAAATGGAAGCTTATGTGCAATGATGGCCCTTTACCAGAAGGCATGGCAGGATTTTAGAGCTCATTAGCATATGTACAAAATATTCATTTTGTTATTTGAAAAAAAAGCTGTTTGCTACAAAGTATGTTTCTAAAAGATGTATGGGAATATTGCCATTCACATGTTTTTGCAAAGTCTGAAGACAAATCTTTGTTTCTGTGGTTCAAGCAACATCTCCAATGGAAGGCTGACTTGACAGGACATTTTTATGTGTCTGCACAGCCCAGAAGACATATGGAAGAGAAATTGGGTTCTCACAGTTACTTTCCAACAAAGTGAAACCATTATTGTTTAAAGAAGAAAACCATGTGGTAATACAATGGATGCTATGGGAAAACTGATCTCATGGTTTTATATTTTCCAAATCACTATTCTTATTTTAAACCTTACAGAGAGAACAATAAACCAGTCTTTATGTGCAGAATTTTACAGAACAGGAGAGTTATTAAAAGAAACCTTTACCAAATGATAGTATTTATGGGTCAAAGAGTCTCCTAAGTATTTTAATTTAGAGTTCACTGAGATCTCTCACTGTCTAGAGATTTACCAATTAAATAACTGTATATTTCCTGTTTTTTCCTGGATATCCTTAACAGACATTACAGCTTTACTGCACGACTAGACAGAGGGCATTCATCCCAATCAAATCAACCTTAATTCTCTCACGGGTAGCAAATGTGTGATCAAGTTAATCAATCTAGTGAAATTCAATATTGGCTGCAAATGCTCTGTCAATAAATACTAAGAGTTAAAGAGGCTGGTATTAAATTTGAGGAGACTGCAGATAGAACCAGACACGTGATACCAGCTGCTTTTGAACTGGCTGCTATGACTTTTTTAAGACCCTTAGCCGTGATTCATGTTCCCCAATTCCAACCAAAAGCAACAGAGGATATTTCCTTTCCTCTGGTGAGTGGTGGTGTGAATACTGATTTCTAATTGGATTCAATAACTCAAAAGTCAACCGCCATCAGCAGTAGGGATAGCAGTAACATAAAATATAGCCACATAGAGTACACATATGCGTCCAGTTGCATCCATATGATAAGTATACATATGCGCACAGTCTTACCCACATAAATACAAGTGGATCCAAAGCTTTGACAGGGCATGTATTTAGCAACAAAGAAACCAAAGGGACTTACATGTCACTGTCACTCACAGGTACTATCAAGATCTGGATCCCCATTACTAGACATGGCAGGCATTGAGAGAAGGGGTATATAGATAAACCACCCAAAACAATTAAAAGAAAAAAGTCGTTAAGTGCAACTCCATTTTTTGTCTTTAAATTACATTTTAAACAATACTCAATGCCCCCCACCCAAAATATATATACTGTATATTTATATATTTATATATATAGTCTCAGACTATAAGGGTGAAAATGCTTTATAAAAGTCAACAAGAGATCTCTTCAGCTTAAGGAGATACCCACTGCTTGTTTGCTCACTTCCTCCTAGCTATGCCAATTTCAGTCCTGCAAGCAAGAGATTTGAAGGCTCAAAGCCAGAATCAGAATCAGATGGCAGGTTAGACATTAGGTTAAAGGTCATCTCTTACTTCTCTTTGCCTTAAGAAACCAGACTGAAAAGAGGAAGGAGAGGAGCCGGGGAGAGTGCTTGGCAGGTCGAGCATTAGTGCCTTATTCGGGGCTGGGCAGATGGGCACAGCTGGCACAGCCATGCTCACTCTCCCTCCTCTTTGATCCGCTGTTGCTTGTTGCGACGAGCATCCATGTCGAAGTTGAAGTCATTCCACTCATCACGGGGTGGGAAGGAGATGGTCTGGCGGAGGGTGAAGCGCACAGCGTCAATTACACGTTCACCCCGGGTCTCACTGGAGCCCACGCTGACTGTGGAGGCACCACTTGGGGTCCGCAGGAGGTGGGGAGGGGAGGAGAAGTCATGGAGCTGCCTGTGGTCCAGGATGCCCTTCCAGATGGCATGTCGGAACTGCTCAGGGATTTTTAGACTTGCCAAATCCTGTGCAATAGGGAAGGGAATCAGGGAGAATTAGGACAAAGAGACTAAGTGACATTTAGCCCACACCATTCTGTCATTCCCCAATGTTCTGCTTTATACCGATCCTCATTTATTGAACTCTAAATTGGAAATAAAATTAGCTCTTTAATAATTGGTATGACATGTAACTGAGTACAGAGGTACAGTCTTGAGGTGCCATCTCTTCTTGTAGATAACATTTTACTTATTCCCTACTGGTCTCAGCTTCTTCATGGACAAAACAGAGATAGTATTTAGATCAGAGAACAAAAATCCTGGAGTTCCCATCGTGGCTCAGCAGAAACAAATCTGACTAGTATCCATGAGGATGCAGGTTCCATTCCTGGCCTTGCTCAGTGTTAAGGATCCAGAATTGCTATGAGCTGTGGTGTAGATCACAGATGCCCTCGGATCCTGCGTTGCTGTGGCTGTGGTGTAGGCTTCCAGCTTTAGCTCCAATTTTACCCCTAACCTGGGAACTTCCATATGCCGCAGGTGCGGCCCTAAAAAGACAAAAAAGACAAAAAAAAAAAGAACAAAAATCCCCAAACAAAAATACATCATAAATACAACTTTCAAATCTACCTGGCTCTAGCCAGTAGAATGTATATTAGTAGAATGTTACCGCTTCTCAAGGGAGGAGGTGGAGGGAAAAAAGATTACTAACAGATAGTGAACACGTTCTGTGTGCCAGGCATTGAACTAATTGTTTTCATTCATGATCCAATTTAATGCTGACATTAGTGATAGATATTATTACCCTATTTTATAGACAGAAAAGCTGAAGGTCAGAGAGGTCAATAATTCTAAAATTACACAACTGAGAGAATGTGCTGAGGATGCAGGACAGCCTGCCCTCTTGGCCAAAAGATCTTTTGGTGTTTGGACAAATCAGGGTATCAAAATGCAGAGGGTGTATCCATATTCTATGGATGGGGTAAGAAGGCACTCCTACAAAGATGGATGATCTTAACTAACTGTGGTGGCATCTCCGTTTTGATCTTCATTAGCTCTTGACAAGCTTCTTGTAGTGATGGCTCGTCTCTTTTTATGAAGCAGCATGGTAGCACACTGTGTTTAGAGTCAGAAGACCCTGGTAGATGTTTTTATTCCACCACTGACTGCCTCTAGACTTTCATGAAGTCACTATTTTCTACTGGCCTCAGTTCCCTCACTGATAAAATGGGATACAAATCCCTTTTTTTAGGTCAATGCGTATTGTGGACTCATACACAAATGTGCACATGAGAGTATTCTGCAAATTATAAAGGATACTATGTGAACCTAAATCATTTGTATTATTACTATATTATACCATTATTAACCCATGTGTGCATTTTAGGAAAACTCTCAAATTTAATCACATTCCTTTTCCAGGAAGGTATGGGAAATAACTGCGACTGGTGTTGAGAGACAAGCTGAGAAGGAGGTGTCTATTTCCAGTGATGAAGAGGAAGAAGCTAAGATAAGGATGTAGAAATTACGAAGCCTCTCAATATTTCCCAGTTTATAAACATGCAGTATGGGGACTCCAACTGCCTGTTCAAGCCGAGGAATACTATAATTATAAAGAAGGTAATCCACAAATAGGTAGGCGAGCATAGCTCTTTATGCTGCTGGAATGCCCCATCAATTCCAAACTCTTTGTCAACTAGGCTCCATTCATTTGCATGCCTCTCTGTATAGATTTTAACTAATACTCACAGGTGAGAAAGCTGTGGCCCACAGCCTGGCACAGGACCTTGCCAATGCCAGCAGAGATGGGCTGTGGAGAACATCAGCAGTCCTAATGGCCAATGGAGCATCTTGACACAGTCCCCAGTAGGGACAAATGAGCAAGGGGAAGGTGTAACTTTAAAAATATAGGGAGGGGATAATTTCCCTGTTTCACCATGTAAGGCTCTTAAACACAGGGCAACACACACTGTCTTGGGTCACACTGTCTTTGATGGATGGACATCATTGAGAAGTGCCCTGAAACCTGTTGGAAAGCACTCTGAAAGCTTTCTCTGTAGCTTTTACTAAGAATTCTTTTTATCAGGGAGCAGCAGTCAGGGCTGATTTAGTGGGTGGAGAGGGCTAAGCATAGGGGCAGCACAGCATACACCTGTCACCATGGGCCTGGGGTATTCCCACAGTGCCCGGATGTCTCTAGCATCGGTGCTCAAGGGGGTAGGGGTGGGTGGGGAAAGAAGTCCCAGTTATAGAAGCAGCAGGAGAGACAGAGAGTATCTTATTCCACCAGCCTAAAGTGCCCTCTGGAAGCGGGATGAGAGGATAGTAAACCCAAAGAGAGAGCAGGAAGAGCAGCCTGGAAGGAAACCCCAATTGCCATAAACCAGGACAATATGAGCTCCCACTCATGTGAGCAGTGGTTCCAGAAGTGCTGTAGGAAGCAAGAAAAAGTCCCCTCCCATCCAGCTTGCTCCAAAGACTATCAAAGCCAGAAGGGAATGATTTTTGAACCCGATTAACTGAGGCCCAGAGAAGCAAAGTGATAACCCCAAGCTTTTCATTCCCACTAAAAAGCATGGTTGGGATCTGAACCCATGACTGGTGATCTTTCCCAGTCATCAGGGATGGCTATGCCCTATTCTGATAGAACTGGCCATGAATGAACATATGGTTCTAATTGAGAGGCACAGCTCAATCCCCCCTGTAATGTCCTACTTAGTTAAGGAGTGGCAGAAGAGACCAGAAGCTTACACTTCAGGGTTCTATTCCTGGTTCTGTCCTCAACTCATCCATGCAAATGATTATACTGACTCCCCAGATTTCAACATGAGAATCCCATCACCTGCTTCCTGCCATCGTCCCTGGGGATCTTATGCCAATTCATGAGAACACCCAAAAAGTCATCTAAATTCTACAGAGAACATACATTCCTTGAAGGGGGGTGTCCTCTCTCCCACTTTACCTATACGATACATGCAATAAACCACTGTTAATCAGATATGCTGAGGAGCACTGAGCTTCAGGGAATCTTTCTAATATGGTTATGGGTTCCAACAAAATTAAGGATTCGGGGTAGGACAAAAAACAGAGGGGATTCAACTAAAAGGTGGATGTCACCAGAGGGAGGAAATTAAGAAACACAACTCAAGAGAAAAGTCTAACAGTTACTTACATCCATGGAGTAATGCTCAATCTGATAGATGGTGGTCAGCCCCTGGGTCGTGAAATAGTCCAGACATGATGAACAGCCCAACCTCGCTAAGAAACTGCAGAGGGAGGAGGGAAGAGGAAGGAGGAAACAGAAAAAGAAAGTTCACCCCAACTGCATTGGCAAGATAAAGGAAAACCCAACATTTTGCCCTGGGAAGCCCTACAGAAGAGACTAGGGGCAGATAAAATATATATGGGGCCTTGGATTTGAGGTTTGGGGATGATTAGTGACGTGAACTTTAGGTCTGTAGAAATTTCAATCAAGTGTTCAAGGATTCCTGCAAAGCAGTGATTTTCAAATGGTGATTGATGGAATTGTAGGCATTCCATAGAAATGCTTTAGGAGCCATTGCAGGGGGTGAAAGGAAGGAGTCCAGCGCTCAGGTTTCCAGCCCTCTTGCCTCCTAGCTCTTCACTTCAAAAAGAGCACCTCTACTTTGTTTGCATTTGGGGTTGCTGAGAGTGGTTTATGTGGCTAGGAAAAAAAAATTGTAGGCCACTATACTGTGATGCCATTCATGCTTTTTGATTTATGTCCTCTTCAAAATGCAGACACCCTTCGTTTTGGTTTTGGCCTCAGATCGATGATGCCACTGCCATCACAGAGCCAGACAGTGGAGGGGATAAGCTAGGCACTTTGTCATCTCTCTGACTGACACTGCTAGTCCCAGAGCATCAGTCACATGGGAAACAACACATATGATTCCAGCAGCCAAATGAAAAAATCATTCTGCATATGAAGCAGGAACAGACTGATGGGCATTAGGTATGGGATCCAAGTATCTACTCTGCCCTCTGTAGGAGACAGAATTTTTCCAGGCTTTATGCCTTCCTTTCTTTTGGCTATCTGAACTCCTTTTCCTAGAAGGTACCACACTCTCATGAGACAAAGCAGAAGAGGCCATCAGGTTCTTGAAATTCTATCTTTTTTGCTAATATTAGAACTTTTTTGTGGCCATCTGACTTCAAAACAAGGAGCCTGTGGCGGCTGAGAGCTATGAGGCCTAGAGAGCAGGAAAGGGAGCGAGATAGCAAGTTTACTGCCCTTTTGGGAACCCCAGCCCTGAGCACCAATTTGAAGGCTGCAACTAACTGTAAAAATGTGACAGAAGAGGAGGGGAGTAAGTGAAAATGGGGGAAACAGGCATGAAAAATTCTATGCCTATCAACTCACATTTTCACTTTTCCCCATGCTGATTATTGTGGTTTTCTTTGATTCAACAGTGCTGATGACTCCATAAATCACAGATAATAATGGCTGAACTTCAACCATAGGGTTGCTTTCTTTCTTTCCAACTGTGCTTTTAACTTTGACAGTGTCCACCCTCCACCACCCAGAGATACTTAGGACAGGCCCCCAAGGGCACATGCTGTGGACTCACCTGACAAGGCTGCAATCTGTGGGGTACGGAGGTGGGGGGGTGCAGTGGGAGGTGGATGGCATGGAGAGTGGGGGAGGGAGGGCCTGGGTGGGGCTGAGTCCATTCATGTCTCCAGCCATTGGCATGTGGGTGCCCATCATAGGAACTGAACAGAAGCAGGAGGAACAGAGAGGGTTACTGCCATCATCATGTACCAGCATCCCAGTGGTCCATCTTGCCTAGTTTCATGTTACCAAGGGCCTGATCTACCAACCTTCCTTTTCAGTCTTATCTCTCACCATGCCCCTTTCAATGCCCTATGTCTCATCAAGCAGAATAATCACCAAACTAACCACATGCTTCTCGACCCTGGTATATTCTTTTGGGACAATCTCTTCCCACTTTGTTCTCCGCTTTTAATCCTCTGTCCCTGGTATATTCTTTTGGGACATGCTTCTCGACCCTGGTATATTCTTTTGGGACAATCTCTTCCCACTTTGTTCTCCGCTTTTAATCCTCTGTCCCAAATGTCTGCTGCTCCTGATGTTAATATAGTCCTCCTTGTATTTGCCTTCATGGATTAGATTTCTGCCTCCCTCACCAGATTCATCTCCTCAAGCATGGAGATTAGACTCAAGCAGTGCCTGGCACAGAGCAGATGCTCAGGAAATACGGTTCAGTGAAAAAAGGAACAAATCTGTGAGTAAGAGAGGGGCATTTGAAATACTGGTTTGGAAATGGAATGGTTTACTGCAATATTTATAGGGAACAAAAGGCCTCAAAAGGAAGGATGCAATGAAAAACAGTGGCTCTTTCCTCTGGTCCATTTCAGAATGGTATTTGGGAACACCACCAACTCTGGTTGATTTCTTACTAAACCATAAGCTGTAAACACTCCCTTGATAGAGAAGAAAGCTCAATACCAATAATGTTTATAAAACAAATGTTGTCTTCAGGTTTAAAAAAAAAAAAGCAAAATAACATATCTACAAAAAGATGAATGTAATTGGCTTCTACTTTAGTGAATAGTAGTATCCCGAAGGGGAAAGCCCTTTGCCACCAACTAGTCAGCCAAAGAGCACAGGCCCAGCATAGCTCATTGGCTTCCTCTCTGATGTTCCTGATGCCATCAGAGGAAAATTATGGAACATAAATAAGAAAAAGGAGGCAAACTATTAACATAAATGTGAAGGATCCACCACCCATTATTTTGTCATCTCAAGAAAAAGCTGAGGACTCTAAGATGTCACTAGAAAGAAAATAAAAAATAAATGGTTCCTTTTCCTTTTACTGTCCAAGTAGCAGAGCTTTCAAGGGGTCAATTTTGGAGCCTTAGGATGCACTTGTCACTAGTGAAAGGCCCGTTCTGGCTCTAATGTCTTTGTTGCCACACCAGACGACCATAACTCTTATCTCATTAAAATCTGAGCATATGCTATCAGAACCAGAGAGAGTCATAATCCTAGCCTGCCTTAACATCCTTAAGAAAACCCAGTCTTTCAAGGCAACAGTGAAATGCAAGTTTAAAGGCTGGTTCAAAATAATGAAAGATTTGAAAGGACAAGATTTAGGCAGTGTTTTATGAGGGTGATTACAGGATACAAGGACAGTACTTAGGCTTCTGCATCCCTTCTACATTTTGACCACCCCTCTGTATTTTTACCATCCTTTTTTCTTTCAAGTTTGGTTATCTACTTTGACTCTTTTGCTGGATTAAATTCTAGTGGACAAGCTAATTTTATTTGCAGCAAATACATGCAACAATCATCATTAGTTTCAAGGCCCAATTCTCACATTATCTCTTATAGTTATACTTAGTTGATACAAGGAATATGTGTGTGAATAAATAAAAGGGAGACTTTCCCCAGGTCAGTTATTTAATAACTGTGTATAGGATGGAGTAGATGAGCTGAAAAGGCCAAGACTGTAGGGACAGAGAATCATAAAAGGCTAAATGTACAGAGTGATCATTTTAAGAATGGAAAACTGAGTATCAGAGCAGAGATGTTACTTGTCCAGAGATACACAGCTAATATTGCCATAGAGTCCAGACTATAATCTATCCCTCTAGATTTTAAGTTCATCACACTATGCTACTTCCCACAAGCTGGACACATTTTCCTTTGGTTATCTCAAAGAAGGCAGAAGGTGGGTTCCCATCCAGGTTGGCAGGAAGTGGGCTTTCCACAGGGATCTTCATCCCTAATAAAGCAAGAGCCTGCTCCATCTCTACCAGTGTGTTTTGTAATAAACCATGCATCTTTAAAGTGAGAAAAAGTTCACCATGAGAAACTTAAGCCACTCAACTTTAATCTGGTCTGTCCCAGTCTGCCTCTCACGTAACTAAAGAGCAAGCCTTTCCTCCAGCCCAGGGGCAGATCTTCCCCTACACTAGCCCTGCTGGTCCTTCAGTTGCAGCTAAAGGGAGATGCTCTTACTGTTGGCTCCCATGCCATCAGGAATGGTGGTGGGAGTGAGGGCGTTGCGCTGCTGAGGGTTGATAAGCTGGCTCACGGAAGGCAGCTTGTTCATGCTGTTCATTTTGTTCAGAGGTGGGGAGCTGTTACCGTAGGAAGACTGAGACTGCATCGAGGTCCTGGGAACACAAACATGGGAACGATGGTGAGCGTGGGGCTTTGAAGAGTAGGGACTGGTTGTTTCCTACGGGTCTCAGATGAAAACATGGCCTCTACTGTACACTTGCAAAAGTATTCCTCCAGAACAATGACAAGAAGTTATTTGTCTTTCTATCCGAAAACCTTTCCTGTCTTGGGAGGGATCATAGGCTATCATCAAATCATATTTTCCCTCCATGTGTAGAGGACAAAGCTGTCTTCCTAAAGCATCTCCTTTGTCAGAGGGACAATCGTGGCCTTCTCTTTTGCCCTCTATTGTTTTCTCCATCCCTTTCCCCTTGCTCATCCCTTAACTCTAACAAGTTTGAAAATCAACAAGGGAAAAGAACTGAGTGAAGAACCAAAGGCTTATGAAAGACATGGAGATACCAAGGTTAAACTGCAGCTGAGGTATTTCATCTGTAGCTTCCTAGGCCATTTGAGATATGCAGAAATTAACTGCAAGGCCAATCAAATAGGGCAAATAGAAGCACACCCTACCAGCATGTGGAGGCCTCAACACAGAAACATGCTTCCTTAGCTTAGATGTTCATGGGCCATGAGAGAGCCCATCAGAATGCCAATGGTCTCCATACACAAAGGGGAATCCCTGGAGCCCAAACAACTGTTCTGTTCACAAGTCTTTGGAAAGACAAAGGAAAAAAAAATATATCAATTTCCATTTAGCATAACTTCAATTTGGAAACTTGGCAGAATTGAGTTTTCATACCATGCACTGTAGTACACACAATATTCCCTACTCAACTGCCAATCTTGACTTTTTCTTTGAATATAGAACAAGGGACATCTACCAGGGAATCAGGCGAGAATACAGAGTCAGAGAATCAATGTTTACCTCTTCCTCTAGCATATATTAGAAAGCTATAGGTCCCTGTGCAAGGCAGTAAACATCCTTCACTAGAAAACTATATAAACTAAATATATATAATTTAGCTTATGAAGTATGTGTGTGTATATATATGTATATACTTACTTATGTGTACACATGTATATGTATATGTATACATACACACTTACTGCATGATTTAGATGCTACAGGCAGGAAAACTGATAAGAAATGGTCCCATCTCTGAGAAACTTATAGATGAGTTCCCACTGTGACTCAGCAGTAAGGAACCTGATTAGTATCCATGAAGATGCAGGTTCCATCCCTGGCCTTGCTCAGTGGGTTAAGTATCCAGTGTTGCCAAGAGCTGTGGTGTAGGTCACAGATGTGGCTCAGATCCTGTGTTGCTGTGGCTGCAGCTGCAAATTAACTCCTTGACCCCTAGCCTGGGAAGCTCCATATGCCACACATGCAGCCCTAAAAGGAAAAAAAAAAAGAGAGAGATAGAGAGAAGAAAGAGAGAAACCCATAGAGTAGTGGATATACGGAGAAAATAATCCAACCTACCTTGTAGGGATATGGTAAGAACTGAAAAAGATAAGGAAGAACTGTATACACTATATGACATTTATAGTGATAATGATCGTGACCACAGAATGATGATGGGGCTGAACACGTAAAAGGGGGAAAGTGCCTCCTCCTGAAATAAAATGTATTTTCTTTCTTTCTTTCCTTTCTTTCTTTCTTTCTTTCTTTCTTTCCTTCCTTCCTTCCTTCCTTCCTTCCTTTCCCTCTCTCTCTCTCTCTCTCTCTCTCTCTCTTTCTTTCTTTGTCTTTTCTAGGGCTGCACCCACGGTATATGAAGGTTCCCAGGCTAGGGGTCTAATCGGAGCTGTAGCTGCTGGCCTTTGCTACAACCACAGCAACACCACAGCAATGCGGGACCTGAACCGGGTCTGTAGCCTACACCACAACTCATGGCAACACCGGATCCTTAACCCACTGAGCAAGGCCAGGGATCGAACCCACAACCTCATGGTTCCTAGTTGGATTCGTTAACCACTGAGCCATGATGGGAACTCCTGTATTTTGTTTCTTTTTGCCGCCTCCCTGCTGCAGCCATATTTATATTAGAGAAGAGAGAAAGTGTTTGAGTTTTATCTGTGTATGTATCAGATTTAGAAGGCTCTGTAAATGAATCCAAGTTCCAAACAAAGAAAGTAGAACATTGTTTGAAAAAATAAAAAGTGGCTCTAACACTTGAGTGCTATAGCAGTATTAGGCTTGAAGCCAGCCCTCTGCATTCTCCATAACTACACAGAGGGGAAGGCTCCATTCCACTCCACATTCCATTTCTTCTTAGTGAAGAGTCAGTTAGAGGAATTCAAACAATAGGCTGTATGCAAATCTGCATAAATTACATGACAATTAATACACAATTAACAATTCAGCCTCATTTTAAAATGCCTGCCTTTAAAATAGGAGGGCACTGATTTTTCACTGAGTCCTTCTCCAAATCACAAGTTTTGATCCATGTTGTATAAACATGTGCTTATATAACAAATTCTCCCAACTGCAAGGTTTTTCAGGTTACCAAGCTCTCCTTCATCCATCCATTTTCTGAATGACTCACATTTCAGTGGATGAGGACACAGGATGGCAGGGTAGGGATGGGCAGAAATGATTATGCCTGTTGCACAGATGGGTAATTAAATGACTCTAAGGAAAAACATGCCCAAGTCACAGGTTACTAAATGTTTAGAGGTTTCCTGGCTCCTATTCCAAGAGTTTTTCTTTTCATTCTGTGGTAGCTTCCCAGAAATAAGACTGTGGAATGTAATAGGTTACATAATCAAGAAATGGGTGAGGAGTTCCCGTCATGGTGCAGCAGAAATGAATGTGACAAGGAACCATGAGGTTGTGGGTTCCATCCCTGGCCTTGCCCAGTGGGTTAAGGATCTGGCATTGCTGTGAACTCTGGTGTGGGTTGCAGACATGGCTCAGATCTGATGTTGCTGTGGTTGTGGCATAGGCAGGCAGCTGTAGCTCCTATTGGACCCTCTAGTCTGAGAACCTCCATATGCCATGGGTGCAGCCCTAAGAACAAAAAAAAAGAAATGGGAGAAGTGGTGAGAGAAACACGGGAGTGCAAGATACAGTAGGAAACAAGGGATATAGTAAAAGAGGTGCCATCTGTCCTCAAATTTACTCCGCCTCTGTGTAGAAGCCTTATTTAAGGCAGCAAGCACATCTGAATATACTTTCAGAACATCTGTAAGTCCATATAGAAATGCAGAAAAGCACAGGGCAAGGTGACCAAGAGAAGCTTTGCCAGGTGCTTCTTCCTCTATTTTTGCCCACCACAAAGTGAAAAAGATACCAGGTTGCCCACACTCCAGAAGCAGACTGGTCCTCCGTAACTTAAAGAAGTATCTACCCAACTCTTTCATCCTCCCAAATCAGTTAAATGTACAGCAAGCGCTAATGGACGCATTGCTTGAACCATTAATGTCCATTATTAGGAAAATTAAAATGCATTTAAAAGTTCTGAATTTTCCCTAGACTCTCAAATATAGTGAATGCCTTCTTCCAAATCCTGTTAGAATTATTTCTCCTGTTCCTTTTTTGTTTTTGTTTTTTTTTATGGCCTTACCCACAGCACATGGAAGTTCCCAGGGCAGGGACTGAATCTGAACTTAGCTGCAGCTGGGACCTTACATTGCAGCCGCCACAAAGCCAGATCCTTTAATCCACTGTGTCGACTGGGGATTGAACCCATACCTCCACAGCAACCCAAACCACTGCAGTCAGGTTCTTAACCCACTGAGCTGCAGCAGGAACTCTTGTCGTCTTTACTATTCACTATTTTATTAGTTCATTTATTAAAGCCATCTAAACTATTTTTGAGGAAGGCAAGTCACAAACCAAAGATGAATAAAGAAGAAACAAGAATTCTGGAGCCCATCATAATACCTGAATTCACATTCTAGATCTGATACAAATCAAAAAAGTGACTCTGGGTATTATAAAAATCTCTTGATTCTCATTTTCTTAATCTGTAAAACACTCACTCCAGAAGGCTTGCTATGGAGATGAAATTAGATTATGCAAGAGCCCTGGACATGGTCCTGCAGTCTGTAGGTGCTCAAGAGACATTGGTTCCTTTTATTCTTCCCCTCCAGCTCCAAATGTTTAATACTGCAGTGTGCAGTCAAGGAGATAAGAGGTGTCCATTTAAGAATTAACAGGAAGGGAGTTCCTGTGGTGAAGTGGTTAACGAATCCGACTAGGAACCATGAGGTTTCGGGGTTCGATCCCTGGCCTGGTGAAGTGGTTAACGAATCTGACTAGGAACCATGAGGTTTCGGGTTCGATCCCTGGCCTTGCTCAGTGGGTTAAGGGCTGGCAGCTACAGCTCTGATGATTGGACCCCTAGCCTGGGAACTTCCATATGCCACGGGTGCAGCCCTAGAAAAAGAAAAAAAAAAAAAAAAGAATAAAAAAAGAAAGAATTAACAGGAGCAAGTGGCAAGGATTCTTAGATGAGAAAATCCAAAAATTAGGGTGAGTGGATGAATGGAAATGAGAGAGTCTGAAAAGTTCATTTATTTTGAACACCTCTCCTTTAATGGAAAAGTGAGTATTAAAGCCACAAGGAGTAAGGCTGGGGTTATCTGTTTATTATAAGTTTGCAATGTCTGAAATAGAAAATGCTCTGATAGTCTGTGGAAAAGGGAGCAAGGCTAAATTTGTGACCAATTTAAAGGCATTGAAGAACTTTTATTTTTTTTCTTTACAAATATAATGTCACAGTAATGGGGCAGATAAACCCAAAGATTGCTGGGGAATCTGAAGACATGGGAAACATGTTCGAGGCCAATAGGACCTGTGGCATTATGGTTTTCTTATCTCTTCCACTCAAAAACAAAAATATACAAACACCACAAAAAAGTAATAACATAGCTCTCTTCAGAAAAACAACAAAGTGTAAGCCTCAGGTTTTCTCTCTGGAGGCATCCTAGATTTTTCTAGGAATCCAAAACATAGATATACAGAAATGGCATGTTCCATGTATTTCCGGTTTTGAGGAAAAATCCTAGTTAAGTCAAATCCGAGTTCTTATAATAACATAGGCTTTTGCACACATTGCTAAGAATAAAAATCAGTACCTCAGAGCTATGAGAGATCTTTAGGATCATCCAGGATTGAAGAACAGGTTTTCTGATCCTGAGCCTAGTGACAATCTACATGGTAGAGAGTCAAAATTCTTGATAAGACACGAATTCAAAGTCATCTCCATTTTGCTGGAGAGGCCTAGAATTCCACCAAGAATTCCTTCTTCTGCCTTAAAGCTTCTATTGCCAAAGAAAAAGCAACTCTCTAGTGGAATCTGGCAATACCTCAGGGTAAATCTATTTTTCCAAACTGATTCTGGAGTGCAGGATCCAAGAGGAGAAAAGGGATATTGGGACAGAGCAAAAGACCTCAGATATAGGTAGGTCACAAAAAGTGGAAGATAGAGTTCCCTGGTGGCCTAGTGGTTAAGGATCTGGCATTGTTACTGCTGTGGCATGGGTATGATTTCTAGCCCAGGAACTTCCAAGCGCGGTGAGTGTCCCAAAAAAAAAAAGGGGGGGGGGGAGGAAGACATGGAACATGAGAAAAGGAATTGTTCCTCCTTGAAATTCTGCCCAGTACTGCCCCACCTGTAACTTTTCTCTCTGGGGAATCTTGCTTTGGAAGACAAAAGGCAGAAATCATCTAGATTCTCTAGAGACATTAATCATGATTGTAAGATATTTTCTATCAGTTCAAATATATGCATTTATATAAACTTCACTATAAACACATTAAAGACTTCCATAAAAATAGAGTGATAGGAAAAAGAAAAAAAATCTGAAAGAAAAGCAAAAGTTAAAAACTAAACATACTCACTAATACTTTAAGGAATCTGTGAATTCCTTAAAAAGGGATTAGAAAGTTTTAGATTGTTATGAATGTAACAAGATCATCTGATCTTACTCTTAATCTTTTATATCAAGCATAAAAACATTTTTTTCCCTAAGTGTTTTTCTAAGCAATTGTATTAGTTTTATTTCAAACAATTGTTTTGGAAATTTTTAAAAACAATTACTCAAAGATCAGAACACAGTGCAATTTTTTTTTTAAAGCACCAGACAACAAGTTCCATTATAGATTTATGGATACATATTTCTTAATGCCTATGCCACAGAAATGATGTAATAATTTAATTAAATTAATAATCATTTAATAAATTTGAATTCAAATTTCTTTCAGTGAATTTGACAACTGAAGATATAATGCAAAACTTGTTCAGAGATGTAAACAAATGATACTGTAGTGCTTGGCTCTTTATGATGAAATTAAACATGCACAGGGCTCAACTATATTTTCAAGCTAATACAGGCACTAAAATTTATTTTTAGGACTGCTCACCTTGATACAGAGTATCTTAAATAAAAACATCAAATACTGACAATAGTGTAGACAGAAGCAAAGTAACCAATTATTCTGGTTCTTTACACTTAAACATGGTACTTCCAGCACTTAAATGAAAATATTCTAGTATTTAAGGAATTAAAAAAGCACGAGAGACAGAAAAGAAAAACTGCAAGATAAACCAAGATGCAAAAGTTTATTGAAAATTAAAATCACACATCCATAAAGCAACAGCCTCAATAACAAGAAATCACTGCTGTGATGACAAAGAATAAAGAGTTGGTGATCTGGTATGGATAGATTGGGGCTGGGGAGGAGATTTCTTAGGTCTTTGTATTATCATTTTTAAATATAATTTTAAAATGGAAATAAATTGATTCTCTACACTCTTTGACCCAAAAAAGGAAAGTCACCTACTCGTTCTACCTTTCAAGTTTAGGCCAAGAGCACTGATTTTAACATGCGTCAGCTGGAACATCCCTTAAACAAAACATAAGTGTCCCGGACAAGGCCGTCTGAATGGTGTCAGTAATAAGGCTGACTTTAGGTAGGACTAAGGGATGGGCGCTCCAATTAAACAAGTTAATCACAGATTTGGTGAGAGGACTTTGAACTCCATTTTGGACACTGAACAAGAATGATACATAACTGCCTGGAACAATAGGACTGGGATGGTTTCTCCCGTCTATTAAAATTACAAAAGAGGTTTACCTGTCTTGGGGTCCAAACATCAACTGCGCAGGGGTGGGGGGTGGGTTCTAGGGTTTCCAGGAGCAAGGAAGACCATCACCTCAGAGGCTGATGTGTGATGGCAGTAGCAGGATCTGACACAGCATGAATGAACTTTCTTCTATGTGTGAGGGGAGGGTACTGATAATGCAAATTCTCAAAAAGAAGAAAACATCATCCCCTATGGTGGGTGGCTACTCACGGTAATCATCACCTCTCTGCCCAGCAGTACACTTGACACCGCAGTTTGTCACTATTTCCAATATCCTTGCATGACCAGCATTAAAAGGGCCTGACTGAGACTCTCAGTCACCTACAATTTACTTCTGCACAGACAATAACAACTTTTTTCTCCTTTTCTTAAAAAGACATCTTAAGTTTGAGACCTGCTCAAAAGCTTCCTTATGAGTTTTAGAAACATAACAGAAGGTAACAGAAAAGGGTTCCAATAAACATCTTAATGCCCCTCTTCCCAACCTGAGCTCCTCCATCTGGAGAAACAACACAAAAGCTCATGGACAAACACAGGGGTTCCTGACTAACCATCGCTAGATCTAAGCATACAGAATCTGCAGAAAATGTCCTTTCTTGTAAAGTTTTGAGTCCCTTCAAAGATTTTCTCACTAGTGGCTGTATGCCTTTGAGCAGTTGGGTCTCTGAGCCAAAGTGTCTTCAAGTTCTGGTTACGAGGGTTGGACACACACACACACACACACACACACACACACACACACACACAGTCACGGAAACACAACAAACACACAGGCTCAAAACACAGAGATGGGGCTCTATGGGTACACTGATCGGTTTGGGGGGCTGGAATGTCTAAAGAAGGCGTCAGATTGTTTCGGGGTTTCTCTCCGGGGCTCCACAAGCTCATTCCTGAAGCAGGCTGAAAGGAGACTGCAGAGAGGAACCAGAGAAAAGAAAAGATGAAGGCTTAGGACGTCATATATCCAAATCGACTGAAGACAGAAACATCTTCCTACCTTCATGATCATAGTATGGACAGAAAAGAATGCCTGCAAAGTTATTTTTGTTCCTTCCTCTTTATCCTCATTTTAAATTACCCGGAGATGACTTCTCAAGATTTTTATGAAGAAGAAATGAGAGGCGCTCCGGTTGTGGCACAGCAGAAACAAATCTGACTAGGAACCCTGAGGTCGCAGGTTCGATCCCTGGCCTTAACTCAGTGGGTTAAAGATCCGGCCTTGCCATGAGCTGTGGTGTAGGTCACAGATATGGCTCGGATCTGGCATTGCTGTGGCTGTGGCTGTGGTGTAGGCCAGCAGCTGTAGCTCTGATCAGACCCCTAGCCTGGGAACCTCCATATGCCACAAGTGTGGCCCTAAGACAAAAAAAAAAAAAAAAAGAAGAAGAAATGAGAGAAGGCAGTGGTAGTTATCCAGAACTATTAGAATCACTGGTGGAACCTAAAAGAATGCATTTTTTCCAGATCCTTCCCCAGGCATAGATATACTTTTAACAAGTTCCACAAGTGATTTCGTTGAGGACTACAGAGACAAGGTAGGTCAAAGTGTTTAGTACAGTGCTTGGCATGTTGGACCCAATTAATTACAAAAAAAGGAATGCAGAGACAAGAATTAACATCAATCTTTTGTAAAATGTCATCTGCCCAATTATAATACCTCATTACTGTTCCTGTCTAGCCTAACTCTCAAGTATGAAGAAATATGATCTTATCAGTCTGGGGGCTGCATCATCATGCCTTTGTAAAGAACTATTAATGAGCATTTTGTATGTGCCCAGATTGAGAGGGATAAATATCTTAATCCCTTCAGTCACAAACTTGGCCTAGAAATGCACAAATCAAACTCATGAAAGCAACTTTTGCATAATTAAGAAATCAATTATGCCACAAGGATGCCAGGAACAAATCCTTTTATTTTGCTAAAGGTTGGGCAATCCACGAACTGCTTGGGAATTGTTTCCCAGATGGCTTTTTGAATCGCTCCTTGCTAAGGAACAAAGACTTATTTTTGCTTGGTCAGGTCTGGGAGTCAGTAAACCATCTCATCAAGGAGAGCTGGTTTCTTCTTAAGGAATATCTCAGAATACAAATTAGTAAGAAAGTAATTCACTAGCAACTAAAGAACAATGGCTTTGACTCCTTATTTGGATATTACATCTTGGGGCTTCTCTTGGCTGAATGAGACAACATGCAGAGATCATCTTTCACTTATGACAAAAGTTTCTGTACCAGAAGGAGTGCAAATTTTGAGACCTGGAACTGAGACTAGTTCTGCAATGAGATGTGAGAACTTAAAAAACTGATTTGACCTACCTCAATTTAATCTGAGGGGTTTTTCCACATTACCAATTCAGAGCTAATAAATCTCTGACCTGACAACTTTCTCATAGCGTCACGATGTTCAAAGCTAACAATGCACAAACTTTAAAAGCCTGTGCAGTGACATGACCTGTAAGGTCGAGTCATATGAAATTGCCAATAATTATTATTCTTTTTTAATCTATGAAACTGACAATTTCAAACAAATACTCTGAAAGTGTGGAAGATTGACAAATCAAACTTGGAAATAGAGTATTAATCATATCTACCAGTGAGATACGGAAAGATTTGGGTATTCTGCTTTCTCTTGCATTGATAACTCTGAAAATAATTGCTCGCTTCTTTCTTAGAAACATGACTCTGAGCAAAAATTATCAATATTCTTAAAGAAAATCATAGCCAAATGAGCTTAAAGAGATAGGACTTTATACTGAAACCACAAGGGTAAATAGCAACTACCTGATACAGACACAGAAAAATAGGAATACCTGTTTGCTTTTGGTTTTATTGTGATAACTTTCTTAACTAATGGAGCTGACCAGAATATTTTGAGAGCTGTGTGTCCCCAATCTAATTCTACTCTTAGCTTTATTCTCAACTGGCTATGGCATCACAGGCCTCATCATCCCCATCTATGATATGAAGGGGTTAGAATTATGGTCTGGAAGATCCCGCTCTGCTCTGATATTCTCTGATCTAACTATTAAGGAGCCATGATCATCAAGTGATCATCAAGGAGAAGAAAACACTAAGGGCTCCTTAGGATGTCAGATATTGTATGGACATTAAAATAAATCCACTCTGTAGAAACTCAAAAATAATTCTCCAGAGGAAAGCATGAGTTAAGCTACGTACAATTTTAACAGAGTCATGTTAGCCTCAGATCAGGATGAAAGCCAAGAAGGAGGATAAATTACAGGAAAAAAACTAAAAAGAGATAGCACTGGTCTAGAGTACACACGTCAAAAGATTGCTTAAAAGGTCTCGAGTGCCTTCTGCAAAGCTGTCTTTAAGAGTGACTGTCCCTTGAAAATATAACAGTAAGGAGTCTAGTGTCAAGAAGGAGTCCAATTTGTCCTCTCATTAGATTCTGGCTCCTATGAATATGAATCCTTATGTTTATGCTCATGTGAGAAAATTGACTAAAATCAAATTTCTTTAAAAATGTAATAATATAAAGCTTACTTGTGTCTATGGCAATTTGATTCACAAAAACTCACTGTAAAATTTATCCTCAGTAAAACCTATGATCATGAAGGTAATTGTGAAGGAATTTTTGAAAAAGGAAAACCATGCACAAATAAAAAGCAAGCAGAGAGAAAACACATAGTGGGGAAGTAATAGAGGAAATTAAAATGAAAATATTTTTTTGCCACCTTGGGCACAGTATGTTCCCTTCCCACTAATTTTCCCTCTACTATAAAGAAAAGTACAAAATGGATTCCTTACTGGCATAACATTGGTACTAAGTTTTTGGAAAGGAAATCACAGGCTATCATAGGCATGTTTCAAGCTGATATGTTCTTTACAAATGATTGCCAGGGAATTAGATTTCCATTTTTCTTTGTCTAATCACTTATGCTCTTTCTTGGAGATGTGCATAAAAATAAAAGAGCTTCAGCTGAAGAATACAGCAACCAGAGAGTTTATATAGATGTATATCAATCACTGGAAGGAAACTCATGTACATATAGTAGAACAAAGGCATAATTAGACCAAAAATGTCTGTATTTTGCAAAGATTCTGTTTTGTAGTCTGTTATATTTCCATGCACAAGTTATCATAGCTGAAGTTAGCTCTTACACACTATGAGATAACCACTCAAAAACATGCAATGATGCATATAAATGGACACCACGGGGAACTATGGGGCTACTAATTCCTCACTATTTGGGACCACACATGCAAAAAAGTGAAAACACACTTCTGAAATCTTTTGAGCTTCTTAAAATAACAATTTTAAGATACATTTTTTCTTTGATGAAATAGATTGTTTTATGAAATATGAATTATAAAAAAATAATTTCCCCATAGCCATCCAGTTAGGCTAGATAAGTTATAAGCCACATAGACTATGTACCTTCATCTGTGCCATGGGAACAAACAAATATGCCCCATATTGACTGAAGTAGACCATCCTGGCTAGTAATGCCTCGAAAACTGCGACACAAAACAATTCCTTCTATTGTATGATCTGTGGAGGTTATTTATAATTGTCCTATGCACTTACATGATGCTGAGAATGAATTTTCAGAGCTTTTTTAAAATTCAGAAGGTGTTCTGGTTGGGAATTTACCACCAAATTGTAAATCATGGGAAGGCAGGAACCCCATCTCTCTCATCTTTATTTTTAATGCTTTCATGGAGCAGATCTTCAGTAAATGCTTGTCACATGAATTAAGTCAACTGTTCCAGCCTTGGTTGATGAATAACCATATTCTGTGTCTAGATAGGCATGCTTAACTCTCTCAGACAGAACAGATCCTCATTAAAGGCTGTTACTTTGTTAGATACTGAAATGTCACTTTAAAAGATTTCTTGAAATCATTTTATACCTTTCTACTTTAAAAATATACAGATTAGTTTCCAAATGCTCCTATCAAAAAATATGAGCTAAAGAAGCCATGAATGAGCCATTCTTTTATCTAGATGGATGGGCAAACTACAGTTAATGGTCCAAATCTGGTCCATACTAAGAATGGTTTTTACTTTTTTAAAAGGTAGGAAGAATTCAAAAGAAGAAGAATGTTTCATGACATGTGAAAATTACATGAGAATAAAATTTCAGTGTCCATAAAAATAAAACTTCATTGGAAAGAGATTCTCACTTGTTTACATATTGCTTCTGTGCTTCGGAACTGGGAGCTGCAAGCGAGCATATGGACCAGAAAGCCTAAGATATTTTCTATTGGTGCTTTATGGAAAAAAATGTTTGCCAACTCCTGTGCTAGAGGGTCAGACCTTTCAAACTATACCTTTTAATATTGACAGAACTTTTCCTGTTAACTGGAAAAAAGACAGGAAATCATGAAGCAACTAGTTCAGCATGATATGCTACTGAGTGATTTTTCTGCAGTTATTTTTGGCTAAGCCAGATTTCCAGAGTGAACTGGAGACAATCAGAGAGTATGTTTTAATAGCATGACATGCCTATCCTGGAAAAGGCACTTATCCCCTCTGGGTCTGTAAATGATGTTATAGATCTGTTTCTTTGATCCTTGTTTCGGATTTGAATATATTAATACATATTTAATATAGTAAATATATTAACTCGGATCACTGATTTAGTGATAAGCACTAAATCAGTTTTGCTTTTGAATATATTAATAGATATTTCTCTCTAATCTCCTTGAGAACATGTAGGATTGGCAATGGGAATTCTGTAACCTTGAATTCTAATTCTCCTTTGGAGTACTCTGTGCCTCCATGGAACCTCCTGAGTAAACTTTCTACTCAGACTGACTTTAAAACCTTAAAATTATGATTTGCAAACTTTCATGCCAGAAGTGAATGGTGAGGTCTGTTCTAGGCAAAAAGAGTCTTAAATGCACAAAGATGCTAAAGTCTTTTAAAGAGAGAGCACACACTTCTTTCCTATTCCCTTGCTGCCCACCCCACACATCATAATCTACAGGTGCTTAGAAGATGCTTCTTGACTATCAAAGATGCAGTCTGACTCCTCAACTGGATTTCTTTTGATTTACAAAAAAAGAATAACAAGTCCTCTTCATTAGTTTCCCTAGCTATCTCTCTATAGTAGCTAACAATATATTGAAAAGAACTGATATATTATTTATTGTTTGTTTACATTGCTGTTTTAAAAGACAATCTTTGCCCCAGGCAAGATGGTTTGGCTTCATTTCTTTTTGCCTGAAGAGTAAAGTCAAATGCTTGAATTACTCAAATGAGCCCCAAAATGCATACATTTTTACATTTATTTCCAGAGATACTGGCAATATTTCCAGTACAGACACAATCAGTTTTACACAACCATTTTTACCAGTGATTATTCTTAACTGCAGAAGGTTAAGAATAAGTGGAATCCGGACTCACCAACTTCCCTTCCGTTCATAAGAACTATTATTCTATTCTGGTTAGTCATAAAACAATTGACATCATCAAAGATCCAAGAATCAAGGTTAAAATGAATACAAAATAGGTTGTACGTATATTCTAATATGGTTGCAACATCTAGCATCATTTGCATAAACATGCATGGCTGGAAGAAGACCTAGAACATTGCCATGCTAAGACATAGCAATATGATGCCACTTTGCCCTTCCGCATACAGATGTTTTCTGACAAGCATGCACCACGACTCTGAGTCCTACTCAACACAGCACTTAAAGAATTCACTTATAGTAAAACCTATGTGCTATCCCTAAACTATCAAAAGTGGAATGTGTGCATCCCAGGAGAGGCAGAGGATATTCTACTGGGACAAGGGGAGAGTACATTTTTAAATAGACACATGATTGCTAGAATCAAATATATACTCAGAATTCTACTACTGATAGATGTGTCTGGATCAGGGGTATAGTGAAGAGAATTAATCTGTTCCTATGGGTCTTTTTGTAATTCACTTGAAATGGTTTGGATTTAATTTCAGGATATAGGTGGAATGTTCCAAAGGTAAGGTTATAAGAACCACTGAAGATTGCTAAAGCTGAAAAAGGTGCCCCACACCAGCTCATCTGAACCTACGCTGACCTGCTGTTACACAAGTTAATCTTCTGCAGCACCCACCAATCACTCTATTGCTGGCCCAAATAAACAGTCACCCTGCATTTCTGAGGACTACACATGGACACACTCACTGTTTCTGAAGTAAATGTTGGTGCTGTTGTTGCTGCTGCTGCCTGTAGGTTTCAATCGTGTGTTGAGGAAGGTACTGCATGAGTTCCAGGGATTCTTTGATCTTCAGCAGCATTTCGTAAGTCTCACGGCCCCTCACCTATAAAAGAGTAGAAGGAAAGGGAAGAAAAGATGAAGAGCTGTAGAAATATTAAGTACAGTCAGTCCTCATTATTTGTGGATTCTGCATGGACGAATCTGCCTACTTGTTCACATTTCCTTGTAACAGGACTATCAAGACCAGCAAGTTTTGCAGTCATTCCCAGACTGAATTAAAGAATTCACTTATAGTAAAACCTATGTGCTATCCCTAAACTATCAAAAGTGGAATGTGTGCATCCCAGGAGAGGCAGAGGATATTCTACTGGGACAAGGGGAGAGTACATTTTTAAATAGACACATTATTGCTAGAATCAAATATATACTCAGAATTCTACTACTGATAGATGTGTCTGGATCAGGGGTATAGTGAAGAGACCTGTGCGGAGTGATGAAAAGTGGAGTATGAATGTTCCCAGCTGAGAGTGAAGAGGTGATATTCTGCCTTCTAGTTTCAGTGCTCATGCTAGAAACAAGTGTCATTCTTGCAGTCTAGTGAGGGCCACATCTTTCACTTTTTCTGTACTTTTTTTCTGTTTGAAATGGTTCCCAAGGGCAGATGAAGTGCTATCTAGTGGATCTCAAGTACCAGAAGGCTGTGATGTACCTTGTGGAGAAAATACGTTTTAGATCAGCTTAAGTCAGCCATGAGCTATAGTGCTATGGTCTGTGAGTTCACTGACAATGAATCAACAGTATATATTAAATAAGAAAAACAGATGAAACAAAGAAATACATTGATCGGTTGCTAAAAATGTGACCAGAGGCTCTCAGGAACCTAATCCTGTATTTCCTCTAGAAAGAGCAACTCAGTATTTGCTAGCACAGTGTTCACAACACTTTATAAAGCATAGCTAGCACAAATAACTAGAATAATTGTAACCTTTCCGGAAGGACACCTGTTTTCAGTGAGAGTAAGATACTTCCTTCTTTAAGAGGGTCTCTTAAAAGCTTTAAAAAGTCTGAGCAGAACTAGGACTAGTGAGAGGCAGGTCAAGAACAAAGGACACTTGTCTGGTCCAAGAATGAATATCTGTTCACGCTGAGCACCCTAGCACTTCATATTCCTCAGCCCTATCCCCTCCCTGAGGATGAGAGGCAGAGTTTGTCAAAATTCAAAAATGGAAAGATTTTCTCTACCTTTTGTTGGGCTAACTCCTGCTCATCCCTGCTCTGGGATCATGTTTTCTGAGAAGCTTTTCCTGACCTCCATCTTTTAGGCTGAGTCTTCCGTCCTTTCTATGTGCTCCCACAGTGTCAGGTCTAGCTCTGCTGAAGCATTTATTTCTTTGTATTATACCTGTTTGTCTCCTCACTGGAAGGTAAGCTCTTGGAAGGTCAGAATTGTATCCTACTGATCTCTAAATGCTCAGCGTCTAGCACTTCTGCCACTCAACAAATACCAACCAAATTCATGTTAAATTAAGAGTTTTTTTTTCTTCACATACTTCAGTTTGGCTAATTCTTCACTAAATATAAGATGTAACTAATTAAAGCGTACCTCCTCCATTAATATAAACTAAAATTTTACTTAAAAAAAAAAAAAAACAAGCTTCAAGTGGTTCCTAGCTCATGAACTAAAAACATTAGGTCCTTCGGAATATCTAGCATAGCAGCAAAATGTTTCACTCAGAGTTCTCACATCAGTTTCTATATGTAGCCTGAAAAACAAGACCCTGAGCATCTCAGCTAACTCACTGTCTGATTGTTCTACCAGCAGGCAGTCTAATTCCCTGACCTGACCTTCAAGGCCAAAGGAGGAAGGGCAGCAGTCATGGCACACACAAACCTGTTGCTTTGTTTCAATCCCAGTGAGATCTCTCTGTCTTGCTTATCTGTGTCCAGTATCTCAAGGGCTATATTGGTTACCAAAACGTTGTTGCCACTCTAGATGGTAATGGCCTAAGGTAATAAGAATTCAATGAATTTCAACCATAGTCTAAAAAAGGGCTCCTTAATGACCTTGAGAGGACCTTATCTTCCTTGAAGGAGTGAGCGATGCTCTTACACAGTAACTAGGTCAAGTCTCTGGCCATTCACACATAGTTGAGGATTCTACATAGCTTGCCTTTCTTCATAGCACTCTCTAAAAGAAACCATAGCCAATTCTCTGTAATTATTGTGTTATCTACTTTGTGAATGCCTTCTGACAAAATTTTAGTGCTAAATTTGTATGACTATGTGGTTTAGGGTCATCTTATCACTCTTAAATAATGAAGTAAAAATTTATTTGAAATTATTTCATAAGAAAAATTCCATTAATGGAATTCCTGCTGTGGCTCAGTGGATTAAAAATCCGACTTCAATGGCTCAAGTCATTGCAGAGGCGTGGGTAAGATCCATGGCTCAGGAACTTCCATATGCTGTGGGTACGTCCATTTAGATAAAAAGAAAAGGAAGGAAGAAGAGAAAAGAAAAATTCTATTAGGAGGGTAGCTTTGATTAGGTGAGTAGTAAGAAGAAGCGGCCACACTATAAATACGTACCAGCACCACAGAGGGAAAAAAATAATTTTCTAATTTTTCAAAACATAGATTATCTGCTTTATCTCAGTAGCCTCCACCACCCTTTTCTCATGGTTACAGATAATCAAAAGAAGACCACAGAGTAAAAGCTCATTCAAAGGGGATGAAAATGAAGCCATCATGAATATGCAAGGGGGGACTCACTGGTAAGTATAACAGTTCATCATCTGGGGATCTTCGCTTCTTGATGGATGTCATCTGGATGCCATGTGTGTTCTGACGAAAAGCTGGTGGAGGAAAAATGCAAGTTTCATCCTGGGAACATTTCTGAGGCAGTAAAACATTTATTAAACAGACAGTCGTGGCAGCAACACTTATAAGATAAGAATTTCTAGATCTAAGCATCCATTCAATCGGTGATGATTACTTTTACATTAAGTGTAAACTTAGAAATAATAAGGTAGGGGACAAAGGAAGGTGAGGCTAAACAAGTGAAAGAAAAATTGAGGGAGAGCTGGGAAATGGCCTTGGGCTTAAGCAGTGCTGCAGGAACCCTTGTATATTACAGGCGTGTGTCTGTGAAGAGCACAAGGGAAAACAAACATACATTTTTTTAAGATTTTTATTTTTTCTATTATAGTTGATTTGATAAATAGGTTTTGTGTTTTATTTTTCAGATGGAAGATAAATATCTTACAAGGAGGCAAAGGCATGTTCTGCCAATGCCTTCAGCCATGTGAGTTCACCCTTCCCATGTTAATACATATATAACTTTTGACAAGCAGTCCCTCTTTCTAGGACCTCAGTTTTCTGTTTAATAAAACAAGTGAAGTAATCTCATAAATCTCTAAGTTTTCCAATCTAGAAACTATACCCAGGATCACGGGTACAGAGAAGATCCTTCTACCAGAGTTCGGATAACTGTTCTTACTGATAGTTACTGATTTGCAGGAAACTGAGGTGCTCAGGGAAGCATATGGAACTAGGTCACCAGACAGACTCAGGAGTAAAACTGGGGTGGAGGTATAATTATTGATATTATGTATACTATTTATATTGTATCTATAATCTAAATTTTACATATATTATATATATATAGATATTGTGTACACTATATATATTGTATATATAATCTAAATTATATACATATATTTTATATACACACACACACACATGATTTTTTGAGGAATAATCAGGGAGAAAAAGAGATTAACTATAAAAGCAAATCACACAAAACAGGAGGCTAGCTGTTATAATACTGTCGTTCTATAAAATGCAATATGGTTTTTATTTCTTCTGCATACCAATCAGTAATAAGATTAAAATAGTTTTCATGACATAACCCATAGTTATATCATGAAAAAGGTAACAGTAGGATGTTACTTTAAAATACTTGCTGTGGTGATGTCAGGCTTATGCAAGCCACCTTCTAGAAACAATGGTTTTAAATTCTGTTACCTGAAGAACAAGGCTCTGGGACCAGGGGTGGTGTGAGTGGAGCATGAAACACACTCCACTCCCAGCCCCTCACCCCCACTTCTACCCCTTCAACGACAGCAGATATGCTTTCATCTATTTTACATTCCTTGAAATAGCTCATTAAAATAAAAAAAGCTTTTACTCCTTAAAAAATCAAGCTTTAAAACAAGTGACCTAAATCATTAGCTTCACTGTAAATGATGTAACTAAGGCTCCTAAGAGGGTCCTAAACATCAAGATTCAATGACTATTCCTCAGACTGTGCTTTATGAAACGCATTCTTAAATCTCACTATTCCCCCAGACTCATAAGGCGGGCAGGCAGTCAGGCAGGCAGTCAGGCAGGCAGGTGGTATTTTCAGTCCTTATGCTCAATAACAAAAAGATAAATGGAAACCAATAGACTGAGATACCAGTTCTCAAAACTAGTTGGCAACAGAATCACCTGGAGGTAGATTCCTGGGCCTCACACTCAGAATTTCAGATTCAGCAATCTGGGAACAAAGAATTTGCATTTCTACCCAGTTTCCAGACGATACTGACAAAATTGCTTTGGGAGTTATATTTTGAGGACTGCTACATTAAGAAACCCTCACTATGATGTTTGCTTTTGAAAAGCGCCAGTGCACACCTGGCGTTCATTCCCGCAATAGCTGCCCTCACCGGTTCCGGGGCCGCAGGTCATACCTGCCTCTAAAGCCCTTAGGTCTTATTCTGCAGCTTCTTCACTCCCCAGCCCCCAGATCTGGAGAAGACTTAACCCTAATCCCTTTTGGCCACTACAGCTACTTACGGCGCTTCGTACCATCACCGTTCTTTGTGCTGTCCGAGACTTGCTGCTTCCTGATGCTGTCTTCATCTGCCTTCCTGTCTCTCCCTGGGCAAGCACAGATCCGGGCCTCAAAGCAGCGTCGGCCCAGGACTTGCCCACTAGGTATTGGAGAAGAGGAGAAGAAAGGGTTAAAGGACAAGACTCCAGTCCCCTGGAATTCTTCCCTTTCCATGCCTTCCCCTGCAGGCCATCACCAGTAAACCACCACCAGCTCAGTTGTGGCTGATTTGAGGATGGGCCCGGGGGCACTTGGCAGAAGACAAAAGAGCTTACATGGCATGAGCAATATTAGTAAATAGCATCCATTTGTTCTGCAAAGAACCTCCAAGCCTTTAGCTGAACAGCTGTATTTAGCTACATATTTTGAAGGAAACTTGAGTTAAGCCCGTGGATGTCTCCAGATAAAATCCCCTTAGGCAGCTCAGACTTACTCAAAGAAACTGTTAAATGCCTTGGGGCCACATGAAAACAAACACTGTCTAATCAGAAACTATTCCAAATGTCAAGAATTCAGGTATGAAGCGACTAGACTAGAACACCTTTCCGTCTTTTTTTTTCTCTTCTACCTTTACCCACCCTGTTCTGTCTCCACTTTCTTAGATCTTTGATGTGTTTGCAGCGAGGATTTAAAGCACAAAGGACAAAATCAAGGGTAACGCTCTGCTGTACATGCAAAGGTAATGATAAAGCAAACTCAATTTCACTGTGCCCTCTGCCCAGATTTTCTATAGAATGATGATTCTGTACATGCCACTTACTCTCTGGTTTCCAGAGTAACAATGATTAAAATTGGACGGCGGTTCATTCCTCCAACACAACTGCTGTTACACATGAAATTGTACAAGACTGTCGTGAATTCAGTGCCAACCTGAACACAGGGGGGAAAAGATCTCTGTTAACAATGGTTTCAATTGACATTCTTCCTTCTTAGTTGCTTTCACTATTTAAACAACTCTGCCTCTGAGGAAGTGATATGCTTTCTTCCAAGAAGATAAGATCTAGAGCCCAAGATACATTCTTCTTTGCCCCAGTCTTGGGAAGCTTAAAGCTAATGTCTGCAACTTTGTACCCTCCATAAGGTAAAGTAGGCTTTTTAAAAATAAAGGTCTTTGGAGTTCCCATTGTGGTTCAGTAGGTTAAGAAAACGACTAGTATCCATGAGGATGCCGGTTTGATCCCTGGCCTCGCTCAGTGGGTTAAGGATCCAGCATTGCTGCAAGCTGTAGCATAGGTCACGGATGCAGATCTGGCAATCTGCAATTCAACCCCTGGCTGGGAACTTCCATACGCTGTGGTGTGGCCCTAAAAAGACAAAAAAAAAAAAAAAAACCCTCCCAAAAAACAAAAAAACTGTCTTTAAAATAAATAAATAAACAAATGAGGATCTTTGACTCTATTCATTTACAAGCTGATCCATATCACTTAATTTGAATAGTGTTCATCACATATATGAAAAGGGGGAGATAAAAAAAATTACCAACTATAGTAGCACTGCTCTAGGGAATATTTTCCCGATGAGGATAAAACAGTACGATATACATGTGAAGGCACACTTCTATAAAGAACACTCTGGAGCTTAAAGCGTCCTCCAAATTAAACCATCTAGTCCAGAAAATGGATTTATGGGTGTGGCAACCTGAAGCCCAGAGATGGAAGAAACGAAAGGTCCACAGAGCAAATCAGCAAGGAAGAGACTCTGATCTCACTACTCCCATGGTCTTTCTGCTGCACCACTCTGTTCCTCTCATCTTCCATGTTTGTTCATTCAAACTTCAGCTAAGAGACCCCTTTTAGTGTCTCCCATTTTCAGGCTAGAGTCAAAATATTTACATCCAGTACTGGTGCATATCCACTACCCACTGAATTGCCAGTTAAAATCTCTGGATAGTAACGCCATGTATTAACTGAACTGTAGTTTCAATTATCTGCCTCTAAGATGGGAACATGGACACAGAGGCACGTATAAATTTAGTACACATTTAGGAGTTCTGAAGAGAAAGCAGTGGCCTGTGGAAAAGAGGGAGAGAAGAAATCCCCAAAATGGATACCTCTTTTAGGACAGGAACTAAGACAAAATTAGATGCATGAAACACCCCCATCGCCAAAACTAAGAATCTCTCAGGTCAGCCCAGCTCTTATCTGTTTACCTGAGGTGGCTCGTAAGGTACCAGCACGCTCTGTCTTCCTGTGATGGGGTCTTCCACGTACTGGGCATGGCTGTTCCCTTCTACTCGAATCAAATGACTAGGAGGGGCAATCTGTCCTGCGGAACAGAGAAAGAAAAAAAAAAAAAGTTTTTCACTCTCAAAACAAAGAAAACCAAATGAAACTGCATGGATGGAATGCTGGTGGCCAAAGAAATGGTTCATGCAATGGAGAATATATACGTATTTGAAAAGGTAAAGGATCCTGTTGCCAGAGATCTAATATATGAAGGTATCACAAACTTGACAGTCACAGAAAGGACAGGAATGTTCACCTCTATTTAAAGGAACAGTTTCATGGTTCTGGTGTCCAAGGGAAACAAATCAAGTTGTAAAGAACTCTAGGCCTACATCTCTGACCTAATCCATGCAGGGAATTTTCCTGGCCTCTCCAGAAAATGGAAGACAAAAAAAGTGAGTTAATTAAAAAATATTATCTGGAGAGAAAATACTGCCCCCAAATTGATCATTAAAAATACTAAATAAGACGCTACAGATGGCAAGGATATATACCTTTCACTTTGCTATTTTTTTCTCCAGCATGAAGTCTCTAACTTTAGACCTTGCTTTGGTCATAAAGATGCGAAATTTACTGCTTTTGTTGTGCTGGAAGAACCCCAGGATAGAGGATAAGAAAAGGGAAGCAAGTTTTAAACAGAGAACAGGCAAAGTTTCACAAAATGTGATACTTGGTGAAAATTGAAGAGAAAGAAGTGGAGCATTAAAGCCATAAAGGTTTTTTTTGTTTGTTTTTTAAACTTAAAAAAAAATGAAGGATACAGTTGATTTACATGCTGTGTTAATTTCTACTGCACAGCAAAATGATTCAGTTCTACACACACACACACACACACACACCACACACAAAGGTGTTTTAAACTTTGGCCACCTACTCTCATGTAACAAAAACAACTGATATACAGTAAAAGTAAAAACTTAAGTATATCAAGATGCTCTCTTCTTTCTGAAGCATCATCTATTATGACAAAACTAAAAACAACTACTAGGTCAAACAGTAAGATAACAACAACAACATCAAAAAGTGGTATATCTCCTTGATGGATTAAGGGCAGTTATGGAAACCTATAGAATGCTAGCTATAAGGAATAATCTTTAGAGCATACTGTTAAATGAAAAGCAAGATGCAAAGGTATGGATAACGAGGTCATGTAGACAAGGACTAGAAATTAATGTGTAAAAAAACAGTTGTGTTAGATGGGAGGATTTTAACTTTCTCTTTCTAAATTTCTATCCACTCTCTTTCTCCTTTACTTTTTCTCTACCATCTATTATATTCTCTACATTCACACATTCTGGCCACCTACCAATCTTTCTATTTTCATATAATTTCTATAAAAGTATCCTAAATCCCAACCCTCTTCTCTCTCTGATGACTACTTATGCTTTCTCCTCTTCTTCTACTCCACTTTTCCGTGTTCTCAATGTAGCCTCCCTTCATTGAACTTTAGAATATCAGATATAAGGGAACCCCTGGAAATCATGACCTCTTCTGTAAAACTATTACTGGATCTGAGGCTCAGAACCTGGGGCCTGAATTATCCAATGGATACTGTATTTAAAGTGTCCTCAAGATACCTGCTCTCTGACTCACAGTCCTTCACTTTACTGTCTAGAGCTGGACTGTATGTTCTAGATCGTCTATTTACTCCTCTTATCAATTATTTTTCATTTCTTTTTATTTCCCACTTTCCTCTTCTTTTTTTGTAAAAAAATATTTCTCCCATTTTATGTTCCTTCCTTTTACCCCTCCAGATTCCAGTTGGTTTAGCCTTGACAATCACCCTGGGAGGGTCACTGAAGCTGAAGGACACCCTAGCCTGAGCGGAACAGATGAGATGCCACCTTGTTCTTACACCCTCTTATTTAAAAAAAAAAAAAGAAGAAGAAGGAAGGAAGGAAGCAGTGGGGAGTAGAGAGACAAGTCTAGGTCATAGAGCAATTATCAATATTAAAATAACAAGTTCAATCATTGTGAAAGTCATCCATTTATTCATCATTATTGTCAGTCACTCTTGTTGACCAGAAACAGGCAGATTGAGCTGCCATCAGATTGCAGAGGTTGGGACCAGGCAGTTGGGGCCCCAACAAAATTTTCACAGGAGCTCTACTGCAAGACAGATGGCTGAACAGCCACAGATCCCCTTTCTCCTTACCCTCATTGAATTCACGGCTCAGCTCGTGGTTGGGGCACCGTTTCACCACTTCAGTGACATGCTCAGCCTTCTTGTAGACAGGCATGGCACGGATGACAGCGCCCTGTGGAGGTGGGGTCATCACTTTGATCTGGATGGGGCATGTCTTGGCAATCTGGCAGTACAGTTTCTTCAGTTCAGTGGAATACTGCTTAGAGATAGGCCAGTGGTGAAGGGAAGGAGAGAAGCAACAGGAGATACCATTATACTCAAAATCAGAACCAGAGAAATACATCCACTTTCTGTAAGCATGTACCTTTATAGCTGCATGTTTACCAATTGGCTACTATATTCATGACATCTAGAAATCTTATTAGAAGGAGTTATATTCATTAATCAAATTAATAATTTTTCTACTTCAATTGCAATTCTATACTTATGAACTGTTTTAGCTTTTATTAATTTTTTTAATGTTTTTCTTAGGGTCATACCTATGCATATGGAAGTTCCCAGGCTAAGGGTCAAACAGAGCTGCAGCTGCCAGCCTACACTACAGCCTCAGCAACATGGAATCCAAGCCGCACGTGTGACCTATACCACAGGAATGCGGGATTCAAGCCACAAGTGTGACCTATACCACAGCAATGCGGAATCCAAGCCACAAGTGTGACCCATATCACAGCTCACAGTAATACTGGATCCTTAACCCACTGAGAGAGACCAGGGATTGAACCCGCATCTTCATGGATACTAGTCGGGTTCTTAATCTACTGAGCCACAGTGGGAACTCTCAAACTATTTTTTATCAAAATACATTTACATCATTATTTCCTGTAATGTTATTACATCGTTATCTTTAGGATGAAAAAAATGATTCTCAGAAAGATCTCAATAATTAATGCTATGAACAGCTTTACAGAGTATCAGAAATGAAATGGAAAAATAGTATTCTCCTGTACTGAGTGAGAGTAGATAGATTATAATTAATCCTACCCTTATAATACTAGAAAGATTCAAAGAATAGGGTTTATGGAATTTTTTTTTTTTTTAAGATGGAATATCTGGCCAAGAGTAAAGAGATTTTATGTGAGGTCAACCAACTAGAAAACTGCAAAGCAAAAGTTCCCTCAAACAACTACCTTTATCCTCTAATGTCATAGCTTAAAAGAATGAGGCAATGAGACATCAGAAGGGGCCATTTGATCCTATGCTCTTATGAAAGAAGGACTGTTCTACTGTAACACAGGAAATCATGTTAGCAAAAGGATAAAGATGCAAAGCGACTGAAATTCACAAGCTATTGAAACTTTTCCTTCTCATGCTTGCTTTTGCAGGAAGGCGTTGTTCAGTGGTTGGCTGGCTGGGTGGGTGGTTTCAAAATTGACAAAAGAGGGTGGAGAAAGCATGAGACCTAGAATAAATTAAAAAAAAAAAAAAAAAAAGTCCTATCCTGTGTTACTTCTCTTCTCATCTCTGAACCAGAATAGAAAGTCTCCACTCTAATCCTTATACTATCTTAAACCTTTTTGCCCCCGTCCTCTGAGTCAATTCCTCATCACTGCATTCCTCCTCATTTTAATGTTTAGTGAAACCACCCAGGCCGGGGAACTGCTGGCTAAGAGCAGGGCACCTAGTAACACTTACCAAACAAAGGTAAACACACACGCATAGGTTCCAATCCTAAATTGGTGGCAACGTCCTTCCAAGGAAAAGACAGCACGGAGCAAGAGCCAAAATGGCAAAGGGATTCATTTTTGCTATGTTCCAACCCAACTCTGGACAGAAGCAAATGACCCACTGAAAAGTACATTTAAAATAATCGCTTTATCTCTTTTGAAATATAATACTTATTTAAATAATCTTTCTTTTTCTCCCAGGCATTTCAGTATATGAAATTTTCAGTTAAAAATTTCCCAATACTAGACCTGTATTGCATAATAATTTCTCCATTCCCACAGGTCAAGGATTAAACACAGCAAAAGGGCTTTACATAGCTTGAAGAAATACGAAGCATGCCAAAAAATCAACCACAAAAATAAAATTCTACTTTGGAAGCACTGAATGAAATCTAGGTGTTTTTAGCCGATGACTTAACAAAGGCATTGTCTTAAAAAACTGTTACAGACTCACTTTTATCGAGAACTCTCAGAAAATAAGCATATCCATTTTTATTTTAGTTAGCAGTTATATAATCTAAACATGAGTTTCATAAAACGCACCTTAGGAAAGATGACTGCAAAATAAGTTTGTCAGCTAACACCTAGAGGCAAATAAGGCACCCATCCAAGAATGTAAAGCTTGCAAAAAAAAGAAGGATAAATGTTCAGAGTAGGACAGTTAAGAGAAACATTCCATTTCAATAACTGATACACTATAAATCACACTTGACACACTAAAATATAAAAGTGCTAAGAATAATCTTAGGCATCATCAGGTGTTAAATCTTCACTCACTGTCAGAGATGGGAGTGGGGACTCTCATTTCTGAATTTAAGTCATGATATGCAATAATAACTTCACCATTTTCTGAGTTCTGCTGTAAGAAATTTAAGCTTTAACAGAAGCCTAAGAGGAAGGTATTACAGATACACAATATCTTATCTAAAACTCCTCAGGCCAGATGTTTCAGAATCCAGAACTGTTTAGACTTTAGAAAGGGAGGAGAGTTCATACAGTATATGTTATAAACACCTCCAGCAGGATTTACAGGAGTACCCCATAATCAAATCTGAATATTTCTTCAGAACGCATGAATATTCATATCAAGTGGGAAAATGACTCTTAAGGCTCAATGTTCAGGCCAGGTTTCACTACCACCTGAGTTTGCCAGTGGCTTAATGAAATTAAAACAAAACCAAAGCAACTTTTGTTTTTCAGAGTTCTTTGAATTTCAGAATGGCAGATAACAGATAATGGGTCAGGATTATTATCCCCATTTTATAGATAAGAAAAAAGGCAGAGAGAGGACTCGCCTGAGGTCACAAAGAAAAGCTGGTTAACAACCAGGATATAAGAATTGTCCCCAGTCCTGTCACTATGGTTGCTCATCTTTCATTCTTTTGGCTCAGCTGTGCAAATTTTTGTACTTTTTTGTTTTTTCTAATTCCCAACAGTGTGACTATTTTCTGAATCAATTTAAGAGGTAAAAAAATTTTCGATAACATTAAAGTGGAGCTCAAAACTGATTTACTTACCATCAACAAACAGTTCCTCTTTATTTCTCAGTATCATAATGTTTGTTCACTTCATTGCTGGGAGAAGCAGCAGTGATTAAAATGAAACAATCCTGGACTAGGAGGAAGCTGACCTGGAGTCTAGGACCAGCTGTCTGTCAGTACTTCTATAGGGCTCTGGGGAATTTCTGAATGAAGTCCTGCTCCTTTGCATGGCTTCTTGAGGCCCTTTGTGTTCTGGCTCCATCTTTCTCTTATTCCCTCCCCATACCCACCAAACACACATATCTAGCATCCCATGCAAACCTCTTAATGACTCAAAACACACCACACATTCATTACCTGCAATTCAAGCTCACTTTTCCACACTAGGCCAGGACAACTTAGGTATCACTCCCCAGATAAGGGCTGCGTCTAGGACTATTGACCATATTTTCCAATTTTGGTGATGAAGGTTTACTACTGACTAAACGTCTGTCTGACCAGGGCCAGGATACATTCCAATTGTTGCTTCTGGTTAAACTTCCAGACCAGTAATTAGAGGGGCTGAAATGGTCTGGCGTGGTTGCTTCTTTACAAAGCCAGGCTTCTGCTACTCTTATTTCCTTCATTGTTTGCGCACTGGTTGTGTGATGATGTTTACTATTTTTCCAGCACTAAATTCAGTCCTCCTGGCCTACAGTGTACTCATAATTCCTTAGAATTACCCACTTCTCCCACCAAATAGCTACTGTCAACTTCACCAATTTTCCATGCAAGCTCATTAAAAAAATGGGACTCTCATTAATGCCAATATTATAAAATACCCTGGTGATTCAAATCAGCAGAGTCTGACATTGGAATACAGCTGGCTTCTTTTAATGTCCCTCTTTCATTCTGGGACTTCTAAAATTTGCCTCTAAAATGCTCCCAAACATTGACTTCAGATTCTGTAAATCTAAAGACCAGTTTCTTCTTTGTGGTATATATGCTTTGTTTTGTTTTAATCAGTTTCGAAGTATAATTTATTATAAAACATACCAATTTTTAAGTGTACATGTTGATAACTTTTGGCAAAGGTACACCATTGTCACCACTCTCCTGCGTAAGATACACCATTTTTCTACCCCTTCTCTGCCTTCTCCCAACCCCTACTCCTCATCAAAATTATCCTTTTCCTCTTTGCATTTAATCCTCTCCCCAGCTCCTTCTCCAGCAATCATGTACGTGCTTTCTCTCATTGCACTTCTGCCTTTCTAGAATTTTATAGAAACGGCATAATACAATCATGTGCCTGGATTCCTTCAGTTAGCATAATGATTCTAAGTTTTTGCATATATCAGCATTCCATTTTATTATTTAGTGGAATCTCATTATTTACTAAGTCACGAATTATTTCCAGTTGCATTTACTATGAATAAAACTACAGCTGGCTTTCATATCTGTGGGTTCCACATCCACGGATTCAACTAAATATGGATCTACAACACATGGGGAAAAAGAATTTCCAGAAAGTTCCAAAAAGCAAAACTTGGATTATAAGCGTTATAAGTAATCTAATATCTAAAGTATAAAAAAGGATGAATGTAGGTTAAATGCAAACAACCTAACATTTACTTGAGCATCTGCAGATTTTGGTATCCATGAGGGGTCCTGGAACCAATCTCCCACGGATATGGAGGGACAACTGTACCATGAACATTTATATACAAATCTTAGGATATATGTTTACATTTTTTGGACAAGAACCCAGAAGTGCGATTGCAGGGTAAGTATGTGCTTATCTTTATAAGAAACTGTCAAACTGTTTTACAAAGAGGCTGTGCCATTTTATATTACCGCTAACAATGTATGAGAGTTTTTAACCCCTGCCAACTCTTGGCATTGTCAATTTCGTGCCATTCTAGCAGGTATATGCTGGATCTCACTGCGATTTAAATAGGAATATCCCTGATGCTCAATGTAGTTGAGTATCTTTGCATATACATATATACTTCATTTGTATTTATATTTTATACAATGAAAAGTTACACATATACAAATACTTACATTAATTTTATATTATTTTATATATGTATTTGTTATTCTTGTCTGAAATATCTATTAAAATGCTCTATACTTTTTACATTTTCATTTTTTAAACAGGTTGCTTATGTTCATAATATGAGTTGGAAGAGTTTTTTAAGTATTCTGGATACAAGCCCCTTATCTGATATAAATTTTTAAAATGTATTTTCTCCCAGGCTACAACTTGCCTTTTTTACTCAACTCTGTTTTTCCAAAACAGTTAATTTTAAGAAATTATCAATATTATGCCTTTAAGGCTCATGCTTTTTGTGTCCTAAGAAATTTTAGTCTAACTTGATGTTAGAGGGATTTCTATGTTTTCCTTTAGAAGATTTATAGTCCAAGCTCTTGATTTAGTCCTATATCTAATTTCAATCTCTTCTTTCTCCTCTGCCTCCTCTTTCTTTTCTTTTTAATTTATAAGCAATTGATCCAGCCTCATTTGTTGAAAAGATTATATTTTCCCCCTATTGAAATGCTTTGGAAATTTTTTTGAAAATCAATTCAAATCTTTATCTGGACAATGTCATTTTTTCCCTACTAATCCATTCATACACCAGGATTACTCTAACTTTATAGTTAGTCTTTTTTTTTTGTCTTTTTGCTATTTCTTTGGGCCACTTCCGCGGCACATGGAGGTTCCCAGGCTAGGGGTCGAATCGGAGCTGTAGCCCCCGGCCTACGCCAGAGCCACAGCAACGCGCAACGCGGGATCCGAGCCGCGTCTGCAACCTACACCACAGTTCACGGCAACGCTGGATTGTTAACCCACTGAGCATGGGCAGGGACCGAACCCGCAACCTCATGGTTCCTAGTCGGATTCGTTAACCACTGCGCCACGACAGGAACTCCTATAGTTAGTCTTAAAATCAGGTAATACAAGTCCTCTAATCTTGTTCTTTCTCAAAATTGTTTTAGCTATTCTAGATCCTTTGAATTTCCACATTATCTTTATAAACCTATCAATTCCTAAAAAAATACCTAGTGGAATTTTGGATGAGATTGTGTTGAATATATGCCATCTTGAAGAGAGCTGGTATTTTAGCAATACCGTTGTCCTCTAATCCATGAATATAGTACATACCTTCATTTAATTAGGACATCTTTAATTTCTCATGAATATTTTATAGTTTTTGGTATGCAGATCTTGCACAAATTTGTTAGACTGCTTCTTCAGTATTTTCTTAATTTTTGTAAATGATACTTTAGAATTTTACATTTCTAATTGTTTTTTTCTAATACATAAAACTTAGTTGATTTTTGTATATTGACTATACATCCTGTGATCTTGCTAAACTTATTAGTTCTATTAGTTTTATGTAGATCTAATTTTCTACGTAACCATGTCAACTGAAAGTAAAGCTAGTTTTACTTCTTCTTTTCCAATATACATGACTTTTAATTTTTTATTTTTGTCTTACAAGAAGTGAAATATAATTCAATTTACTATTTTCTTCTTTAAATTGATATCTTAGATAACTGATTTAAGACTTTCATATTTTCCTAATACAAGCAATTAATTCTACAATATTCACTTTAAGCACTCCTTTAGCTATATGGATGACATTTTGATGTATCTAAATTTTAACACCGAGGAACACATGAAACACTTCTATTGGGGCGTGAGGAGGTTCTATTAGTCCTTGTATGCAATATAATACGAGGTACCACATGCACACTCCTCAGAAAAATAATTCTTCCTCTAGGCTTTTGGTTTGTTTCATGGTTTCATTTTTAGTTGGAACTTTGTACATTTTCTTACCATTCTAAACTGATTTTTTTCATTGCTGTTCTAAGGTTATATTTATCTCTAGCTAGGTTTTTCCTACTTACATGTATCAAATTAAGAACTTAGTTGATTTTAAACCAGGAAAAAGTAATCTACCATAGCTAAGAACTCCTTTAGTGATGCAAGTCCATTGCACTGAATTTCCACCATGTTTTTGAGTGGATATTAAACATTCCAAATTTTATGTTTGATGATATAAAGTTTCTCTCCCTGTAGTGTTGTCAGTTATGGAGGATTAAAAACATATAAATTTCTTCCCAATGTTTTTTTTACAAAGCTGTTTTCATAGTTATAACATGTACACATAGAAATAATGGAAAAAAGAAAATATATGATATATTCCTCCTCCCAAGAGACACATACCCCTAACATTTTAGACTTTCTCTCTCTCTCAAACATATACACACACACAAACTGGGCCATGTCATAAAAAGTGTGGTACCTTTTTTAAATTTAACATATCATGAGCATGTGTAGTTAAAGATATAATTTTAAGTGGCTGCATTTATAGCATTAAAAAGGGATATGCTATGATTTAAACATGATATTCTTATATAGTATAAATTTTACTCCAGTATAAAAACATTAAAAATAACACTGAAGCGCATATTTCAATATACAGACTTTTAGTACATAAATTAGTTATAACCAAAGCTCTTGAAACTGGGTAATTAAGTAGGTAATTAAGTCAACACATATTTTAGTGTTGTTGAAGTCTGAGGTCAATTTGAATTTTCTTCCTTTAAATTAAGCAAGCTGTTTATTTCTCCCTAGATCCTTGCAGGATTTTGTTTCCTTCTTTATTTTGTTGTTGTTATTATTGCTTTTTTAAGTGAGAACGTTTCTTAACATTGTATTTTTTTTTTTTCCCTTGAAGTAGCTTGGAAGTTGATGAGCTCTTTGAACTTCCATGCTTGAAATCAATTCAATAAATTCTTTTCTTTTCTTTTTTTGACTCGTATTTTTGTTCCTTCTGCTCTAATTCCTTTGGATACCCATCTCTATCCACCATATATTTTGTATACTCAAACACTAATTTTTAACACTTTTTTTTCTTTTGTTTGCATTTTGAGAAATCTACTCAAATTTGTTTTCTCTACCATGAGTTAATTCTGTTCTATCCTACTACAAATAATTGAAATTCTTTTATTGCATTTCAAATGACCTTCCTTATCTCATCTAGCTCCCTTTTTACCTTATCCAATCATCTTTTCATCAGAGCCTGCTGTTCTAGGTTTATTATTTTCTTCTCAAAATTTATAGTGCTTATATTTTATAGCTTTGTACTGAAGCAACTTTTTAAACATTTTTTTTTCAGTTGTTTTGATGCTTACGCTTTTTTAAATTCATTAAAATTATGTTCCTTTATGCTTATTTTTAAGAATATAGGCCCCGGAATTCCCGTTGTGGCTCAGCGGTAATAAATCTGAGTAGTATCCATGCAGATGTGGGTTGGATCCCTGACCTTGCTTAGTGGGTTAAGGATCTGGCGTTGCCGTGAGCTGTGGGTAGGTAGCAGATGCAGCTTGGATCCCGAGTTGCTGTGGCTGTGGTGTAGGCTGGCAGCTGGAGCTCTGATTCAACCTCTAGCCTGGGAACCTCCATATGCCACAAGTGTGGCCCTAAAAAGCAAAAAAAAAAAAAAACAAAAAAAGAATATAGGCTCCTAATTTGCTTTTGTAGTTTTCCATGAATGTAGCAAACTAAAGCCATAGCTAGTATTTGCATCTTTCATGACTTTTTGACATTTTGTAGTAATTCAGTTCCCTAACTTTTTCTTTCTTTTTGTCTTTTTAGGGCCACACCCTAAAAAGGAGTGTTATGCCATTTTTTGTCTTTTTGCCATTTCTTGGGCCACTCCCTCAGCATATGGAGATTCCCAGGCTAGCAGTCAAATTGGAGCTGTAGCTGCTGGCCTACACCAGAGCCACAGCAATGCGGGATCCAAGCCACGTCTGCGACCTACACCACAGCTCAGGGCAATGCCAGATCCTTAACCCACTGAGCAAGGCCAGGGATCGAACCCGAAACCTCATCGTTCCTAGTCGGATTCGTTAACCACTGAGCCACGACGGGAACTCCAAAGAGAGGATATAATTTTATCTAGAGTTGTCACGGAGGAATACTTTGGTTAAGATGATATTTAAAGAAAGATCTGAAGGAAGTATTGGAGGGAGCTATGCATACAGGGACATGATGTTCTAATTACTGGAGACAGCAAGTTCAAAGGCCTGGGGTGAGTGGTGTCTGTCATGAAAGCCAGTGTCACTGGAGAACAGTGAACAAAGGCTATAGATCTGGGGTACCATCAGAAATCAGAAAGAAGTTGGGGTCTAGATCATGTAAGGTTTTTAGCCTAGAGTTAAGAACTTCAGTTTTCCTTGATGTGAGAAGGTGACATGATCTAATTTGCCTTTTAATAAGATTCTGGCTATTATATGTAGAATAAACTCTGTGGATCAAAGATGGAGGCAGAGAGACCAGCAAGGATGCTACTGCAAATAATCCAAGTTAAAAAAATACGAGTGACTTAGACCAGCAGGGAAGTTGGTGAGAAGCAGATCTGCTAATGAATTGGTTGGAGATAAGAGAGAAAGAGAAAAATAAAATGTATTCCATTAAAATACAAATGTTTTCCTCAAGGTAGTGATATTTAAACTAGACCTTAAAATAGACAATTTATTCATCAGTTAAATGGTTGCACACAAGGATAAGAGGAAGGAAGAGCCAAGGCCAGAGAGCAGGCTACCTATGAAGAGAGAACATCATGAGTATAAGCAAAGAGATAATAATATGGTTGAAACAGAGATGGACTGTGGGGAGGAAGAGGCAAGACAGAGCAGAAAGCAATGAGGCTAAGCTAAGAAGGCAGCTCCCAGATTCAGAGGAGTCTTGGATGTCATAAGAAACAGATGGACTCTACTAGCAGGCAGAGCAGTCACTGAGAATTGCAAAGCAGGGAAAAGACCTAATCTGTTTCTGTGTATTAATTAAGAACAAACAAACAAACAAACAAAAAACCAAAAACTGATAGCAGCAAGATTGGGGCAAAGTAGGAAGAAAGGAGACCCATCAGGACCTGTTGAGGCAAGAAATGAGGAGGGCTTAAACCAGAGGAGTAAATAGAAATGAAGGAAAAGGTGGAGAGCTGGAAGAAATGTTTTGGAATTACAAAAACTCAGTCTTCTGTTTTTCATCATGAAAGATACAGACAGAAGTACCAAAACAGACCAAGAACTATTATTCAATAGAACAAAAAAAATGCTTGCAAAAATAATACATCATTTCAGAGTTCCCATTGTGGCACAGAGGAAATGAACCTGAACCATGAGGATGAGGGTTCAATCCCTGGCCTTGCTCAGTGGGTTGAGGATCTGGCATTGCTGTGAGCTGTGGTGTAGGTCGCAGACATGGCTTGGATCTGACCCCTGGCCTGGGAACCTCCATATGTCAATAATAATAATATGTAATTCTCTTATCTCTTTTCTAAAATCAAAGCAGAATGAACAGGAGTTAGTTTTAACCCACTGCTCCCAATATTCAGGAGCGAAATGAGACACGGCTTAGTCAATGGACTCATCAATAGATAGAGAAAAGAAAAAATAATTAGTTTTAGGTCTGGACAAAGAAAATAAAACATCATAAGGTAACACTGGAATTAATAGGCCGGTTGTGTTGTGAAAGAAGAAAGGGGTTAATTCTCAAAGCCAAGAGCTTTGGAAAAAGACTTTTAACCAACACCAACAATGGGAAGCAACATTTACTGGACCAGAGGTGAAAAGACAAGATTTAAATTCTGCCTCTTCTATGTATATATATATATACCCTGAGTCTTCATGCGGTTACTTCATACCTCAAACATAAAATATAAAAAAATACAATATGCAATATACATCTCTTAGAATGGAGGAAAAAATCATGGATATGAAAAGCTTTTGTCAACTGCAAAGACCAACATAAAAGGCATGTATTATGTTTATTACTGAAGCCTCCCATTTCTAAAATTGTCATGTAAAGTGCTTAATGTAGCTTTAGTAATTTTGGGAACATTGTGAAAACATTATTATTTCAACTTGATCAGGAAATGGTTGTTGCCAAATAATAAAAGTCTGGAAAAGTTTGAAGATTAACCACTTACAATGAATCACACTATTCATATTTATCCGCTAGTAATCATTAAGTTCTAAACTATGTCAAGTTACTATATTCATTTGTTTTTTTTAAATGGATTTAGTTTATCTGCTCTCATACAGTATTAAAACTTACATGCATGTATCCATAAGTACATGTAATATAATATTATGTGAAAACCATACTGATGAAAATTTACACTATACTGATGAAAACTTAATCTCTACTGTATGATTTCTGCTTCCCATGTTTTCAAGATTTATTCATGTTCTTACATATAGATATATGTCCTTCATTTTAACAGATGGAAGAAGAAAGGGAGTGAAATAGAATGGAGGGAGATCTTTATCTTTCATATTTTATTTAAAGAAAAGATTTGAAGCAATATGGAAACATTTTTAACAATTTGATAGACAGATACTCCGGTACCTAAATTTACTGTTCTCTGTATGTTTGAAATGTTTCCTAATTAAAATTTTTCATAAATAAATTTCACTTGGGCAGCATCAACCAATAAAATTGTTGCATACTTATGATTTTAAAAGACAGAATATAGAAATAAAATATTAGAACCCAGAAGGAACATTATAGCATGTTCAAACCGTCTCCCCTTAATTTTCAGATATAAAACTTAGGCTTAGAGAGGTGAAGTTTGTTCATTAATTCAACAAATATGGATTAAGCACACTTCATGCCAGGCTCTGTCCCAGGTTCCAGGGAACATGCAGTATTCCTTATCCTAAGGGGATTGGTTTAAAGGAAGCACTGACATGAAATAAATTATTATTATTTTGGGTATGCCTATGGCATGGAAAGTTCCTGGGCCAAGGATTGAACCTGTGCCACAACAGTAACCAGAACCACAGTAGTGACAACACCAGATCCTTAATCTACTAAGCCACCAGGGAACTCCAATTATTCCTAAAATTGTGACATATGTTCTGAAAAAAAGGCAGAGTGAAGCATGGCAAAATATGGAGCTTACTTAGTTTAGGAGGGTCAGAAAACATCCCTGAAAAAAAATGATTTTTAACAGGCAACATGGAGAGAAGCTCACATTTCCTTACTTCTGGAAATTGAATATTTTTACAACTTCATCATACTCTAATGACTGAGTTTCCATAGAAAACCAAACTGACATTTTAAAACAAGGACTTGGTTCTATGCTTCTATTACTGAGTCACCTGTTTCAAGGCATTTTTAGTATAAGATACTGTTGTCAAGCTTTTCTTAGAAAGTTAGATCAGGAAAAGCTTAGAGATCATTTGGTTCAGCTACTTCAGTTACAGAGGAGGAATCCAAGAGGAATTGATTCCAGAGAGGAAATGACACTTGCTCAAAAATACTCAGGAGTAAGGTCCGTCTTGACACACACATCAATGTTCTTCTCCATGCACCATGCGGGCCGTGCTCACTGTATGAGGCCAAAGGGTAACAGGTGTAGTTGGTAGCAGAGTGAATTTACATAAATGCAATATGATTAGCAAGTATAAAGCTCGGGGGTCATCTAAACTATAAAATAAGATCACCAATTTCCTGTGGGATTACAAGGATATTCCATACTTCTTTTTGACCCAATATTACATCCCTTTCAGTTCTGTAAATAAATGTGTCTAGGTATTGAGATTTTTTTCTTCCTTCATCTGTAATCATATTCTTAGAATGAGATCTTGAACAACAGAATGACATCAAATGCCCACCAGTTGTTTTTAGAACCAATTCTAGTCCATCAGGTCCTAGGTCTGATAAGTCAGTAGTGGATGGTACTAAGCTTTGTACATATTTAGGTAAGACTGCATGTCAACTCGTGGCTCTTCAAATTGTGCAAATCTCAGTGTAATATCAGAAAATGACATACCGTGACAGGGAAGAAAAAAGAAAAGAAAGCGCATGTTAATGAAAATAATTTACTTCTAGTGATGGAAATAAATGACCTCTCAAAAGAAGGCATGGATTTCAAACATTCACTCACTGAGGGATTTAGGGCAACTCATGGGATCTCCCTGAACCCTGAGCCAGTTATCCACAGAGGGAAAATGAGGAAGCTCTGTTATATGATCTATAATGTTTCTTCTATTTTGACTATTTTACTATCTGGGCAAATCTGGTACAGACACCCGTTGGCAGGTTCACACTGGCAAGGTGACTCTTTAAAAAGAATGTGGACGAGTTGCTGCCATGGCTCAGCAGTTAATGAACCCAACTAGGATCCATGAGGATTCAGCCTTGCTGACTGGGTCAAGGATCCGGCATTGTGGTGAGCTGTGGTGTAGGACATGGCTGGGATCTGGTATTACTGCAGCTGGGGCAGAGGACAACAGCTGCAGCTCCAATTGGACCCCTAGCCTGGGAACCTCCATAGGCCACAAGTGCGGCGCTAAAAAGAAAAAAAAAAGAATATAGAAAACAAAGTGTTGATAATCTTTCTGATTCCTGATAAGAAATATCTGAAAAGTAGGAATCAATGTATGTACTTATGCATATATATGCAGATTCAAGAGTGTTTATTCCTAGGGAGTACAGCCTACAAGCAAGAAGTAAGAGCCAAATCTTGGGATGGGCTCAGCCAAATTTCCTCTTACACAGTCTTGAACATCCACACAAAGTATTTCTACAGTTGTATGGGAAAGAGGTACCTCAAAACTAACACGTGAACTAAACCCTTTCTTGCTATACAATATCCCTGACAAAATGCAAAAGTAAGCTTTGCCTAAGTTTTGTTTTGTTTTGGAAGGGAGGAGACGAGGTTTGGCATACTGAGGAGTGAGCTGCTCAAAGCCAAATATCATGTTCAAATAAAATAACCCCAGGGGATTTTAGAAAACAAGAGTAAATTCAGCTCCTTTACTAATAATATGTTGCAAAGAGAAGGGGAAAAAAAGCATTCCAGTAACTACGACCCCACCGTCACCACCTGCCTCAGTCGACATACTATATTACACGCTCTTGGCTGCCAGACTGGTAATTCAGTATCACAATGCATAGAGATGCCAGCAAATAGCAGCACACACCTGCATAATTTTTTTAACAGCTCTCTTTCCTAAAGGTGCAACAAAGACCCTTCCTCCTGACTCCATCAAACAAAACAAAACAAAACAAACTTTACTCTTTCAAACAGTCCCGAAAAAATGCCATACTATATGAAAATCCAATGCAAGGCTACCTTGACCCACAATTTTCCAAGAATATGGCTGGAATAAACTTCTGCAGAATAAAGAAATCAATAATTATGTAACTCACCTGACTACTCAATCTATCATCAAGAGAAGCGATTGCATAAAGTAGTGCCAATGCCATCCTGATGCTACAATGACAGCTTCTAGATAAATCCTCATCTAGCATGCTATCATGCTAAAAGGAGCTGTTTTAATATTTCTTTAATGTAATACTATGCACATTATGACCTATTGGCCATTAGCATATAAAACTAAATACAGCTGAGGCACATTGAGACTCAGCATAAATTACCTACTCTGAGGATGGCTGCATCATAAAGAGAAAGCAAAACCTAAGCTAATGCTTAAATACATCAGTAGCACTTCTGGCCATCTGCATGAATTTGGGTTGATTAAAATAAAATTTCAAAAAATAATGACATTTACAAATAATCTAAAAGACAACCACCATTCACTAATTGGAAATGCTAGGTGCACTTCTAGTTTGTAGTTTTTTTTTTTTTTTTCCAGAGAGTTCAAAGAATACAAGAGGTGAAAGGTGAGATCTGTACCATCTTAAATAACCTAAAATATTTGACAAAAAAAAAAAGGCAACCTTAAAAGCTGTCACAACTCCATTCGTCCAAGCTCAGCAATCATCGAGGACAAAACCTGTCTTAATTTAGAGCAATCCCCATTCAGTGACTTAATTTTTCTTTCCTAAACTATATTCTTGAGAAATGTGAAATTAAGCCCTTTTATAAGAGCAAGAGGGTGATATAATAGTTGCAATAGGTAGGAAAGACAATAATACAAAACAAATGGGGTATTCAGAGAGGACAAAATTAAGTTCTGACAATTGACTTGGCAGGGGGAAAGGTTAATAAAGGGGAGAGATGAGATGCTTGCAAATAAAAACATAAGGGTCAAAACATAATTTCTGATCAGGATACTTTGGAAAATTAATGATAAATATCCAATTCTCTAAAATGCAGAAAGAGTCTTAGCTAGAAAGAGCTAGACATAGCTTCATTATGAGCTGCTTGGAATATACTGAATAACCTGATCACATCTAATTATATGAGCTAATCATATGTTATACTCTGGATTTATTCTCTACAAATAAACCCCCTTGAGAAACTTTATAAACTTCACATCTAGGAAAAGAGGCTTTAAAAAAAGTTGTTTAAAAAATTAAGAAGTGGCCATTTCAAAGGTTTTAGTGAAGTAAATACACTCTAAACAAATGTCAGGCTAGTGTCTCATGATGGCTCTAATAGAGGGTGCACCGAAAACACAAAGAGGGAGTAAACGTAGGCATAAAGTTTGAGGGTGGCTTGGGGGGTGTTCCCTTGAGAAGCCAAGTTTAAAAGGTTAGGTGGAAAACCAGAATTTCATTCAAAAGGCAACTAATTATCCCTCCTGTGACTAGACTGCTGTTTCACCCATCTCCTGGCCTTTCTGAACTGCATGTGTATAATGGGGCAGTAACACTGCCTGGAGAATGGTGGACAAGAGGTCAAGAGTACGGGACTCTGTTCCTCCCCCTGCACAAGGACTTCCTGCATCATCTTTGACAATCAATTGCCACTCCAACTTCTTCATTCAGAACTAAAGCATCCCACTTAGGACTGAAGCTACTTCAAAGGAAGAGAAATCTGCAAAGTGAGCTTGCAAACAGGTCCCGGACCACCATACCCTACTGGATGTATCCTAATGCTCAGGCAGGAGGAGATCCCCAAATTGGCCCCACTGAGTTGTCTAGGATGGTATTCACTTCTCCTTCCCCGTCTCCCTTTCTGCCGCAGTTGCTGAGCTGCCAGACTTGTACGAATTGTGCTAATAGTTAAAAAAAAAAAAAAAATCCTTCCTCCGAGCACTTTTCTTGATGGCCCCAGCCAAAGGGCCGCCTGTTGCCACCTGTCAGTTGTGGGGATTAATTACCTGCGCTGAGGCTGGGAGCGGCACATTCTTCCTGGGGCCTCGCCCACAAATGTTGACATCCAGCAGGTGGGCTGTCTGCTCCCTGCTTACCGTGAAGATCAGCCGGGAGCCAACGGGGGGCCTGGCTAGTGTGTCCGGGGACACTCAGATTGCACCACAAAGCAGCCTTACCTTGGAGGAGGGCAATGGGCTCTGGGACCTCTCCTGGACAAAGGCAGCATGTTTCCACTGACCTTGGGAAGAGGTAAGGATGAAGGCCGCCAGCCTCATCTTAGCTGCCTGAGGGTATGACTTTGGAAAGCCCATTGGAAAAAGTTGACAGTTTTGATTGGTAATTTTGCAACTAATTTTCCCCAGGAGAATACAATGACCTTTCATTTAGAGTCTCCTGCCAGGGCCACCCTGCTGCCAACCCTGCCTGACCAGTAAGACCATTCACAGTTCCCTTCACAAAGCAGACGCTGGAAGGCATTTGTCAGAGGGACTGGTATACAGCAAGTACTCAATAAATGTTAGCAGATCTTTTCATGTCTCCTGAAGTTGAAACAACCATAATGTTCCTGTGGTGGGACGACTCTCCTGTTATACAGGTGGAGAAGCTGGGGCTCAAATGTTGAAAGTGACACTTCAATAAATGACAGACTAAAGGATGAACTTCAGGGATTTTGTCCTCCTCTCAGTCCTCCTGCAGTCAAGTCTCCTGACTCCCTGTCGTACTCCATGTCCCTCAGTAAAACAAACCTGGATGTTCCCCAGGGATACAGGAAGATACAGTTACTTGTAGAGTGAATATTCTTCTAGCAGGAACCATGGCGGCAGGGAATTCTCACTCTCACCCCACTGGACAAACCTAGCTTAACTCTGCAACACACACACAAGAGAACACACTCAAGAGGAAAAGTCACACCGGAAGTGAGCAATGGGACAGGATTAGACCCTGGGACTCTTAACTGCCAACCCCGTGATTTTTTTTTTTTTTTTTTGCTTTTTAGGGCCACACCCACAGCACATGGAGCTTCCCGGGCTAGGGGTCGAATCAGAGCTACAGCTGCCAGTCTACACCACAGCCACAGCAATGCCAGATCCTTAACCCACTGAGCGAGGCCAGGGATCAAACCCGCAACCTCACAGTTCCTAGTCGGATTGGCTTCTGCTGAGCCACAATGGGAACTCCCCTGTGATCTCTTCATGGTTGAACATTCCTATCTCTTCTGTCCAAGAAGGTGCGATCTAGGTGCATCCGAGAGCCTCCTGGGCACATACTCTGAGTTTTAGCCATCATTTGCCCTTAAGGGAGAGAGAGAGTTTCTTCCTTCCCCCTCAGGGTGACTCATGGTTCCCAATGGCCTGAGTATCTTGGGGCTCCTACATCTGCCATTTCTCTCCCCTCAGGGCCCAAACCTGATGCCCCTGTTCCTTCTTCAGTCCCCAGCTTGGCATATCAACAAGGCAGCCTTGGTCCTGCCTGGAGCTTGGGTCACTGTCCACCAGGAATGTGTCCTGGTCCAGGACAAGGCCCAAACTAGCAGGTGTTCCTCCCTGGTGGCTGTCCTTCTTTACCCCCTATATGCTAGGGTTATTGTTTATACTTCCACACACACTCTGGTGCTCTCTTTTAAAATGACTCACCGTGTACAGTTCCTAAACCTCTAGTCTCTGCTGAAGCCTGTGTCTTTCTGATGACCAGAAACACACTGAGAACCTACTGATTTTCAGATGCACTTGCAGCCCTATCCATATGTAATGGCCCAGGGACCCTTTGAAAGATACTACCAATCATCCTTGTCCTCTTTTGTTAGATTCATGGCTCGTTTTGGAGTTTCATTTGAAGCCTAAGAGTGAACTTTCTAGTCCGATCATTTTAATATGCTTGGATCTGTGAGATCCTCTTTTTACGGGAAGGCTAGATTGACCAGTCTTATGAGACAAGATGGGAGGATATGCCAGACAACACGGAGGGTAATAGCATCGATTGATTTCCACGAATGACACTGTTACTCACGGGTCCATGGAGTCCTTCAGAGTTTATAGAATATTTTCATACACACTATTCCATTTTATTCTCAGCTAACTCTGTGAGAAAGTCACCTTTATCCTCTTTCTGTCAATGACGAATCAGTAGGTAGACTAGTTTGCTTGCAACAAGACAAGGGTAGAAGGCAAGGTCAATCCTCTAATCTAGGTTTGAACTTCAAATCCAGGGCACCTACAGTACATGCATTCACATCATATGAGGCATTGAATGATGTCTCCCTGTGCATTTATAGACCCCTTGCTATGTTCAACTCACTGTACTACACGCAAGGAGATGACCAAGAGAGGACAATTCCCTACCCTTCAGAACTCACCACTTGGGAAATATCAAGATGTACATAAATATCATTGGCACCAGTAGAATATAAAATAAAGACACAAATATAATGAAACTAAAATAGCAAAGTGTTTTCTGGCTCCAAATCCCAGAAGGCTTTTGAGAGGCCTTGAAAATTTCTTTTTTTCACCTAACAAGGACATAAGGCCAATGAACACTGCAACAAATACCTTCTAAACTCTTACTGTGTGTGCTTACCTTCCCCCATTTCTCTCATTTTCTCCTCTCTCTCTCTTTCTCTCTCTCACACATACACAGTTAAACTGTTTTTGGATCATTGAGCATTTAATGGTGTTTTCTTTTGAGAAGAAATATAAACAACTCAATTCATTCCTGAAACAACTGTGCAGCTTCCAATTTCAGAATGAATTATGACAGTTTTGAAGACTACTGCACAAAAAAGAAAAATTTAAGATCTGTACCCTGCAATGAAACACAACATTTACCATCACTAATGCTCAAATATTCTGAGTCCTGAGGGCTGGTGACACAGCTATAGGAACAGGACCCAAGTTCAAGGTCTATTTAAAAAAAGCTAACATTTATTGACAATGACTTAGTCTAGGCACTTTCCTAAGTGTTCTATGTCTAATATCATCTTCATAGTAAGCTGTGAAGTACCTATTATTACTCTCATCTGCCAGATAAGAGAACAGAGCTTCAGGAAGTTTAAATACATTGCTCAATCTTTTAGTTAGTAAGTGGCAAGGCCAGGTTCAATTCCAGGGCCCCCAGACGGCAGCGCCCTTGGTCCTAGTCCACATAGAACAGTTCAGGATACTAGGGAAGCAAGAGTCTGACCCCCTGCAAAACCCTGTGTAGGCAGCCAGGTGATGCAGCCAGCCTGAACCTCTCATCTCAAAGAGAGAGATGATGACACCACCCTCCATAAGCCAGTTGTAAGGGTTTAAATGGGGGAAACCCTCAGTGTCCACAGCCCAGAGCTGGGTCACAGGTAAATGCTTGATGGATAGTGGCTGTCATCATATCATTGTGTTTAGTCTCAGCAGTAATTTTCACTGTGTAGCTTTACTGCTAGACCAGCAACCAGCAAAGTTATTTTAGTGACACAAAGGATTTTCAAAACAAATTTCTAAAGAGTCATCTTTGACTCAAGTCCTAGCTAAAGTATGGGAGATATGTTTATGAGGGCAATCAGGAAACACAGACAAGAAAGCAGAGACAGAAAGACGAAAAAATCAGAAGGCCGGTTTTATCACTGCAATTGAAATCTCATTGCTAAGGTTCTTCACTCCTTTCTAAGTTTCCCAAGGATGCATCGAGTTTTATTATTTCTTCTGTGCCAGGGACCAGTTTCTCTTCTTGGGCTTGTACCTACAATATTTAAACTGCAATCCCACGGCCCATGGCCCTGTCCTTCTGACAGGAACTAAATCAGATTAGCCAAGAGTTTTAAATCATCTCATGAAAGAAAACCAACAATAATTGTTGAGAATCATTGTTACTCTGATATATTAGAGCTTTCATTCCTTTCACTTCAGAGAAATGGAGGACCAGGTGTAACTACAATAGGATTTTAAAATGAGGGAAATGAGTAGTAAATGGATTTCAAAACATAAACAGCAGCCATGCTTTCTGATCTCCGACTTACTATATTTTCATTACCCTTTTCTCCATGTGCTCTATCTAATGAACTGGTGAAGAGAATTTAAGAGACTACGGTTCCTTCAATGGCAGCTGTCCCTAAATTTCTAAGTAAATAACAATAAGACAAATTTCTTTCAAGGCTATACCATCTTATAGGCAAATCACTGAGTTTCTTTATTCCAGGTAAATACAGGAAGTCAGCATGCTGAAATACTGAGATCCTAGGTGTATTGTTAGGATATTGCCAAAAAGGAAAGGTGTAACTTAATAAATTAGATCAGATTTGCTGTTTAATACCTTTAATCCAAGCCTTAAACTTTTGCTCTCCTCCTTCTTTTTAAAGAAATCCCCAGGAACTAAAATAACTTGGAGACGTCTATGTCCATGGTTGATAACAAGGGACTGTGTGGGCCACCCGTGCGTATGTGTCTGTGTTGGCTGGAGGTGGGGGTAGGAGGTGGCGAGTGGGGAGAGATTTAAACAAACCTTTCCCTCTCCTTGCAACACCTCTTAAAAGCTTATCGTAATGTTACTTCCTACTTCTTGATAGTTCATCTGCTGAAGGTGGAAACATGCTTCATCTTGCTTGCTCCTTCTGCATTCTTTATGAACTTAATATTCTAATTAGCCCCGATGGGGAAAAGAATGCACCCTAACTGTCTTAGTTATGCCTTAGATTTGCACAGTCTATCTATTAAAATATTTTAGAACTAACAAGACAAATACAAGAATAAACCTTTTAAGAGCAGCTGCCCTCAACAACAAATTTGAAACCTTACCAGAAAGGAAAAGAGAGGAAAGAAACAGGACACTTACAAATTAAAAAAAAAAAAAAAAAAAGAAGGAAGAAAGGAAGGCAGGGAGGGAGGGGAAACAGAGGGTGGAAGGGAGGATGGAGAAAGGAAAGGAGGGAAGAAAGGAGCTCCAAGAGGCTGTGGAGGACAGTGTGACAGCTTAGGTTGTATTTAACGTCACGTGTAAATTTCAATCACCTCACTAAAGCTTAACTCAGTACAGTAAGAGGGATAAACCACTTCATTTCTTTTCTGTCTACAGAAATTCCCAGGCCAGGGATCGAACCTGTGCCACAGCAGTGACCTAGACTGATGCATTGACAATGTTGGTTCCTTAACCTGGTGAACCACACGGGAACTCCCAAAACATCATTTCTACTTAAGGAATTGTTTGAGTCTAGAATAGAACTGCCAGATATAATTCAGCACACCCAGTTAAAGTTTAACTTCAAAACCAATGCATCATTTGTTTAGCATAAGTACATCCCAGGAATTGCATGGAACATACTCATGCTAAATTTTTTTATTTATCTGAAATTCATATTTAACTGGACATCTTGGACTTTTTCTTTATTTGGTGAAATCTGGCAACCCTAGATGGGAGGAATCTATAGAAGTTTTCTTAAATTTTTATCATTGAACTTTTCAAATATATTGAACCCCATTATCTGTCACCCACCTTCCACAGTTATTAACACCCTACTAATCTTATTTCAGGATGGAGGAGATTTTGACTGGCAGGAATGAGGGAAGAGAAGGAGGCATATCTTGGACAGAAGGGACAGCAGGAGACTAGGTATGAATGTCAGAAAACAACAATCATTTTCTGATGCCCGACTGTGGGGCAGAGTATAGATTCAGAATCCCAGCATACTGTGAGGAACACAATCCCCACAGAGGCAGAAGACCTGTGTACCAAATTAGTGTGTGATCTCAAGAGAAGTTACATAACCCTTCGGTTGAGAAGTGTGGTTAATACCCACTAACTTGACGGGTTGGTTGTAAGGATTAAATGTGATAATATACACATATGTATGAGTTGAAAAACAGAAAGCATTTTACAAACAGAAAGGGATTATTGTTATTAGTGGGAGATTGGGCCAGAAAAGAACACTTTGATCAGAGCATGGCATGCTCAGAGGTCAGTGTGCAGTCACCAACTACAGGCCATCAAGGGTCCCTGATCTGAGCTGTGTGTTACCAAGATCTCTCTGAATGACCCTGAAGAGGAAGAGCTGCGAGGGTGCCAAGTGCACCTGCTGAGTGAACCAGGGGCACACAGGCTTGCTGTGGGACAGAGACACTGTGAGTAGGTATGAGAGATATTGTCAGAACTATTACCAGCAAGATGGCATTGACTCTAACACTTGGGGGGTGGGGGGGGGGAACGGATGAGATGAGAGATGTGGCACACCCTGGCTAACTGACATCACTTTCTCTATAGGTCACAGGGCAAAACTCTTTGGTTGGTTCAACCTAATCCTTTCCAATGGCCTGCTAGCCCCGATGCTAGAAGGTATTTTCTAAATAATCCCATTTCCCTTGGGTGAAACCTGCCATTAATAAATGCTGATGACACTTGCAGGCCTCTAACACTTTGGGCACATTCAATTTCCTATTATACATCAACTGACATAAGAAAATCCACTCTTAAAAGAGGGATTCCTGACATTCTATCTCCTCAGAAGAACCAAATTAAGAAAACAAAAAAAATCTCTTGTTCCAAAATTGACATTTTCCAGAATGTGGAATATGGAGTGAGAAATCTTTTGCAAATAGCAAGTCCTCATGAAAAGAAATCACTATCCAGTCAATCAAAGAAATGTGCATTCTGAGTACTTCCTTCAAGATAGATCTGCTGACAGTAACATCTGACTAGTAAGCCAAATCTTCCCTAACCTGCTTCTATAAAATATCTAACAATGGTTGAAACCAGATCTGCTCTGGTTGCAAGCAAACAGCTGCTAAGAGAATGGGGACTAAGCATGCAGTATTGCTTTGCTTTCCGTATGCTCATTATTTCTGAAACATCAGGTGGCTGGTATACATATACCATAGTCAATATTTCCACTCATTTTTATCTTACTGATCACCTGATTCATTTCCAATTGGGACTTAGAAAAAAAATGCAAAAAGTATTCCTAATTAGAGACCAAGGGGAGAGAGAGTGGGCTTGTTTTAAAAGCCTTCGTAACCTACATTTTATTCTTCCCTCTCTTAGTTTGTCAGCATTAGGAGTCGAAGTTTATCAAATTTAATCAACCATTGGTAATCTTTCAAACTATATATGTCACCCTATATGCAGCTTTCTAAGTTATACAGAATCTGAGAATGCAAAGCTCAAAGGAATTTAACTTATAAACCCTATAACTCCACATGTGTAGGATCACAATCTGGGCATGAGAATGGACTCCACCAAGGTCACAGTGAATCAGGGATGTATCAGATTCAGAACTCAGGGTTTCTTTCCCAAGGACTCCCTTCATGGGACCAGACCACCATCTCTATCCCAATCAAGATTAAAATAGTTTAAAATGCATGATTCAGTTCTCAGTTCTCAAAGTTTTGAAAATTTTGTATCCTTCAACAAGCTTAGCAAAAAAAAAAAAAAAAACCAAAAAAAAACAAATTTATGAAATCAACATATAATTATTACATTTGAACAAAATGTCAAAATACACATGACTCCCTGCCCCCTCCCCCTGCCCAAATGACACATCCTAAGCAGAGATTTAGGAATTATGCTTCCAGTGGGGGTGGGGGTGGGGGGGAGCGGGTTTGTTTGGTCTGTTTGGCGCACCAAACTCTCTCATCAAACCAGTTGGATTATGGTCTTAATCACTACCATACATGAAAGCAACCTATAAATTCAGGAACCTCCAGCCCAAGTGCTAGAAAGAATCTGCTCTGTGGGAACAGCAGCAGGGCAATCGGCAACACATGTGCATGGAAAGTACACACAATAAATGGTCTTTGATTTTTGTTGCTTTTCAGCAGAAATCTCTAGTGGAAAATTCTTGATTTATACTACCAGCAACAGGACGAACCCCATCAATTTAAATGGCACAGAACATACCTCCCCCACTCCTTTAATAACAAATGGGTAAGCATAAGAATCTATGTTTTCCAAAGAGAAAATGCATAAATTCCTCCAAATCTCTCCTCTCCAAAATTTGAAAAAAAAAAAAAAAAAAAAAGAATCTGTCAGACTATCAAAGCATTGTCAGTGCCAGTAAAACACATCATTAAGGTGAGTAATTTTCCTGTTTACTTCAAACACTTTTTTTCCCAAACTCAAACCTGGGCAGGTCTGATCAGGTAAGGCTTTGGAACGAGTAAAAGCGTCCCTGATTTCTACATAAACGCTGCAGGCCATGGGCAAGAACAAGTCTCAACTGAGCACTCCACAGTAGTCAAGCTTCCCGGCGCCTCCGGTCTTGTCTCCCTCATTCCTTACAAGTATCGTCATGTCTCCTAACCTTCCAAAATCTGTTTTATCTGTAGCACACAGGCACACATGCGCACATGTATCCCACCTGTGTTCTTCCTTTTACCTGTAATTAATATACACATATACATTCTAAACAAAAGTTATAACACTATTTCCTGTGCATCTTTCAAAATAAACTCTCTTCCACTTGAGTTCACGGGTTCTTCCTATGAAGAGAAATGGCAGAATGCAAAAACTTATTCTTTTCTAATTACTTAAACTGCTCTGATTTTGAAATCCAGTGGAACAGAGACCTAATTTTCTTTTCTTTTTTAAGGGAAAGAGGAACGATCTTCTTTTTAAGATCTACCTTTTATGCAAATACATCTACTATGTAGTTTGTGTTTTCCTCCTTAAAATAAAAAGAAATTAGAGAAAATTGCTGTCTTTGAGGTGTAATTAATTTTCCAGTGTGGCTTACTTATAAGGAGACAGGAAGCTGGAGTTAGGAGTTCTGTTCCAGATCTATTTTGTCTACGTGGACATATCAGTAGATCTTGAGTTGATTTCCCAGTCTATAAAATAGAGCATTAAAAAAAAAAAGTCCCTAGATCACAAGGATATTGTGAGTTCCACTGTTTGCAAAGCACTTTGCATTCTTTGGGTGAGAGGTGCTGGGCTTATTATGAAGACACTGCACTTACATAATCTTAAACATGCTCACAAATTGGGAAGGTAGTTTTCAAGCCAAAGGGACAATTTTTTTTTTCCACTTAGAGATTAACTTATTTGCATACTGGTCCGACATTCTTGTTTTCTCCTGTTTATTCACCCTCTTTTATTCTTGATGTCATCACTCCTACTTTCTCCCACCATGCTTTGTTTGAGGCAGAACAGGGAAATGGAAAGGAAATTAAATTACGATACAGAGCTTAACTTGAGTGGAAGCTCACACTGCTTTTCTACCCCAAGGGTAGGGAGGTGGGAGCAAAGTAAAGGAATCAGGACTGAAGGAGGGAGGGTGTTAGTAAATCCGAGCCCAATTACTATTGACCAATAGAGAATAAGGGAAGATGCAGCTCTCCTTTGCCCTTGCTTTATCTCATTAGAGGTCCTTAACTTCCGGTGCACAAAAATGACAACTAGAGAACAGTAACAGACATAAAATATTAAAAGCCAAGATACTAGCAGGGAGGACCCTTCATTCAGGGGTCATTCATTCCTGGATTGACAGTACAGCTTTACTATTTATTTGCTAATGACTTTAGGCCTAGAGAGGTATGTAATTCTGCATCTGTAAAACGTGAATATCACTCACCTACCTTGCAGAATTCTTGTATGGATCAGTTACCATACGATCAGAGTACCTCGTGTTACCTATGGCCTGATGCTCAATAAATGGTAACTAGCAATTTTACCTCCACCATCTAAATTTTGGAGTTGGTCATCAGTTACCAACTCCTGACTGCAAGCATAACTGACCATACTGCCAGAGGTAAAATTTTAAGTCAAACATTATGTTTTATTAGACAAGGAAAGAAGAAGCGAACAGGTTTTTGTTTTACCCTCCCATTCTCAGTCATTACCATAACTTTCAGTTTTAGCTGGTACACTCTCTCCAGCCCCAGCTACCCCACCTGAGCTACCTACTCAGGAAAGCTGGTTTTGAGCAACTTTCTTCGATTCAGGACACTGGTTCTAACAGCTGTCCATCTGCCAGTTCCTGGGGCTGACTATAAAAAAGAGTAGTCTAGCCCACCAAACCCTATTCAGAGGATACAGTTAACTTTCATGTCTTCTAGCAGCCAGTCACTTAGGAAAACCCACAGAGAAAAAGAAATTAGAATGATCACATTGTCTGAAGATTCATTTCTCCTAATGAGGACATGAGAGCTTTTATAGCACACGGAATTTCAAGACAAACATTAAAATGCAAGCCCCATAGGTTGTAAATTAGAACTTACTACTTTATCAGTTGAATACCCTCTTCTTTAATTACAGTGCTCTTGTAATAGGGGAATAAAATTAGGAAAGGGGAGGGGGCTCAAACAATGCAGATTAGGAAGGGACTTGCACTGCTATTTTAACAGGAGCATAGGACCAGGATACAGGGTCTGAAAGCCACCACCTAGTAGCCTGGAGTCTTAGGCTCTTCATTTCACCTGTGAACTTCCACGTCCTCACCCTGCACCAGAAGATGAGGATAACACACTGAACTTGAAGTGTTGTTGTGAAGGTCACATTGTGCAAATGAAGTTAATCCATACATTAGAAATATATAAATTAAATCATCACTTAAAAAATAATTTAAGAAATACCCTCAAAGCAAAGTTACACTTTCTGCATACTTAAACTATCCTCTGCATCAGATTTATATTTAAGCCAACTGATTGGGAAGAACTAACAATTAAAAATGACTAATCAGAGTTCCCATCGTGGCTCAGGGGTTAACAAATCTGGCTAGCATTCATGAGGATGTAGCCTTGCTCATGGGTTAACGATCCGGCATTGCTGTGAGCTGTGGTGTAGGTCTCAGACGCAGCTTGGATCCCACATTGCTGTGGCTATGGTATAGGCCAGCAGCTGCAGCTCCAATTTGACCCCTAGCTGGGAATCGCCATATGCCTTGTGTATGTGGCTCTAAAAAGACAAAAACAAACAAACAAACAAACCAAAAAGACAAAAAAACCCAAAAACAAATGAACAAAAGACTAATCAATTCAAGCGGAAATATTTAAAAAAGAGGAGTTTCCGTTGTGGCTCAGTGGTTAACGAATCCAACTAGTAACGATGAGGTTGTGGGTTCAATCCCTGGCCTTGCTCGGTGGGTTAAGGATCTGGTGTTGCCATGAGCTGTCGTGTAGGTCGCAGATGTGGCTTGAATCCTGTGTGGCTGTGGTGTAGACCAGTGGCTACAGCTCCGATTCGACCCCTAGCCTGGGAACCTCCATATGCCGCAGATGCAGCCCTAAAAAGACAAAAAAAAAAAAAAAGAAAAAATCCAAAAAAGAACTCAAAAGCCAAGAAACCTCAAGCAGTAGACTGAAATAATTATCTTCCACAAGAAAATGACAAGGATCGTTGTGGTGGTGATGGTGGTCAGAGATAGAACAGGCCTGTTCTCTCTTAACTACACTCTGAATCCCTACTGGTTTTCTTTTCAGAGGAAGTTTTCAATGGCACTGGAAAGAGAAACCACAGACAACAGAAAGCAAGGCTTTTCCTCTGAGTTAGCACTTCAGGCCTATGTCATCTAGAAAAAGATGAACTCTGTTTTTTGCATTTCCTCAGTGCTGCAAAAGGACAATTGCACAGAATGGTTTAAGCCTTATAGAGTTCTACATGATTGTTTTGTGTTTCCATTTCTTCAGACCTTAAAAGTGATGTTCACTCCACTTTTACACCGTCACACCTTTGTTCCAATAATATTTACTGAATGTGCACATGCTCTCCTACCCCTTCAATGCCAAGAAAACAATGCTTTTTCTTGTGATGCATATTAATTTGGTTCTTTTATTATAATTCTAAACCTTCAATTGTCTTTCCAGCCAAAAAGCTATGAATTCTAGATAGAGACCTTACCTGATCCATCACTCATGTGGTAAGCATGACAACAACAAAAAAGAACAACCTTGCATGGTTTGCAAAGGGAAATGACACATATAAAACAGGCAAATAAAAATATATTTGAGATTAATAAATATATCACTGAAGTCTGTGATACAAACTCACCATTAGCAGAGAAAAGATGCTAGAGGAGACAGGTTGGGGCGTGGGGAGATGGGCTACGGATTTGGGATAGAAATGACATAAAATTGAGTTGTGATGATTGCTGTACAACTATAAATGTAATTCACTGAGTTAAAAAAAAAGATGCTAATGATTTCAAAGCCTGCCACTAAACCACAAGTTTTTCACTCCAATAAAATGAATGCTGATATCCAATTTCTAGATGGTTTCATAAGTTTTTTAAATTTTATCAAATAAACCTTATCTTTAACCCTTGCCATGAAAATGAGGGTTACAATAAATCAAATTGAAAGTAGATTTTTTTTTTACATTGTTTTTTTTTTTCAGACCCAGGAATTATCTATCCTTTGTATCAGGAACCTATGACAGACTGATAAAAGGGTGTATCTTAACTATAACTTATAAAGGTCTAGCTTTATTCACCAATCAGATTCTCTTTGTCAGATCTAACATGTGAACTCCAAATATACTGAGCTGTCCTGTGTCAATAATAGTTAAATACTCTCTCACTAAAGCCTCCTCCCACATCCTATTCTAATCCCAGCAAAGGGCCACTGGCCTTTCTTTTCAGACTCCAAGAAAATGAAGGTTGACAGTATACCTAATACTTAATTAGTACTAGAACCTCCCAAATTGTATAAAGAATCATTACATATCAGGTGAGATATACCTATGTAATGAGTACAGATTTGCCCCCCAAAAATGTCTGATCTTGGTTGAAAAAAGTTAAGGCTACATTTTGGTTTGCTAATGAAAGGATTAAAAGGGCAGCTATTTGAAGAAAACTGTCAGAAGAGCACAGAGATCACTGACACTGAATTTAGTTAAGAAAGGCAATGAACTAATTTTCAAAGCAGTTGTTGCAAACACTGTCCAGCTGCAGCTTTAATACATGCACCCTCCTCTAAGAGCTTCCATTCCCTCCCTTAATATCTGAGCCAAATAACTACATGAAGGAGAAGGGGAAGAAGATTCTCCAAAACTTGTTTGCATGGATCTAGCTTTCAGAATGAATGCTTAAAGTTCTTAATCACATTATATTTAGTACCAATTTAGAGCACTCTCGGTAGTATACTTTTCAGAAACAGTATGTTCCAGGGACTAAAACAGGAAAAAACATTTAATTCATTTCCTGATTCTTCTTTTCAGATGCTTGGGTGTCTAGGCAGGTAATTTACAATGTCTTTCTTTTGGCCCAGTTCCTATAGATAGATTTTGAAATACCGTATCTGTCAAGAAAAGTTTGAATCCTTCTTTGGGTGCCAGTAAAAATTTTAAGTAGTTATTTTTTGTTTGTTTGAACAGTAAATATCCTTTGTCACACATTCGTCTCTAACATTCAGCAAAAAGGAATGGAGAGATTTTATAATTCACTTCACTGAACTGAGTTGAGGGCTAACTCCAGGTCAAAGTACATCTTTCCAGTTATTGATTTTGTAAAGTAGAACTGTTTTGTTTTGTTTTGGCACAGCATGTTTTTTTTTTTTTTTCTTTTTCATTATACACTGAACTGAAGTAAAAGATGCTTCCATTTCTGTGGGCTATGGTTAGATATATTATTTTTACCCAGTAAAAGCATTTTACCAGAAAGTATTAATTCTTATATTTAGGATAAGAAATACAAAGAAGGATTAAAGATTTCTTTCAATATTTTTTTTTTTTCCATAAATAAGGAAACTGAAGCCCAAAGCAGTAAGACGGCCTGGCCAAAGCCATCAAGCCAGTCACTGGCTTCCTAGCCAGAGCTCATCCTTCTTCAATCAATAAAACTTCCTCCCAGACACTTCCAGGGCAAGGCAGAACCAGAAAGAACAGAAGGTGTTTCTTTCTCTGGCCAACAATAGACATCTGTAGGATGAACAGCCAAGAGGAATCCTAAGAGAAGAAAGTAAAAGCATAACCCCCAAAATTCCCCGACACTTGAGGACTATATCCTTTGACTTGTTTGTTACTGTAGCCCTGATAAGAAGTAGCTCTAAAAAAACTGCAGGAAATGCTACAATATTAGGACTCAAAACAACCCCAATCACCAGGAAGTGGGTTTCTGTCTCTGGAATATACACTGCAAATCCACTCCTAACCGCACACTCACCTTCACTTCCCCCATCTTATCTCTTATCTGAACTATTGCAACAGCCTCCCTGCCTTTGGTCTTCCCACCTCCACCCCATTGCCAGTTATCTTCCTCTAGTACAATATGATGTCATTCCCCCTACTCAAAGCCCTTCCAAGTCTCCTCCATGCCTGCAAGATGGGAGTCAAATCCCTTAGGATGATTCAGAGGCCCTCTCCATCTGGCTCTGTGAACTTCTCTACAGCCTCATTTCCTGCTCCTCAGCCATTCCTCCAAATATTGTGTGGTCCGGAGATGCCAGACCCTTTCCTACCCCTAGACTTACACAGCATGGTTGTGTCTCCATGCCTTCACTTACCTGGATCCTCTACCTGAAATGTCCTCTTTTTCTCCATAGTGAGACCCAGCTCATCCTGGGAGAGCCAATTTTAAATGTTAAGTCCTCTGTGAAGCTGGACAAATCTGTCCGTTTCCTGTACTGCATCACACTTTGCTCAGACAAGGATATCATCTGACAAATATTTGCTGAAACCCATTATATGTGCCAGCACTGAGATAACAGAGATGAAAAGACCAGGTTACTGCGTCTGAGTTCACAGGGTAATGGTGAGACAGCCATGCTGTACACTGGGATTCTGAATATATGCACAAAATGTAATGAACATAAGAGAAGGAACTCCTGAGTAAGTGTGTATGTTGCCGGGGAGCGGGGTGGGGGTGGGGGGTCCGGGGGAGGGGAGGGTGCATGGCAAAGGAAGGCTTCCTGGACAATTAAGGCTTTCAGTGAGTTTTAAAGGCTGAGTAGGAGTCTGCCTGGCAGACAAGGAGGGTGGTAAGTAGGGGGACATTCCAGACAGATTATAGCACCTGTCACACTGAATTACAGCTTGGTTTATCAGTTTGCCCTGATAGACTGTGAGCCTTTTGAAGAAGGGCTAACTTACCTATGAACAGAGTGACCCTACAGCATCGAGCTCTAGCAGTAACTAGCATGGTCTGCGCAGGAACTGCTCAGCTGCAGCACCGGCCTGTGGGCTCCCACCCTGCCCTCCCCACAACCTACAAGAAAGACTGTTTACACCTACAAGAGGAGGAAATTGAGCCTCAGAGGGGTCTAGTCCCTCGCTTACTTGTAAGCTGTGGAGCTATGCCTGCTTTTCTTCCAAGGGTGCATTCTGGTGCTCAAGGAAATGCACTTTGAAATGGAAGGTGTGCTTCAGTGGATTGCAGCAACCAAGACTTAATGGGGTGGTGGGGGGAGTTCTTCAACTTAGCTTCAATGATGGTGCCTGCATGAATGTGCGTATAGTAAAAAACAGGCAAAGCATCGAGTGGGGAAATCCTCTAACAGCCCTGATAAGTGTACACTTGGTCACTCCAGTTTGGGTGGGTAGTAATTCTGAAGCTTCTGAGAAGGTAAAAATTTAAATAGTTCAATAAAAAATACGGAATACCATCTTTTTCATGTAATTACTGAGATTCCCACATAGCTGGTATTTTTTGCAACCTACTGATAAAGAGTCCTTCTTATCTGTGTATGAGGATATTTCACTCAAATCCTTACTACTATACAGTTCCTTTGGACTATATTTTCTCAGTATTTCTCTTGTGTGTCTCGACATGATAAGAAAAGTTAAAAACAGAAAAATGAAAAATAGTTAAAATGAAAAATATACATGGTCTCATTTCCCATGAGACCTACTGTTAATATTTTAGGGTCCATAAAATCATTTTTTAAAGTATATATGAACAGAAGGGAAATTAAGTTTCTGAATGTGTAATCATGTCTCTTCTAAGAAACTGCTCAAATATAATCAACCCAGATTCACTTTAAGCGACAAAATGCTTCTGAATTTTCTAAGATAGAACAATGCTTGTCCTTGCCACACACAATACTTACAGATGCCTCAGAAAGCTTGAAAAGATCTGGGGAAAAAAACTTTCACTATACTAACTTCCCTTCTAGAAGCACAAAGGATTCATTTTATTTTAAAAAGTCACTAAACTTTGGAAGTTTTGGAAATTTCCTTACCATTTTTTGTTATCATTTCCTATCCCTTTTTTCCTTTTTTTTTTTCTTTTGCCTTTTTCACCACTGTAGCTTATATCTCTGACAGAATGAAAGAATGAGGAAAAGGAGGAAAACAGGAAGAACAGTCCTTCTTGTGGACTCTGAATATTTGTTAAAAATTACAGCACATACCCTCAACCTTCTTTCCAAAAGATACGTCAAGTAGATCACTGCCATAAAACCTGACTACTTTTTAAAGCACACAGATTTAAGAAGGTACATATGTCGTGCCTATTAAAACAACAAAACAAAAACAAAACACAAGTATGCTTCTCCCTATGCAACAGGATATTTTTTATGCATGCACATACTATATATGATCTGTATATGATAAAGACAAAGGACAGGATGGGTAGAGACAATGAAAAATTCTATTGTTTAAGTGATATTGATAGCATTTAGGCTTATGCTTACACCCCCCATTACTGATTTATTTTCTTCCCCCTTTCTTTTCTTTTTCCTTTTTCTTTTCTTTTTTTTTTTTTTTTCCGCTTTTTAGGGCCACACCTGCAGCATAGGGAAGTTCCCAGGCTAGGAGTTGAATTGAAGCTGTAGCTGCCAGCCTATACCACAGCCACAGCCATAGCAACACCAGATACAAGCCACATCTGTGACCTATACCACAGCTCATGGCAATGCCAGATCTTTAACCCACTGAAAGAGGCCAGGGATCAAACCCGCATCTTCATGGATACTAGTCAGGCCTCACTAACACCAAGCCACAAAAGGAACTTCCTCTTCTTCCTTTCTGTTATTTTCTTTTGGATCAAGTTTTGAGCCATATCTCTAAGTAGTTGAGAGCAAATATTCAGGTGCTCCTCTCATGATTTTTGGCACAAAATCTCTTACCATGGACATTAAAAAAATTTAGAAAGCACAATTTCTTTGTGCCTATTGGATTAACAATTAGATTTATGACCTATTCTTGAGAGTCCTAATATTTTTACGTCACTTTATACTGACAGCTATTCTTATAACATTTAGCTCAATGTTGGCGCTGCCCATACACTACGAGGGTAAATATTTGAACCACCAGGCTATTAACACGCATACTTGTTATGCGAAGGAAGAACATTTTAAGGGGAAATCCTCTAAAAGTTTGTAAATCTTTTTAAAAATTAGACATGTTTGAACAGGCAATAAAACACAAACAAGTCTTGGCCCTATCTCATGCAGAAATGGGTTGGTTACAGATGCTTTCCTGCAAGCTACATCTTGCCTATTACAAGAACATTCATCTCCTAAGCACATCATTTCACCCACTTTGCCTGAAGCCAAACAAAGCGCACACACAAAATGACAGGATCTGTAACAATATTATTACTGACGCTTAAAGAAACTCTTACACTTATTCTGCATCCATAGAGAGGAGAGGAACCAAACATCTGATTTCCAAAATACCACTTTCTGACGACTGTTCAGTCTGCCTTCCCCCTCTGCGAGCTAATGACAGTAGGAGAATCTGACCTGGGTCTTCGTTCTTCTCACCTACACAATGGAGGCAGGGCCAGCACTGACTCACGAAACTAGAGACATTAGCTCATGGCAATGATTCAGTCATGAGAATTCTGACAGACCAGGGCCTCGCCCCTCAATGGTACTTCAAGGGGGAAATCAATCCCTGGAAGGGATGGCTTATGACTGAGGCACAGATGTTACTGTGTCTGTTGTGGAGTGCGGTGAGAAAGGGCCGTGCTGTCTGTGTGACAGCAGCCACCCTAATGAGAAAAGAAGTGTCTCCACAGGGAGGCCTCCGCAGCACACCCAGAGCCTTACGAGAGGATCCTCATCTCCCATCACCAGCTCCTCCATCAGTCCAGGAGAAGAGGGTGGGTTCTAGTCTATGGACTACTTGGGTTTCTCCTTGGGGAGATGGGAAAGGCAGAAGGGCAGAAAGGTTCAAGTGTTTGGGAACTAATAGGCTTTCAACTGTTATTACCAGGGGTGAGAGAGAACATCAGGAAGTTTTGAAATAGGCTGGATAAGAATCAGCTCATTCAACCAATACCTTTTGCTTAGAGCTCAGGTGAAAAAATGCGAATGTTAATTTTGCAATACAGGAAGTCATGCCTTTCCTGCAGCCTCTATCCCAAGGCAGTCTTCGCAGTTTGCATGAGGACAGACTTCTGAGTTTACAAACTACTTTCACCTCATTATCTCACTTGATCCTCACAACAACCCCTGAGAGTAGGTGTCATTATATTTGTTTTACAGATAAGAAAACGGACGCACCAGGGAGGTTAAGCGCTAGAAAATGGCGGCCTCCCCTAAACCTTTAGGAATGGATCTCCTCTAGTAGGGTAGTTAATCACTTCAGCTCCTTCCCTGGCTCTCCAGTCCTCCTCCCTGCATTCCTAGGGAGCCTCTGGAAGCTGTGACTTCAGCAGCTGCCTCTTACCCTCTCTTGTTTCTGTCCTGCCCACATCAATGAACTGTGTCACCAGTGAGTGTTCAGCCTGCCATCTTGCGTCCTCATTACTGTGGCATTTTCCAAGTCATTTCCCTTCCTCCAGGCTCCCTCCAAACCACCTCCATACATTGACAGATTAATGGGTTTTATCTACGGAGTATGATAGTTCCTGTGCTTAAGAAGTACTGAGCGTCAGGACACTGCCCGTGGGATATATAGAGTCCAAAGACCTTAAACTACATAGGCTGGCCCCATCCTACCTTTTCAGCCTTAACTTTTTCTGTTTCCTATCCACCACCACAGCTTCAGGCAGAATAGCAGAGTTGCTGTCACCAGAGGAGCAGAGCAGGCTGCCCTCTGTGTTTTTGCTTCAGCTTCTACCACTGCCTCACTGGAAAGTCTACTCTCTTCCCCACTTAACCAACTGCCTGGTCAATTGCTGTCCTCTTCTTTCTTTCCAGCACAAGAGCCTTGTCTTCTAGATGTACAGAATTTTTAATTCAAAGGGTACTTCAGAGGCCACTTGATTCATTCTCTCATCTAAAACTTGAGGCAAGGGTCCCATTTCTGCCTTGACTGACTCCAGGGGCTGAGCCCTAACTACCACTGGAGGCAGTACATTCCAGCCTCACAGAACCCTGACCATTCTTCCCTCTGAGCTGGAATTTGCTACCCACAGTGACTTCCTCCTTTTTGTAATAATTTTGTGCCTTCTGGGACCATCCCAACAAGTCTAGAATGTGGTTGGTTTCAGAAAAACTAGCAAGAAAAAAAGAGCTCTGCACTACTGATAAACAAGATCACCCTTTCAGAGCACGATCCTTGTTCTTTTGGGGTTGAAGCTGTAAAACTAAATACCCCCCCCCACTCCACCCCGTGCTCTCTCCTGGAACAAAGTGATTTATCTCATAATTGTGCCTCTTAAATGGTTAAGATACTTGTACATCAGAAATATACATGGCAGTGTGCCTGAGTATTAATTCAAATCGGCAAGATAAATATTACTCATCTTCCTGGAATTTTAATTGTAAAGATCTTTTTTTTCCCTAATGAGGAAAAATACTTATATTTAAATGTATATTTATATTAAAGTATAAAATTTAAATACAATTTACAGAAAAAGAACCAAATTATATATATATATATGAGTACCCTAGGCAGACATTAATTTCTCCCTACTCCTAACTGTAATAAAAGTGTTAAAGTGCTGTTCTAATATATCACTTCCGCCACCACACCATGGAAGGCTATGCACCAGAGGCTGGAATTACTCCATGGCTTGGATTCTCTATTTCAGGTCCTGATGAATCTATGAGGAGGATAGGTTTGGTCTAAATTCTAATCCTAAATTTATGATCCATTCTAATAATACATCACCATTTACCAGACACTGTTATGTACTCTTTATTCATAATACCTAATTTTACCAATCATCCTTCTACCTAATAAGGTCTTATCCCCATTTTAGGGTTAAAGAAGTTGCCCTGGAGACAGGGTCTTGCCCAAGGCCATACAGATAGAGAGCTGTGGAATTCAACCCCAGGTCTATCTGACCACCAAGCCCAAATTCTTTCCACTCACCACTCTGCCTCCTTAGGCACTTTTGCTGGTTCTTTAGTAAAAGAGCCACAGTCCCTGCTTTTAGGGAAAGGCAAAGCTGTGCTGGATGGCTAAGAACAAAGACAGACCACAACATTTGTAACATTCAGTCTTACAAGGCAACTAAAACAGGTATACTGTAAGTATCTCTCATATTTTATAAGATTATATATTTAATATTACATCTTATTGTAATTTAGCTGTTGCAAGAAGATGTTCACTTTAAATCAGGGACTCTACAGAGAAATGATCATTCCTAGTCTGCTTAAAGGTTTCAAATTACTGTTATTATTTAGGTTTCTGAGGCCTAAATTCTCATGTCAAACAAATTAAGAGAGCAATACGTTAGGAGTTAATCGATGCCCCATAACCGTATGTTCAAGTGACAACCTCAAAACAAATTTTCAAACCAGCTAAAAAAAGAAAAATCTGTTAACTTAGGAACGCTCATGAGCAAGTTTTAGAAGGATAACCTTTCTCACTGTTCACATAACAGTGTGAGCAGTACCCAGGCATAAAATATCCATGCTAATCCCTCCCCTTCTAATTAACTTTGACCAGAAGCATTCTCCACGTGCTGAGCACAACTGACACTTGGTCTTTATTAAGACCAAAAGATATCCAAGTAGCAAAAGATATCCAAGTAAAAAAATATATCCAAGTAGCTCTGGTCATTTCTTTGCATATTTGGGTAATCACTAAGATCTTCAAAGGCAAACAGCATGGATATGAGAATTAAACCTAAGCTCTGGGAAGTTTGGTTGTATTCTGAGTCAGTGGGAAAGAAAATTTAGATTCACAAGTAATTATAATTAAAGAATACTTCTAACATGTAGAAAGAACATATAAAATTTAAAAATGCTTCTACATGAAAAAACTATTTCAATTACATTATGGCATTAACTAAAGAGCTAAACCTCACATCTATCAAAGTAAAACCATCATTACTATCATGGGAAAAGGGACTTAAAATTTTATTGCTTAACTTTATTTTACTAAAACACAAGCAGATAATTACAGAGATTTTCTTTCCTGGAAATTTCAAAGCATTTTAGAAAAGTACATAGAATTATACACTTACCATATATTTATTGACTAAGATGATCTAGTATTGGGCATATTTTCAAGTAAATGCAAGGTTCTCAAAAAGGAATAAGACTTGTTAGGTAAAAGAAAGTAAGAAGTCCCCTTCCCTCTTGCTTTTCTGAAATAGCTTAGTCAGCTCTCCTAAAACGACAACTAAAGAAAATAAGAAGTATGTTCTCATACGTCAAAGCAAAAACATTCAGAAGAAAATACAGAATGCAGTAACTGAGGAAGTAAAGATTGAATCTGAACATTTCATTTGAATCGGTTTGGCCCTTTTCCTCAAAGTAGAAATCCATGTAATAAAAAGGAAAAAACAAAACAAAACAAAAAAAAAACACTGTCAGAGACACAAAAGTGTCCTAGAAAAGATCAACTCACATATTTGAGGTGTACACATTATTCTTTTAGGGAGGGATTCATTCTCTATTTTCTAACAAACCATTTCACCTCCTCTCTTCTGTTCTACTTTTTGATTATCCTCTCCCTATTTCCCCTCCCAATCCAAAAGTACCTAAAAGGTCTCTTACATTTGGGTAGAGGTTGAGAGAAGAGTCTATAAGAACTTAAAAAAAAAAGACTTCCCAGCACAATTCTCATACCTTTTAACACCTATGTCTAAAGTATATTATAACTGAAAACTGTGGAGTGCTAGGCGAGAAATAAATTCTGAAATAGGAATATATTATAGAAATTTATACAAATAGCTACATATTTAATTGCCTCATGAGTAGGAAAGTAGACAGGAAAAAGTGTATATCCCCTTCTGGTTGTGCTGCTGAGACATTTTCTTTTCTTTAGATCTCAAGTCCCCAGTCACTTGTCATCCCAACTTTTATACCAAAAAGTTCATTGATGAGTTACTATTTTTTAAATTATATGATGGTTCTCAGATATAAAATATAAATAGCTACAAAACATGTCTTTGTTACAATTATATACAAAAGTGTAAGCTGCGTCTTTGAAGATAAACATAAAATATAATTCATTACCAGTGAATATCATGAAAGAACAATATAAGCCTGAAGGATGTGTTATCCATGGTAACTCTTAGAGTTTGATGATTTTTTTTTTTTTTGGACCAGTTAAAACAGTTCTTTGCCAAGTATCTTTGTAAACTTGAAGAGAATAAAGTTAGACTAAAGCATTTTAAGAGTGTGTATTTATGCATAATTTCAACATATTTTAGGCATGGGGATATGCAAAGGAATAAGAGGGTACTTATCTCTGTGGGTTAGTTCAATGAAGGAGTTATTAATTATCACAACAGGATACATTTCTTATGTATTCATTCTAACTGTTCAAGTATAGAGAAAGTTACTCCAAATTTGTATTACTTTCTATTTTACCTATTGGTTAGTCTGTTTTACCTGATTATCAACTAAACACCATTTCCCAAAGGGCTTCCCGGCTAATTCCATTGTTTTGTACAGCAAGGCTGAAAGAGTGAGTGTAAGCGATCAGCTTGAATAGATGTTTAGAGGCAAACACCCTTGGTCTAATACACAATTTGTCACCTCAAAGACCTCTGCTATCAATCTTCAAGGTTAAGGAACCGAACTCTCTACATTAGCACTCTCAGCCCTTCTTATAACTACCTGATTTGGGGGACATTTTATTCTTTCAAGACTGCTCCAATTTGGAGAATGTGGTGGCAGGCAGAGATAAAAAACACACACCAAAATTCTATTTTCAAATTCAAATGGATGCAGTTTTTCTTTTGTTTTTCCTTAGAAGCAAAATCCATAAAAATATCTTTTATAATTGGTCCAATGTCTTAAACAATGGTCTACACTACAGAAAACTTTTGGAATATAATTCTTGGCAAAAGGAATACATTTTGGAGATATTCATTCTAATTACTCTGGAGAAAATGTTGAGAAATATGGGCTTCTCCAAGCACTACATATCAAATGCATCAAATTTTAGTCTGTCAAATGTTAATTTGTGTTTTATTATAATAGTATATCAGCTTTAGATAAGTTTATAAAAATAACTGTTAAGATTTTATAGGTAAACTTAATATGCATATGTCAAGGCACAAAAGACATTTAAGCAAATTTTACAGGACTTTGAGAATCATTTTGCTATTTTAAACTATTATTGTATCTTATAGGATTCTGCTTTTATGACATACAGTTAATCATATCTATGACTTACTTGATGACAGTTCCTTGGTCAGAAATATAATCCATAATTATAAAGTTGTTCTTATGGGAAAATAAAATTTTCTTTTCCAAGAAGATGAGGTAAAAAGAAAAAAAAAAAGGAAAGGCAATTTATATCATTTAAAGTATGGCTCTATATTCATAAATATGAAAATCTCAAATTAACACACAGAGCAGAGGGAAAAAATAGTAAAGTGGAGAGAGAAAAAAGGATATCTTTGAAGCCCAAAATACTTACTATAGATTAACTTCTTTGATACTCAACAACAGTAACATTATTTGTATTTATATAACTATGTGTATTTATTTTTCCATTTTAAAGAAAAAATATTTTTTTCCTCTAATGACTTAGTCAAAATGATCACAATTTAAAACTCTGTTACTGGTTTGCTGAAATATTACCAATAAAACAGTGAGACTCTAGGAGTTCTCGTCCTGGCTCAGAGGAAAGGAATCTGAGCAGCATCCATGAGGATGCAGGTTCAATCCCTGGCCTTGCTCAGTGGGTTAAGGATCTGGCATTGCTGTAAGCTGTGGTGTAGGTCACAGATGCAGCTCAGATCTCATGTTGCTGTGGTTGTAGGCCAGTGGCTACAGCTCTGATTAGACTCCTAGCCTAAGAACCTCCATATGCCATGGGTACAGTCCTAAAAAGACAAAAACAAACAAAAAGTGAGACTCTAAGAAAAAAGTATCTGATTAACAGTTACAGAATCCAATTAAAATATCACTCTAAGAAGAGATTATTGGAGTTCTTGTCACGGCACAGTGGAAACGAATACAACTAGGAACCACAAAGTTTCAGGTTTGATCCCTGGCCTTGCTCGCTCAGTGGGTTAAGGATCTGGCATTGCCATGAGTTGTGGTGTAGGTTGGATCCTGCATTGCCATGGCTGTGGTATAGGTCAGCAGCTGTAGCTCCGACTAGACCCTTAGCCTGGGAACCTCCATATGTCACAGATGCAGCCCTAAAAAGACAAAAAAAAAAAAAAGAGAGAGAGAGATTATTTTACATTAGAAAATATGTATACATATATTTTCATCCCACATTCATTTCTAGGGACTTAGAGATCTATATTGTTTCATTTCATGTCTGCTTATTAATGGCAAACATGGAGTTTCCGTCATGGCTCAGCAGGTTAAGAACCTGATTAGTATCCATGAAGATGCTGGTTCAATCCCTGGCCTTGCTCAGTGGGTTAAAGGATCTAGCACTGCCATGAGCTGTGGTTGTAGGTTGCTGGGGTGGCTCAGATCTGGCGTTGCTGTGGCTGTGGTTGTGGTGTAGGCTGGTAGCTGGAGCTCCAATTCAACTCCCAGCCCAGGAACTTCCATATGCCGTAGGTGCAGCCCTAAAAATAAATGAATAAATGAATAAATAAACGAATAAATGGTAAACCTCAAAAGACTGCCTGAATTGTAAGCATGATGTGGTGCTCATGCAGGTAAATCTAAAGACGAAAATACAGGATAAGATAAGAACACACTGTGTTTTCAGAGCTTCACCTCGCAGGCTCCCGAAGTAGTTCATAAACTTTAACGAAATCTCCTAGCTATCCTTCCAAGTAAGTATCACAATATCCATTTAACAAATAGGCACAGACAGAATCACTTGCCCCAGATCACACAGCCTGTCAGTAGATACCCACAAGCTGTCCTTCTGAGTTCTGTGTTCTACTTAATGAGCCACACTCTTCAGGAGTTTGTCAGATGATTTTTCAAATTTAAATGAGGATCCTTAAGTTAAACAATTATGATTCTCCTTATTTAATACAACTTGGAAACCACTCAAAAAAAAGTCTTTTGAAATGGTGCTCTCATCTTATATCCGTTTTATTTTATATAAGATGGAGTGTGGATGATACTGGTTAAATAGCATTAAAAGTAAAACAAAAATGCAAACTAAAGGAGTAACCCACAAAAGAACACCTATTTGATGAACTTGAAGATGTAGAACTAACTCTACATAAAACAAATGGAAGTTACCATGCAATTCTTCAGACCCTTCTAATACAGTAACAAGGTGGCAAATTACACTGTTTTGCTTTTTTTCACTAAGAGATCATGAGTCTTCGTTATTAGATCCAAACTAAAATGAAAAGGCTAATTCTATCTGTAAAGTGAGAATCTCTCCCTAATCTACCTCACAATACATTAGATCTAGGCTCTCTGGCTATTCTCAATTTCCTTTAAACTTCAGCTGAGGGGACCCTGATAATGAGGTCGCAATTTTTAGTAAAACTCATGGAAGAGTCTGTTTCACAAATACTACATATCACTTACATGTGGTATCTAAAACGTGGCACAATGAACCTATCTACAAAACAGAAACAAGACTCAGAGACTAAAGAAAGGACTTGTGATTGCGGAGGGTGGGGGGAGTGGTGAGGGAGTGGGATGGAGGGGGAGTTTGAGGTTAGTAGATGCAAACTGTTACACTTAGAATAGATTAACACTGAGGTCCTACTGTACAGCACAGGGAACTCTTTCCAGTCTCTTGGGACAGACCATAATGGAAGATAATATGGGAAAAAGAATGTGTGTGTATATATATATATATATACCTATATATATATATATATATGTGTGTGTGTGTGTGTGTGTGTGTGTCTATGTGTGTGTGTGTCAGGTATGTATGACTGGGTCACTATGCTGTACAGAAGAAATTAACACAATGCTGTAAATCCATTATACTCTAAGTAAAAAAAAAAAAAAAAAAGGCCATGGAAGAGACGTCTGCTAAGATCAGTACCGTTAGGCCCCTGTGTGCCTAATTCTAGTTACTCCACAAACTATCCCATGTCTACAGAACATCTGCAGGGCTTCAATGAGTTTTAAAGATTCTCCTTGTATTCCACAGGAACCTTTTCTTTAATCTCAAAAAATTAGAAGTTGTTGGGCAGAAAGCTACGTTATCTCAAGTCTCCTGGCTACAGAGACCTAATAGAGATACTGATCCTACTGATGTAAAACCATGAGGATTTATTTCTTGCACAGTTGCTTTTACTCATGACATGACAGCTGATTGCTACATACCTTTCATGAGAAAAATCCATCTGCCCTTCTCCACCAGAGGGGGCGGGGACACTTACACGACTTGGTCACACTATGGAAATGGCTAATATGGGGGAATGCAAACATGAGAAGGTGTAAAGCTCACATATGGGAAAGCACCGGGACCAGTAAATGGCACACATCATTCAGGGCTGATCTGGAGGCACCTCTGTCAAACTTAATGATACACAGTATTTTTCTTGAGCCATTAATAAAATACTATGATATTATTCTCTGTTTATTTTTTATTTATTTTTATTTTTTGTCTTTTTAGGTCTGCACCCGAGGCACATGGAGGTTCCCAGGCTAGGGGTTGAATTAGAGCCTATGCCAGAACCACATGGGATCCGAGCCAAGCCTGTGACCCTACACCACAGCTCATGGCAATGCTGGATCCTTAACCCACTAAGCAAGGCCAGGGACAGAACCTGCAACCTCATGGTTCCTAGTCAGATTCATTTCCACTGCACCACGATGGGAACTCCTATTCTCTGTTTATATCTCAATCTTCTGGTTACTTTTGCTCTGGCACACTCTCTATGTGCCAACTAAAAATCAGGCAGCAATTGCTAAGCTGAGAAAACTAATCTGAAGCCCTTTAAATTTCACTGTCCTTTTCTGAGGACAGCTTTGGCCAATTTTAGAGAGTTATGGAGTCCCATAAATCCTCTGATTAAAAAAAACCAAACAAACAACTAAGATTCTTTTTTTATGCCAAGGATCCATTATTGCACATTATTATACTTTCATAAAATAAAATGTTATAGGAATGCGATGGTAGGGAAACAAATTGAGAAAGATCTGCTTTGATGATGTAGTGCTCAGTTTATTGCAGGAAGGGATTAATCTATACAACTTTTGAAAGGAACAGAGAATTATTATTTCCTAATCGAATACTGCTGGCTCTAGTCTCCAGTTATTTTATTTAAACTTTAATTATCATCCCTTGTCACTGTTAAGTAAACCACAAGGATGACGTTCAGTCAGACTATTGTTTTGTTTGGTCTGGTTTTCACAACTAAAAAAAATAACAATAATATCATTTAAAGATCTGGAAATACTGCATGCAAATTGAGGTTTCTAGATGCTCTTGAAAATTTGATCTTTTAACTCCAGTCCTGCCTTCCCCCAGGACACCAGGCTGGAGGTACAAAGCACATACCCCTGTGGACAAGGTAGGGTAGGGCTTATCAGGCCACTGTCCCCATCCTCACCATTTGACTCATTTATCCTATCCCCAGTCCCACAGATACTTGGGTTTTCCACCTCCAAGGTAGTCTATTACTAGTAAAAGCAATTTGTTCAAGAAACAGGCCTGATGTTCTGATTCCTGTTCTTGATAGAAACTGCCATAGTAATTTATTTGTATCATAATCCTCCTCATAATAATTCATCATTCTGGGAAACCAAAGCTACAGAGAAAAAACAAAGTATTGACTGGCTGGTAATACCTACAAAACCAAACTGACCACTATGAATGATAACATAAGTGAAAAAGAAGAGGAAAAGGAAGAGGAGGAAGAAGGGGGGGGGCAAGATTGGAGGAGGAGGAAAAGGAGCAGGACAAAGAATAAGGAAAAAAGGGAGGGCTGCTTTTATTCTTTTTGTAATATAAAAAGAAAGGCAAGCTTAATTAAAATTTGCTGTTTATTTCTTCTTAATCAGTGGTTGGTTCTCGTAACACTACATGCAATAAATAAATATTATTCTTTTTCTTTTAAATAGAAACTCTATGGTACATCCAGTAAATCACTCAGAATAGTGTGGGAGGGCCCTCGACATTAGACTAGATGAAACTGGCTTATCACAAATACATTAGCCTAGAGTTACTTTAAATAACTTAGGGCAAACAGGCTGATTAAGTTATTCTGCTCTGGACTGGCATGATACCCCTGCAGCATGGCTTACAAAGGAAATTCACTTCCGAATCCAAAACCTAGAGTTAAGTAAGTAACATGAACCGTAACTAAGAATCTCCAAGTCCTTTGTTCAGGCCCTTCTTCCTCAATACTCTAAAAACTGAGAAATAGCTTGGGTAACAGTTGACAATGCTCAATGTTATTATTTTCATTGTCATGGGAGGGGCCCAAAAACACACTCCTAGGTGTACCTCCAGAGATTTATAGGACAGCTATGGCAAGAAGTGAAAATAACCTTGTTATGATTAACAAATGGACCCCTGTCAAGAGCCCAGTCTGTCGACTTCTGTCCCTCAGCAATGAAATCTAACAGCCACTCAATTTGAAGACAAGCCCCAGAGTTAAGGCTCCCACACGATGGGAGAAGTGTTTCCTTTGTGTAAGGATGCTAATAAATCATGTTCACCATGGAAAAGTTTGTCTGTACATCATGTCCTTTGACGGGCTATTCTTAAGAGTCCCAGGATTCCAGAGGGCCACGCAATGGGCTGGCTTGCATTAGGTTTCTGCAGAGCTGGCAGCCTTTTTCTGGAAGTCTTACATTACAGGTAACCTGATGACAGGGAGGGTGGGCCACAGGCATGGCATCTCAGCTCGCCTGCCTGTGGAGGAGCCAAGGGGAACGAGCTTGCGAGACCGATATGCTGGGATCAATGAAACTCTCTGGGGGAACTGGCTGTTCCCCTTTCAAATGCCACATCCCTAATCTCTCCACTTGCTCAAGTCAGATGCTTCAAAGCTCTGAACAGAACACGAGGCTAGCATGATTAGGAAAGGCAAAGGAAGAAGGCTCTCCACATCATGGGTGCAGGCAAAAGGCATCAAGCTCACAGGCAGTTAACAATCAAGATCAGAATGGAGAAATACTGCTCGGAAGTGGAAACGTTTCCTTGCACCATGAGATGAAAACAATGTTTTTAAAATATATTTATTAAAGGCCTACTATATGCTGGACATGGTTCTGAGTACTAGGTCAAGGTGTCTGCCCTATAAGACTGTGAAGTCTATAAAAGGAGAATGTCCCAAGAGCAAAAAGTGATATATGTCCAAAGGCCAGGGTCGCTATCTCAGATTGAGCACAACAGAAAAACATTAACCTCAGCATTTTCCCAGGGTTTGCACACGGATAATGCTGTGTGTCATGCATAGGCTGCGGAGAAAACAGGTCTCAAACTGCCAAAGATGTGTGAGGCCGATAATCAAGATATACGTGACCTACATTCGCCAAAACAGCCTTGTCCCTGGAGTCCAGCAAACAAAACTATTTTGCCCCCAGAAGTGGTGTCCTCACCAGTCCTCTCAAAGCCCAACGAGGTGCCATTGAAAGCTTATCTTGTCCTCGCCAGCAACACCAAAAGTATTCCACATCAGTACCTATGATTCTTGTGAATGGCCACAGAATACTCTGTCATGTGCATATGCCACGATTTAGGTAACCAGTTCCCCACTGGTGAGTGTAAGGTTGTCTCCAATACTTTTGCTATCACAGATCCACTGTTATTCTATATTTGACATGGAGAATTTTTTAAAAGACATCCCTATATAAACGAAGGGGCAGATTAAAGATGAGAAATAAATGCTGGAAATCAACATGTTCTAAAAGCTGGAAAAGACCTTTCCTAGTGCTGGCCAGGAGAGCCTGCATCTGTTTGGACAGGCTTAAGGAAGCAGCACAGCTGGCCTGTATAAGTCTGCATATGGAGAGCCTGTTATCATCCTATGCCATTTAGTCATATATTTGAGTAGTGGATAATATCACTGTCCTTTGGGGCTGGAGTATGCACGTTGATAGCCCACAAGCACAAAGAAAAAAAAAAAAAAGAGTCAAAGACATCTTGCTTTGCTTTCTCTCAAATGATTACTTCTTAAGCAATTGAACCCACAACAAAACTATAACAGGTGTTCCCGCTGTGGCCCAGTGAGTAAAGGATCTGGTGGTGTTTCTAGCTGTGGCATAGGTCACAGCTCAGCTTGGATTTGATCCCTGGCCTAGGAACTTCCATATGCCACTGGTGCAGCATAAAAAGGAAAAACAAACAATCAAAAAGTATAATAAACTGGTGAATTCAAATTTAGACAGTAAACACACGTGTGCCTATGACTAGCCTAGTCCTTACACATGGTGTGTAATCATCACCGTAAGGAAAGCAGTGAACTGTAAGGAAAGGGTGAACATCCTCATTTGCCAGGGCAAAAATTGAGGTTTAAAGAGACTGAACTCTTTGGGTAGGTCCCATGGGGTGCTAGTAAGTTTCAGAGTTGAAATCTGCGCCTCAGTTTCTTATCATTTCAAAATTACCTTACTGTCACCTGGTCTATGGCTGATGATTCCCAGCTATAATACTAGACCAGCACTTTATTATATTAACTGGTAGGTCTCTATCACTGGTAGGAATTACACTGCAGAAAGAAGAAGAAAGTCTGAAACTAAGTCCTAGTTTGGGTGTGACTGAATGTGTGTGTGTGTGTGAAGTCGAGAATATGGAAAAATGTCATCGCTCTTCACTTCATTTAATTGGAAGAAGTTTAAAATAAATACCATATTTTGATAGAACTGGAAACACACATTCGTTATTTGAAGAGAAAGCAAAGGAAATATGCATATATACTTTATATTAATTATATTTTGGCAGTAACTCTGAGTAACACCATAAATTAAAAGAGAAAACAACATGAAAGGATGACAAGTGATAAAATGGTACTAACAAGATTTTTATTAAAGAATTACCAGAAGACTGTGCAATAAGTGTGTCCTAATGACAGCTGCTTCTGCTGCTTCCATTTTGTGGGAAGTTCTAAAATACAGGGTTTTATTGTGAAAAATTGTTTGAACATGCACAGATGCCTAAGATAATGTGGCATCGAAATGTCCTCTGTCAGGTGGCTTCACTCGACTCTACACAGGGCCTGGGAGTACCTGCATGTTCCTGTCAATCAAGAGGAAGACAGTCTAGACAAGATGGTGGAGAGACTTGAACTTGAAGGACAGAGGCCTGGGTTTCTCTCCCTCCTTGGCTGGGGATCAGCCAGGTAACCTTTGCTTCTTAAACTTTCTTCTTTCATAAAACTGAAGATAACAGCCTTGGTTCTGAGACTCCAACTAGGATGAATGCATGAGAGACCACTTAAAAACAGGAGATCTGTGCATAAGTGTGAGGATACATAATTTGGCTCGAGGAGTTTGATGCTGCTGTGTATAACACACTGGTGTCCATGGCTAAGAATTTACCCATTTTTGGGTGATCTTAACAGCTCCTCAAACAAGAGTTCAAATGTGCTGAATTCAGAAGAAATGCAGCTGGGCCTAAAATGAGTCTAATTGTGAATAAGAAAGAACATTAATAAAACTATAAATACCACGTGATACACTAGTATGATAGAATGGACATCAAACTCAACCATTCATTTTGTAATACCCACAGCATAAACTGGATAACTGAACAGAAACTCAAGAAAGGCGAACCAGCTTAAATCAAACTCATTTATTAATGGCAGGCAAAAATACCTGATTAGAACCTAAATTCTTCTAAAAACTTTCTGTGTTGATTCATAATATGAGCTCGCTATAAGAAACGAGATTGGGTTTCAGCCTGCTCATCCTCCTCCGAGGCACAGACTAAATGCTAGAAAGATGAAGTGACTTGCCAGAGGACATGTGGATGATCACAAGGAGAGTCCAGGTTTCCTGGCTCCCATCTGGTGCTCTTTCCCGTGCCTACCCCCTTCTGAGGTTTTGCTTTTTTTTTTTTTTTTTTTTTTACCCTCCCACTTATACACACCTACCCAGCCTTCTGACGAGACAACATACTTCTCTGAGATAGGGCTTTGATGGAGGGGGGTTCAGAATTGTGCTAAATCTGAAAGAAGCCTTCAGATCTCTGTATGACGAGGTGGGGATGGAGGGAGGAGGAAAAAAGACTGATGTAATATTGGACCTGCCTCATGTTCCATCTCCACGGTTCTTAAGCCACTTTCCAAAGGAAGTGATTATTCATTTAGTGGCCCCAATACACCCATCATCCGTCAGATTTGCTCACTCCTAATACAGGGAGCTGTGTGTGAGTATGCCAGAAGAGAAACGGTAAGCTCTGAAGATCAGTGATGCTAAACATCTAATCGGTGACCCCTATTCCAAAACACATCAATGCTCCATTTTTAAAATGGTTACTCAAACAGTTCTTTGGCAAAATATTACTTAGATCAACTGATATTTCTTTAAGAGCTCCTACAGATTCTTAAGTTTACTCACCTATAGTGACCACCCCTCCACCATTATTAGTAAAAACAAAAAAAGAGATTAAAGAGTATGATATAACTGATTAAAATAGCCACACACTGAAGAGAGATCAAGTTTTAAGCTAATACGTCTACATTATAGTTGAAGTACAAACCATGACAGAAACACTTTTCAAACCATGAATGGAAAGCACCACAATACATTTTCAGACAATCTGGGGACATCTTGATGTGGAAGAATGAAAGAAAGGATACAATCTAGTCAGGAAAGGTGGCAGTAACAGGACCAGCTACACAGAAGCCTCTGTAACATTAAGAAGGTCACCAAACCCCACATTTCTTCAGCTGTCTTCACTGTAAAATGGGAATTATGAAATTGTCCTACCAAGTTTACAAAGAAGTGAGGTCAAAATGAGGCGACACATGGAATTATGTTGGAATTGAGTGTGCCCCACGCTCACAAACTCTGTACAACTGGAGTAAAGCCTGGATACTGTAATATACAAATAAAAATGCTTTCTAAATAAACCTATTTGCCAAATAAGGAAAAAAAAAAACCCTTTTAAAACAATTCTAAAGCTGCTTCTCAACAAGATGATGGTATCTGGAAGAATTTCTATAAACCATGCAAATGTTAAATTGTTTGACAAACATGTGTTCCACTTTAGTCTTGGGCATTCCTTGATCAACGAATAAAAACCAGTCTTATAGGCCTCTTCCCTTATATTTAGCTTTACTTGTGTTATAATACACTGCAAAGTCAACTGTGAAATAGCATCAAATTCTTACAGATTTTTAATTTTTAAAATATTTGCATGTTTTCTTAGAAATATATATATATATACTTTTTTTAACATTTTTAATCAATGAACTAATTCAGGGCTCTGATATGTAGTTTTGAGGCTTTTGGGGGGATGAGTCTACTGTAATAAATACATATGTATCAATAAATTATGATTTGTATTATAGAACCTACATGTATAAACGAATTTAGCCTTACCTTAATGAATGAGATTTTAATTTCTTTTTACACCATGTTTGTGATTTTATTCATTTTTAAAAAATCACATCTTAACATGGCATTTATTTTTTCAAAATAATGAGACCGGTAACCAGCCTACATTTTGCAGATTGTAAATACATATCCCACAACTATGATATTTCCCACTGGCATAATTTTTCTATTAAAAAAATTGTTTTCATACAAAGGACCTCCCAGCAGCGTGAGGCAGGTAAGACCGCAATAGCTAAAAATGCCAGGAGCCAACCAGAACACAGGATCAGGGCTGTTCCTACCTAATGGCACTTTTTCTCTCTGGTTCAGCGTTAAACACCCAAAACCAAAATGGCCTTGTAGGACAAGGAGAAATATTGTACTATTCAATACGCAGCCCTAAGCCTTGATGGGGGAGAGGTGTTGGGGGTGATGGCGAAGACCTCTGTTCTTAGGGGTCAGGTTCAAGGGCACGCGGGCGCCCGGTGCTCTTACCGTCCAGGTGGCTGACTTGGCGGTGCTGGACTGCTGGAAAGACACGTCAAAGCTGTGCGGCCCCGGGTAGTCGGTGTTGGAAGGGATGGCGGGCGAAGGCGAGAGGGCATCGAAGGTGGAGCTGGGCTGTGCGTAGGGCGAGGGCGCCGTGACGCTGTTCTGGGCGTGGTCTGTGTTGTAGGGGCTGGTGGACGAGGAGCCGTTCTGGATCTGCTGGTCCATGCTGTTCAGGAGCCCCAGGTTCGTGTACTGTGGCTGCGGGACACCCAGAAACCCCAACGTTAGCCATTTAGGCTGCATATCATGGCTCCAAAAAAGGCGTAATTTGGTGCAAGCCTTCTACAGAGTTCAGCCTCAGGTCCATGAAACTTTTACTTTCGAGGGAAAATGACCAACTGATGATACATTGTTCAAAATACCAAAGAAGCCCAAGGCATGTGTTTATGTTTTATAATGACCTGCACTGACCACACAGCTTCACGTGCATACTTTGAAGACAGGGGTCTCGTCAAGAGCCTTTTGAAAATAGCTTATGAGCTTTATTCACCAATTGGGTTAAAAGTATCAGTACTCAGTAGCTGCTTATGAATTCTTTAAAATAAATGAATATCACCTGCTACTCCACTACCTCCTGCTGTCATGATATTCAGAATGAGAAAGACCACTGGATAGATATGTTCTAGAGGAGATTTAAACATCAAATTGTTATTTGCAGAGCAAAATCAGTTGTCCTCCAAATTTCCTTTTAGTCTTATCATTCTAAATTCTGTCTCAGTGTACCAATTCCCCCACCCCTCTTCACCCCTCCCCAGGACTGGGTTCCCCAAGACTGGAGGTGAATGGGTAGCAGAGTGAGGAAGAGACAACTATATATTTTAAAAGGTAACATGCTAGTATACCAACCAAACACAGCCTAATTGTTTATCTGTTCTTTCATTTTCTTTGTAGCAGTTTATTTTCTAAAGCACATGTGTAAGAGAAATATCATCTAGTTATGATTCAAACTCTATATTTGATATAATTCAGAAGTACACTAGTTCATATAACTTGTCTGCCAAATGCTTTTATTTCTTCTAGGAAAACCAGTCCTGAATAGCTATTCAATTGAATATAAGATGTTTATGCAAAGAATGATTTAAATTTTCATTTCCACTGAAAAGAAAAATCTATACTGTATTACTATCAGAGAGAAGAAGCGATTTGCTCAAGCATCGGCTAGTAAGCCAAGCGTAGGGATTTTGAAACCAAATCTTTTGATTCCAAGTCAAGGGGTTTGACTACGCCATCACACCTGTCAGCCTGGTCAGATCACTGAAGTCATTCCCAAGTCAAACTGAACACATTTCCAGAAGGGGCCACCAGCCTCTGGTACAGTCTTCTCTTTATGAAGCCTTCTGACATGGAAGTCTCGTGGTTTCTTTAAGTTGGCAACAGGAAAACAAATCAAAAGCAAAAAGGAGGAAGTCCTGTTGGTACATATTTTATAAAGGAAATGAGGAATCTGGCTTTTTTTTTTTTTTGTCATTTTAGGGCTGCACCAGTGGCAAAGGGATGTTCCCAGGCTAGGGGTTGAGTCTGGCTCTTTAACTGAACTCTGAGTCCCAAAGTAAGTCAGATTATGGAGAACAAACTCACAAAGAAGTTGATGCTTGAAAAGAATTCTAACTTAATTTTAAGTGGAATAAAATTATTTTAATAAACTTTAAATATTTCGTGGGGAGGAGAAAGAACTCTGCCATTCCATTCAGTCCAGAGAACATCCATCTAAATGTTAATGGTCGCATGTCCATTCCATTACATTTATATATTCGCATTCCACGGCTGAATGCCATGTCCCCATTTGCTCTTCAAATAACTATTAATCTCTTTACACTTATCCCCCTGCTGACAACAGCAGCTGTTAGTCTCGCCTTCTCTCCTCTCTGACTTCCACAGCTCCTGTTCCTTCTCCTCTCCTCCACCTTCAGCTTCCCTTCCTGACAGGTGAGGCAAAGTCCAGGTGAGGCAGCCAAGAGAGAAAAAACTAAAACCTGAGGCCCGGATGAAGGCATCCACAGCCGGGGCTGAACTGAAGCTCTTAGGTATCCAAGCCTGAGGCAACAGCCTGGAAAGGGGATTGAAAAGAAATCTTTTGTGTTCAAGTTAAGGGTCAGTATACAAAGCACTACTGAGCGTCCTGCAGGAATCAGATAATGCTCCCACTGGCACGCGCTTCCCTACAGCAGTACAATTAGGGAGGCAGCCGGCCCTGACAAAAGGGACAAAGAAATTCACCAAGCACTTTCTCACAGGCAGTAAAAAGCCTGTTAGGCCAACCCTCTCCTCCTCCTTCTAGCCACACAGAATAGAACTTCAGCTAATTGTGGGCTTGGAGGAGTACAAAGAAACATGGCCCTTTGAATTATTCTTTTTTTCCCAATATAGGTAAAGAGAAAAGTCTGGGGACCAGCTTTAAAAGCCAGTGAGTAAACACTCAGAGCTCCTTGAAGGACTTAAGAGAAATGGAAACTCCGTTTACCTCAGAGGTACAAAGCAGACAGCCCTGGGACAGTAATAAGACTGAACGCATTGGGGGGCACCAAAGAAGCAGAAACGAATTTCGACTCACTGATAAGTGTGGATGGCCGTGTTTTTAAATGTGCTCATTTTTAATCCCACACAGTTTAGGTGAAATATTTTACTTCACAACAACAGGTTTGGCTTCCAAAGCTGATGCCTCAATTTATATAACATAAAGCTGGATTTCTCAGGTTCAGGCAAAGAACTCCTCACTACTCAAGATAAAAATAGGAAAACATATTTCAATGTAAAACTTCTCTCGAATTTTACTTGAAAGGAAAACAAAATTGAGTAGTATACTCAGTTGTCTGTTTTTTCTTCTTTTTTTTTTTAAGCATAAAAATAACACTAACTTTGAATTAACTAGCCTAAAACACAGACAAAAATAAACCCACCAATGTTAGAACTCTATGATTGGAAATCCCCCTGGAGACTTTTCATAGCTTTATTAAAAACTGATGTCATAAAGCTACCATAGGAAATAAGTTAATTTTAAAAGCATTTCGTTAACAACAACCAAAAAAGGTTATTGGCTTATTTCTTTGATTTGAAGAGAGTGGACTTGTTGACAAAGTTAACAATTCGAGGCCAAGGGCAAACTTACATAGCCAAGAAGAACAAGTGTTAAGAAGGCAGGGCTAGCAAAATAATTCACATGGCCCATTGCAAAATGAAAACATAGGATCTCTTGTTCACAAATTATTAAGAGTTTCAAAATGGTGACAGCAGAGCCTTAAGCAAAGCATATGGCCCTCTCATGACTGCACACTTCACAGCCTCTGAAACCAGCTCTGTTCCAGGTTAATGTGAATAATATTTATGTTTTATTTCCTGCTGAAGTGAAGCTGGTGGGATGAAGGAAGCAGTATACTGCCCTTTGTTTACTGTCAGTAGTTTCATAAACACTTAAGGGAGAAATGTGTGTTACACTTGGATGCTGCAGAGATGCCTATTTATAATGAAAAGTAAAATAGTTTCATAAGTTAGAACATGACATTCATAAGTAACAAAAAGTGTCCTGAGAAGAACTCCATATGCCCCTTGTGTTTCTCTTGCAACAAATCTATTAGAACTTGCCAAATGTAATAGGAAGTGGATTGTCCCTGCCTAATCTCAGAGCATCTTGAAGTTGGAATAACCTTAACATACTCTCAGGCACTCAATGCAGTAATGAATGAACAATGTTATATAGCCGCCCTACCATGTCTGAAAGGGGAGACAGTCTTCTTTCCACAAAATATAAAAGGTGAGAATGAACGCAGTTTGTTTGATATCTGTTATAAGCCTAATAAAGTAAGACGATGGGTTTCCTTGGAATCCAAGCAGATGCTTCATTTCCTATGAAATTAATCTGAAATAGAAACTCACCACCCGGACCCTGGAAAATTCTCAATATCTTTAGCTGGAATGTATCCAGCTTCATCACAGTCTAACTGATCTGACCACAGAAAGGATGAACACACCTTGGTCACTGAGACTTAAGCTAGTCCTGGAATGACAGAGCACCCCAGGGGGGTTCTGAAACCTGGAGCTGGTGTGGTAAGTACAGGGATACCCAGGGGCTGAATCACAAACTGCTTGTTTTCACCATTAGGAAAGAGCAGATATAACTCCCATTCCCAAATACATAAAGAGTGTTTTCTTGGGTTTTTTCGTTTGTTTGTTTTTCTCCTCTCATAAGTTCTTTTGCATCCTCATAGCCATCTACAGACTCTGATTCATTTCTTCACTAAATTATCGTTTGGATGACTAGACTCAAAATGGCAATGTGGAAGACAGATTTCTCCTGACGAGTCATTGTTTTGAAAGTGCCCTAAAAATACTATCCCTTAAGCTTCATTTTATTTTTCTTTCCTAGACCACATTGTTTAATGATCTTAAATTCTGAGTATATCCTGGGCCTTAATTTTCTTCTCGTCAGCTCAGCAATAATCTATATCAGTATTTATCACTGTTAACAAAACTTAGTATTGAATACCTGGGTTTAAAACCTACTTAAAGTTTGATGCTAAAAAATAATTTAAATAATTTAGTATCAAAAAAGAATTCTAATCAAGTCATATGACCAGAGTGATGAAACAGGAACACAGATATAATGGGCAATTCTGAAAACCTCTCTCTTCGAATTTATCTATATAAAAGAAATTTTATAAGTTCTCTTTCCTAGATATTACTATCTGCATTAGCTAATTTATGGCAACCTGGCAACAATAACTGATAATATATGGCAAGGGATTAGTAAAAAATGGGAATGAGGGCCATATCAGGCATGGAAGTGGTTACTTTGGGGACATATAAACAATTTATTTACCTCAATTCAATTCAAATGGATCTTTGTCACAGGAAACAATAACGTGCCCAAATTCCATTTGAAAGATATTATATTTATAACCCTTGACTGACTCTTAGAGGAGGCTAGAGAATTAAACATTTTTCAGTACTCCTTTTATTCCTGAGTAGATTCTAATAATGCAGAAGAACTTACACTTGGTGAGGTAGGGGCTAAGGCCAAACTCTGCCACTAATGTGCCATCTACCCCTGGGCAAGGCACTTAAACAACCTGGACCTTAGTTTCCTATAAACTAAAATCTGTCGAAAATTGAGGAGGCTGGTGATCATATGTAAAGGGTGCACCAGTTCTAACATTCTTTTAGGGATGATCCTTCTCATGTACAATGCTATTTAAAAATAATTCCATCAGATTGCTTTCAAAAAGTAAGAGAACTATTTTTTTTTTTTTATACAGATTTGTCAGACCAAACCTACAAACCCAAATTGTTTCAGGCAGCAGCATATATAGTTTCCTCAGCTAATATAACCTTTCACCTCAGGCTCCATGGAGGAGATTTTTGAACACTTTAAAGCCCCTCCTGGGAAAAGAAAACAGTTTTCTTCATGACCCTGGCTTGGCAAAGCAGTCATTCAATTATGCTCTAGCAGACAGTACTACATTTTTATCCCCAAATATTGGCAAGGTAGTGACTTTTCAACAAGCACTGCCTTAGGGAGAAATGCTTGTCATTTTTGTCTTCTACCACCTGCCTCACCTCAAAGAATGATGGTTTGTTTTATGCTAGAATTAAACACAATTGATTTAAAGTGCTCCATTTGAGGTCAGGAAGATATTTGTATTATAATGTCAAGTTAAAGCACCATCTTTCCCTGTTAAGAACTTATTGAGCAGCACATTTTTCTCAAAGCCAGATTTTGTTAGGTATAAAATATTTCCCTTCTGTTGTCTTCCAGATGATCCTAGAAAGTGAGTGTTTGGAGGTAAAATACACTGATACCTTATAATGAACAATATATAAAAATAAAGCATTTAGGTATACAAACCTAAAAAGACAGCCTGCAAAGAGTTTACTAGAACCTAGGATATTTTATGTTATGATGCAAACTGTCAAGATTCCTTTGAGGGCCAAGATTCCATAACTTGGGAGAATTTCCTAAAAGCTCCTGCCAACAAGAGCAGCTTAGACAAATAAATACAAAGTTAGTTAATCAACTGGACAACAGTGTCAACAGATATGACCCGTAATACTTGAAAAACCAGGAAGGGTGAAAGGTAATGAAGTTAAAACTCAATCCAAATATAACTAAATGACAGCTGTGTAGGGTTCAATTAAGGAAAAATAAACTTTAAATTCTATAATTTCATTAGTCCCTTCTAGTATTAAGGACAAACGAACAAAATTATAATCATGAGTATCTCCATGCTAAAAGAAACTGACATCATCATTACATACCAAGGAAGCACTGAGTTAGCAGAAAGCAGAAAGGTATAATTTTAATATTCAATAACTCTTGATCCATATAATAGGATAAAGGATACAGTGTTTCAGTTTCTTTAAAGTGAAGGAGGAGTTACTGATTATAGTTGGATCAAAAATATGTTTGAGGAGAGTCCCCACTGTGGCTAACAATGTGGGGTTGAGGACCCGATGTTGTCTCTGAGGATGTGCGTTTTTGATCCCTGGCCTAGCTCAGTGGGTTAAAGATTCAGCATTGTCCTAAGGTGTGGTGTAGGTTGTAAATGTGGCTTGGATCCAGTGGTGCCATAGCTGCGGCGTCGGCGAGTCGACCCCTAACCTGGGAACTTCCACATGCCGCAGGTGTGGTCATAAAAAAATAAATAAATAATTGAGGAAATTTTCAATCTCAAACAATCCTTGTATTAATAGTCTTTTAAGCAGACAGGATAAAAGAAGAAAGTACATGCTAATGAAGATCTTTAGTGAAGGTTATACCATCTACAAGGAAAGCATACTATTGGTGACTTTAGAAGCTCACCAATAATGCTCTTTAGGTTATTGAAGTGAGTTTAAATATTTAAAAATAATTTCAATAATGTATCTGTCTAGACCATATCAGAAATTATGACTTAAACAATAGAAGCATTAAATGTGATTAACATTTTATCACAGGAGATCACTTTGTTCACCATGATATGAAATTAAAGACATATCAATTTCAGTAAAATAATGGTGACCATCAACATTTAAAAAAAAAATCTGGGGAGTTCTCTTGTGGTGAAGTGGGTTAAGGATCCAGCGTTGTCACTGCAGCAGCTTAGGCCACTGCTGTGGTGTGGATTCAATCCCTGGCCCGGGATCGTCCACAGGCCATGGGTGTGCCCAAAAAAATACCTGATCCCTATTTAGCATCCGTATTCAATCCTCTCCGAAAGGAATATTAGCTGTTACTACTACTATCACCACTACCACTAAGTTCTTTCTGAGTGTATGTTTCTTACCATGTTTAAGTGCTTTGCATATATTTATTCATTTAATCCTCATGAGTTAAGTGGAATTAACTAAGGTTTTATACACATTTTATAGATAAGGAAACAGCTCCACAAGATTAAGAATTCATGGTAGTAAGTGACATAGCTCAAATATGAAACCAGTAGCTCTGGCTTGAGAACCCACTTTCTTAAGTATACTTCATTTAGGGTCACTCAAATTTCTGCCTGGAATTTTTATTAAAGAGCTAACTTAATGAAGAGCATACTTCTTTTGTACCTCAAGAAAATATTTTCCACTCATTAAAGATAGGATATAAAATAACCATTCTTAGACTGTATGTCATTGCAAAGAACTGGAGAGCCAGCTCCTTGGAGCCATCACTGGAAAGCCCCTGATGATGTGATCAGGTCATTCTCACAGTTGAACACCTTGAGCACGTTCCTAATCTCTTAGAATAAAAGCCCCAACTCTTTAAAATGGCCTGTGTCACACTATTTGAAACCTTCCTCTTTGCTCACTAAAGAATGGCATTCCTTCAGTTTTTCAAGGGCAAATTCTTTCATTCCTTTGGTCTTCAAGCCTTTTGCAAGCTGTTTCCCAGTTCATCTTTCAGTTTTGGCTTCAATGTCATGTCCAAGTAGAAGCCTTCCCTGACTGCCCAGATGGGCATTCTTTGTTTCACATTGTAATGGTACTGTAACTTTCTTCTTTGCATCATGTAATTGTACTTAAAATTACTTATCTGTATAAATCCTTTTTAATGCTGGTCCTCTCTATTAGACCATAAATTTGAGAGTCGATATTTGGTTTGCTTAGTGCTGGGTCTTGTATCTAGAAGTGTCTGTGACCCAGCGGACATTCATGAAATACTAAAGAATAAATGCAAAACATTTCAAGATAAAAATCACCTTCAGAAAGTATCTCATTTATTCTATCACAACCAAGTAATGCTTCTTTTTTGGGCTGAAGTAAGTCTGTCTCCAAATCAGATTCACCTCTTTATATAACACTGCCAGGTGAATGTTAACAGTGCATCTCCAAATAATCTCTCTGACTTTTACTTTGTGTGTGGATTTGTTTTGACCGATGAGAACTGGACTTTTAGCTTCAGCTTTTATGGGAACTAGTAGCAGCGTAGCCAGTCCTGTCACTCACAAGGCCATGAGTAATACTTGGTAGCTCACACCTAGATGGGAAGTATATTAATGAGCTTCTACTTCCTTAAGACAAACACATACACATTTTTGTGCCAAGGTAGTGTTTCTTACCTGATGATCTAGATTTTATTTCTCATGCATCTAGGTCAGCAATAAGAATCCAAATCTTTGTGATCATATAATTATTTGCTTCCTATGGATAGTGCTTATTGAGAAGGAGCCACCCAGACTCAAGCTTCACATAAGATGTTAGTTTCTAGTAGACAGGCCACAATGTTGGTCCCTCCCTCTCTAATTTCCATGATTTTCTGCCCAGCTAGCTAGAATTTGGTTTAGAATAATGCCATAATTAAGAGCTTACAATTGTGTGTTTTGAGGAACTGAGACTGTAGTTTATCGGACTTGCAAACCATTTCTTACAAATAGTCTAAATCCATGACTTCATTTCTCAGACTTTATCTCATACACACACACACACACACACACAGGTTACAAATGGAAAACTAAAGCATGAACTAAGGACTATACTATTCTGTCTATTCTATACATAGTACATTCTATACATATTCAAGAACACTGTTTCTTAAGTTCTAATTTGCTTTTGCTTGTCAAGTTCTTTACTGATTGATATATTTTTCATTATATTTGAGATAATTAAAGTTTTCAGTGATTTACTACACTTTGTAATTAGACATGGTGACTTATATATAACATTGAAGTGTTCCTTTAAGATTCATTTTTAACTGCAAAATAAAACTGAAGTTTCCACCTATGCCAAAGACATGCCTTACTTTGAAAAGACACTGATCTATTCATTTCATTCTATTTACCCCATTATGAAAGTAACAATCAATCAGCTTAATAATTACGACAGCTCATTAGTGCCTTATTTGAACAGAAAAAAAAAAAAAAAAGAAGAACCTAGGGCACCATGATTAAGAACAAAATGACTTAAAAGTTTCTCAGACATCCTATAGAAATAATACCATAGAAAATAACATGTGAAAGTGTTTGTAAATCATCAAGCTTCTTTACCCAGGGCAAACTACCCACATCCCTGGTGATGATCGAGAAACATCAGGGGACAAAATGAATCAAGGGAACAGTGTGTCAGCAAGTAAATACTTTTAAAAAGTGACTAAGTGACAGCAAAGCACGATAAAAATCGAATCGGTTCCGTTGTGTGGCCAAAAAAAAAAAAAAAAATCAAACACATTCTCTGTCCTCCTGGGTAATCAATTAAGTGAAAGCAGCACACTTTACACTGTTTACCTTGTTCAAGAACAAGTCAGTCCTTATTCAGGAAACTGCCCTGTCTTTCAAAAATCTTCTTGCTGCTTGAAGTATAATGGAAGTAAATACACGGGATCATTAAAAAAAAGAAAAAAGAAAAAGAAAAGAAAAGAAAGAAAGAAAAAAAAGACTTGCAAGTTATGATTCAGAACATACAGGTGGAGACTAGGCTTTCCAATGTGTGTAGTTGCTTTGCTTTTTGCCTTCTGTACAGATCAGTTGTGAACAGCCCTCTCTGCGGGTATTTACAATATGCCATATTTTTATCTGAAGATAGCGCTTCAAGCAGCAGCAACAGACACATGCCTTCATCACATTCAGGAACATTATTTGGTGACCTCAGGGAGGATACAGAGATAAATACCACTCATCCTCTACCCGATTCTCCCCCTTCCCCACCTGGCAAGGTTTCAGGGGAGAGGCTAGGAGAGAACAGAGGAAGGAACAGAGAAGTACAAGTGTTCACAGGAGATAGGAGTTATTCCGAATGGGGGCTGGGGTGGGGAATCTGGAACATTTTTAAAGGTGAGGCTACCCCCCCAGCAAGACCTAAAAAATTGGAAAGGATTTGGTCTGAAGATAAGTATGTGGAGAGTGGAATACAGAAAGAAGGCAGGAAAAGTACTTGCTCAGAATTCTCACTATTCTGATGTTCAGGCTTTCAAGCACTTTGGGATTATCTATTGAAATAATTTCCCAGGCCTAAGGCTCATTATGGGCTTTCCACTTCATCCAGTGTTACCGTTTCTCTCTGTGCAGATCTCAAAGAGAACTCAACTTCAGTCTGGTGACAGAGTCTCACATGGTCTATTTAAAAGTAATCAAGCCATTCCCCAAACATCTGATGTTGCCCTTTGAGAGGGTAATGGTTTTCCTTTTAATTCTGATTCCATCAATAGCGTGACACTAATCCAGACTGATTTGAGTAAACAGGGCATATTCCCCATTGTCTCTGTGATCTGAGAAAGAATGAACTTGAGAAAGATCACTGCCTGGATTGGAAATGGCCCCTTTGGGTGTTTTGCGCAAGCTTGAAAGGAAAAAGAAAATGCCTGTGCGGAGTTCTTTCCAAGGCAAGCTTACTTTGGGGGTGGTAATGTTCATTGGGGTATTATACTAAACTGCACCTATTAGCGGCTTTAGCACCAATAAGAAAGTAGAACTATTTCTTTTGTAGTGTTTCCAGAAGAGCTGACGAGAGTGTTTCATAAATTTCCGCCTCTGGCAATGCACCACAGCTTGACTCAAAATTCCCTCTTTCAGCTTTTATAAAGAAATCTGCCCCCCCCCCCGCCCCACCCCACCACTTAAGAAACACAGACAAGATGCAGTTCAGATCACAAGTTTTGCATAAGATATTAGTTTACACTCTACACTTGTCCACTGAGATTCCGAAATTGTTTTATTGTTGCCAGTTGTTCTCCTACCTAGAACTAGATACTGAATTTTAAGTTGACTGGTAAACATTATCCAGGGAAATGATGTCAGAATTTACAAGATGGTTCAATTTTACTTTGTCTTTGAAAAAGAAATGAAAACAGAATACATACTGTTAGTCATTATCAAACATGAAATAAATTTATAAATGAGCACTTTCTAAGTTGGGGGGACAGAAAATGGAAAGGAATGCTTTGGGAATAGGAAAGGTGTGCTACACTATCAAACCAAATAAGAACATCAAATGTGGGGAAGTATAAAGTACTGTTTTCTGAGAAGACTTTGCAGACCCTTTTCTGCCAAGGAGGTTGTACAGCAATGTGGTAGTTTGTGGGACCTCACTGTTTCCCCTAACGTTTGTAGAGTTAAAAGCAGAACAAACCACATTTCAGCACCAGCTGTTTTCAAAATTCACTTTATGTTAGTAGAGGATTAGGTTGGTAAGTACAAGAAAGGAAGGTGATACAAACTTAGACCATCCCTTCATATACCATAGAGCCTAGTTCTCCCCCCTACCCTCTCTCTGAGTTTCCTCCCTGGTGAACCTACCCCACCATTATCTCTTTAATTGACTGCATTTTCTTCCTGGGTGAGAAGGAAGTGATGAAGGAGGCTGTAGAAGGAAATGATCTCAATATAAGTAAAGACATGTCTTGCCCAATATTTCTGTTCAAAACTTAAATGAAAATGTGTATCCTTGTCCAAAGTGAAATTTGAAACAAAAATTATGGCAAGGTTTTTTAAAATTTGAGATACCAAGATTTGGACTTTTTATTATTGCTGTTTTTGGTTCAGTTTGGGGGGTTGTTTCTTAAATAATATGTTTATATTTTCCCAATTAGGATTCTCATCTTGAACAAATGTCGTAGTTGGCATATTGTGTCACCCTGAGCTCCAAGATTACTATCTGCTTTTGGAGCAGTGACCAGAGAAGAGAGTTTTCCCATTCTGATTCTAAGATGACTATTTAATAAATAAAGTTAATTCTAATTAACATAGAAAATCAGTCTAGGTTGTGTTCCTAGCTTTGATTAGTTTAAGAACGTAGTTACCATAGAGTGAGACATCTTATCTGTCTCTATAGAGGTCTAAAGAATGGGAATGGGAAACACTCAACTTCGCCCAGACCAAGCAATCATTTGGACTAATTTTTCTTCCTCCCTGCAGGATGACACTTGTCATTCCTAGAGCATGTGGACAAACTTTTGAATCTGACATTTTGAACACTGTCCACGATTTCAGAATATGCATTGGTCCCAGCTCTTAGATAAAAGCACTTACCAGCTATTTGCACTGTTTCTTACAAAAGCTTTCCATTTTGACGTGCATACTACATATAAATCATTATTTAAATCAGCATTCTTCTTTCAAGTTAATATATCATGTTCTTTTGTTTGGTCCTATACAGTTTGTCTTTGCATTTTTATTAATTTTCTACCTTCAACCCAGGATGACCTTCCTTCCTCTTCCCTGCGGCTAAATTCTAGTTCTCAAACTATGTGAAATATTACCTCCATCATGAACAGGTTGACCCATTTCACTGTCTTTGAGAGCCTTTGGTGTCTCTCACCACATTTGGTTTTATACCTGAGTCATTTATGAATACTTTATGTACACACTAGGACTGTGAGTTCTCAGAGGCCAATGACTGCAACTTATTTATTTCTGCTTTCCTGCTGGTGCCCAGCACCAGCACCATGACTGTACTTAACTAGTCCTCAGTAAATTTTGAGTTGCAACGACATGCTTCTTTTCTAAGGGAAATAATCTAAAGGATTTGTGGCTGGGACATCAAAGTCACTGTCTCTAGTTTACAGTCAAATATATACACCACTTTTTTAATGTAGGGTGGGGGTGGAGAAAAGAATGAAACAGTAGGTCTCTTTTTATAGTATGACCATATACTTGATTGTCTAAGTGGAACACCTGGAAAGTAAAAGGGGTGCTATTAATAACTACATTTTGAATAACAGGTATAAATAAGGACAAACCAAGATCAGTGGTTCCCAATTTACCTATGGCAGGAATCACAGCTATGACAAAGAACTATGGGCAGGAATACACAAGTTGCATTAGACTTTAGAAACAATCCATTTCTACCCTTCCAAAGGTTCCAGAGAAGTGATGGATATTCTTGCAAAGCAAGTAGCCAATGTGCAAAGTGGAGAGATGCATTTTTATACATCTAGGCAGTCTTGAACAAAGCCATTTATTCTCCCCAAATGCACCCTAGTTCAGCTCCAAGCACACCATTCTATTGTTTAAAATCCTTTTATGTTTTCATCATCACTTTATTAAATGTATTCTGATGTTCCACGAGCATGTCTACCTTTCCTATCTTACCTTTCTACCTTTTCTTTCTAATTCTGTCATACTTTCAATTCTGCCAGAACTATTTGACATTTCAGAGGACCCCAGTATTAACTCTGCCTATGTGCCTCTGCTGATGCTTTGTTTCCTCACCTGAAATCTTCCTTCCCTCTAATACATCTAAAACTTCAGAAAGTTCTACCTGTCCTTCCAAGTGAAGCTGCATCACACATGTACATGTAGACTTTCATGATCCTCCTGCTGGGGGTACTCTCTCTTTGACCCTTTATATTATCTTGCTCACACATCTCCTATGACACAAAAGGTCTGCCCTGTATTATAACTGTACATATTTGTTTCCCTTATGAACTGCAAATTTATGAGTGTAGGAACCGTTTCTTACTCATTTTTATATTCTATGGACCATCTTCTATGTAACTGAGGCTCAGCAAACATCTATTTTGAAGGAGTAAGTCTTTTTTCTAATCTAAGTTTCTCTTCCTCAATTCTATTCTTCAGGAACATGGACAAACTTCACCATAATTAAAAAGTATAAATGAAAATTATAAAATGTCTATAGAGATAACATGTTAATAAGCTATAGGTCCCTATTTTCTTATGTCTCCAAACTGTGTTCTTAAGAGAAGATCTGGACTAAGATAGATAGCTTAACTCTTAGATCAACTGTTTTACCCCAACACTTCAATCCATTCTCTTCTAGAACCAAAATCTACTACCTCACTTGATATCCTTCATGGGCAACTCGTTCCACTAAATTGACACTAGACAAGATCAATGGATCAATCATCTGACTTTTTTCTCATCATATATTTGAAAGAAAATTCTGATTCCATTGACTTAGAGAAATTTTCATCTTCAAGATAGTAAGACTGTTATAGAAATAATGAAGTTATTTTTTACTGGTATGTCTTTTGGGTCTCTATGTTCAGTTATTTACTGACATAAAACAATTAGAAATTAAAAATGTATTCCACAAACGAAAAAGTTTAATTGCATGATATTCCTAGGAGGGAAGGATTTTTAACCCATCCCCCTCTTTTCTACCAGCACAGGTCCCTCCCAGAGCAATTGCTTGCACCTCAAAGAAAGCTTGGGTACATTTGTGGCAACATATTTTTCCGTGATAAACATTAAAATATCTCATGACCTTAAATATATACTCCCTTAATAGGAATAATATAGAACCTAAATTCTATATATGCTTAGCGTCCAGGAAAATTTTAGCATACTTGGTATTCAGAAAATACGTGTGTTATGATGAAAGCACAACCGATGTTTTTTTGATTGCTATGGTTAACCAGCCATTCATTTATGTCTCCTACTGTACTCTCCACACTCCCGTTTAGGATGACTGCTCTTCTAAAAAACAAAACAAACCAAACATACTTTTTCCTTATCTAGGTAAAGGATAAGTGATTTATTATCACCACTCATTTTTCCAATAGTAGTGAAGTAACGTATGATCTATGATCTGTGATCTAAGGTCTCTTTCTCCCAGTCCCCTCTGGGCTTGAGGGCAACCGATTGTCAAACAAGTAGTGCAATCTAAGACCACAGTGTGGAGGGAAGAACGCAGCCTGGCTGACACCTGAATTAAATCTGCAGCTTCTGCTTCTTACCTACCGTGATTTTTACTTCTGGTGCTAAAAGTCTCAGAGGCACAACACAGAAAAGCTAAAAATAATACATTTATTAACTGCAAAGAGAGAAGCCACTCTCATGACGGGGGAGGGGGTGTGATTCAGCCCTTGGAAGTAGTATAAGGACAGGAAAGACTATTTTCCCTACCAGTGCAGGCCCAGAGGTCAATTAGTTGGCAATGACCCGGACTCAAGAGCTCATACTGCTGCCTCAGCACTTTGCTTTTTACTCTCAACTAGATTTGCACCTCAGTTCTTTGTGGAAACTTTTTTGGAGCACTCACCATGAATCACGAGAGCCCTTTTTAGAATTTTTTCCATCTCTTTTGGTATTCAGCAGAAAAAAGTTGAGAGACTGGGACACCTTTTTACACCTATAGCTCTCTCAACTGCAGAAAGAGAAACCATTAACTTTGATTTATAAAATGAGGCATTTCAGTATGAGCCTTGAAGTCTCCAGTATTGCAACCCATTCACTAAAGTACTTTTCCATGTTCACACAGAAGCCCTCATTCAGATTTTTGTAATAAAATGTCGTCCTTTTAGGGAGGAGATTGGAGAGCTTCTCTCTCTCTCTCTCTCTCTTTCTCTCACACATACACACACACACACACAACCCAGTTCTTTTGACAAGAAAATTGAACTAAAACAATCTGTGAAGAAGGTCCTTTCTTTGGTGCTTCACTATCCAAGTCTGAGACCAATCCCAGAGGCTGGGTCTTTCCAGCCTGTGGCTGGAAGGGTGCTTGCTTGAGGCCTCTTCATTGTAACCCAAGGGTGGAACCTTAAGCTGTGCCTGTTACATCCTGTTCGCCTTTTCCTCCCTTCAGGACCCTTTCCTGTAACGACTTCCCCAAATCCAGCTCTGCTTGCAGGGAAAGAACTGGGAAGTTATGGGAAAGAGGGAAGAAGAGGAACAATGTCCTTATATTGTTTTTAGGTTCTCACTCCAAGAAGTCCCCAGCGAATTAAATCAAAAATTATTTGAAGTCAGTGAACGAGTTATCATTTTCAAATAATTTTCACTCTCACAGGGAGTGACACACCTTTGGATTCTTAATCTACCCATTTTTAAACAGTTTTTCTATGATAGTCATCCATAGCTGTATTGATGGTTACTAATAAACATTATCCAAAGGTGAATGCTAAAACGTTATAACTTTTGTATGAAATTTTCAGATTTTCAGGGCCATGTGGTCCCAGGCATTTCATATACCCAGAGGTTAAAACGGCATTTCCACCAAGGACTAGATATTAAAACTTAACTATATGCAGGAAAGAAAGCTGTTTTTGAGCAAAAGAACGGAAATGAAACTAACACACACGACACACACACTAGCGGAAGAATATAAAAATCCTGACGGAAATTCAGGAAGACACAGGCGGGTAGAGAAATTCCGCCATATTTTTTCATCTCCTCTATGTACATTAACAAGATTTCAAGGGAAAACAGACAGCTACCACTTCTTGAGCACCTGACCACACATAAGCTAAAGTTTTGAAAAACCAGACCATGTAAAGGTATTTTCTTTCACCATGAGGATGTCATACTCCCACATACAGCATGACTCTTTTTGCCTCCATAAATGGCTGTCATTCCTACAAATACCTCTTCTCGCGGCATTCATGCAGTTTTTTTTCTTTTATGAGAAATAATTGATTCTTCACTTTACATCAATTTTGTACTGTTCTAAAACCAACTTTTGTTTCTACCCTTCTACAAACTTAGACACCCATAGATCCAATCCTGCCTATAAATGTGCATGAAATAGTTCATGAATACACACTGAGATGATATAACCGACGTATCTTTTTTTTTTTTAATGATTAAAACAGAACGACATTGAAGAGAAACAAGATAATCTTCAAAGTTACCTCCATTAAAAAAAAAAAAAAAGGTTGGTAACATTTTAAGCTAACTTTCAATATTAAAGCAAAACAAGAAACTCAAGTTTCTCCACTGAGGACAAGCAAGGCTGCTTGAATGTTTTAAAGGAAAATAAGTACTTCCTTTTCCTTCTTTAGATAACTTGATATTTCCCCTGCTGTATTTACACAGTTCAGGTGTCTAGACAATAGCATGGTCAATACGATAGCGTGGGCCAGGCTTTTGTCACCTTTTGGGGGACGCTTCCTTGTGTTGTCTGCCCAGAGTACTATGCACTTTGTTTTGATTTTTAAGGAGCTCAGTTTGAGTACTCCAGTCTGCCTTTCCAAGCATTCACCTGCAAACGTTTTCATCTGAAACACTGAACTCACTCTCCACACTGCAATTCCCCCCCCATCTGATTAGTGTCAACACAGCTGCCCTATTCTGAGGAATGTAAACTAATATTGTTGTTAGACCTCCCTCAACCTTAGGAAACTTCCTCAAAGCCTTACAGTCTCTTCAGGATTTTTTTTCTTATCCCTTTGCCCAGAGGTTTAAATCCCTGAGACAGACTTAACTGAGTAGAGACCAGGGAGGCAAACGTCAATTCCTTCAATAAAACCCTATGTGCTATAACACATTTACATGTTTGCATATATAAATATATAATAACGCATTGTTCTAAAATAACTTCATCATTTAACGGGGAAAGTTGAAGTCAATCAACAGACAACAGGGACATTAATGAAGTCCCCTTAGGATTTAGAGAGGTCTCCGGATTGACAGAATTCAATGAAGATGGCCTAAAAAAAACAAAAAAAAAATCTCACCTGATTACTGTGAAAAAAACAAAAAACAAAAAACAAAAACAAAAAGCTTCCTTTGCTTTTAGGATAAAGTCTGGAGAGAGAACTGAGAACTTTACTGAGTTGAGACACAATAAACTAATTTGTCTCACTGGTACGTGAATACCCAACAGAGGAGTCATTTCAGTATATCTAGCAGAAAGGGATCTGCACTTTCAGTCTGTCCTTAGACAAAGTGATTTTATAAACTACTGAATATTGGGTTTCCCCAAATAAAAAACATCACCCAGAAATTTTTCTTCTCCCTTTTCTCCTGTTTCATCTCCTACTTAAAAAAAAAAAAAAAAAATCTTACAGTCACCACAGAAGACTTAACCAAGAAAGAGAGATTCCTATATACAGTTGCAAAAACATTATATTGGGTGTCCGAGAATCACACATATGTAAGCTTTTCTTAAAAAAAGAAAAAAAGAAATGAAATAGCATCTCTAAATAGAGTGCTAAAATCTAAAAGCCTTACCTCACTAAATTGAGTCTGGGCATTGTTTTCCAGGTACAACATGTTAGCTGTAAGATTGATCAATGCCGCTGTCCTCTCTTCTGGCTCCAGGATTTTGCCAACCCCCCCACCCCCTCTGAGACCCTTACAGTAGGAATCTACTAAGAAGATAACAGAACTCAAGTCCCTCTCTCTCTTTCTCTCTCTGTACATAATTTTAGGTTCCCCAATATATACCCAACTATAGGCATGAGGGGGCGGGACTCTTCTCTTTACCTGTCCAATCCATCAACTTCCACCTGGACTCCTTCACTCCAATGGAGTGAGGCCTCTCCCATCTCATTAAGTAGTTAGAATTCCTTATCACCAATCTTTAAAAGAAAAAGAAAGAGAGGAGGAAAAAAAGAGAGAGAGAGAGAGAGAGAGAGACAGGTAAAACTTTCCCTTGTCTCTTTTATAAGAAAGTGCACTCTCTCCTGAAAACAAAATCTCCCCAAACAAACCACAAACCTTACCACCACCAGGACTTATAGAAGGCACTTCAGAAAGTTATTTTACACTTTGCAACTGAAAAGAAAAACTTCAGGGAAAGCTTCTGGAAGGTTTTGTTTTGTTTTTGTTCTTTAAACCTAGATGTGGTGTTTCAAGCATGATTACACAGAAATTTGGGAGAAATACTCAAATACATGCTTATATATCCTCAATATAAAAAAATAAAATCCACTGCCAGATAGGTGAAGTTTTCCACATATTCTCTCCAGAGAAATGCCAGTGGTTTCACACAAAGCTATGCCAACATAAGCCATTTGATTGTTTAGAGCATGTTTCAATAACAATTTAAACCATCGGTCCCGTTAACTTGTAAAAATAAACAAACATACACACTATGTACAGGAAATAGAAATCCTGGGAAAAGTACCCATTTTTTAAAGCTCTTGAAGAAGAAGGAAAAGAAATACCTGTTTCTATCATTATTTCTTGAGACATCGGATCAATACAATAATTTATCTGAGTATTTATTTTCTCTATTGTATCTAGTTTTTATTAATGCTCAAAGATAATATTTTAGAAGAGGTAATAAATTACTAATAAAAAGATAAATCTTCAAGTCTGAGAGGCTGATTAGCTTTTGCCTCAAAATATATTTACGTAAATACACAACAACATTCATGTAGAATCCAGCCTTGCTTATCAGAATCTAGTGAAGATGAAATGTGCCCTGACGCTTATTGAGTGATTCACTAAAATATGATCCTGAGTGTCTCGTACTCTGCATACTCTAGTTAGATTTATATCTAACTATCACTCCTTACCCCACACTTGGGAAGACAAAAGCCCTCTGTCCTGCCTGAAGGTTACAAGTGGACAAGATATCTATAAGTGAATATTCACATTTCTTCTAAAATTTAGAAGATTAGAAGAAAATTCGAAGCCAGATTAGTATATGAATTTTTTTTTTTTTTGGTCTTTTTAGGTCTGCACCAAGGCATATGGAGTTTCCCGGGCCAGGGGTCAAATTAGAACTGTAGCTGCCAGCCTACACCACAGCCACAGCCATGCAGGATCCCAGCCATGTCTGCAACCTACACCACAGCTCATGGCAATGTCGGATCCTTAAACCACCGAGCAAGGCCAGGAATTGAACCCATGTCCTCATGGATTCTAGTCATGTTGGTTAACCACTAAACTACGATGGGAACTCCAGTATATAAACTTTAAAAGTACACAAACATATTCATGACCTTAGATTTGCCTCCTCTTTGTTTTTATATCATATAAGGCATGCACCTAAGGGATGATATGATCATGAGGTGATATTTATTTTAAAGCCCCTCAGTTACTGGCAAGAATGTTTCTTTTTTTTGCAAAAATTTTTCAGTAATATCATTTGATCTCAAGTGTTTATGAAGATGACCATACTCTAATGCTACAAATTTATATCAGATAAAATAGTCATTTCTTCACTGAATTTTGGATACATGATCTCTTACTACATGTAACTAACCAAATAAGCACTGCTACAGCTAAAACAAAAACAAAAACAAAAACAAACCCAAAAACTAATTTAAAGAAAGGAAAAAAAGAGAAAGAAAAAAAAAAAAGAGAGAGAGAAATGACTGGCAAAATGCAATTTAATTATTTATAGTGTGTATTTAAATTACACAACTACTGACAGCTCCAGATCAATAGTCAAAAGTAGGTAGCTGTTTCCTTAAAGCTGTGCTCTATTGTAGTGGTTCAAAATCTTGGATGACCCTGAGAATCACCTGGGGTATTTTTTAAAAACAGACTTCAAGACCTGGTCCCAGATCTCCTGAATCAGACTCTCCAGGGATAAGACCCCCTACATCTGTGTTTTCTATAGCCCAATAGGAAGTTTTGAATGAGTCAGGTTTGAGAATTAATCTGGAGTAAACGCCCTTAGCACAACTGGCCAGAAAGTCATCTCTGGCTTCCTTTTTAACGCAAATAGAGTAGTATAATTATTTGAACTCCTAAATCTAGGATTCACAGTTTCAGATGTTGATGATATTCTATCAGAATGTAAACAGATTTCATCTATCACAAAGTCAGAAGATCCCCAGGAGGATTCATGGATTAAAAAAAAAAAATCAAATTCCTTCTATCTATCACCTTAGCCTTCAGAATGTTCAGGTCAGACTCTGATCTCTCTCTAACATATCTACCAAGATCTAAGACATATGTATCTTACATATAAGATATGATTCATCTGCTAAGGCCACTTGCATGTTTTGGGTACTTGAGGGGAAGGAGTACTGGACTGGGGGTTATAGGAGTAACCTCTGTGCCTTGAGGCAGGTTACTTAACCACTGTGGATTCAGGTTCCTCATTTGTGAAATGAGAGGCAGAACTAAGTTTTTTCTAAAGACCATTACAAAGATAAGCGTCTCAGTCCAGAATTCATGAAAGTGATTTAGAGGATTATTCACATTTTTCTTATTTTACTTGGATGTTTGTACCTCAATTTGCTCATCTTAAAACTGTGCAATGAAACAGCTGAGTTACACAGATACTATGATGCTTAAATGACATAAAGAACAAGGTACAATGGGGGAGTTCCCATTGTGGCTCAGTGGTTAATGAACCCGAATAGGATCCATGAGGATGCGGGTTTGATCCCGGTCCTCACACAGTGGGTCAAGGATCTGGCGTTGCTGTGAGCTGTGGTGTAGGTTGCAGACACAGCTAAATACATGCATTTATTCAACCAGAAAGTTACAAAGAAGCAATCATTTTCTGTGTTCTCTACATAACAAGGCTTATCTTGGATCTCAACAGTTTTAACAGTGTGCATTAATTTTCCTAACAACCTAGTGATGTAGGTAAGTTTTTATTATTCTCATTTTGCAGATAAATAAACTCAAAGATCTTAAGTGGGTTTCCCAAGTCCTCAGGAGTCAAAACAACTTCATTTAACTTTTCTTAATTTTTCATTCTCAGCCAATTCCCTCAAAGCTGCAAGGCCTTAGGATCAGGGGTCAGCACTCTCCCTTGAATGAAAATGCCACTGCTGTAAATACAATTGGAAGCAGAAACCATTCAAGATATAAGATTAGGAGTTACCGTCATGGCTCAGTGGTTAACCAACCCAACTAGTATCCACGAGGATGCGGGATCGATCCCTGGCCTTGCTCAGTGGGTTAAGGATCTGGTGTTGCCGTGAGCTGTGGTATAGGTCATAGACATGGTTCAGATCCCACACTGCTGTGGCTGTGGTGTAGGCTGGCAGCTGTAGCTCTGATTTGACCCCTAGCCTGGGATTCTCCATATGCCATGGGTGTGGCCCTCAAAAGACAACTAAAAAACAAAAGATGTAAAATTAACATTTATGATTTCCTGAAATACATACATTGTTAAAATTTCTTGAATATCCTTCTTAACAGGTATTCATGGAAAGAGCTCTTTGTACATTAAAGATATTAACCCCTTATCAAAAGTGCTGTACATATGTTTCTACTCTATGTATATGCCTGTGTGTATATGTGTTTTTGGAGATTCAAACTCATATATGGTTTTATGGCTTACTTTTTGGTGTAGAAGAATTTTAATTTTCTCTGGAGTTGTACTTATCATTATTATGATTTATTACTTTTCAGACAAAGTTTGAAAAGCCTTTGTCAGGCCAACATTATAAAACCCTTCAGCCATATTATCATTTCATATTATTATGGGTTTTTGAATTTTTTCACATGCATATCTTTTTTTTTTTTTGTATTTTTATCTTTTTAGGGCTGCACCCACGGCATATGGAAATTCCCAGGCTAGGGGTTGAATCAGAGCTGTAGCCACTGGCCTTCACCACCGCCACAGCAACGCAGGATCCTTAACCCACTGAGCAAGGCCAGGGATTGAACCCATGTCTTCATGGATACAGCTCGGGTTTGTTAACCACTGAGCCATGATGGGAACTCCCTACAAACTCCCTACATGCAAATCTTTTAATTCTCTGGAACTTATATTGGTATGAAAAACAAATGAAGATCTACTCCTAACTAAAATATATAATGTTCCATCATTTTATCGAATAATTATTTGTCTCTACTTTGACATGCAACCTTAATAACATACCAAATATTGACAATGTCATTTTATATCTCTATGTGGGAAAATTGAAGAAGCATATAAATCTTTCACACACACACAAAAATTGAAATTCTTAATTCATGCTATGCAAGCTTGCATAGGGAACAATGGGGTACCTGTAACATTCTAGAAAGTAAAAATGGGAGCAGTTTTGTCTCCCAGATCTGCCCCCTATGGCAAGGATAAGTATAGAGAATAGGGGAATGTTTAGGTTTCATGAAGCTGTAAAATATCCCCATGAAAACTCTCATCCTTACGGATATGATAAATTCATTGAGTAATAAAAAAAAGAAAAAAGAAAACTCTCTTCCTACTGAATTGAGAAAACAGAGAAGTCAGAAGAGCTGGGTTAAATTTGGCAGGATTAGGCAGTCATTTTTTAAAGTAAACAAAAACTGGTGACTTGTTTTTAATCGTAGCAGTTGTGATTCCAAGGAAAAACATGTATCAGGTTCTAAATGTATCAACCCTCTATGCCTTAACCAAAACTTTACCTGAATGAAGTAGAAAAATGAATATCTAGCCGTATCTCCACATCCCCTCCCCCCACTTCTAGAGCCCCCTCACCATCATTTTTTTCTTTCCTAAAGAACAGTTATTATCACATTACTTCTTAAAATGTGTGTGTGTCGGTGGGACAGAACCAACTATTTCCACAGACACTCAAGATCTTTTTTTCATAGGCTGGTCCCAAGCTGTCCTCTCGGTCTTATCTTCCCTGTAACCCACTCTGCCTGCTATGTGCTGGCCCCAGCTGACCATTTCTGCCCCTCTGCTCAATCTGTTCCCTCAGTTTGGAAAGTTTTCATTCTCTTCACTTGATAAATTGAAACAGTTTCATATTCTTAAAATGCTACTACCTTCATGAGTTCTCCAATTCCCTAGCTGAAGTTCAGTCTTCTCTTACTTTGTATGAATGTATATAAAAACAATAATGTGATACTACTTTACACTGCAAAAATTTGTATACCTGTCTGTCTCTCCCACTAAACTATGAACTTTTGAAAGAGGAATTTTTTTTTTTTTTTTTTGTCTTTTTAGGGCACCTGTGACATATGGAGGTTTCCAGGCTAGGGGTCGAATCAGAGCTGTAGCTGCTGGCTTGCACCACAGCCACGCCATATCCAAGCCGCATCTACGGCTTACACCACAACTCATGGCAATGCCAGATCCTTAACCCACTAAGCAAGGCCAGGGATTGAACTCTAGTCAGATTCATTTTCTCTGAGCCACGATGGGAACTTCTAGGTCAGAAAATATTTTTGTTCATCATGTCACCTTTAGCATCTAAAAGTTTAAGTTCAATTGAACAATTTAATTCTGTAAGAAAAAAAATTAGAGAGTTGAACAGCGGTTTTTTTGTTTTGTTTTGCTTTGTTTTGTTTTTTTTTTTGTCTTTTTGCCATTTCTTGGGCCACTCTTGTGGCATATGGAGGTTCCCAGGCTAGGGGTCTAATTGGAGCCATAACCGCCAGCCTACACCACAGCCACAGCAGTGCTCGATCCAAGCCGTGTCTGCGACCTACACCACAGCTCACAGCAATGCTGGATCCTTAACCCGCTAAGCAAGGTCAGGGATCGAACCCGCAACCTCATGGTTCCTAGTCGGATTCGTTAACCACTGAGTCATGAAGGGAACTCCAAACAGCAGTATTTTTTTATGACACAACACAGATGCCTTTCCTATAGGAATCAATGCACAGTGCCTAATTGCGTAAAAGAGAGAAAAATGATGCTTTCAATCCAAAGACAGTACCTCAAACCTTTAATAATTACTTGTCAAGAAGGAAAATTGTCAGCATAGTAAACCTGCTATAATCAAAAAAAAAAAGATTGGTGTTTTATAGAGCATGTGTGAAAGCTAAGAACTGTTGGGACTTTCCAAGTTGCTGAGAACAAAATTAATTGTGTCATTTTAATACTAGCCCCCATAAAGACCAAGGATGACCAATAGGATACACAGAGTAACTTTCACAGCTCTAATCTTTCCCAAGTTAAGTAATTTCCTTCTTTTCCTGCTGCAGATAGAAGAATTAGCTTTTGTAGAAGCTATTAGAGGCCATTAAATTAATTCATCAAATCAATTTTCTCTTAAGTTTAAAGCTAAATTCCAAAGCAAGATAAAAGGTCAAATCCATTTTTAGCATCACTAGCTAGGTTCTGAAAAATGAGCAAGCCCAAAAGGTGCAGAAAAGAGAGAAAAGTTCCATCCTAAATCTTACAGATGGACTTAAGCCAAACATGTTTATGTATACATTTTGAAGCAAAATTGGATTATATTCAACTAATATTTTTAGTTATCATTGTATTATGAGCATTTTCCCATGTAAATATTCCTAGAGCTAAAAGTACTAGATCAGAGGTTATAAACCTAAGTAACTTGATAGGTACAGAATCAAGTTATTTTCAAAAAGATTGAATCAAATTGCATTTGTATAGGACAAGAATTATAGTATTTGAAGGATCTTTTCCAACTTTGCAAAAAAATTTTCTTATTTTAATATCAATCCCCTTGATTGTAAGCAAAATTAAGTCTATTTCAAAGTATTTATTAGACCTTTGCGCTTCTTCTTTAAAAGACCTATTAATATCCTTTGGTTTCCTCTTCAATCCCCATACTATAGGGCCAGCGGTGTTTTCCTTATTAATAAAGATACTAACCCTCTGACATGTTTGTCATATATTTTTCAAATTTCTTTGCTTTTGAGTATTATATATGCTGAAATAGAAATTCTGATTACTTTTTAGGCAAAAATGACTATCAAGCCATTTATCCCAGAACCTACAGGTAATGACTGCTAAAATTTTGGTATGTTCTCTTCCAAATATATATGTATATTCCATATAATTGTTTTATTACATCCATGTTATAAATTCAATATATGATAGCCTATATTAAAGATATACTTTATTAAATATGTATATATGTGTCTGTATGAAAGTATGCATACGCTTATGTTTAAAAATTATCCTGTTAATATGATTGCATACTCAGGTATTTTATTAAACCCTGTGTTTTTAAATTGCTATCTAGTTTTATCAAATTAATTTAGCCATTTCCCACTAATTAGAGATTCAGTTTGTGTCTATTTTTCTCTAGCACTATAATCTTAAAGCAAAAAGGCCCTACACTATTAATTAAAATACATTATTAGAAACTTCATTGTTTGATTAAAGATATTTTAAATATTTAAAATTTTATACTTAGGTACTACTAAATTGTTTTCTGAATGTTATACCATTTTGTGTAGACCTTCAAAGTAAAACAGAGCACATTGTAACATGACATCATTACCAGCTACAACTATTTTAAATATTTTTAACATTTTAGATTAAAATGCACAAAATGTTAATTTCTTCATTTTGATATTATACATTATTTCTTAAAATGAACATACTTATCTCTATCCCCATTAATTGGTCTGCTTTGGAAACTGCAGATCTTTAAATCAAACCAACTGGTGTTTGAGCACTGGTGTGGTTGCTTAGCTTCTTTGAACCTTCATCTGTAACATCAAAATATCACTCTCTATTATAACATTCAACTTCCAACCAACTCTTAATTAGTTTATAATAGGTTCTTTTGTTCTGGATATGTCACCAAATACCTTCTAAAAATTGTTATTTTGTGATCACTAGACTTTCAAGTATTTCAATAGATAACCTGACTAAAACTATATTTCATTACTTTTTACTTACTGCCATATCCTCCAAATGGCTGTTGCCACAGTAAGTGGTCAGAGACATGCAGTCAACTGCCAGCTTAGAAGAGTGGAAAGAGTGATGGAATCAACAGCAAAGACCTGGGGTCCAGGTCTCAACTGCAATTTTGAGGTAGTTCTCTTTGTTAAATGGATGAATAATCAACAAATATTCACTTAGATAATTGCATAACACATCATCTTTCCTTTTTGTTTCCTACTGGGCTATATTTCAATATGACACCAGCTTTTAAATAATTTACCCTGCCTAAAACCATAGGGAGGTCAACCATCTTGTCTTTGCAGATTGTGCATGAAAGAGTATTGTCCCAAGAGTCATGGGCTTGGGGTTAAGTTCTGACTCTGCCAGTAAATTGATTATATGAACTGAAGCAGGACACTTCCTTGTTTATCTCATAGTTTTCCAGTCTGTTAATTGGACTTAGGCTTGTTATATATTTCACATTATATACTACTGTGATTCTTATCTCTGTAGTTTCTTTTTTGTTTGTTTCCTGTTTTGTTTTGTTTTTTAAATTTTGTGGCTATACTTGGGACATATAAAAGTTCCCGGGCCAGGGATCAAGGGATCAAATCCAAGCTGTAGCTGCAAGCTACCCACAGTCATGGCAATTCTGGATCCTTAACCCACTGCACAGGGCTAGAGATTGAACCCACAACTCTGCAGCAACCTGAGCTACCCGAGTCAGATGCTTAACCCACTGCACCAAAGCAGGAACTCCTCATGTTTTTCTATTTAACCATGGTCTGAATTTTACTACTGATGAAGATGGACAACTTCCCTATCTTTTCCTTATGGTATTTCCTTTCTAAAGAGCAAGTGAAAGCAATTGACTTTATAGACCAGATGATTTCCATTCAGCTTTCAATTTTTCTATCAAGCTGAAGATTTCAGGCTTCATTTTTATTTCTTCATTTTTTTTCTCTCCTCAGCAGGTATATAGGTTGGGCGGGGGATGCCTCATTCTTCCCGGAGGCTGTATTTTGAGGCAACTCAGCTTTCTTTCTTACGTAAAGCCTCTCCACCCTTTCCAGGAAAAAAAAAAAAAATCCCTAGGCATAATAAAAAGAAGGCGTATTTATTTTGGAGTCCTGGATGAAGTCCAGGGAAAAAAAAATCACATTTTGTCTCTTTGAATTCAGACTCTCCGAGAAAGTGAGTTCTAATATCCTTTTCTAGTTTCAACTCACTGGTAAGTACTCATCTTTAGTTACAGGAAATGTCTCCCACTGTTAAACACAGTACAGCTCCAGGAAACTAGAGAAATCACGGGTTTGTTACTTTGGGAAGACATCAATGATTCACATCTGTGAATTTCTCCTGCCCCCAGTGCACTACCTTTGCATCAGGGACATGAAAGTTGAACTGAGCCATTCTTGAGGCCCAGTTTTCACTTGTCTTAGCTGTACTGTTCACACTGCCCTACATCTAGATCCTAAGTATGAAAAGGTGGGGCAAGTAAACATGGCCTCTCTCTCTCTCTCTCTCTCTCTCTCTCTCTATATATATATATATATATACATGTATCTACCTATCTATATTTTTTTAAGTTCTACTTTATGTACCCTATGAATCACTATGTGACTGTGAAGTGGTTACCTAGCCTCTCTGTTTCTCAGCCCTGTACAAATACAGCAAAGGGTTAGCCAATTCCTGTGGGATTTCTTTTTCTTTTTGTTTTTTTTTTTTTTTTTTACCATTTTTAGGGCCAGACCTGAGGTATATGGAATTTCCCAGGCTAGGGGTTAAGTCATGACTGCAGCTTCCAGCCTGCGCCACAGCTCACAGCAATGCCGGATCCTTAAAGCACTGAGCGGGGCCAGGGATAGAATCTGCATCGGGTTTGTAACCAGCTGAGCCACCATGGGAACTTCTCCTGTGGGATTTCTAAAGTCCTGTTTTTGCCTGACATTCTCAGATTCTCCATACACATTTTTGTTAATTGAATGAAAGATTAATAAATTCTATAGTGCTTGGCAATTTTCAAAAGCTTCACACACACACAATTTCATATAATCACATAATAACCATTTTTTTCTCTCCCTATCCCTAACTTGCTCCCTCCTTCCCTCTCCCTACTGGTAACCACTCATTTGTTCTCCATATCTGTGAATTTTTTTTTTTTTTGGTTGTATTGACTGTTTTGTTGAATTTTTTATGTTCTACATATAAGTGAGACCATATAATAGTTTGTCTTTCTCTGTCTGGGTTATTTCACTTAGCATAATATCATCCAAGTCCATATTACTACAAATGGCAAAAGTTCATTCTTTTTTATGGCTAAGTAGTACTCCATTGTATGGATAAATACCACATCTTCTTTATCCATTCATCTGTCAATGCAATCCCTCTCAAAATTCCAACAGCATTTTTCATAAAACTAGAATAAATAATTTAAAATTTTTTATAGGAACACAAGAGAGCTTGGATAACCAAAACAATCTTAAGAATGAAAAAAATGGAGCTGGAAGAATCATGCTCTCTGCCTTTAAATTATACAACAAAGCTATAGTCATAAAAACAGTATGGTACAAACACAAAAACAGACAGATCAATGGAACAGGATAGAGAGTCCAGAAATAAACTCACACACTTATGGTCTCCATACACATTTAAGGGACACTAAATATACTCTTGATATAACTGTTGTGTTACGTCTGTTTGGGCAGAAAAACACCACATAAGAGAGAGAAATCTACATTAAAAAAAAAAAGTCAAAATGGTCAGGAAAAAGAAAGAATGAAGCCCTAGCTGGACCCAGTATAACTGATGCCCTACCACCTCCAGCAGACAGGTGGAAGTAACTTAGGAGTGACAGACCATGGTGTGTTTTTTCAGAACTGGGAAAGCAGTGCACACTGGCTGCTCTCTCAGGCACAAATGTCACCAGGCTGCTGAATCTTCCCTCTGTGACAACAGGTCATCGTCTCATTCTAAGTGTGGGGTGCAGAAGCCTTGGTCCAAAAAAATAATAAATACCTAAAAATAAGTGACTTCCTGGTGTCATTTTTGTCCCAGGGGTTCTGAGTACATAAAAAAGCAAAGCATACATGGAATTAAAAACCTCATAAGTAAGGTTTGCAGGTGAACTCTGGGGATTGTTTTATCAAACAGGAAAACCAAACTCAACATCAAGAGTACATACATGACAGTGTGATGGTTTCAGCCCCATGAGCAATTCTAGCTTTAAACTAGTCCATGTTTCTGTATAGGGTAGTCTTAATTGCATGCCTCTATTTAAAAAACTCTATTAATGAGCAAAGAAGGATGCAGAAGTTTGGGGACTATATAAGAGTGTTAGGATATGGATTATACATCACAATTTAAAAGCAAATAGATCTTATACTTCCCAGTGTTGCAGTGTGTACACCTCAACTCCTCTGTTCTCTCAGACAGGCAAACTCAAATACATTTTTCACCTCCCAGGTAACTTGTTTCCTCTATTTTAGTCAATACTTGAGTGTTTGCTGTGCATCCAGCATTGTGCTAACACCCACTTCTTATTTTCTTGAAGCAGCCTCTAAATTTTGCCTCTAAATTTTTGCCCAATTCTGGGGATACCTATATTATTATAGATCTCATTACTTTTTAATTATGTTTTCACAAATCCCACACTAAGATATGAGGACAAGGGTGATATCTGGTTTAACTCTCTACTTTCTGCAGCTTGGAAAGTATACAGAATAGGCCCTCAAATTCCATTTGGCAGATGACTCTTCTTGTTTGCTGCATAAGCTGCATCTGTGAAGCAGGCATGGTCTTATTACTCCCCATTCACAGATAAGGAAATCAGGTTACAGAGTGGTTGAGCATTATATTCAAGTTCACACATAAACTATGCTTAAGGCTGCCCACATTCCTATACCATACAAGTTGCCTATCACAGAAGAAATTATTATCTTGCATGCAGGCCTTACCAATGGGGAAAAATTCAGTCTCAGAGCAAACCAGTTTGTTTGCATGCTAGGCAGGAAAAATGAGAGGTCCTGTTGCCACAGGTGACTCCCAAAGATATTCCTTCCCCTTTAGCAGCTTTTTCCCCTTCATGTTGATCTCCTGAGCTTTCTACTGTAACAGACACAATAAACTGACTTCGTTCCAGCTTCCCAAGCTTGATTCACAGCTAGATTAAGAAAGTGGTGCAACCAAGAAGGTGTGCCTTGGTGACCTGAGTGGTTAAGCCAGATCTTCTGGACTACAGAGGCCACTGGTTTGATTTTGTAATAAATCATTCTCTGCATTATCTGCATTGATTACTCCCTGGACAATTCTGCAACAGTTGTCTCAAAGAGTTTTTTGTTTTTGTTTTTTGTTTTTGTTTGTTTCTGCCTTTTTTTTAAAGGCTCAAGAGGAGAGCTGCATCTAAAATCTCCAGGTAATTTGGTAATTTTCAGCAGAGACTGTTATCAACTTTAGAATTCAATTCTATGTTTCTTAAAAGTAAAGAGAAACTAAATATTATAGCTTCCTAATAATGAAGACATCATTTCTTCATATGGAAACTAGTGCAGTGGTGTTCAAATGACAGAAATATGTGGCAAAGTCAGACTTTGTTATATATAATCTGAAAACACACACCCACACACAAACTATGGAGCAGCTGCCCCAAGAAAATGAAAATAAAACTGAGGCATTATATATAACTCTGTTGCTGAGTGAATGAGATGGGTATACACTCCTCTCATCTTAGTCAACTACTTTTGCTTACTTTTTAATTATCCCTTTTCATTCACTAGATTTGGTAATTCAGATAGATTCTCTGCAAGGTAAGGGGTTTAAGTTACAGTGTCAGGGTGCTGAGTCAATGACAACGTAAGTGGTGTGTCTTGAATCTGTGAGTAGACTGTGACCAAACCCCAGGCATTGATGCTTCAGTCTGAGCATTTCTTTAAATGATAACATTCAGCTTCTTCTCTCCCAACTCATTCCTCAAATGATCCACATTCTTAAAATTTTTATTTAGCAACCATAGTAAATTTTAGTCCTGATCAATAGCTAGAAGACTATTTAGGTAAACTAAAACTCAAATATGATGTTCAAATATCAGGTCACCTCCCCTTTGATCTCCGCTATTACTCTAGAAAGAAATAGGTCAAACTTACTTGTTTGCACACCTCACTGGGAAAATTGTCAGATTTGAGTTTTACCTCCTCTCTCTTCCTAACTAGGGAATCTATATAGAAAAATGAAATGCTAACATAGATTGTAGCTGCTTAAAAATATGAGTTGATTTGATTTTGTCTTAAGGTTAAATCATAGATCCACTTGGAGTATATTAATGCTAGAAGGTCTATGTGAGACCACCGTTGAAAGACCGTTTTATTTCTTCTCACACACTCACCTGCACAGTACACTTTTCATTTCCAACATTAAGTCCTTTATTGTACACAGTCTAGTAATAAGATTCAAAGAAAAAAAGACTCAGTATCTGTTCTCAGACTTCCTGGTCTAGTAGAAAAGACATATCTAAAAAAAAATGAATATGCTTTTAAGGTCAGGATGAAATGCATGTAGATACTAAGTGTTAAGTTGCAAGTAGCAGTTCTACAGACACATAGGAGTGATTAATTTCCCATGAGCAGATAAGGAATGGAATCTTTAAAGCTGAGAAAGAGTTGAGAGGAAGAGGAAGGAGACATTCTTGAATGAAAACAATAGCATAGGCCAAAAGACAAAGACATAAAATTATGTATGCAGAAGCATAAGATGGAATTAGGTGAACTTGGAAAGATAAGGGGGCTGGAAGATGGAGTAGGAAAGATATGTTGGAGGAAGATTGTGGTGGACTCCAATTATCTTTATCTTCCTCATACTTAAGGAACTAAGCCTTTATGATTTATGATTTAAAACTTCCTTTAAGATAAAAGTCTGGGCTAGATCATCTCTTATTTCCTATGACGCTATCCTTCTAACTCCTTGGATTAAAAATGGAAAATCTTCACAGGATTTGAAAAGATATCAAAAGGACTCTGGAATTTTATTTATTTATTTATTTATTTATTTATTTACTTACTTACTTTTGCTTCTTAGGGCCACACCCATGGCATATGGCAGTTCCCAGGCTAGGGGTTAATGCTGCAGCTGCCAACCTGCACCACAGCCACAGCAACACCAGATCCTAGCTACACCTACACAGCAGCTCAGGGCAAATTCAGATTCTTAACCTACTGAGCGAGGCCATGAATCAAACTCTTATCCCCATGGACACTAGTTGGGTTTGCTACCACTGAGCCATATTGGGAACCACAAAAGGGCTCTAGAATTTGAGGGGCTGTCTTGTGCCACTGCTATCATCAAAGATCAACATCAACTGCTCTTCCCTCTCATCCCCTCCAGAGACCTGTGCCTGCCAAGTCCATCCAACTGTCACAACAGCATCTGCCCTCTGACCTTCAGCAAATGATGCACAGAATGCCCTGGTAAACTGCTAGATGCTGCACCCTTGTTTCTTTAAAGACTGACCTGCAAGGCTAATTACAGAGTCTAGTGTTTTGCCTAGCCAGGGCTAACAGTTACATTTAGAACTGTAAAACAAAACTAGTCCTCTGACTGATCCACGGCCTGAGAGGATTCAAATCCAGCAGGGGCTGGCCTGTATTCTCAAGATGGTTTAGGGATTCAAACCCAAGGACCCATTTCTTCATTAGTCTTCTTCTATAAGACTCTAGGTCTCAGTAGTTAGCAAGCAATTAAGAATTTGCTCCTAATTCCTTTCCCCATTATTTCCTAGGACTATAAGCAGACACACCTATAGTAAGTGCCACTTTCTCTTCTTGTGCCCCAGCAAGGAAAGCAGAGAAAGGACAAAGAGCTCCATCAGTTTCTCTGGAGGGAAACGTGTTTTCCAAAGATAAGGGATGAAAGACAATGCTGGGTTTAATAGTGATGGTAATAGGGACAGTCATTCTAAGCACTGGTAAAAACAGAACTAAAGAACACTATGTCATTAAGAAATTTTAGAAATCGTATAGCCAAAACTTTTTATTTTTTAATTTTAGAGACAGACAATATAAAACCCAAAGATAGAAAGTAAGTGTCCCAAAGCTTTGTAACTATTTTGTGAATATGAAGTGGCTCTCCTCATCCTTAGCAGTGCATTCCCTGTTTGAAAGCATTACATTACCCAACTGCATTTGACTAAAAGACATACGTGTTTACATATCTTGCCATGGCTTGTATTCTATGGGTACCAGAATTGCATCCTATGCATTACATTCAGCTACCTCAAATTCTGCTTTGAAATCTGTTAAGTTTTGGTCACTATGATGGGTTTTCTAATAAATACATTAAGGTATTGATAAATGTTAATTTCCATTCGTCTCTGTTTTTCTCTGGTTAAAACTTATAAGTTTGGGTCTCCTAAGAGGTAAAAGAAATATAAATTAAATGAAAAAGGGAAAATTAGATATATGTAAAAACTGAAGACAAGCTGCTTCAGATACGCAAAGAAGTATGTGTACCTAGGTATACTGCAAGTTACCTCACAAAAACTAGGGAGAAAAGAGCACACTCAGGCAAATAGACAAAATTAGCTGGAAACAAGGAGAGGAAAAAAGTGACACTAGAATCCAGATAAGTGTATAGAAAGTAGTTTTCACTTTACACTGAAAGGACATTTGGAATCTAGCAGGAGGAGCAACATCCTCTGGGTTGGGGTTGAAAAATTAAAAAAAAAAAGAAATGAGACTGACTTGGGAGAGAATAGAGTTTGGAGTGATAAAAAGCTTATTTATCTATTAAGCTAAGTCAAGTGAGTTCAGCTCATGGCAAATGGCTTACTAATACATTGGTTTTAACTCCATTTCCTTTCTGTAGAAAGACTTGCATGCAAAATGGCCAACTGAGGACATGGGTTTCAAGGATATATTTGATGACAGCATTCACTAATATCTGTGCAGCCCATCGTACTAGTAGACTGATGTGCTATAAAGTTGTCCCTTGGTATCTACAGGGGATTTGTTCCAGGGCCCTCATGGATACCAAAACCTAGGACGCTCAAGTACCTTATGTTAAATGGCATAGTATTTGCATATAACCTTCACATATCTTGTATACTTTAAATCACGTCTAGGTTACTTATAATAGCTAATAAAAAGTAAATGGTATGTAAATGATTGCTGGCATGGTAAATTCAAGTTTTGCTTTGTGGAAATTTCTGGAATTTTTTTCCATATATTTTTGACTCATGGATGGTTGAATCCCTGGCTGGTTGATTCCAAAGATATGGATAAGGAAAGTATCCCATGCTGCATTTGAAAGCATTCGCACTTGGCTTGGAGAGCAGAGGCTCTAAGTCAAAAGGTCTGCCTTAAAGTCCTAGTCCTGATACTTGCTAAGTCTGTGGGCTTGGCAAACCCGAAACTCTACTTTCACATTTATTAAATGGGGATACCACCACCTACATCACCTCTCTTACAAGGTTAACAGTGAAGATTGTCAAAAGAGAAAAAATGTCTTATAAACCTTAAAGTGGAAGGGTAAAAGAGATTAGAACTAACAATAGCAGATTGAGATTGCCAAATAGATGATTCATGTATTATCCCTTGATTCTCCTTATCACACCCCTTCCTCCAAACACAGAGATGAACACAACTGCTTTCACACTTTATCCTTCATTATCTCAACATGAGAGTCATCAGCTCACAAGAGAATTCAGCCACAATGAGAGATAGCTACAGAGGAATTGCTGAATATACATAGTTCTTTTTTATCTCCTGCCAAGTATGAAATGTGTTTTAAAGGAAATGCTGTTTGTTAGAAGAAACAAATTTGTCCTAGACAAAACATAAAACATCTAGCCATGAATTAAGTGGTTGTTTTGATGTTTTCCTTCCATATCCAGTGATATTTTTCTGATCTTCAGGGGCTACAGACTGGATGAATCCATGTCTTCTTCTCCTCCTGAGGTTATTATCAGTTATTTACATATTGTAATTAGGCATTAAAGACCAAACTTGGTTGGTTAGATCCGATAAACATTGAGAGCTCCCTTAACCCTGGGATTTCAATAATTAAAGGAAAACAACAACAACAAATCCCCTTTCCAACACAACATAGTCAACTAGCAAACAAAACAAGAAAAAACGATGCAATAGAGAAGGTGATTCAACAATTTTTTTCAGCTTTTTAGGACCACACCTGAGGCATATGGAAGTTCCCAGGCTAGGGGTCCATTCAGAGCTACAGCTGCCGTCCTATTTCACAGCCACAGAAATGCCAGATCCCAGCCGCATCTGCGACCTACACCACAGCTCATGACAATGCCGGATCCTCAACCCACTGAGCAAGGCCACAGATTAAACCTGAAACCTCATGGTTCCTTAGTTGGATTTGTTTCCATGGCACCACAATGGGTACTCCTATTAAACAACATTTTCAATGTCACTTAATATTCATGTGTGGTTGGTTAATGTCTAGAAAATTACATTCTAGTCTCTGCTAAATAAGGAATGAAGTTACCTAACCTATAAAAACATGTGGCAGTCAATATTGTTCTTCAACTCTCCTAAGGATCGGCTTCTGAATTTTGAGTCATGATAGGCTAAAAGGAAAAAATTTTGGCTTGGATGCTTATCCCCTTTACCTGAATTAACAAGACATGTACAAAGTAGATGAAGGCATACTCAAAGATCTCTCAGCCCATCCACCTCATTAAACACAGCATCACACTTCACAATGGTTTCCTGGAGACATAATGGCCTGAAGCTGTTTGAAAGATTTACTAAGGACTTTGACCTAAAACAAGGTTTACAAGGGAAATTTTGCAGGAGTAAAAATAAATGCAAGAATGATACATACTCAAAGGGAGAACAGGCTGACACGATCAGAAGGGATTAAAAAATACAGTAAATATTGGTACAGTAGAAGTTTCTTTTTTCGGATCCAAACGTTGTAGGGGAAAGTGCATACAGAACATTGCATCAAGATCAAGATAATTTTTAGAGTGATTGCTTCATATCCTGGTGGCTTAGCTTGCCAGAGAAAGGAAAAAAAAATTACCACTAGTATTCCTTTGGAAATGTTTTCACTGATTTATTGATCATGGAGATACCCACCAAGTAAAAGGGGAGAACCCATTTTCTCTTTACATGAGAGCCCTTGATGTTTCAAGCTACAGCTGCCTTCAGATGCTCAGATAAAAGACACTAAGTGCAAAGGAGTAGTATTATCTACTTATTACCCCACTTATCTGCTTATTTCTTCCTTGAAGTCCTACTTCTGTCTGCCTGCAATATCAATCACTTCTCCAGCAGCTTGTCTCACTACAAAGGGAGGATTTGATCCCCGGCTTAGCCCTCCAGAAGCAACAGACTCGTGCAAGACAAATTCATTACACCACCAAGGCTGCCGGACAGGATTATCTGGGGACTGGGGGTGGCCTGCTCTTAGAGCGCAATTCCTGAAAATGAGGCAGAAATTCAATCTACCTTTCCATCAAATACGGCAGCCTAGGCACTAAACTTGGCATTGAGCACATACCAGACACATCAGAGGAAAAGTCTCAGTACTTTCTCTAAGTAAATGTGAGTTATAGTTAGGCAAAGTGACAGTGTGAGAGCAACTACAAAACATTACCCAAAATGTGTGAGATCTCAAGTTGGTACATGCTGATTGGTAAAATACAGAGTTAGTTTCAAGATATAGTTATATTATTAAAAAATCTAGAATTTGCAGTGTGACTCAATGGGATCAATAGCATCTCTTCAATGCTGGGATGCAGGTTCAATCCCCGGCCTGGCGCTGTGGGTTAAGGATCTGGCCTTGCCATAGGTGTGGCATAGGTTGCAACTGTGGCTTGGATCTGATCCCTGGCCCAGGAACTGCATATGCCATGGGGCGGCCAAAAAAGGAAAAAAAGAAAAGAAAAAAGGGAGCTGTACAATATAGTGGAAAGAATTAGAAAACCTGAATTCTAGGCAGCTTCCTACACCAACTAACTGTAATCTAGGGCTTGTCACTTCACTTCTCTGAGCTTCAATTTTCTTATTGGTAAAACAGCATTAAGTAGTAGATGATCTTGAAAGTCAGTTCCAGCACTGACATTCTAAATGAGGGAGTATAGCGTTTAGTTATGAAGAAAAACAAGCTGGCTTTCCATTAAATTCTAAAGAGGTGTTCTACTGAGGAAAAGATACATAAAAGTTTGGGCCAGGGACAAGAAGCAAATTAGCAGAGTGTGTCTGTATGAACTCCTAGATTCATTAGGAAGGTTTATTTACCTATTTTCATTAGCTGCTCTTAGTACATCTAAGGAGTGTTTCCAAAACAAAACATGATTTATCACTTTACTATGCTCAAACAAGGTTTTCGATATACTTATCACACCCTTCTGTGGATAATATCCTGACTAGAACCACTAGGTTGGGTATACATATTAAACAAGGTCTTATATAGAGAAGGTTCAGCACATTTTAAATGAATGAATGAATTTTTGGAACATTGATGAGAACGCACCTATTGATCGATGTTAACAGATGGTGCCCAGATATTTTCTGATTTAGTTGAATAAGAGCCAAGATCTCATTCTCTCATAACCAGCAATCAACCAAGCAAGCTTTTACCCATTCTTAAGTAGTTCAGATGGGACCGAGTAAGCCCAAATATTTAACTCCTCAGGTCTAAAAAAGAGTCTGTAATATTATTGAAATAAAGGCCATATGAGTAATTAAATAAAGTGATGGTTTCTTTTAGGCCAATCAGGTGGTCAGTGCTGAAAATATCTTTCATAGTTTATTATGTTATATTACATACAGTATTATGCATTTTATATATACATATATATATAACAACATAATATTATAAATGCTACCTGCAGGTCAATTATGAAACTATTTAAAAAATGTTTCTTTGAGATAACTTTTTCTTTTTGTTGTTGTTCTTTTCTCTCTCACTCTCTCTTTTGTGTGTGTGTGTGTTTCTGTACTCACCTTATGGACTATGGAAGTTCCCGTGCCAGGGATCAAACTCAGGCCACAGCAGTGACCTGAAGTGCTGCAGTGACAACATCAGATCCTTAATCCACTGTGCCACAAAAGAACTCAAGAACTCCTAGGTCCTTTTTTGCTTTTTTTCACTTGAAACTCCAGAACAAGAGCCATGTTTGCAGTTGTTTAACAGTATGTAATCTTATGGATGCCTCTTATTTAGTCATACATACTAACCTGTACGCTAATAAAGGTAAAAGACTTTTAATAATGTTTAATTACACCTAAATCCAAAGAGTTAATGTACTTAGAATGGCATGAGATATACACTTCATGTAGTTGTGAAGATTAAGGGTGATAATGGATATGAAATAGCTTTTTTAAAATTACATAGGGTTATTCAAACATGTTTATTTGTTTGTTTTTGATGAATACATATCATTTTCTCCATCCTTACTGCAATTAGCTTTGATTCATTCAGATTTAAACCTCCAACATAGAACATGATTTATACAGTGGAAGTGACTGATTAATTTCAAGAGACAACTTGCAGCATTAAATGTTTTGTCTTGCCTAACAATCTTTAGAGATGAGTTGGATTAGCCTCCTCAAATTTGCATAAAGTCAGAAAAAAAATGTGCTTCAAAGAAAAAAAAAAAAAAAGAACAGCCTTCTAGGCACAATACTTTTTGATAATTCCTCAAATGTCCAGATTTTTCTGCTGCTTAATTCTACTGCAAATTGCTTAATAGATGTCAAAGAAGAATTTTAAATTAATATTTACACCTTCCAGATCAACAACAACAAAAACACATAGAAAAGAAATGCGAATGGCAAAAGCCCAACAAGGATAGATAAGAGGGTGTTGAAAGGACTATATCTAGTTTTCAAAAGTTATATCAAAACAAGATGAAATAGGACTGACCTGATTTTAAGTGAATAGAGGAAGGGTCACTTATTATGGAGTCTCCTTAGGTTCTACGAGGCAGAAGACTCAGATTGCACCATTTCCTTAAGGAGCTAACAATCTAAAGAAGTGAGCCCACCATACCTCCAAACCATTCAACAAACATTTGTCAAACACTAAACGGTGCCAGGCTTTGTAATGTGTTTTACAGGAAAGAAAGTAATAGTTCCTGCTGTCACAGAACTTCGAGCTTGGTGAACAATCTGTTGTAATTTATGAATCAGCTTGCAACTCATTATTGGAATGTAATCAATGGTGACAAATCTCTAGCCTTTAAAAAAATGAACCAAAAATGTATTCAGCACTGTTAAATTTAGGGTATAAAATGAGTGGTTAGATTGGATAAGATGGTTCCAATCCAAAAAAAAAAAAAAATCCAAACCCCACATATAATTAAAGTAAGGATGCAGGAGTTCCCATCATGGCATTGCGGAAACAAATCCAACTAGGAACCATGAGGTTGCGGGTTCGATCCCTGGCCTTGCTCAGTGGGTTAAGGGATCCAGCGTTACCATGAGCTGTGGTGTAGGTCACAGATGCGGCTCGGATCCCGCGTTGCTGTGGCTGTCGTGTAGGCCAGCAGCTGCGGCTCTGATTTGACCCCTAGCCTGGGAATCTCCATATGCTGCAAGTGAAGCCCTAAAAAGACCAAAAAAAAAAATATATATATATATAAAATAATAAAATAAAATAAAATAAGGATTCACTTTCTTGTTCTCCTGCTAAGTTTCCATTGAAGGTGCCTGACAAGCACAAGGTCCAGGAACAGTTGGCCCCCAAGGTGGCCACTTAGAAGGACAGCATGTTTGAGGGTCTAAATGGGTACAGTCTTTTAAAAAGTTTAATTTATTTTTTATGGATAGGGTATATAAACTATCTATAGTATATATTTATTATAATTATATTTTAATTCAGAAACCATATTATTTTATCTATTGGATTAATTCTCAACAAATAATTATGCTTTGAATGAATATCAACTAAGTGGGAGAATACCAAGAAAGGATCAAACAGCTCTTGCATCCACTGGGCACACAATCTCTAATCCAAACAGATGGTAGAACTGGTTTCTCAGACATGAATTGCAATACACACACGCAAATAACAACATTGATAACATTGTTTTGTGCCCAATGTTCTCTAAGAGACTAGTAGAGATAATATTTAATTAAATAAAATTTTACTTTTATTTTTATCCAGAATAAATTTTCTACTCTGCTATTCAACTTGATCGCTATATAGAACTGAAGTTTTAGAGAATGGTAGAAATTATAGTACCTTTAATATGAAATATTTGAAAAATACATACATGCACAGAGTCAGAAAACAATAGCCAACATTTGTTAAGCACTTCTTATGGCTAGGCATGGTTTATTTACATGGTCTGATATAATGCTTTAGCCTATGAGGGAGGGACCACTATTAACCACATTTTTTAAATGTGGGGGAGGAAGCCTAGGGAGATAAAAGAACTTTGCCCTTTGTCACACAACTAGTAAGTGGTAAGTGTAGGATTTGAGCTAGGCTTCTGTAGCCAAATTAACTTGCTTGTGTTTCTCTGGACATCTCTTTGCACATATCTGTAATTTTTGTAAATGATATTGATTGGGAAATGTACAACTCTGTTCATGTGTGTGTGTGTGTGTGTGTGCGCGCACATGTGTGCATGTGCGTGTGTGTGTGTTTTTCAGGACTGCACTTTATCCACTACATTCAGTTGAATCTATACATGAACTCTCACTATGGCATTCATAAGCTATACCAAGTAAATTTCAGTGCATGCCCTTGTCATAGCTAATGTTAACTCAGCTATACAATGACAACGCAAACTTTTTTGCACAGTAAGTGCTATTGTAACATAGGTAGTTTTAGTGCATATATTAGTATGTTAGTGTATATGGTAAGTTTGTGATTTTTTTTTTTGGCCAGAATTCTTTATCATTTATGATAAGAAGTAAAAGAAATGATTTTTTTAAATCTTTTTTAAAGAGCTGCACCTGCTGCATATGGAGGTTCCCAGGCTAGGGGTTGAACAGGAACTGTAGCCGCTGGCTTCTGCTCCGGCAATGCAGGCTCTGAGCTCAGGGCAGCGCTGGATCCTTAACCCACTGCATAAGGCCAGGGATCAAACCTGAGTCCTCATGGGTGCTAGTCAGATTGTTTTCCTCTGAGCCATGTTGGGAACTCCAAAAAAACAATCTTTTGATAATAGTGCTTTGGCATATTGTTAAGAGAATTTAGAATAATAATTTTCAACTACTTAAAATTTTTGTGATTTAAATTTTTTAAAAAAGATTACACAATAATAAAAATAACATCTATACCAAAATTTAAAAATTGGATCTTGAGGCTGGTAAATTCCGCATAAAACTATCCCTTAAATTGTGCTTATTTAAAACAACTGTTTGTGTTTCATGACTGACTTAACAAAAATTAAATATTAAAAAGAGCCGACATTTATAGAGCAATTCTCTTGTGAGAATTTCCTTATATTTACTCTTATTTAAATTTTACAATAGTCATATTAACCCCATATTATAAAAGAAAACAAGTAACGATGAAAATAAAACCCGAAAGCTTAGAGAGGGTTAGTTATTCATATGTTCAGAGTATTTGAACACTGAACCTAAAGTACTTTAGACCTTGAAATAAATCTCTAATATAAAATATTACTTGATTGGTTTTATGTGTTGCCATGAGATTATACTTTTACAGGTTATTCTAGGAAACCTTTGGTATCTAAATCTAGATTGGTTTTATGTGTTGCCATGAGATTATACTTTTACAGGTTATTCTAGGAAACCTTTGGTATCTAAATCTAGACATCAACTATCTAGATTATTTATTATGAAGAAACTAAAACTATAGACAATTAGTAACATGTGTCAAATAGAATTCATGACCAGAATTTTGGTTTCCAAACTTCTAAGGTAGCATCCTCCTATATGAACAAAAGTCTTTTTCTTCTTCTTCTTTTTTTTTTTTTTGCATACACTGCATCTAGGGATGTTTAAACCAAGAGACCAAGAGTCTCTTCCTTCTTACAATTCAGTCAATATGAAAATGTCTTGTTTCTATTGCCTGTCAAACAATTGAATGCCCTATACTCTACATGGTAAAAGTTGAGACTTAGGGTTTTCTAACCACTAGCTATTCTTTAGCTGAACTTCTTGATAGATGAATAAGGATAGTTTTGCTATGTTGTTAAGGAGAAGAACTAGAAGTGAAAACTACACTTCAAATTTGCCAAACCTCGGATAATTCTGAGAATTTCTTCAAAAACAAAACCAGAAAAGAAAATACCTGTTTTATTCCTTGCCTCTGAGAGTTTCACCAGATAAGCAAGACATTCAGCTTCCAGGACACTCTGAATAGCATCCCATTTTCACTGCACAAATTGAGAGACTGACACACTTTTACTCTTTTTTTTTTTTCACGAATTAAAGTCTCAAACTATCCCTATTTAGTCAGAAATTATATAAATCATGTACAATCAGAAAAAGAACATTTTATGTGAGTCCTTAGCAGTCCACATTTTTTGGGTTTTGGGTAGGACTAGATGGCCAACTGGATCAGGAAAAAAAAAAAAAAAAAAACGGAAAAAACCTTACTGATGCCTTGGTTATTGCCTAAGATGCTATTGAACAATGAAGAAAAGTTTTGAAGTACTCTAGCTGAACTTCTTAATAATTATTAAATTTATCTCATAAAGACCTTTTTATATGTTTGTAGGAAGGCAAGCTTTATTATAAGTCAAGATTTGTGTTCATCCATAGCTTATGACTTTTGCTTTCCATTTTATCTTTTGCTAATTTAAAAATGCCGGCAAAGTCAACATATGGTTAATATTTTTGTAAAATCACCCTTAGGCTGCAGGATGAGGGATTATGAGGCATGCATGCGATAAAGAGGAAAGATTGCATCAAGAAAGCTTAATTCCTGTCACCCCAAAAAACAAATGCAAACAAGAAAAAAGTGTTCTCTTTAAAAAGAGCAATGTGGCTATTGTCCTCATTGCTTGTTTCTTTTCTATTTCAAGGTGGTGTAGTACATTTTTTTAAACCAAAGGAGGGATTTTGTGTGCAACATTTACCACTTTTTTCTTTTACTTTTTAAAATGCTTTTAGAGAGGTTCACTCTCAGAAGAAATCTGAATGAGGAGACAGTCTGTAGGAAGACATTCCAATGAACTGGTTAGGCCAGTAGTTGTTTGGAAGGAACCCTGCCTCCGGACTTGCCAGGAAGAGAGACATAGCTCCTTAGAGAGAGTGAGAGAGAACAGAAGGACTGAGTTATTTCGCCTTTCACCAGCTCCAGACAGTTTTCATATTCGTGACTAATCTTGTGAGTGCAATCCCTCACCGCCCACCCTGCCTCCACAAAAAGCAATGGTTAGGAAGTGTTCATTTTCCCAGATATAAAAGTGTTGCCTTTGGGTCCTGAGTCTCTCAAATCCCCCAATCCCCTTGCCTTTAGAGAAGAGAAAGAAAAGAAAGATCATGACAAAGTCTTTAGATTCCATGCAACAGACTGTAGAATAGGTTTTGTTCTGCATTTCAAACAGAACACATTGGTTTAGGTGTGCTTTCACTAATTGTTTTGTTAGATGTGTTTGCCTGTGCTGTGTCCCCACATTGAGACACAAGAGAAGTCCTGGGAAGGCTGAATTCAGAAGCAAAGATTGGTGAGTTATCTATCACAGAGGATGAAAAGATTTAGTAAGCACCTAGTCCAATTCCATGTTTATACACATAAGAAAACTAAGACCTGGGGGTGGGGGGGGAGTTATCTGTCCAACAACAGAAAGTCAGTGACTAGTAGCAGTGTGAGAATGAGAAGCCAAGGTTCCCGATTCCCAGGCCAGTGTTTTCTTCACTAAAATTCCTAACTGCTGTAAGCCTGAGTGCCTTTCAACATACAAGGTATAATAAATTTATAAAGCCCAATATTTAAAACCCTAAATTTCCTTCCTATGCCAAAGGACCTCAAAGAGCTTAATTTTACATGTGATGTGTTAATTCTTGAATCTCAAGAGAAAGACATGACATACTGGAATAATTTTTTTTTTTCCAGTATAAATTATTCACAAAATAGATTTTTTTCTTCTTTTATATCCTCCTTAGTTTTCCTTCTGATTAATTTCAAGCACCTAGATTGTCTCCTTTTCGAAATAGACTATTGCTGAAAGGCATATAAAATACCTTGGTTAAATGGGGAGTGGGCTTTATAAACTTAATTTAATAGCAGAGATTGTGCTGATTTCCTTCTTCTAGGGAAGCCAACATCACTCATCCATAATGCCTTTCTGAAGTTCAGGTTATAGGAGTTCCCTAGTGGCCTAGGAGTTAAGGATCCAGCATTGTTACTGCTGTGGTGCAAATTAGATCCCTGGCCCAGGAACTTAACGCATGCCACAGGTGCAGCCAAAGAAGTTCAGAGGATAGGAAAATCATCTTGCTACTCCACCTATCCATCTAAAAGGGAGGGCTATTTTTAAAAGCATATTTTATAGGGTCATCTAGCTCTCATTTTTAAAAAATGTAGTTAGTAACATCTATTGGAACAAAGCATGCTCAATTCCAAGACAAATCATAGGCATTTTATTTCTAACTTAGTTTCTGATTCATTACCTTGTGCTACAGAGATACAAAATTGAGATGTTAAAATAGCTGCTCCCTTTTTACTTCTTTAAGAGGGTGTGGTGAGAAATGGCTTAAATAATATCCATTTAGCACTCAGCTTCTTGGAAGGATGATAGGTAAACACAATGAAGTAAGAAATTTTTTTTTCCTTATTCTATAGGTGAATTCTATGTCTTTCCTAAACACAAAAAATACCTTTGACAGACAAAAGAGACCAAAAGTAAGTTCACATCGCTGAATACATATACTTCTGACAGGTACCGCACTCAGCTAAGCTATATTCACAAAGGAATCGGGTGGCTCATATTACACAAAATAAGATTCTCTCTCTCTCACACACACCCACATACACAAACACACACTTTTTGCATTTGACCTTTTACCAGATGAGGAGTCCCATAATCAGAAATAATCCATTCAGCCATGGTTTTATCAGCCTTGCTTTAGATCTCTAGTCCAGCATTTTATCAACATGGTTCTAATTCATGGGATATGCACGTTTTATTTCTTATTAGGTTGTAAAGTGAAGGGACTCTGATTTTCATCTCTATTCCTACTGGAAAAAGTGGAATTTGGTATATTCTGAGTAAATGTTGGAGAAGAAAAAAGACAGTGAACCCGTTCTTATCTGAAAAGAACAGTTCCCCACAGAGACTTAATCATTATTCCAACACACCCACTTCTGACAAAAGCACATGGCATGGTAGCGTTTGAGATCATGTGTGTGTGTGTGTGTGTGTGTGCAGGCACCTCCACACCTCCAGCCATCTATGTTCTAGTCACCCAAACTCTTTACCCTATAAATTTCCTTGAAGTGACCCCAAATCAACTATTTGTCCATTTCCATATTCCTCTTGCTCATTGGATTTCAGCCAAATCAAACCAACTGTCCTCCCATTACATAATTTATCAAATTCATGTCTACACCTAAGTCAAGGGATCTCCAACTGACAGCCAATACATATGTTCTGTGGGTTCAGGAAACTTAAAATGATTGCATTCTTCTGGGTGAGACAAGTGTTCTCTCTAAGCATCATAATTTCCTTTTCTCTTACATGGAATGTTTCACATACTTAAGCTTTTCCCCTAACTTTAAGTGGTTCTCTCCACCTAGAATGATTTCTCTCCCTTATTTTTCACATGGCCAGTATATTTCCTGAGCTTTCAAATAGAAATGATCATTGGAATTCCTGCCAAAGCTTATCTATACTCTCCCCTGACACTTACCATTTCTTGATAAGATTTATTTGTATGTGTCTCCTGTTCCATAATAAACTGGGAGGTTTGGGAGATCAGAATGTGCTCTTTCTACATTCATTCATTCCCCAGATTGTCTCAAGTATAGCCAGCATCAAATGTTAGCTAGACATCAAGACCACTGAGCTGCTTAATGCCTAAGAATTAAGAGTGTGATGTGAATACAGTCCTTGAAGTTTTAATGCCCAGCAGCCATTGCTGATGACTGAATTCTGGTCTGGTGCTCAGTGTCTTTTCTATTTACGTCTCAATAAATATGGTCATTTAGATCATTTACAATCTAGTTCATTAATTTCATATCAGTTTCCCCTATCAATTCTAAGTTATATTAGTGATAGACTCAGCTCTTTTATTAAACTTATACCCATAGCAGAGTATCTAGGACTTGGTAAATAATCAGTAAATTCTTGTTAAATTGACAAGAATATACACTTGAAATTTTTGGTATTTTGCCAGGGAAAAGATTCTTATGAACCATCTTTATAATTAAAAAAAAAAAAAGAAAGAAAGAAAAGAAAACACCCAGGTGTGAGAACTTGTTTAACAACATCTTACTGATAAAGACATGTAGCCAACCAGTTAATAAATATATTTAATTACTTCTAAAGTATTCCATTCTACCTTTTTATTTTCTAAATGACATAACCTAGCAGAGCTTTCCACATGTTTTAAGATGAATCACAGCTAGAAATATCTATTTGAAAGTAGAGACTGGCCCAGAAGTTTCTTCTCTGTCATTATGGCTGTGTCCCCTTGGGCAAGTCACTCCCCACCCAAGGCTGAGTTTCCCCACCTATAAAAATATGTATATTAAAATAATGGATGGCCCCAGTGTTTCTCCATCAACTAGACGGCTCACCAAAAGATTGCTGCCCTCCTTCTCCTTCAAGTTTCTGATTTAGCAGATCTGAAATAGAACCCACGAATTTGCATCTCTTTAACAAAGTTCTTAAGTAGAATTGATGCTGCTGGCCTGAGACCACACTTTGAGGTCTACTGAATTAAAATGTCTAGGGGACCCTGCAGCAGCTCTGACTTCATTTTCATGCTAAGATTCAAACCCATGTATATCCAAAGTATGTGCTCTTAATTAGTATTCTGGAAAAAGGATTTTTTTTTTAAATCTTAAGATTACTGAGTGACAGCCAAATAACTAAAATAAAATAACATTTAATAATTCAAGTGAAAGGGTTTTCTTTGAATTCTATGTGACCTGAATAAACATAAGAGTGTATCACTTTTTTAAAGAAATGTGCTTCAAGATTTGATTTTAACTTGAAGAAAACTCAACTCTATCTAATTTCAAATGGAAAAGAATGGGCTAGACAGATTTTACAGCACTGTATTCAAATATTCTTTTCATGGAAATACAAAAATATAAATCTGGTCAAATTTCATTTTTTTCTGCATCAGTAATTGCTCTACTTAAAATGAATCATTTCCTGTTTCCAGATTATCACATTCTAAAGAATAATAGTAACAAATCACCCCCATTGAAAACTGACCACATGTAAGGTATTGTGCTAATTGCTTTGCAGGTCTTCTCTCAATTCTCTAAACTGCTTCTCTATCTTTTATCAACAAGACTATCATCTCATTTTGCAGGTGGGGAAATTAAGGCTCAGAAACATACCAAAATGTAGCCAAGATCATCCAAATAGTGAATGGCAGAACTAGATTCAAATGCTGGCAGCCCCCTACCTCCAGAGTTTGAGCTCTGCACACTATCTATAATAGTAGATGGAGAAACCAGAAAACTGGGTTAGCCCTGGTTCTCTCACAAACTCTACTGGAAATGTTGAGGGAGCCAACAATAATCAACCTGGATCTTAGTTTTCTCATCTATTAAAGGAAGGCTGGACTAGGATGAAATCATGTCTGTAGTTCCTAAGTCTAATATTCTAGATCATTTCAAGTTTTATAGCTTAAAACTGTATTAAATAAACTGGTGGCCAAAGGAAGGACAGGTAACTAATAGCATGAGTATTACTTCAAACAAGTCAGATTCTCTTTATGCCAGCATGATAAAATGTCAACCTGATTGGTTTTTAAAGAGGAGGCAAGGTCAGAATCAGCTCCAGTGTTTCTGCTAAAATCCCTTTCTGTTTATCTGCCCTCTTCAACTTTGTCATTCTGAATACAGACACACTGAGCACAGTGTCTTAAGTAACATTGCTGAGGTTACACCAAAGACAGGTGTTAGGGGAACTATTTCCCCTGGGGCTATCATTTCTAACTCTCCCTCCTCCAAAACTAAGGGAGGGGATAGCAGGAAAGGGGTTTCTTTTCAGATTAAACACAGCGACTGCAAACACCTTCCCCTAGGCAATAAATTCTCTGCCAGTGCATGCTGCAGTTTACCCAAACACCAAAGCAAAAAGCAAACAGCCCCTTTGTAAGAGAGGAGTTGTCACCTGTCAAGTGATGTTTGTGAATTTCTAGAGAAGAGAGAGAGGAAAAAAGAAAATGCTTTCCCCTATTTTATTAAGCAGACTGTTTGTTCAAGGTTTGAAATGCATACTTGGGTTTAAGGTAAAGTCCCTGGCTCAGCACCCTTGAACAAAGTGATGCCTTCCGATTGGCTATGCAGTACAAAGAACAGAACTGAAAAACAGTCTGCTTTTCTGGGGACACCTAAACTCAGTCTAAACCAATGGATATTGAGCCACCTCATAAGCAACATAAATAACAGCAAACCCATTTTCCAAAAATTAGAGAGATTTTGCTATGTGGAATATACATTCTTGTTTGTTTCATTTGTGTCCATAGAACTAATACATAAAAGCCTGTTTGGTACAAATTTTAATTGAATGATTGTAATAATGCTACTAGCCAAGGGGTAAGAATGCTAGGGATTCTAAATGCAAGGGTTAAGAAATGCTGGATGGGAAAGGAGAAAACACACACCTTCCCAAGTTCAGTGCTAATCCTAGGGGAAAGCTTGGAAATATACTTTGTATGCCCCTCTCTTAACCACCTCTTTCCTTACATGTTTTTCCACTCCACTCACAGGTGCTTCAGTTTCAATGATGTCGTACTCATCTCCAGGCAAAACTATCATCCCTTCTACAGATTGCACTCGAAAGTGTATAAAGAGGGACTATTTCGTCTGGACTTGCAAATGACTAGAAACTCTTTTAGTCACTTAGACATATTTGCATTTTTTAAAGAAGAGATTTTATAACCAAAATTGATTTCTGCTTTATAGATATTGTTGCACAGTTGGTGTGAATGTAATTGGGGAAAAGAAAAACTCATGAAAAAAAATTGGATAATAAATATCCACAACACTGTTATTCATACTTTTTACTCAATATGTTTCTAAGTAGAGAGCAAAGAAAATGTTTTGAATATAAGTACTCTTCTTAAAAATCTATGAGTAGAAAAACAGCTCCAATAAATCACTGTGTATCTATGTAATGATATATAATATGGTGATTAATGTTGTTTTGAAGATTACTGGATAAGAAAAAAATGTTCACCACAGAATGCAAAGAAAAAGTAGATTGCAAAATTTATATATAACATGATCCAAATATGTCTTGTAAAATCTATTTCTTTTAGGAAAACAACTGGAAAAACAGACTAAAATTTTCATGGCTAATATCATTAGGATTTTATATACTTTTTTACATCTAAAATTATTTTTAATTAGCATACATTGCTTTTATAGTAAGAGCAATTTCTAATTTGCCTTTTATTATAAAAAGTAATCATACTTCCATAACCCCAAGCTCCCAATCCAATACATTCCCTTCCCCTCCCCCTTGGCAACCACAAGTCTATTCTCCAAGTCCATGATTTTCTTTTCTGTGGAAAGGTTCATTTGTGCCCTATATTAGATTCCAGATATAAGTGATATCATATGGTATTTGTCTTTTTCTTTCTGACTTACTTCACTCAATATTGCCTTTGGAATGGATTAGCAATGAGATCCTGCTGTGTAGCACTGGGAACGATACCTAGTCACTTATGAAGGAGCATGATAATGTGAGAAAATGGGATGTGTACATGTATGTGTAACTGAGTCACCATGCTGTACAGTAGAAAAAAACTGTATTGGGGAAATAATTTAAAAAATAAAATTAAAAGTAATCATATTTGCGTATATCAGAGTTTGATGAATGCATAGTCAGAAAAGTGATAACACAAATAGTCATTTTTAATTGACTGTATATTTCTTTGTCAGGAAATTTGAAAACAATCAGATAATTAAGAAAAAAATCATAATTCTTTATGCCAAAGGTAGATATTATGTCCATCCATACAAATGAGAAAGGAGAGGCTCGTAGAAATAACCGAAATTGGTAAAGACAGAATTCCAACTCTTGTGTGTCTGACTAAAAATCTCATGTTGTAATTCTAAAGTAAGTAATAAATTATAAGGCCCTATAATAAATACCAAGTAGTCATCAAAGTAAAAACAAGCAAGTAAACAAACAAAAACAACTGGTAATCAAATCTCTCTGCACTGAACACTAGTGATTTTTCTAGAAGACCAGAAAAGGGGGGAGGTGGAGATGAGAATAAGCAAAAAACTTGGAAAGAGTGAGGGATTGTATAGAAGGAACAAAAGGAGGGTGGTTTTGGTGGGGAGGGTGGTTCTGAAAGACTGAAGGAGACCAAAGCAGGAAGAGAATGGGAGGAAAATAGAGAGCTAGAAGAGCTCTTGATATGAGTGTTAGAGTGTTGGGTAATCGCATACATTGCAGGTGTCTGGGAGACCAAGACACATAGAGAATGACTGCTGTTTGTATGAGTTATCAGGAATCATATCCTCTCCACATTTTGAGCCAGGAGAAGGCACGCAGGAAGAAAGAGTTAGAATATTTGTGTGACTCAGGTAGCTAAGCTGTTAACCAGCCCCTTGCAGCCTGACTGGAGTGACTTTTACTTAAAAATACATGGTTCAGAGTAGGTGAAATATATATTGACCATACATTTTATATATCTATATCTATATATGAATAATTAAATAAAAATGCAACAACTGGCATATCAAATACTATTTTGGTTCAATTTTATAATGTTAGAAAATACTCATGATGTTCAAACTGAGGTGTGTGTGTGTGTGTGTGCGCGTGTGCATGTGTGTGTTGAGGCAGGTAGAGAGAAGATGAGGGAGAAATGGAAGGAATGTTTTTAAGCTATTGATTATAAAAATCCAGCAAATTAGAACTTTGAAATGGTTTATGGTCCTGTTTAGAAAAGATAAGTATTTATTTTTCTTTGAAAAAAATTAATTCTGATGAACAAAAGTATGCATGGAATTTCCTATTCTTTATGATAATATCCATGATACAAAGGATGGACAATATCAATGATAAATATCCTGTTCAATAAAATAGACTATTTTCTTGAGTTTTTAAAAATGCACTTGACAGTTGTAATTAAGAATTATACCACCATCTGAGGTAGTGTTCAATGGACATAATACATATGACAACTACAACATCATGGAGATGGTTATAAAATAAATATTGTGATAAGTTTTCTGCATTCCATTTGAAGTGCTAAAATTTTAATTCTCAATAGACTGACAAAAATATCAATATTGCAATCTCTAGAGCAACCACTAAAAAATATTCAAGGAGATATAGTCAAAACCGAAACAGAACAATTAAATTCAAATACTAAAAATAGATCAAATAATCTAAATGACAAAAGAAAAATGGCAAACAGAGGAATAAAGGAGGAAACAAACAAAAATCAAGCAGTAGGTAAAAAAAAATCCATATCTATAATTGCATTAAGTGTAAATGTTATAAGCAAATAAATTGAAAGAGATTGTAAGAATGGATTAAAGAAATGATACAACTATATGCTGTCTAGAAGAAATTCAATTCAATTATATTAAATACAGGCTAAAAGTAAAAAGGTTAGAGAAAAAATTTGCCATGCAAATATTAACCAAAAGAAAGCTAAAATGGCCACAGCAATATGAATAAAAAAGTAGACTTCAGAGCAAAGTACATTAACAAGAAAAAAGAAGTATTATATAATGATGGAAGGAAAATGTAACAAACTTAGTATGATGCTCCTAAAAAGCAGAGTTTTCAAAAACATGAAGAAAAAACTGACACATCTAAAAGGAAACAGACACATCCATAAGTAGAGTTGAGAACTTCAATGCTCTTTCCTCAGTAATCAATAGAACTAGTAGACAGAAAATAAGATAAATAAAAACTACATATGATAAACCAACTGGATATAATCAACATTAACAAAACATTGCATTTAGCAAAAACAGAATACAAATCTTCAAGTGTCCATGAAATGTTCATCAAGATAAATTATCTCTTGAACCATGAAACAAAGCATAACAAATTAAAAATTTTGAAATAACATAAAATGTGTTTTCTTATAATAATGAAAGTAAACTAGAAGTCAGTAATGGTGGAATGGAAAATATCTAAACACTTGGAAACTAAATACTATGCTTGCAAATACACATAGGTCAAAGAAAAAGTCTTATTGGAAATTAGAAAATATTTTAAACTGAACAAAAGTGAAAATACCACATATAAAATTTAGGGGATGAAGCTAAAACAGTGCTTAATAGAAATTTTTTAAAAGTAAATACTAACTTTAGAAGAAACATCTCAACTCAGTAATATAAATGTCCAATTAAACTTGAAAAAGAAGAGCAAAATAAACCCAAAGAAGCAGAAGAAAGGAAATAAAATGAGACCAGAAATAACGGAACTGAAAACAGAAAGACAAAAACTGTAGAGAAAAACTGTAAAATCCCAAAGCTGAACTGGTTCTTTGAAAGATTTATGCAACTGATAAACCTCTAGTAAGACTGACAGAGAGAGGACACAAGTTAACAATATTAGAAATGAAATAGGAGGACATTACAGATACCACAAGCATTAAAAGGGTAAAAAGGGAGTATGCCAAACAATTCTACATACTTAAATTCAAAAACTTTGATAAAATCAACCAGTTCCCCCGAACCTCACAATTTATGAAAACTTACCCAAGATAAAGTAGATCATCTCAATAGTTCTGTAACTATTAAAGACACTAAATTTACGATTACACTCTGGAAAAAGAAATATTAAGACCCAGATGGTTTCTCTAGGAAATTACACCATTTAATAAGAAAGGATATCAATTCTACACAATCTTTCTCAGAATATATAGCATGCCTCACATAAAGCACAAATACAGAAATCACATTGAAGTTCATGAACAACTGGTTTGCCAAGATGAAAATGGCCACACATCATAACTATTAATACCATCTGTCAATGGTGGGCTTAACCTTCATTTGCTTTAAATTATAGTTTCCTTCCTATCTATCTCAGTCCAAAAACTTTAGTCTATAGAATTCTATGTGGTCTTATCATTTTGGATATTAAAAAACAATGAAGCTGCAATGAAGCTCTCATTCCTCTGTGTGTGTGTGTGTGTGTGAATATGCTTATTTATGTATTTTTAATTGTTTTGTGGAAAAAATTTAGAAGGGGGCACTTGTGGACCAAAGGATAATTACATTTAAACTTAAATAAATGAGAATGGGAAAACTGTCCTCTACATACCACTTTATACTCCTACCTCAAGTAAAAAGGTTGACTGTTTCCCAAGAATCTCATCAGCGCTGGATAGGACCAATAATTTAAATCTTTAATGATCAGATAGATGATAAAAAAAATCATTGTTTCAATTCACAATTTTTTATTACTAAAGAGGTTGAACATTTTATATCTGTTAAACATCTACAGATTACTTATACTCTTTGCCAAAAGGAGACACTCATCTGTTATTAATTTTTTAAGCATATAGTTTATATGGGCTATTAAACTTTTATCATGCACTGTAATTTTTAATTTAAATTTTGTCTTTCTTTTCTATATAAATTTCCCCTTAGTCATTGTTTTCAGTCTTATCTTTTAAAACTTGTGAGCATCATATTGTTTTTTTTTTAATAAATTATTTTTGTAATAGTTACCCAAACTTGAACTGGTTTTGGCTTTCCCTGTTTTGATCAATTTGACTCATATTTCAAAATCTAAAAAGCACCTTCTCTGTAACATATTGCCAGTCTTTTTCAGGCACAATAAATCATTTCCTTTTTATGTGCCTTTAAAAAAGTACATATATCTGAGTTTTTTCCATAAGAAATTTTATACACACTTGTCTTTCTGTTATATTATGGTCTTCTCAAGGCTAGGGACCATAATTTGTTCATATGCATCACAAAGAACATAGAGAATAGTAAAGTAAGTTCTAAAGAAATACTTGTGTCTAGATCTAGTCTACATAGTTAGCTTGAAATCTTGAGTCTTAGAAGATGGAGGGTATTATGCTAAGTGCTGTGGCCTAAGCCTTTCCAAATACAAACACACCATCTGCTCTTTTGATATGTGGAGCTGAAGACTCTTCGTTTATAAATGGAGGCTATGATAACAGTTCACAAAAATTGGATGGTTTTAGATAATCGCTATTGAAATCCCTGGGGGAAAACCCAATTCTAAACTAAACAGGGCTTCCTTCAAAGTACAAAGAGTAAAGAAATGCAAAAGCAAGCATTGTGTAGTTTCCATCCATCATTTTTGGAGAACATTTAGGTGTTAATATCATTATCCACCTCTTCAGGACATAACAGGCATGCAGAGAATTTATAAATAAGGCAAAGCCGAGATATAAGGTAATACATTAGACAACAGAATTAAGATCCAATAAAGATCTAGAAAACAGCCTAAATTATAACTTTTTTGAGAAATCTTATTCATCTTGATTTGCTAATCCAATGCAGTTCATTCTTCAGTGACACTAAAATCATTCTAATGAAGAAGACACACAAATTCTCTGCAATTCAATTTCCCTTTGATCATAATCAAAGCAAAATATTGATCCCATTTCATGACTAGTTATTAAGGTGAAGCTTGTTTCAAAAATCAATAAAAAGGGGATGACATTCTCCATTTCAAGATTTTTGTCCTTAATAATCTGACGTGTCGTTTCATGTCCACAGATTCATATTTCTTGCATGGTGAGAGAATGCTTGGCAGAGATCCCATTTTTTTTTAATTATATGCATGAGGAAAGTAATTTATGTACAGAGTTTTAGAACTATTTAGCTACTAGCCTATACACTGAAAAGTGAAAGTATGCTACCAAGAAATGGAAGACAAAGCCTCACACAAGCTGCAGCTCTCAGTTTAGAAGGACAAAGAATCTCAGAGGATCTTAGCTCTCTACTTTCCAAACCAGAAGACTATTCATGACATGCTGAGCTAGTCCCCCATTTTGCCATTCCTGTTGCCGAGATGGTCTTTGTTATCTAGTCCCATCTATGTGGGACTTCTCATAGGGACATGATCCAGGGGAAAATCCAGGGTTCATGTAGAATTATATTTTATTAGCAATGTCTCAGGTTGTTTTTTTTTTTTGTCTTTTTGTCTTTTCTAGTGCTGTACTCATGGCACATGGAGGTTCCCAGGCTAGGGTTCCATTCGGAGCTGCAGCCGCCAGCCCACGCCGCAGCCACAGCAACACGGGATCTGAGCCATGTCTGCGACCCACACCACAGCCCACGCAACACTGGAACCTACTGAGCGAGGCCAGGGATCAAACCCCTAACCCCATGGTTCCCAGTCTGACTCATTAACCACTGAGCCATGACAAGAACTCCAATGCCTCAGTTTATTAGAGATTAAAAAAAACAGGGCAGCGCACAGATAGGCAAGTTTGTTTATTTATTAAAGTTCATTCTCACTCCACTTGCATCTTCCTTTCAATACCGTTGTTCCCCAGTGACCTATTTTGTTTCTCCCACTGCCAAAAGCTCTTTTAGTTTTGTTTGCCAGCTTTTCTTGAATCACTTCGATTCCTCGCTCCTTGTAAATGTTTCTCTCCTGATTTGCTCTTACCCTCAATCTGACATACAATTTCAAGTTCCAAGTTGCTAGTAAGTGACAGTAGAATTCTGTCTCATCATTCGTAGTTACCAGTGGTGCCCTGTGCCTCTCCAGAGCAGGGAAATTATGCAAACTCTCTATGGTATGACTATCTCACGAAGGAATAGCAGAGGTTTGCCCACAAGGGTAAACCTAAATTTCATTGAAAAAGAGGTACTTGAGAATAAACAGAGCTCAAGTTCCTCTCAAATACAATACCTTGGAGAAAGAAGGAGAAAAGATTGTGCCCAGTATTGTGGATAGAATACCAACATTGCTGCTGACTATACATGTCATCCTAGAAAAGGTTTTTTAACCACTTTTTCTTTTGGTTTATTAATTTATAAAACAAGGAGAAGTTTTACCTCACAAAGTTCCTGGAAAGATTAAATATAACATCAGATATGTTCATCACCATCAAATATGGAAGCTTAAGAAAGCCAGAGTTTCAAAAAATTTGTAAATTTAGATCAATTTCAAACTGGATACTCTCAGTTTCAGTCAGGTCACTCACTCCTCTTACTATGAACAGTAGTAAAAATCAACTTCAATGAATCAACATTATTAAGTATATATGTTCATAGCTGATGCTCAGGAAAAAATTAAATGCAAATGAATAATCTTAAATATTTCATAAATAATAACCTAAAAAACAAAAGACGGTGCATTCTTAGCTAAACAAGATATGTATCACAAAAGCAATCATATCTACACATTTTCTTGGCATTCACTCCTTCATTCTTACCCTCTTCTAATATCATTGTATAACTTGGCTGACTCTCAAATACGCCACTAGGTTTTCTCCAGTTTCCTTTAGCTATTTTGTAAAAGTACCAAAGTGAACTTTAAGTGACTTAAGTTTTAGTGCTTAAATGGCAGGTCTTGGTACTTTCCAACAGAACTGGGGAGATAATGGAGGCAAAGAAAAAGAACATTTTCTTTATCAACTCACCATCATCAAAAGGGAAGGAATAGGAGAGGACTACAGGACCAGAAGTTTTGCTGCTGCTAATGTTCAAGGAGAGAATGTCCCCCTTACTCGTGACAGTCTACCAATACAGTACCAACTAGCCACGCATGACAATTTAAATTAACTAAAGTAAATTAAGTCCCTCGTGTGCACTAGCCACATTTCAGATGCCCAAAGGATCGATGTGGTTAGTGGCTACTGTGTTGAACAGTAGAAATATAGGACATTTCCACTGTTGAAGGAATTTATTTTGGATAGGGCTGTTGCAAAGAGAACATTTTGTTTTTTAGATAATTTCTAAGTCTCATTTCAAATGACTTCAAAAATTCCTGAGGCCTACTATGGGCCAAACATGGGAAAAAAGTACTGGGCATGACAAAATATGGTCCCTGTCCCTAGTAGAGGCAATAAAGGAACAACTATAATATTGTATAATTAGTAATTTGAGAGAAAATATACCTAGGTGGCTTCAGAGGAATGATCTTTAACTCAGACTGGTAGAGAATAGTGATATGGTATTCCCTGGAGAAAATAGGAAAACTGGATGTTGAGGGATGAAAAAGAATTGGTCAGAGAGGAGAAAAAAAATGAGATGTTCTCAAGGAGAAAATTTCTAATAAGACAAAGAAGAAACTGCATGGCATATTAAAAAATCCCATGCTGCAGAATGTGAAAAAGATAACAATAATAGGGAACATAAATGCAAAGGCTAGATTTTCCATTTTCAACTATACAACTTCTTGCTTTTAGGAATCTGAATGTCAGAACAGAAAATCCCTGGAGAGACTATAAAAAGATAGGTAGCACCAGCCTAAGCAAACCTATCAGCTTAAGAGTTGATATTTGTAAATGAATTGGGGATATAATAATTTCTAAGTCACTGTCAAATCAGAATTTATATATGAATAAATATTTATGTTTAGTTATAATACATTCCAAGGCCTTGAATTACCTGCTCCATGAATTTATCTGTCAGTTTCCTTGTACTAGCTCAAGGATAACCACGAACAATACCCATACCAAAAAAGACAGAAGCCAATGAAGAAATGTATTTATCCCTTATCAATGTGGTAACAAAATATCAGTGTATTTGTAGAGTTACAGCTTTCTATTTTTGGCTCTTTTCTCTTTCCCCACTTCTCCCTCTCCTAATATTAAAAAGAACAATTTATATCAAAAAACATACAGTAAGAATTCCAATAAAATCTTACATCAGACAAGAAAGACAAGACATACCAAAACACCTTTCATCTTTACAGTTCTTCCAAATAAAGTGATTTGGTACCTTCCCTCTCCCCTAAAGAAAGGCATGGCACTTTCTTTAATCACATCCGCAGATGCTCTGAGATACCCAGCTCTCTTTCTAGCTCTTTATGTCTCTATTTTCCTACAAATTTTTAGGTTGTTTTTTACAGATAAAGCAGTAGGACTTGTGTGATGAATAAATGATTTTTTAAAAGAAAACCCACCAATTAGCATGATCGTGATGGACTACACAAACAAATTTCATCTAAACACCTCAAAAAACTGTTTTACTGTCATTAACCTATATACTCCTTAGCTGCATGGGAGGTGTGTACATGTAAGTTCTTGCCATTTTAGAGCTGAAAAACTAAGGTCTAAGTTTGTGAATGATTCAGCGGTAAAGCCAAAAAAAAAAAAAAAAACCAAAAACCAAAAAGAAACAAACAAACAAAAAACAGAGAGAAGAGCCTGTTTTATGCATGTTAGTCTCTTTCCTTTTACTCTATTACCAGGTGCTTAAAACATGTGTGTTTGCATAGAATTTGCTATAGCCTCCTTCACTAAAGAGGAATAATTCTATGAGAAAGGCAGTGTGCCATAATGGAAAGTGCTTTGGATAGGATTCAGTCTAGACTTCGGTTCTGTCTGCATCAGTTGTAAAACATAGGGCTGGTACTATCAACTCTGAGTCGGTATAGACATGAGGAACAATTCAGGTAAAGTGTATAAGGAATTATTTCTAACTCCCTTCGCCACACCAGTGGAAACATATGCATCACAAAAAGTTGAGGCAGACCCAGAATCCGTAGCTCTTCATTTTTTTCTCTGCTGACTGCACTGACTCATTTCCCAATGCCTTGCCCATTCAGAGCAACCTGTGTCTTCATGTTCCATGAAAGAGACAGGTGTAACAGAGATGGGGATAGCATGGCTCGCAGATTAAAGGGGAAGCCTGTGCCACTCACCCACATGGGGTCACTCAGGTCCGAGTCCTGCATGCGAATACAGTCCATGCTGATCTCAATCTTGTTTGTTGCACCATTTTCTGATGGTTCATCCACAAAATTCAAGTCAATGGGCTGAACTGAACAAATAGGCCTACCATAAAGGAAAACAAAAGCATGTTAGATGTGGAAAGGGACTAAAATCCACTCATCCAGTTGGTAACAAGGAGCTCTTTCTCCTGCAAAATTGACAAGGCTCATTGGTTGGAGTCAGAAATCTTAGGTTTGAATCTTGGCCCCACCAATGACAATCTGTGACATTTCAAATCTGTTGGTAAAATGGGAATCATGATCTGTGACCAAAGAATTGCTAGGTGGAACACAGGATAGAAGGAAAGTATCAGGGTTTTTTTAATACCCTATCCCTTTGTGTCTTCAATGTTCTAATATGGATTCACCTTTCCCTTAATTTACTCATTTATCCAAACCTAATCTTAAGAAAGGAGATAATAACCTTTTTTCCCTAGCAAGGCATCAAGACCAACAAAATTCAGTATTTTACTTTCAGAGAGTATCTCCAGCACTGCAGTAAAGGAGAGTCTTTAAGCCAAAAGAAAGAATTTGAGTATCAGAGAGTCACTGAAGAAGTTATTTTAGGTTAGACAAGAGAGCCCTTCTGATTCTACAAAACTATATCACTGAAACAATGATCACCTTTTGCTGCTGGAAATTGAAAAAAAAAAATCACCACTGAGTTTTAAACACAGAGATATTATTGGAAGGGATTATTTTTTTCCAATAGTATTAAATGATTTTTATTGAATCTAGAAATATGCCCTAGTAGGCAATACTTTTACTGTCTATAAGTATCTATTTATAATGGTTTAAGTACAAAGCTTTTTTGTTTATTTGATACTTACTGTTCCAGAAAATCCCAGATGTGCTGGAAAACCTCTGGACTGAGGAATTCACTTGTCTGTGTGCTCTGGGACATAGTGGATCGGTAGTAACTTTCCTTCCAAGAGAAATGGGCTGGGGTTTCTACAAACCTTGAAGAGACAAAAATGAAACTAGGATTATAGTTTCTGTATTTATGATACTGAATATTAAAATTAAAGCATAGTCAATCAAAAATTGTCTTCAAAATCACACATAGCAAATTTTATAAGGTACACAACTGGTGTTTTTTTTGGCAGTGGCAGGGATCCAATTTTGCCATAATATCAATCAATTGTCTATCAAAGCTCTTCTTTCTTAACTAGTAATATTGTTATACTCTGCACTTCTACTATCCAACATCTATGCTCTGTAGATTTCAAAAAGAAAATAAACATTCCCTCTTTAAGTCTGACAGTGAGTCTGACCTGTTATTAAACCCATATCATGAATGTCTCAACTGATTATCTGCACATTCAGCCTCCAGTAGGTAAAAAGTAAAATCAGAAAATGGAAATGAGTTCAGAAAACTTATATTTCACCCTCAGCATAATTACCCCTCTCATAACCACTATCTTAGCCTCATACCCAGAGACAATAACTTGTACCTCTGGACCCAGATTTTTTTTAAATCACCAGTTACATGTCTTAATGTGCATGTGGTTGGTTTTTGATTGGAGGATAGAATTCTATGTTATACTAAGAGATAAGCAAACATCTGAATACATTGCAAATGAACAGTATTTCTCCCTTTTATTTATTTTTTTGTCTTTTTAGGGCTGCACCTATAGCATATGGAGGTTCCCGGGATATACAATCAGAATTGTAGCTGCCGGCCTACACCACAGCTCACAGCAACGCTGGATCCTTAACCCACTGAGCAAGACCAAGGATTCAACCTGCATCCTCATGGATACTAGTTGGGTTCGTTAACCACTGAGCCATGATGGGAACTCCATGAATAGTATCTGTTTGCTTAATTTTGTTGTAAGGTCCTCAAATTTATATTTACTTTTTAAAAAAAATCAATCCCTATATATGTCAAGGAAAACATCAGTTTTCTCCAATGATGCCTTCTCTAAATCTGTATTTTATCTGTGTATTTCATCTTCATATGTGATTCATTGTGATTATCAGAAGACTAATTTTACTCCAGGATGAAATTAGCTAAGCTCTTAATCATTACTGTTAATATTATAAAGAATTAAATAGTGTACTAGGCTAGTTGATTATCTTAAATTTGCAAATGAATGCTCTGGTCTAGCTACCTAAAAGAGGATAATAGCACTGGATTTATTCTGATGATTTCCAAGCTATACTGAGATGAACATATATTTACTAAAGTCAGATATATAAAGAACATCTATTATTTGCCAGGAAGACAATGAGTACTGGAAATAAAAAATGAATGCCTTGCTGTCTAGAAGGCCATGGTATAGAAGGTAAAACAGGAAAACTCTCTAATAAATGTACTAAGAGTGTACATAACACTGTAAAAACCACAGTGTTGGAATTCCTGCTGTGGTGCAGCAGAAATGAAACCGACTAGTAACCATGAGGTTGCAGGTTTGATCCTTGGCCTTGCTCAGTGGGTTAAGGATCTGGCGTTGCCATGAGCTGTGGTGTAGGTCACAGACACGGCTTAGTTCCTGTGCTGCTGTGGTATAGGCTGGCAGCTGTAGATCTGATTTGACCCCTAGCCTGGGAACTTTCATAGGCCATGGGTGTGACCCTAAAAAAATAAATAAATAAAAAGCACAATCTTGAAATATATCATTCATCTGATAGTTAAGGAAAGAACCTTAAATGATGAGAAGAAATTAGTCAGTTCAGATAAGGACTAATAGTACAGAGTGAACAGTCTATGGCACTGTTAAGCATAGTGTAAAAATTTGAGGCAGAAGATGTCAAGAGGCAAAGCTGCAGAGGAAGTAGAAACTTGTGTGATATGTTTTACAAAAAAAAAAAAAGTTTAAGTACTTCAATACTTCTAGTGAGTGTTGAATTATTTTTTTTTTGCAAGGTGTTTTTAAATGAACTTTATTTTGAAATTAACTATAGATTCACATGCTGCTGTAATAAAAAATAGGGTGCCCATATGCCAGTTATCCAGTTTTCCCCAATGGGAAGTATCATTTTGAAAAACTATCATATGATATCATCATCCAAATATTGACATTAATATAAGTGACTGATCTTTGTCAGAAATTCCCAGTTGTACTGTACTGTACTATGTATTTATTTCAACATACAGGTCAGCATATGCATCTCTACAGTATTAAAGTATTTGAAGCATGAGATTGACACAGAGAATGTTTTACATTGATAAATCTGGAAGTTGTGTTGGAGGAAGTATTTACAGCTTATTGGTTTATGGGCAGTTATTTAGGAAGTCTAGGTTATACAGCAGGATGATAGCAGAAGTGGAGATAGAGAAGATGGGGACAATTTTAATCATTAGTGGAAAGGACCAGATATTGTTTATGTTACTGATGGAAGAAGAAGGAACAGTAGAGCCAAGGATGATTTCCAGTTTCCAGCTTTCTCAGACTGTGTGGTGGGAGATTCCAGTAACTAATCAGTAAATGCAGTTGGGAGAGCCAGCTTGAAAAGACAGGAGAGACAATGAGTTCAACTCAGCATGAAACTTGAAGGACCAATGGGATATATAAAAAGTAAATAAACTTTAAACTCTGAGGAGAGGAATGGGCCAGAAGTTTAGAAGAAGAAATCCTCATCCTAGGGTAAAAAATAAATCCATGAGTATGGATACAGGGACCTACACAGAGCAGGTTCAATGAGGAGTGAAGTTCGGCTAGTGGAGATGCATAGCACTTGCTCTTACTTTTCTTGTTCTGCCCCCAAAGTCATCACTCGAATCTAACATTTAGGTTCTTTCAGCTCTCCTGAAAAATCTCCCACTTAATCAAGTTTCAAAGTTCAAAACTACTTTAGTTTTACAGATGTATTTTAGAATTAATAGATCTCAGACAATATCCAGCTCAGTTATTCTTATATATATAAAATACATTATATATTATATAAATATTTTTACATAATAGAAGAAAATGCTGAAATCCAAAAAGAATCAGGTCATTCTGCTATATTTTACTCAACAGAAGTCTCTATTCAACATAGGTTTTTATTCACAGTCCAAGAAGAATAAATTTATGCATCAAACACTCATCACAAATTATCCAACTCTTGGCTTCTTGGAATAGTTCCCATTCTTAGTATTCTCTGAATATTTAAAGCTGCCCTATTCCCCTTTAGATCATCCCAAACTTAAAGTTATAAAACTAGAAATACACTTGATTTTATACAAGCATCCCCTAATTCACTTAACAAAATATAACAGCAGTTAGTAGTGATGTTGACAAGAAGCTCATTGGTTTTTCCTAGATTTCCTGACTCAAAGGCCCCCTTGACCAGTATCAGTTGTTCTGTTAGAGAATCTGGCACCAGAAATCTCCAGGAGAGCAGATCAAACATGGAGCGGCCTCCTCATCAACACTGCTCACAGCTGGGAAGATGGGGGTCACACGAGTCTAAATCTTTGAGGACCTCATAGAATGTCAATGTTGGCTGTGATCTTAGTGTCTGTCCAGTCCTGCTACTTTATTTCATAAGGACTCTGAGAGCCAGACCTGAAGAACTTACCCTAGATCTACTGTTATGCTGGAATACTGGCTCATGAAAGCAGACTGTTAAATTTTCTGGAATTACCCAAGCTGATTATTAAACACAATCCATTTTTATAATTTATTATAAAATATTAAAGTTAAATTATATTAAAAACAAAGATAAATACTCAAAACTTGTCGCTTCCTAATTATTTTACCATTATCTCTGTTCTTGCAAGGAATTTAAAAAATAATGTAGTAAAATAGCTGAGATTTAAAAAAAAAAAAAATTCAATCCGTCCATTTATTGCTTCTATTCTTTAATAATATATTTCAATTAAATTTTATATGCAAATGATTCAACAATAAATATATTGAATATCTATTATGTGGAGAGTTTAACGATGAGGGGACATTTGATTTTTGGAAAGTATTTCATAGTATAGGGCTAGAAATAAAACATCTTCAATATTTTGTTATGGCAGACTGACTGGATTAAGACAACTGCAATATATATACATATTTAAATTTGTTTTCACTGACATCCTCAATTTGGTGTGCTTTAAGTATGCTTACCCTTAGTAAATTCTACTGTAATTTATTCATGCTGTAATAGTATGGCCTCAACTAGCAAGTAAAGAACTGAAAGTCAAGAACCATATTATTAATTTTCTGGTTCTTTACAACACTGAATTGTAGAATAAAAAAAAATACTGCAAAGGATTTTATTTCTCAGCACCTATATTTTCTTTATGTAAGTGAGGACTCATAGGATTTTATTCACAGTCCCACAGGAAGTTCACAGGTCTCTAATGCTAAACCTCAGACATCCTGGATCCCACTGAAATGTTCTGCAGAAACAAAGTACATTTAACACTTTTTACAACATGAGCTGTCTCTCAAAATCCAGGAACATAAAAAAAGTTATTGTCAAACATCACTCTTCTATAATAATTTGTCACTTAATACTCTAATCATTTCAACCTATAATCTGGCATCTGGTAGAAGACAGTTTGTAAGGGAGACTTGAGTCCATCTTATAATGTCAGTTTTAACATTTTAGCAGGTCAATACAGATACATGCATGCTTTCACACAGGCATTTACCTATAAACTGCCTCCAAATTAGAATTTATGAGATATTTGAATAGATGTAATAATCATGACATCAGGTTTGGATATGTTAAGGTATTGCACTAATATGAAGTCCAGATGGGAAGTTCATGCATCTTCTATTGCTAAGATACATGAGCATATAGATTTCTGGAAGGACCATGGGGAAATGGAGCGCTACTGAAGAGTTTTCTTAGGATGGAGGAATGCGCTAGTGAATGTATAGAAAGCTAAATAAATAAACTCAAGAAAATGGTTCATTCTCCATGCACTTCTTTATGTATTTTTAGATCATTTATCTGAAATTGTATTATGTATTTATTGGTTCATGGTAAGTCCTTCATCAGAATGCAAACTCAGAGCAGATTGCCTTGTTCACTGTTGCATCCACAGGACCTAGAAGAACACTTGGAAATACAGGTTTCCACTGCTGTGTGAAAGTAGAGCATTCCTATGAAAGCTTTCTTAAGTCAAAATGGCCTAAAGCAATGGGTATCCCCTATTTCCAAAGATTTTTATAATGCCACTTCACTCTTATTAAAGAACTACATTGAAATCTGCCTTTGTGAACTGGAAGAAATCTGAAGATTTTTGCTTTTAAGAAAAAAATCCATTACCATACAGATGTAGGTATTTCATATTCCTCTCCTACCTGCCCTCTGGGGGGAAAAATTCCTAACACTTTAATGTTGGTTTTGCCTTAGCTCCACTTGAGAGATGTGAGGAAATTATAGTTATGAGTGATCAAGAAAATTCCACATTATAGCCTCTTGAGGACAGAAACTTACACAGATATACCTGCACAGCCCTGTAAATAACAGAATTCCTGACATAATAATATTTGATGAATGAATGAATGGCCCTAGTTCATCCAGACCAGCATGGTTAGTACACAAATACAGGCTGGATTGACTCCAAAGTTTTCACTCTTCCTAATAGATCACAATGACCTCTGCGAGGAGGGAAGTACATTTTTTGAAGTCATGAAAGAGACCAGAAAACAAACAAACAAACCAAAACTTAAAACCGAGAACAAGAACAAAGAGAAAGTTACACTCTAGAAGCCCGTGAAGACTTTGGTATGACAATGCAACCCAATAGCTAAGATTTCCAATAGTTAATCCTGAGTCGTCAAGAGTTTACATGGCACACACTAGGTTTTAAAAAAATAGCAAAGTATGCCTTATTTCCAGAAATATCTATGTTCAAATATAAAAAGAAAAATAAAATGCAATTTAAAGAGTATGTTTATCTAGAAAACTCAACTACCCAGAATGACGTATTTTCTAAGGAATTCTGGTAGATAAGTTGTTTTGTTTTGTTTTGCTAAATTATTATGACATTTTCCTTTCAGATCAGGAGCACAACTTCTAGCACAGTTTCTTTTTCTTCTTTTTTTCCTTTTTAGGACTGAACCAGCAGCACATGGAATGTCCCAGGCTAGGGGTCCAATCAGAGCTGCAGCTGCTGGCCTACACCACAGCCGCAGTAATTCAGGATCCGAGATTTGTCTACCACCTACACCACAGCTCATGGCAACACAGGATCCTTGAGCCACTGAGCAAGGCCACAGATGGAACCCACGTCCTCACAAATACTAGTTGGGTTCATTACCACTGAGCCAAATGGGAACTCCCTTAGCACGGTTTCTTATTTATAGTTTCTACTGAGTGTTCAGTTCTTTGAGATGAGAACCTCATTTTGCTTTCTGGCTTTGGGGTACTTCACAGCCTAGCAGAGTATCTGGTACCAAGGGGGTGTCAAGTAAATGTTTATTGAAGGAAATATTTGGAAAAAGTAAAAATACTAATGCCAACATCTATAGCAGAAATAATGGATATTTGATTGCTTCTGTGGGTAAGGTACTCTGCAATGTGCCTGGTATGCATTAATTTTCACAACATCTGGAGTTCCCACCATGGCACAGTGGGTTCAGAATCTGACTGCAGTGGCTCGGGTTGCTGTGGAGGTATGGGTTCAATCCCCTGCCTGGCACAGTGGGTTAAAACATCAGATTCAATCCTTCGCCCAGGAACTTCCATGTACTGTGGGCATAGCCATAAGCTAAAATAAAAATAAAAATTTTCACAACATCGGGGAGGATGTCAACCCTGGGGTCTTAAGGCTTTGGCTTCAGAGCCTCTACTCTGTTATTTACAAAATTAGTCACATCAGGCAAGTGATTCAGCCTCTCTGAGCCCCAACTTCCATACATCTGTCATAGTGAAAACAGAACAGTACCTATCTCTCTTGGAGAGGGTAGGCTTTGCATCCTGACCACAGAAGGTTATTCCATTTTCCCAGCCAGAAGCAGTAGGTGCCACACTTGAAAGTTCAACTGAATCACCTGGCCTATGTTTAGAAAAGAGTTCCTGTCCCTACCCCCCCAAGTTCCTGGTGGTCTGGAGTGAGGCCCAGGAATATTCACTTTTTCTAAAATTGCAGTGAAAAACACACAACTTTGCAATTCACCTAAAGTCTAACCCCTTTGGAGTTTTTATCAAAAATAGAGCACCCAGGAGTTCCCATCATGGCACAGTGGTTAATGAATCCGACTGGGAACCATGAGGTTGTGGGTTTGATTCCTGGCCTCATTCAGTGGGTTAAGGATCCGGTATTGCCGTGGGCTGTGGTGTGGGTCGCAGACGCGGCTTGGATCCCGAGTTGCTGTGGTGTGGGTCGGCAGCTGTAGCTTCAATTCAACCCCTAGCCTGGTAACCTCCATATGCCAAAAGTGTGGCTCTAGAAAAAACAAAAAGACAAAACAAACAAGCAAAAAACAAAAACAGAGCACCTGGAAAAACCTCCATGTTCTCCAAATATGTATCCTTAAATAGGCAAGACCTTAGCACAGGTTTGTTCCTTAAGATGTCTTTTTATCACTTGAGTAAAGCAGTACAGGGTAATAATTGTGATACCTGCGATAATAACACATAATACATGCCAGGCATTGTTCTAAATACTTTATGGATACCAATTCCTTTAATCTACCCAGCAACCCATGAAAAAGTTAGACTACTGTAATCCTCAATTTATAGATGAGGAAACTGAGACAGAGAGAACACAAATAAGCCCCCTAAAGATACACACTCAGTGAGTGAGGGTAGCAAACTCTGCAGGCTGTGCTGTTAGACAGTGCTGACTCTACCAGGGAACAGATGGAGGCCAGAGGCCTGGCTTACAGGCGATCTTGGGCAAGTCCCTGACCCTTTCTGGGATTCAAGTCTGCTCGCCTGTGCAGTGTGTATGGGTGGGGGGCTGAATCCGATGGTCTCTCAGGCCCTCTGGTCCTAAGATTCCACTATTCATTTTATACGAGTCTTTGACCTTATTACCTGATGGACTGAGACCTTAGAATTTCTGAGGGTAAAACAGACTTCCCCTGCTAACAGCCCCATTATTATCTTTCCTTTACCTGCCAATTCAAAGAACGTCCTCCTGAGTCCTCTGTCCTTTGCTGTTCCTTCTTGCTGAGGAAATCAAATGCACTTCAGCCCAGTGCCCAGAAGATCTGTCTTCACAGTTTCCTCCGAAGCCCTGAGGTCTTTGCTTAATCAGGCCTGCAGTGTGCTTCCACCTGCATCTAATTGAACCTCATTACTCTTTCAAATAGGCTTCCTAGCATCTTCCTTTCCTCCTCTCCTCTTGAGCAATATCTTTCTTTAAGCTCAGAAATGTCTCTCCAAACTGCCCTCCCTACCTTTCCACTGTGTGCTCTTGTTCCATTCCAGGCCTAAACTTGCAGACTTCTTTTAGTTTTGTACTTCTCAAACCTGGTTACCCATTAGATAACATGAGATGCTTAAAATAAAGATGGATGGGCATTACCGCAAGACAATTAAATCAGAGTTTTGGAGAGTAGAATCTGGGCAGAAGTATTATTTATGAATTCAGAAGTTCCCCAAGAGTTGCTCATGTGTGGCATGGTTAAGAACCATTGGCATCTAACCCAGGTGATTCTCAAGTGGGAAAAAGGAGCGAATGCGAGTCACCTGGGCTGCTGCTAATCCTCACTCCCAGGGAGAGAAGTCCAGGCATGTGAAGCAAACAAGGAGATATCTTCCTTGGAGAAACCCCTTGATGAAAAAAAGTTCTAGCAGAATCTCTAAAGGACGATGGATCACTGCACTTTCCTGTCAGCCACCTTCGCAGAATTACCTAAGGTTCTTACACCATCCGGCATCACGTTACTATTTCTAATCATGAAGAGCAATCTGGAGGAAAAACCACTTGATGGTAAGATCCATGCTCTTTTCCTCTGCATAGACTAACAGATCCATGGTCTCTTCCTCTGGATAATTTCAGGGGAATCCCTTTCCTCTCAAGGCTTTAATTCCCCTTATGTGTAAAAGAAGGTTATTGGTTTACTAGATAATCAGTAAGTTTTCTTCCTATTTTATTCTAGTGTTTTAAGATGCCAATTTCTTGTTCCTCAGCTATGACACAACCAATCCCAGTTTTTTTACATTCAGCTGACACCCAGACAATGTTTCTACACAATGCTATTCCTAACCTCTGGTGAAGACCACCCACAGAAAGTCAGCACCAGGACGGCAAAGACTTTTTCCTTCAAAACTTCCTAACTGTAGAAAGAACTACTGCTGCCCAAACTTCAGTTCAGGCCTCTGGATTTCTAAAAAGATCTTTCCCCTCAATCCCCCACATGACAGGCATCGCCTCCATGGCTTCTGGGCTTTGCACCTCCTGAAGGCAGCCTCCCTTTATGAATGTGGCTTGGAGAGCCCCACCTTGCTTACAGACAGACCCTTTGCTCTCACTGCTCCGGATCCAGGGATGCTCAGAAGGTGGTTAGGGTGGCGGCTGTGTGTGGCCTATGAGCTTTTTTTGTTTGTTTTGTCTTAGTGTGAAATGGTTGAGTCTGTTAGGATGTGCTGGCTGGTGAATGCATAGCGGAGAAGTGGTTGCCAGAGTGGCTTCCTTTTCCTCCCCTGCCTGTTTTCAGTCTTTAAGGACTTATGAGTATGTATAAAAGAAAACCTAGGAGAGTTCCCATCATGGAGCAGCAGAAAACAAATCCGACTAGGACCCTTGAGGTTTCAGGTTTGATCCCTGGCCTCGCTCAGTGGGTTAAGGACCCAGCGTCGCCATGAGCTGAGGTGTAGGTCGAAGACTTGGCTCAGATCTGGCGTTGCTGCAGCTCTGGCGTAGGCCGGCGGCTACAGCTCCGATTCGACCCCTAATCTGAGAATTTCCATATACCACAAGTGAGGCCCCCAAAAGCAAAAAAGAAGTCTAAAGGAGTTGATGGTAGAATGGCTTCTCAGGCCATTCTTCTTGGTACTGTGTATAAATGTGTGTGTGTTTTACAAGTAATTGAAATATACTTAAACTAATAATGATAATAAAAATCATAAAGGTAATATTTGCCAGGATTAAAAACATAAAATCAGGAATGTTTATAGGTTTTTGACCTGGCCTCTGGTAGCCTGGGTTCTTCCTCTTTGCCTTAGTTCTTACTTCTGAATGTGAGAATGGAGGAAGGAGAAAAGGGAAGAGAAAATCAACTTATGAGGGGCAGTTTAGTCAGCCTACAAAGTAAGTTGCTCTGAGTCAGAGGTGACAGGATAAAAATTAAAAATTTGTGGGTAGAGCTTGCTGGGGTGGGGGGATTTGGGACAGGTTTGGTGGAGAAGAGATTAATAGAGTGTAGCAGGTGAAAATGGGCAAAGAGTGAAGAAGAAAAGAATTTGTCACTCAAAGTTATGGAATGGGTCTTCTTCCACATCCTTCCAGAGATAAAGAATAAATGAAAATTTTCATTTAAATGAATGAAAATTATTTTAAGTTCTGTTTGATAGCTCTGTGCTTCTTAAATGCCATCTCACTTTGAGAGCAAACCCAGGCTGGTCATAGCTTCAAAGGTATACCCAAAATGATCATATTAAAGACATTCATCTGCATTTCAGGAAAGAAGATTTTAAAAACAGTAAGAAAAGGAAAGTCCACAGAAAACATATTCTCAAAGGAAATTTAACTCAAGAAAAATGGAAGATTCTTATCTTCAGTAGGGTCCACAAACTCTTATCCACAAAATTTACTGTTGACTGTTTCTGTAAATGAGGTTTTTTGGAGCACTGTCCTGCTTAGGTGCAATCTGTGGCTTAGGTGCCACAGGGGCAGAGTTGAGAGGTTATGATGGAGACCCTATGTCCTGCAAAGCTGGAAATAATTACTCTCTGACCTTTTACAAGAAGTTTGCTGGCCCTGACCTACAAAATAAAATGTTAACCGCATGACCATGAATACTTTGTTATAAAGGAAATACTGAGTCAGTCAGTGAGGTGGAATATTTACAGAAATGATATGGGGGTATAACAAGACTTCTGATAAAGTAGATGCAAAGGAGCACATATGAACGTGTGAAGTACAGGCACATAATCAAAGGGGAATATCAGACCTGATAGGTAGGGGGCAGAACAAATAGATTAGGAAGCTTAGAACTCAGAACAAGCTAGGTTTCCCCCCAAAAAAAGGTCAAAGGTTTTTTGGTTGTTGTTGTTTGTTTTTGTTTTTGGTTATGCTCCTGGCATGCATAAGCTCCCAGGCCAGGGATCAAAGGGATCAAATCTGAGCCACAGCAGTGGCAATGCCAGGTCCTTAACTGGGAGGCCACCAGGGAGCTCCCAGATTGGCTTTCAATTAGATGACTTATGATCATGTATAAAAGAAAGTCATGAGCATGGTATTGGTAGGAACAAGGGCCCTCACTGCCACCAAATCATTTCAGAACGCTGTTTTCTGGGGACTGGTTTCTCTCCCTGGCATCTAAGTGTTTTCCTTTGCCACTGTTTTCTCCTGACCATCCTCTTCAATGTTGACAATTGAGAAAGACCCCCCTTTTCACTCAGTTATGTCTGCGGCTGAGAGACATCCAAGTTCCTCACAGAGAACACAAATAATAGATATTCATTAATCTAAATCCTCCTGATATTCCTATTTATGTTAGAGATGCCTCTTTCCAAAGGAATCTTTTTTTTTTAAGAAGAAAAGTTTGTATTAAAAGATACTATTACTGCTTAGCAATTAAAAAGAACAAAATAATACCATTTGCAGCAACACGGATGGAACTAGAGACTCTCTGCTAAGTGAAGTAAGTCAGAAAGAGAAAGACAAATACCATATCATATCACTTAAATATGGACTCTAATATATGGCACAAATGTACCTATTTACAGAAAAGAAATAAACTCATGGACTTGGAGAATAGACTTGTGGTTGCCAAGGGAGAGGGGGAGGGAATGGGATGGATTGGGAGTTTGGGTTAGTAGACGCAAACTATTGCATTTGGAGTGGATAAGCAATGACGTCCTGCTGTATAGCACAGGGAACTGTATCTAGTCACTTGTGATGGAACATGATGGAGAATAATGTGAGAAAAAGAAAAAATATATATATATGCATGTATGACTGGGTCCCTTTTGTGTACAGCAAAATTTGACAGAACATTGTAAATCAATTATAATAAATTTTTTTTAAAAAAAGATAGTACCAAATCTTTAGTTGATTTGGGTACTAGGAACAGTTTAAAAGTACTAACTCTTTCAATCCATGAACACAGGATATCTTTCCATTTATTTGCCTTATGTTCAACTTCACCAACATCCTATAGTTTTCTGAATGCATGATTTTAATCCTCGTGGTTAAAATTATTCCTATGTATTTTATTCTTTTTTTTTTTTGGTAATGAAAGTATAGCTGATTTACAATGTTGTACCAATTTCTGCTGTATAGAAAGATGACCCAGTCATACATAGATATACATTCTTTTTCCTCATATTATCTTCCATCATGTTCTATCTCAAGAGATTGGATATAGTTCCCTGTGCTGTACAGTAGGATCTCATCACTTATCCATTCTACATGTAATAGATTGCATCTGCTAAACACAAACTCTTTTTTTAAATAAGGAATCCAATGTACATTTGAAAACTATTTCCATATATAGTCTCACATTTATAGATTCTCTATTCCCATGGAAAAGCAAATCACTGTTAGTTGGCTAACTTCAAAATGTTACGTGTTTTGTTAACCATATGCTTATCTTCTCTAGCTAGTATCCATCAGAGTTCTAAATAATACAGCAAGGGTCTTCATTCTTAACTTGTTTCATGGATTTACATAGTAAGCTTGGGTTTATTTTTCCTTGTAAATGTTGTATTCCAAAATAAACATAAGATGACTCCTATTCTAGGAGTTTAAGTCCTTTTCTTCAAACTTGGCTCTCTGATCACTGCAAAGTTGTCTCTGGGAATTCCCTCCAGACACTTGGAAATCAATGTTTTTGAAGCCCATCTCTGGTAGAAGCATATGCTGGATCTTTGCAGTTTTTTTCTGTTATAGATTAGCACTTTCTGCTTTTCCAACAGGCATCCTCTGTCCCAGATGACCCCCTTATGTTATTATCTGCCTTTAACAATTTTTGATTTTAGCTTCCTGGGACCTAAGGGAAAAGAGCAGATTATAAAGAGCTTTCTCCTTTTCCACATCAACACATTCTTTTAATCCTATCCCTTGCATATACCATGTTCCCTTTTGCTACTAATTCTGTGCCTTCCCTTTCCAAGCTTAGGGTAAAGACTGACTGATGGATCCAATTTCAAGCTAACAGGATAACACAAACAAAAACAGAAACAAACAAAAACAGATTAAACTGCTCTGAAGGAAGGGGCTTATCCAGTGTGAGCATATATCCTCAGGCCTAATTCCCAGATTTTATGGACGCAATAAACAGTTTAGGGATTAGACAAGCCTGGTTACTTTTGATTAATGAGACCAATCTCATTAAAACAGGATATTTGCCCCCCTGATTTTAGATATTCTCTGTGACCTGCAGCCTTCTGAGGTCACTTTATCAATGTACTGAGCTTAAGAAAAATTTAAATTCAGTATATTTGTATTTAAAAAACTATAGCTATGGCTATATGAAAACAATATAACTGTTTTAACTACCCATTTCATCCAGATCCTTTGAGAAACAATCAGTTGCCCTCGTAGTTATGTTCCCCACATCTTTGTTATTAAACAACTTTATTCATTTATTTATTTTTCAAAGCAACTATTCTTTGTCCCAAATATTACATGACACTCTGTCTCAAATGAATGATTCGATCCATGTGAAAATGATATTTAGTACATTATTTATTATGAGGTAATGTATAATTGGTCCCAATAATAGTAGGTATTGTGTGTGGGGTTGGGGGGTGAGGGGTTATTGAAAAGTAGTAGGAAATAGTTTCAGAGATGCTGAAACATGGGCATTTCTTTAGGGCAGAAAACATCATGTGTGTGTGTCTGCATTATTAGTTTGTACATGTGTACAGTTATGATTCAGAGGTTATTGCAATCCATAGTGTGAATTAGATCTAATGGTACTTGGGGATTCTGCAACTCTTCTGGGAGATGACAATCAGAATGCAAGGTAGATGGACAGAAGAAAACATTCTGAAAAAACAGATTAGTGCCAGAGTGGGAAAAGAATGTGAATGAGATAAGTGTTATTTTGGGTCATTTTCAAAAGCTTGTCTGCAAAATCCAGGCTATCATAAATCAGTCTGGTCACACTGAGAGCTACAGATTTTGAGAGCTATAGGTTTCTTCATCTCCACTGTATTTAGTGATGTGAAAGCTGAAATGTTCCCTTGCTGATGAGACCATTCCAGTGTCATTGGAGGGGAAAAAAAAAAGAGTGGTAAATTCCATCCCTCTAAAGGGGAAGTGATCAGGAGCAACATTTCCATTATCATTCTAAATGCAAATTCAGAGTAACTTAAGGAGAATATAAAATGTTGCAAATGATCACATTGTTTCCACAATGTACCCAAAGTCTAGTGTGACAGAATCAGAAAATTTTTACAATGTAAACTCATTACAATAAAATGATCTTGAACAAATATGCCATCCCTTGGGGTTTAACCTCACTCAAGAAAAGAGGAAATAAGATATATTCATAATAGGGAGCACTACACCTAAAAGGGAGGTATCCAGTACAATTAAAGATAAAGAATCTAAGGGTCCAGAGATCTGTAAGAGTAACAGGAGCCTGGAATACTGAATAGTAACAGGAATTTTGGAATCCTGGTTTTGCCACAATACAGATGGTTGACTTTGAAGAAATTGCTTTTGCTTTTTAAACCTCTGTTTCTTCATTTGGAGAAGAGAGATACAAATACCTAAAGTGTTATGTTGCTGTAAGAGTGAAGCGTCTAGTACAGTACCTGGAAGATGTTCAATTAAAGATAGGTAATGGTTATCCCTGTACTAAACTGTGGTCTAAAGTTAAATCCCCCCCCCCCACCCCCGCCCCAGAGAATCATGAGTCACAGGGGTTATGCTGAGGGACATGGTTCAGTTCCTGGGAGCCTCAGTGTACATGGAGACACAGAGTTATTTCTCAGACAATTTTATGGTCTCCTGATTTTTTTAACAAAAGAAAAACAAACAAACCAAATCACTGCACAGAAATTTATACAGTGATAAATCTCTACTAATCTGCATTAAGGTTCATTGTGGTTTAGGTACTGAACCCAAAAGCTGCACATGGCTGACTGCTCTAATTTTTAGCACCAGATTTATATACCATGGTGTCTGGACCCAAAACCACCACAGGAATGGTATCAGACTCAGTAGTACTAGGGACTTTATTAAGGATATAGAGTCATTTGCCATCAATGACAGTAGCATATTATAATACTTTTCTGCTGACTTATATCCAGTCTTTGTGTTGATTCAGGCACATCGCCTAGAAGAACAAAAGAGACACATTCGTAAAGACCAAACGCATCCTCCCTGAGAACTCCATCTTTTAGCTGACCAGGACATACCCTACACAATCCTTGTTTTAGTGTAAAGGTCAACTACAGTGAAAAAGAAATGCCATAATCTCAAAACAAATGACACCCTCAAAGTTTATTTCTTATGACACAGTCTCATGAGGATATTTCCTTTTAGGCAGCTTTCCCGTGTATCTTTCTTACAAGTTTTAGAAAGAGATCTAAAATTCTTCCATGTAATAGCCAGTCTATCCTCAGGGCTCCAAAACTTCCTCTGGGGAGTTCCTGCTGTGGTGCAGTGTGGCTTGGGTCTCTACCGAGGTAACAGCTTTGCTCCCTCACCTGGCACAGTGGGTTAGAGGATCCCCTGTGGCTGCTACTGCTGTAGCATGGGTCACAGCTGCAGGTCAGATTCAATCCCTGGCCCTGGAACTTCCCTTTGTTGCCAGCATAGCCATAAAACAAACAAACAAACAAACAATGACAACAAAAACTTCCTCTGGGTCCTTTCTACCCAGCTTGAAAGTGAAGGAAAGGGGGAGAACTGGGAAGAAAAAGGGTGCCAGCAAGGAAAGTCTCTTAAGATAACCTTAGGAAGCCCAGAAACAGCTTGCAGCACTCTAGTCCATATTGCATTGCTTAGAGCCAAGTCACTGGCCATGTCTAATTTTAAGCAAAGTTAGAACATATATTCAACTATACCCCAAAGGAAAAAGCTTTCTTGGACATTTTTTGGTTTTGGTTTTGGGGCAACACTTTAAAAAAATGCCTTCTATATAAATATGGGGGGGCTGTATGCATGTAAAGGTGACTCATTGATTCTAAGAAGCATGCTGAATGAAATCTTTGGCATTTGTTTCCTCTTTCACACTCTCTCCTAAGAAACCAGTGGCCTCTCATATTTGAGAGTACTTTGGAAAGGTGTAAGGATGATCCCTAACCAAGAGGAATCAAAGACTGTGGTGTACAACAAGGAGAGAGAAAACTCTTATTAAAAGAGATCTCTAAGACACAAAAAAGTCACTCAAATAGCACTAATGTGTACAGAATTTCCAGGCACTTGACTGCAAATGTTCGCCTTATCAAATTTGCCAAAGCAAGATTTTTTTTTTTTTTTGGTACCTATCCTGTAAATGATAATATATCTGCATTGTTCTCTGGTATATTCCATGGCTTTATAATGAGACTACATTATTTGAAGGGACCAGAGCTGAGACCTAGTCTTCGCATGCGTCTCTGTCAGCTTTCAGGACAAGCAGAGCATCAGGGTTCAGAGAGAATGCTAGGAACATGCTCACCTCTTGCAAAGATGAAAAAGGAAAAGATGAGAACTTAAAGGGAGAACACCTAGAAATTTAATAACGTTTCTTCCACATCCCAACTTATAAGAGTCCTGTGTTATCATGCCCCCCCCCCAACTGAACACAATTCCATTCACATGGTATCTGGTGTCTCTAACCTGAGTACAGGTAGCAATGATTTACCACTGAGTATCAGTGAATGCCCCATGTAAAATGGAGAAGTGGAAACCCAACTTTACCAAAATTGCTTTAGATTTCAAATGTGTTAAGCAAAAATGGAACTATTAAAAACATACTTTGTAGAGAGCAAAGACTCTAGACTTAAAACACTCTTCCCATAGGGGACAAAATCTTTTCACTTGATCAAATATTAACTAATTATTGATTTGTAATGTCTCTTAAAAGACTTAGAAATTGATTTCCATTTATTACATTATTGTTGACTTGCTTAATTAATATAGTATGCAATTGTAAATATTCTAAAAGAATCAATTGCAATTATGAAAAGGGGTATACCCATTTTCCAGGTAATGGATTCTTAATATAATATTAGAAACTTAGTAATTGTCTTGGACAATTAGCTCTAGGGATTAAATCGTAACTTAGCTGTTCAACCTTGATAGTTATAAGAGTATTTTTTTGAAATATATTTATTTGTTTTATGTCAGTCTTCAAACTCAGAGCCTTTCAAAATTCAAACAGGAAATAAATCAGGGAGATGTGAAGCTTGGCTTTCTGAAGCTGTAACTGGATCAGTCCATTGGGGATAAAGCACAGTTAAGGGTGTTCCCTAGTGGTTTCAAAAGAAGGAGGCTCACCTCAGGAAGTACGTGATTTACCCAAGTACACAAGGACAAAAGGAAAGGAATCAAAGGCTAGTCCTCTGTCTTGCTCAAAGCCAGGTTCTCATGCACAGATTGTTTACTCAAGCTCTGATAACCAGGCTCTTCCTCACTTGTTAAAACAAGTTAGTAGTTTGTTCATTCAGCAATTATTTACTATTACTTACCAGGCAGTGTGTTGATGCCAGAAATAGGAGAGAATAAATCAAATGCTAGGAGGAGGCCACAGAAAAAGATGGGGATGGAGGAGTAGCCATCAAACCCATATCAAGAGCTATGTTTGGGCATTTCAACATATATATCTCTCTTAAACCAAATAGTAATTCTAATCCTGACCTATCTCCCTACGCTGTGGTGGGCCTGGAGAATACTCAGACAAGCCTCGGTCTTTCTTGGAACTATAAGATGTGGCACAAATGGAGTCCCACGGCACTCCTGAGTTTGTATGTGGACCTGACTGGTCTCACTTCACATCTCAGTTACCTTCAATGGCTCCCAATCAAGTTTGACGCCCAAACTCAACAGAATGGCTTTAACGATACTTGATGATCCTACACTAAACTCACCTCATAATAAAATGTAATTCATATCCTAGTCTGAAATAGTACTGCAATTTAAGGACTCTTATTCTTTCTTTCAATCAAAACTAACCTTTCCACATTTGTTTAATGATCAATGATCTAGCTAATCTTTACGTCTCACCTCATATATAATTCCTCAGAAATGTTTCTTATCCCTTCCCAGTCAAAACAAATCATTGCTCTTCTATACTTCCATGGCAAACTACAAGCTCTCACTGAATTCTATCTTGTGCAATATACATGCCCGTCTCTGTTCCTTGTAGTTGGAGATAGGGGCAAAGTATTACTGTATCTCAGTCTCTACCACCACTGTGCCTATTGTAGTGTTCATGTAAGTATGTGCTCAATAAATGCAATTAACTTAGATTGTTTTCTTTTTCTTGTCTGGATTCGGTAGGCTTAGGTTCTGGGTATGGATTAGCTACCACTTTTCTTCCAGGGACCTCTAGACCCTCTCCACTTTTATCCTTCATATTCCTGCTCTTCCTTTGTCCATCTACCAACAACCACCCCAATAATCTCCTATCACAGAAGCTCCATCGATCCCCCCCCCCATATTCTTTATTCAAGCCCCAAGGGTCACAAGTTCAAATGCCTAAACATGCAAGACATATAACACAAATGCAAGAATCCAGCTGGTGTAAGATAAGATATAGATGGGCCTGATTGGACACCATACATCCACATGAAGACAGCCATATTATATTTTCTAACTGCCAGAAAAACAATACTATTTGCATTATAATGCAGTTATAAGGCTACCACTTCAACACAAGGCAACACATCATTCTGATAACCCACCAAACTCAATTCACTGTACCTTGGGTTACATTCTTTTTTCCTTCCCTGGAAGCGCCTCCATATTTATCTATCCTTTGAAGCTTTGAGCCAGTGTTACCTGTCCCTTGAAACTTTTCCAATCCATGAGGTGAAATTTGCATTAAGCCCATTGTGCCTTAAGTACTCATTAGTGCTTACCCTATACTAGCCCTATTAGTGTATATTAGGCTTTTCCTCCTTACGCTGTCAACCTCTACTTCACTCAGCACAGTGCCTTGCACACATAAATCCTCAATATTCATTATTGAATTAAATCATGTCCCTTTTATCCCTCCCCTGAGCAGTAGCAACCAGAGTCTTGGCTCTAGGCAGGTTTCTGAAAAGTACTACACCGAAACTGTGAATGGGAAAATCTGTTTCAAATGATTAGGCAATGGTCCCTGACTCAACTGGAAGACTAGTAGCAACATCAAGGTCAAAAGTCTTATCTCTGACTACTCAAGACCCACACTGTCTTGCCTCAGGCAGGGGCATCTTTACTAAAGTGTCTATGTAGTATTTCAAACTCTCCAAGAGAACAGAGAGGCACTATCATTGATGAATACACTCTTGATATTGAACTTATTTATAGTTTTTGGAGGAAAGGGACGCAGTTTGGTGAATGTGCGGTTAAAACTCTAGGAACTTGGCAGCAGCCAGTGTACAGGAATTCCCCCTGCTCTGCGTTTTAACACTGCTGTGATTTGTAGACATCACAATTTAATGAAGCACACAGCTGTGCAAGAAGAGCAGGAGGAGGAGTTTGGCAATAAGGGGCCCACAGGAAATCTGGCAATCCTTGTCATCTGGAATTTCCCTAACTCAGTCCAGCCACCCCCACTTCCATCACCCTCCTCCAGCTCAACCTCCAGTTCCTCTCTGAAATGACCATTTTAATTGCATAAATAACCAAGCAGAGAAACTGTAGTAAAAGTCCTGCCCTTTCACTCATGTTTACCAAGTATATTTTTGTAAGTCCAGGAACTAGAGTTAGGCAAACTGGCAAGATAAAATAAGAAACGATTCAAATCTTCAGCTAAAACTGTCATGGAAACATTGAAGGAAGCTAAAAAAGAAATCTCTTTGGGTAATATAAATGATTTCTCTTAATTAAATTAGCCCTTCCCTTTCCTATTTTAGCTGTAAACAGAAGTTTCTAAAGCAACAATTTGGAAGTTGAGAAACCTTATGGTGTCCTGTAGAGCCATGTTTTGGAGTTGGGTTCAGATCCTAGCTCAGGAGCTTATCAACTGGGAAACAAGTTATTTTGTCTCTACAAGCCTTATTTTCCTCCTCTACAACATGGGGATAATAGTATATGCTGAATGGAGTTGTTAGGAGAATTATCTGAGAAAGTATATTTACAAGGTATGACACATAGGGACACTCAATTAGTGCATGTTTTCCCTTTTCCTTTCCTCTCTCACCACTTTCCCCCAACACATATAGAGATCTCCATGACATAGTACAGTTTAAAGTCCAGTGAAAAATAGACACTTTAAAAAACATAATAAATTCAAGTAAGTACTTGATAGCTAGGTATCACACAACATATTCTTCTTGCTATTGCTAAGTGAATGATATGATAAGGGTCTTTATTTCAAGAATTCAAAGTACTTATTGACCTATATGTTTATTCATTTCCAAAATATTTCCATAAATATAAGTATGGTCACAGATATCCCATTATGTGGATAAATAAAATAGGAAAAAAGTTAAGTCTCATGGCCCAACTCTTTAAAGGAGAACTACAATCCCTCAATTATATAATCCCTTACTCTAGTTTTCCATTTATTACACTGCCTCAGTGACTCCTCTTCGGAGTTATAAGTCAAAGACAAGACCTATGACTCACAGAAATATTTGCTAAGGACATTATAAGTAAAAAAGCAACTGTAATTCTTAAGTGAAACAACAAAATTCAATGTTCTACTCATTACATTTTCCATTAAGAATAAATATAACTTAAAATAACCACAAAGTATGTTAAGTAAAGACTAATTTAAAATAAAGACAGGAAGTTCCTTTGTGGCACAGTGGGTTAAGGATCAGATATTGCCTCATCTTTGGCACAGGTTGCAACTGCAGCATGGGTTTGATCCCTGGCCTGGGAATTTTCACAGGCCATCGGTGTGGCCAAAAATAAAAAAATAAAACAAAGTTTCAACATGAGAGTTCAGTTTTAAATTTTGTCCCTAAAATGGGAAAAAAAGAGAAAATCTAAGACAAAATAACAATGAAAGGTTGAGAGAGAAATATAATCTTGATATTTGCGAAAGTCTTATGAAGCAAAGCTACTCATGGATTCAACTCTTTTGGAATTAAAAAAAAAAACACTCTTTAGATTAAAAGTAAGAAAATATCGCATAATTTCTTGGAAAAGCAAATTTAAATCCTACCAAAACGAAAAAGTAGTGGTTTATTTAATATTATCTTTGTTTTCAGTAAAGCCAAATAGTAATTATTGACTTAATCATGTAAAAAATCTATAATTCAGCTGAACTTTAAATTTAAATGATGTATAAGATAGTGTATTATACTATAGTGAATTAAAAATGACAAAGAAAAAAATGGCTGAACAAATAACTACATGTGCATGTGTAACTACATCAGGATAAAATAACTTAACATTATTTTTGTTTGTTTTAGCCACACCCATGGCATATGGAAGTTCCCAGGCCAGGGATGGAATCCAAGCCATGGCATAGGTTGCAGCTGTGGCTATGCTAAATCCTTGAACCCACCACATGGGGCTAGGGATCGAACCCACACCTCCACAGTGACCTGATCTGCTGCAGTTGGATTCCTAACCCATTGCACCACAGCGGAAACCCCTTACATTTTGCATATGTAAGATGATTATTTTTTGTAGGAACATATGAAAAAATTAGTTGGCACTCCACAATTTTTTAAATAATTGAAATGTTCATAACTACTGTTCTATTAATATCTCTGATATATAGAGACATTTGTGGGTAAAAAGAAGTTTATGAGGAGCAATTATGTTTTTACATATTCTTATAAGTGATTATCATCCCTTCCATATTATGTTACTTTTTAGCAGTTTTAAGCAATGCTCATTGTAGTTTGGTAAAATAGTGGATAATGAAAGACTCAACGACCAAATCTGCATCTCTGAATGTCAGATGATCTTATGGATTTAAGCCCCTGGCCAGCCTACTCTAAATATTCTTACATACATTGCCCTTTATAATCTATTGATTTGTAGTCAGCAAACACGCTTTAAAAGTCTCCTTTACATCAAGCACTGCTAGCTTCTTTGCCATACCATATCTTAGTAAGCATATGCCATTCGAGTATTTCCTCAGAGTCAGATTTATTCAGGCCAGAGAAGAAATTAAGCAACCAATTGAATGCTGTTGTAGGCCATGAGGCATGAGTTTAGATTTTCGTATAAAATGTGCAAGTGGCAGAACCAAAAATCAGATTCTAGTTAATGAATATAAGCGAAAGCCAAAAGACAGATTGTAGTTAAAGATAGTACATTTAATTACTTGATTTCAATGTCAGCAAACCATTTTTAAGTTCTACGTATTGCATACTGGCAAGGCTGCTTTCAAAGAGTATTTATTAGTCTACTGATCAAGATCATGAAATCAATTTAGTGGGCTCTAGCTAGCTTAAAGGAAGAAAGAGAGAAAGACAACACATAATAGGTAACTCTGGAATGAAATAACCACAATGGAAAAAATGGAATATATCAGATTCTACTGCATGTAGTATGGGTAAGTATTACTTTATGAAACTTTTGATTCACCTCATAGGTATTTGTGTGTCTATGTCTGTGTGCACACTATACTCATACTACATAAACAGCGTGTTTTTATCATGGCTATTGATCAAAATATTGGAAACCCACTCTGAAGAATAGTTAAGACCCATTTTAATTAGCAATAAATTTCTATGTACATAAGTACAGTACACTTTTGAAAGTTTTAAATATAGGCTTATATTTTCTTTATTGATTTTTAAAAATTTTTAATTGAGGTATAATTGGCGTATAACATTATTTTCAGGTGTACAACATAATGATTTGATATTAGGATATGTTGCAAAATGATCACCACAATAGGTCTAGTTATCATCCATTGCAATAAAAAGTTACAGGATTTTTTTTCTTGTGATGAAAAGTTTTAAGATTTACTCTCTTAGCAACTTTCAAATATACATACAGTATTATTAACTATAGTTGCTCCACTATACATTTTATACCCATTACTTATTCATTTTATGATTGGAAGTTTGTCACAAACTATAGAAATGATCCCTGAAAGTACAGTCTTTGGAAGTCTGTACCATTTGATTCTCTTCATTAACTTTGCCCACCGCTACTCTCCATATCTGGTAACCATAAATCTGTTCTCTGTATCTGAGACCCTGTTTTTTTTTTAATTTTATTTTAATTTTTGGTCATACAGTATTTGTCTTTCTATGTCTGACTTATTTCACTTAGTATAATGTGCTTAAGGACAACATCCATGTTGTCGAAAATAGCAATCTTTCTTTCTTTTATATGGCTGAGTAATATTCTATCATGTGTGTATCTTCTTTATCCATCCATCCATCAACCCGCCAATGGACACTTAGCTTATTTCCATATCTCACCTATTGTAAATAATGCTGCAATGAACATGGGAGTGCATACATCTTTTCCAGTTAGTGTTTTCATTTTACTTGGATAAATACCCAGAAGTGGAAATACAGTATCATCTGGTAGTTTAACTTGGAACTTTTTGAGGAACATCTGTACTGTTTTCCATAGTGGCTGCACCAATTTACATTCCCATCAACAGAGCTCAAGGGTTCCCTTTTTTCCCACATCCTTGCCAATGCTTATTACTTATTATCTTTTATGTAACAGCCATTCTAACAGCTGTGAGAGAATATTTCATAGTTTTTATTTGCATTTTGGAGTTTTAATTTATAATAGTTACAATATTTATGATATTAGTATTCATATTTATAATATTATTATATCTTTTAAGGAGTAATTGTTTTCCAGGGTAATAATCTAAATTTCAAATTAGTGGTATTATGTCTAATAAGGTTTTCGTATGAAATACATAAAAGAGCAGAAAGTTCCATATGCTATAATCATAAATGCATCCTTATCCTCTGACACAGCAAACCTACACCTGAGGTTATTTCCAAAGAAAAATTTTCATAACAAGGAAAATACATGAATGTATACACATGATTACTACAGAATTGTTAATAGAAAAAAGTATATAACTCAACTAAAATCAACATAAAAGGTAGGTTTTTAGTGTATGCTGGCAAATCTATGTAGTACCATGATATTAAGTCCTTAAAAGGATCATTCTGAGGCAAATACAGAAAAATGCATATATGATAAATTTAAGTAATACAATTTTATCTGTGCTGTGATTACAGCTATTCAAATATCATGCAAGCATCTAGCTAGATATTGGAAGGGAGTAGGGAAAATAGAATGTTTAATTTGCTAGGGTGATAAAGGATAGGCATTTTAAAAAATTCTGTTTCTAGCTAATACTATACAACTGCTATTAAAAATTACCACATTATGGCTCTAAAATACAATCAATGTCACCAACAATTATCAGCAAAGCTCAAGTGCTCCATCCACATGTGTACTGCTAAAATCTTATGAAAGTGAGTTCACAAGAGTATGCTTTCAGGGAACCATAAGAAAACAAAACAAAGTGACACTTACTACAAATTGAGGATTTTTTCCTGTGTAGAAGAAATTATGCAGTATGTGGAGGATTATCTCTTCTGGGTTTGGGGGACCTATTTGAGGTTTCTGTTTTGGTATCAGTGGTCTATTATTAGAAATTCTATTGCTTTGGCAATGTTTAAAGACCTCTCTCTTGGGCTCTATCGATTAATCAAAGCCAGGGATAGCCTGTGTTCCTTGGTCTCAGAGAGCTTTACCTTTCGCCTGTCTGATATGTAGGATTGAGGTAATCCTGGATCTGATTTATTGGTGTAGGATGATGAGAAGCACACCAGCACCAGATGTATGGCTGGATGTCACAAGAAGCTGAGGCCCCACAGGCAGAAGATAGGAGGATTCTTTAGGGTAAAAAACAGAATTAAGGACTAAGGTTACAGTGGCAAACTGATCTATTTTCTTGCCAAGATAATGTTTGCCATAATTGCCATATCATGTGCAAAGGGGGAGGGTGGAGGCAAAACTAGTGTGGCAATTGTGAAATATTACAATGAGGCACAGAGATTTTCTTCATGTTTAAAAAAAACACATTTCAGAACAAGGTGAGAGAAGTACATGCAGACATGGTGCCTGAATGAGTAATATGGAATTAATCAATTCTTCCTTAGTTCTGTGAGTCAGTCAATCTTGCCTTCTTTTCAGGCATTTCAGAAGTGTCGCAACTACTGTTACAGGGCTAATAGCATGGTTAATTTACAGCAGACTATGTTCTCCTTTATATGAACAACTTAAAATAGCAAGTGATCTCCGTTCAGGTCTAAACCATTGTTCCCTTGCACCTTTTGACCTACAAAAATTCCTTTGCACACTTCTGACTTAACTTGAGGGTGGGAAGCATGATCCCTCCAAGTGAGAATGGTAGTTCCATGCTAGGGTGCAACTGTAGTTATAGCAATGATAGCGTTAGGTAAATACCAACAGCAAGCTAAGAACGAAGAGTGCTGAAGCATAATATACATATATATGCTAACACAATACATGGCAGAAGTTTCCATGAGATCAAGATGGTCACTTGACCTATGTCTTTCAAAAGTATACAAATGTTGAATTGTTTCCAATTATTTTGTTGAAATATGTCAGGCCCTGAAGTGTTTCCTCTCTAAACTGATATGGGGAAATTGTGCAGAAAGAGTATTCCTGAGAATTAGTATGTTTGTTTAATTTCTTGGGAGAAAGTTGTGTATGTATATACATATATGTGTATATACACATATATTTGATATTATAAACATTATATTTAAATTATACTTACATATAATATACATAGCCAGTGCATGTGTATGGGAAAGTTGTGTGTGTGTGTGTATATATATACACACACATATATTTAATGGGAAAGTTGTGTATATATATAATATGGGAAAGTTGTATATATATGGGAAATTTGTGTGTATATATATGTATGTACACACATGTATACATATGTATTTAATATTATCATATGCATTATATTTAAATTATATTTACATATAATATACATAGCCAGTGCATAGGCCCCACCCCAGACTCACTGAATCAGAATCCATAGGGTTTAGGTCAGGACACTGTATTTTTCACAAACTCCTGAGGCAATTCTAATGTGTATCCAGGATTGGAACCTCCTAGGCTAACAGACTGTAGAATGTTAGAGGGCAAAGGGCCTTAGAGATAACCTTGTCCAATGCTTTTCCATCTATGTTTCTTTCTTCACTCCCATCAGGAACAGTAGTTCAGCTTGCGTTTATTTAAGTTGTCTTTGTTTTCCAGTAAAACTTCATTCGAAAACAAAATTGAAGTTCGGGAGTTCCCGTTGTGGCTCAGTGCTTAATGAATCTGACTAGGAACCATGAGGTTGCGGGTTTGATCCCTGGCCTTGCTCAGTGGGTTAAGGATCCGGTGTTGCCATGAGCTGTAGTGTAGGCTGCAGACGCGGCTCAGATCCTGCGTTGCTGTGGCTCTGGTGTACACCGGCAGCTACAACTCTGATTCGACCCCTATCCTGGGAACCTCCCTGTGCCACAGGATTGGCCCAAGAAATGGCAAAAAAAAGACAAAAAAAAAATTGAAGTTCAAAAGCAAGGATGAAGGAAGTTAAAAATCCTAGAACAACTAACCATCTCTTTTCATCAGTAATGAAATTGAGGCCCCATAGAGAGACACCTTCTTGCTCAAGGTTGCAATGATCTAGATAAGAGCAAATCCATAGTTTATTTATTCCCAGAGAATAAGGGTTTTTCTACTCCCCAGCAGTGCCTTGCTGTTAC